>NC_140740.1:4248125-4870000 GCF_050655825.1 Lonchura striata | reverse complement strand
GTAAGAGCTTTCAGAGCCAAGGCACTATCCTCTGCATCCTCATGACTTCAGCCACGTCAGCCAGACTTCACATGTGAATATGCCTGACTGTCAGCCAGAAAGCTTCCTGATAACCCCTTGACTCCCTGCACTGGGAATTTTGGGTGCGCAGGACCATATGACAAAAGAACAGGGAAGCTTTCTTTGATCCATTTTCAAATATGCTATTAACATGATTTCTTTTTTTTTCTTTTAATAAACGTTTGACTCTCTGAGCCTGAGATCAACAGGAGTTTTTCTTCTCATCTTAATGGGATTTTTGGAAGGGCACTTAGCAATTCCTGTGCCTCTCTTCACCAACAACTTCAGAGTAGGAATATTTTTATCAAGTGCTGGCACTACATGGGGCAAATAAGGAAAGAAGCTATAAAACCTTGGGCTTGCTATACAAGTGACCCAGTTGCTTCCAGAAAGGAGTCCTGAAATGAGAAACTTCAAGTATCCCAGAATGCTCAAATCTAGCCAAGTGTGATACATTCAGCCCACTGAATGTTTGCAAGACCAGAGCAATTATCACTTCAACTCTGTGAGCTCTTACTACATGATTGACCTTGCAGAATGATGAAGTGTAGCAGAATCCATCCAAGAGCAGGCCAGACCAAAATTCAGATCAAAAGGAGTTTTTCATCACCTGAAAACAAAAACTAACAGAGCCAAAACGGTGGATTATACAGGTGAGTGTTCCTAAATGAGCCTCATTCATTAATTCTTCCAAGCAGCAAGCATGCAATCAGGTCAGGGAGAATTGCTAACCTGAAACAATAATTATGATTTGCCTTGTGTGATTTAGCAATTAATTAGCATATGACTAGTGAACATTAGGCATTTACAAGATTGCAAATCTGTAGTCCCAACCCCAGCTGGAGGCTCTGTTAGACTATACTGCTAACATAAGTCTTAATAAGTGGATTGGTAATCTCTGTTATGGGTTTCTTTCCTGTTCAGAGCGTAGGAAACATCCCATTCCTCTAGGTCTGAACCAGGATTAATTGATTGGTCTCATATGAACCTGAAAGCCATTAAGAGCATGAAGGATGAAAAGCAATTCAAACTGCTTTATTACCATTTTCTAGTAAAGTACCAGTTTAGACTCTGGACCTACTGTGAAGCAGCAGGTTTCCAGATATTGACTGTGCTGGCATGTGCTTCTGGAAAAGAGGAAACGGCTGATTCCTAAAAGCAGAAACATCTGCTCAAGTCATGAACACACTTTCTGTCTGAGGCCAAATGGCAGGACTGATAAAGAAGTCCCTGTGCTGCCAGCCACATTGGCCAGAATCACAGAAAGGCAGTGGTGAACTGTGAACCATGCTGATCCCTCTTCATCCTCAACCTAAAATGTTTGATTTATGGGACTCACCATAGCCCTTACCATGTTGGTTTTCACAAATAAGGCAGAGAGAATCTTTTCTCCCCCCCAGCTATGGGTGGAGGAGCAGAGTTGTTTGCCCAGGAGAGTCGTCAAGGAGTCCAGAGAAGCCAAACTTGATAGTCTGGGCTCTGCTCTAGGAGGTTCACATTTTTGGTTATGGTTGTTCTCATACACCAACTTCTTGGGCTGTTTGATGCATTTGTTGGCCCATTTAAATCAGTGCATCTACCAGAGTGTTCCTGACTAGACAATGAACAAATGTGAAAGAATTTGGCCCTGATGTTAGAACCCCATCTAAGATGCTTCCTCATCTGCCCTGAGTTCACTTTATTTGACAGAGCTCCAGAAGTAAATAAGGGGACCATTCCAATGCTTTTCTTGAAGCAGCAGAGCTGCAAAATCCAAGTACAAATATCAAGACACTTTTGATAGTTTAGGACTACTGGAAAGTCTCTATGACTGAGGAACCTATTCATTGGGGTATTGGTCTGATGCTCTTGGAAGAAAAATTCTCTCCCCCTTTTATAATGAATTAGAAGGTGGACTTTT
Source organism: Lonchura striata (assembly GCF_050655825.1). Taxonomy (NCBI): domain Eukaryota; kingdom Metazoa; phylum Chordata; class Aves; order Passeriformes; family Estrildidae; genus Lonchura; species Lonchura striata. Next base: position 4,868,040 of record NC_140740.1, on the reverse strand, counting down.
CCATTTGCATCAAGAGAACATTCTTAAAATCAAAAGAATAACAGCAAAGACTAAAATTCAACCTTGTATCAACGAGCAGTGTGTGTAGACTTAACATTCTGCAAAATAAGCAGAGCATGAGTTGAATTTCTCCCATTGAAGTCATCAGATACTGACCATAAGCATTTCCTGAAGTTCTTGTGAAACAGAAGGGCCACAGGGCTGGATGCAGCCCAGGGAGAAGAAGGCTGCACAGCCAACCTGTGGGCCACGTTTTCCAGCTCTTTCCTTACAAATTGCTTACCCCTGTTGCTGCTTCACAGAGTTGTGAGGACATTTCCTGATTCAGAACTGACACTGCAGCCTTTGATCCTGCCTGAGTCCAACAAATGAGAACCTACAGCAAGGGAATCTTTATTCTTCTTGCTCCCAGCCCTCATCCAACCATGTCTCCACCTGCACTTCAGCAATTCACTCGAGCACGTGCTTAACATTAAGGTCATGCAGGACTTATGTCTGTGATTAAAATTAAGCATGCATTTAAATGCTGTGTAGAACTGGGACCTCAGTGAGGATGGCTGTTGGATCAACCTGCCATGACCTCTGCTGAGCTGATTATAACTCAGCTTTTTGTAGCATTCTATTTTTCCCCAAAAGACATAGTTTACTCACTGTGTCTTGTAATAGAAATTTAAATGGCCCTGGTTTTAGGCTTTTGCTCTTTTTTTTCCCTCTATAACACTGTGCAAATGATATCGATTTTTCTAGCCCTGCAAATATTTGAAATTATAGGAAAGATGTCCCACACCCCTAGCTTCCCCCCAACCCATTCTGTAACACCTTCTGTACACCAAGGAGATATGTGAAACATAAACATACCTTGGATGCTTTTAAAGTCGTATGAAGGAAATAAAATCTGTTTCTGTAAAAATTTCAAGTTTCTGCAAACCAAGTTTAAGAGAAAACAGGTGGGTGTTGTCTTTGTGTGTGCAGCAGAATAAAGAATGAATAAAGAGATTCCTGACTTGTCCTCTTCTGACTACTGAAAAGTGTGGCAGCATAAATAATCAGGCAGATTTCCTTCACTTTCTCTTCTGAAGGAACATTGCTTCCTTGCTGGAAGCTCAGAGAGGAACTATGAATACGCCTGACTGATTGAGAAGCAGAAGGAGATCTCTAATTTTTGTTTTGCAGTTTCATATCTGTGGATTATGCTAGTCTACTATCCCAAATTGAAAAAAAAATTAAAGAAAACAAACAAACAAAAAAAACCCCAAAAAATAAAAAACCAAAAGAAAAAGCAAACAGGCCATGGGATCATCTGCATCACTGCTGTGAACAGATTAGCCCCATGTCATGTGGAAACTCCTTATCACACAGTGGGATTTAACCTGTGAGGACTCACCCTTTGCTGTGTAGCCTTCCATGTGCATTTCACCCCTAAGTTCCAAAGGCAAAATATTTCAACTGTGCTTTTTCCAATTTACCTATCGCCCATATTATAAACAGAGACAGATGATCTTCCTTCTGATTTTTAATCCTTCCCCCTTTCTGTCCAGAAGGACTGCTTAACCTAAAACCTTAATCCTTAAGCTTGGAAAGTCTGCAGTCACTTGCCTTCATAACCATGTTAGTTTTATCGCTGCATCATCAGAAGTACTATTTTTTCTTTTTTTTTTTTTTTTTAACAGAAAAGTCGATGTGCTAAGCCTCTCCTCCAGCACTGCAGTCTTCTGATATTTCACCCTCAGATACAGCTGGTGTCCTCGCCCAGCCTCACCTCACAGCTGGGGCACTTTTTAAATAAATTTAGGTTTATTTTACCATGCCCAGCAATCCAGGAAGTCTTGGCTAATGGAGGAGCAAAGCGTTAGTAAAAATTTCATATCTTACCCTGATAGCGGAGAATAAAAGCTGTTTACCTTGAGCAGAAAATTAAAAACGGGGTGAAAGCCCAGCACTGTGAAGTCAAGGCAAGCTCTGCCATCCACACCAGCAGGGCAGAATTTTACCTGGGATGTTTTATTTGGTTGCTGGGTGCTCTCAGCTTTGGCTCTGCTTTTCTCGGGCAGCAGCTTCAGCTCTTTTTTTCCAGGGAGAAGCCACTCGTAAAAATGAGCGTATGATGTTTCCTTTTTCTTTCCCTGAGAGTGGCTAATAACCTCACCCTTTATTAGAGATGGGAAAAAGCACGTAAGAAAGAGATGCTGAAAACCAAAATTCATTATTTCTGCCACTCATGGAGGACTTTTTCTTCATTAAGAGAGTTATCTTGAGGGCATAAGGGAGCTTTAAATCCTTTTTCTCTGGTTCAGCTTCTATTCTGATGTACTTTTACCACTCCATCCAAGCATTTCTCCACTTATAACCTTGGCACTTCATTTTTTTGGTTTGTCTTCTACACCTCTCACCTAGCTACCTCTCCACAGTATTTGTTCCTTTAAAGACATACAGAACTTCTCCATGAGATTCCTCTGCTAATACAAGATATGCAAAATATATTCTTCACATTTTCATGCTCCACTGTCAAATTGGGTAATATGAGATTAAATAAAGTATTTGTACAGTTTTGTTTAGCTCTCTGGTATTCGTGAATTAAAAGCTGGAACTCTTTTTTTTTTCCCCTGAATATTTAGATTTGAAGTGTTAAACGTGCTTGTAGTATAACTATTCATATATTTTTTATTTTAAATAATGAAAAAAAAATCACAGACAATATATTCCACTTTTCTTTTGGAAAACGGTAACTTTTAATGAAAAATAGAGAAAATTTGTAATATAGCAAACAAAGATTGACAAGTTTAGACCTCCGTGGTCACTTCATATGAACTACTTAATCTTGTAGAATTTCAGTTTTTTATTAAAAAGTCACGAATGAAAATGATAGTCTTAGTAATTAATATCTGACTCTATAAATTCATCAAAAACTGAAGTCCATTACATGACTTCTGTGGGAAAAGCATAGCAGTTAAGCCTTCAGTCCTTTACATCCAGAGTTCCACACCTAATCTATAGGGAAGACATGCAAATACAGCCTTCACAGCATGGAATTTTCTGGAATTACAAATTATTGTATATTTCTGGCATGAGTGCCTCTACATATCTGGAATCCTGCAGAGGAAAGTCAACCCATCTCCACTGAAACCACTTTCACCACACTGCTACCTCCTGGGCAAGGAGTTTGGGGACAGAAATAGAGATCTGTGCTCCCCACAGCACTTCCAGTGTGCAAACAGCCAGCTCAGGTGGTTTGTGTTTTCATCAGATTCCTCCTCTGAAAGGCTTGTTAAGTTTGACTGGTAAAATAAAATAAAATAAAATAAAATAAAATAAAATAAAATAAAATAATCACTCGTGATTAAATAAAAAGCAAGGCATTAGAAAGCCTGTGTAACATCTGTGGAAAATTGAGGCCTGCTCTGGCTTACCTTAACATAGACATGATATTTTGCATGTCTGTTGTGCTCCTAATACAGAAAGTGATGCTGTAGAGATGTTGTAGTGCCAGGACTCTTGAATTTAATCCATTCACCTTCTTCTTCACTAATCTAATATTATTTATTTAACAGCATCAGTCAAAATCAAGGCTCCATCCTACTTGACTATTCACCAGCATTGTCAAGCAGAAGAAAAAGAAAATATGCAATTACCTGAGGTATGCAGAGTTTGTCATGTTAGGTCAGATTGATCCCATCTCTGACAATGACCAACAGCAGATGCTTGAAGAAGGAATACAAAGTCAGAACAGCCACAGAGAGATCTTTTCCTGGTATATCCCTCCACATTCTGAAAAAAATGAAAAAAATAAGGTAAGCCTCTACAAAACTAAATGTATTATTGCATGCTGGGAGAATTTGGTTGTGTAATTGCCCCTGTGCTTAATGTCATGCATGTCCAGAAAGGGCTTCTAATTCAATCTCATACTTAGAACAGCAGCTGGCTCACAGTGCAGTAACTCTACCAACAAACACCTGACATGCTGCACCCCAGAACAGAGCTTTGAAACTGCAGTTTTTGCAAGTGGTGTCAGACAGCAGCACCTTGTCAAGTCATTAACTTTTGCTCCAAGTCAGATTGTCAGCTCTGGCCAAGTGTGGACGCCACCACCTCCACAAACCCTCCTCCAAAACAGGTTTAATTGGGAACGAAACGGAGCATACGCCTAAACAACAGGAGAAAAATCCATCAGGATGCTGCCTGTGCAGGGGAAGCTCTAAACACAGAGGAATCTGGGGGCCTCCGTGGGAGTTAACACCATGAGGATGACAGCCACCGTGCTACTAATGCTCAACCCTGCAAACTATTTGGCCAAAATAGAACAGGCAATCCCTTCATTTCTGTAGAACAATCCTCACTATATTGAGCTTGGATTGAGGAGCCTGAAGCTTGCCAAAACTTTGACTTTATCAAATGTTCTACAGTAGCTCAGCCAAAATCAACTCACTTTGACTGGTTGAAGAAGCTTTCTGTTCTTTTCTGCTTAGGGTTGGTATTATGTGCATCACTTGGGACTCTGAGCATTTCCAGTGGGGCTGAGGAAGCCAGCTGAGGTCTGTGGTGTTCCTGTGGCTCTCTTACCCTTTTCCAACAGGTTGTTTGGGCTCACAGGTTTCCTGCTCACACAGTTCTCTGTGCTCCCATGCATGCAGCCTTCACATACACATCTGCTTGTGCGTTTGCATGAGCCAGGGCAATTTCAAAGAAGCCCATTTTTCTTTTTTAAACAGTGGTGCAGCTTGCAATTGTCCTTATAAGGCCATTTCTTAGGGTGGCCCCAGGCCCTGACAGATGCTCCGTCATGTTCAGCAAGTGTGCAGGGTGGGGATCCACTGTGCTCTGCAGCCATGACAGGCACTTGTTACCTTGGAAAACAAAGGGAAAGCTGATTGAGGCCCCCTGGGATATTGTTCCCCTGCTTAAAATCCTTTCTGAACTGAAGGATTGACAGATTCTTCCACAAAGTGCAAGTACACCTAGAAGGAAACACGTCTTTTTTTCTCTATTTCTCTACATGTCTTTCTTTTCTCATTTGTTTATATGTCTGTGGCAGGAAGGGGCTAATCTTTTGAAAGGAACATCTGAGAGAAAAAAGAAAAAAAAAAAAAAGCTTAGCAAATGAGTGCAACAGACTGCATTTTGTGCTAGAGCATGGCCTTGCTAGGTGAGACCAGAAGCAGGGTTTTGGAGGAGGAGCAAGCAGGAACATCCTTCCCCTGCTTATAAAGTTAAGGCCACACTGAAAACGAAGGGTGCATGGGTGCTCCTCCTTCTCCACTCTACTCCTGTGCTTGCAGAGAGAAAAAAGCCAGTGCCTGAGCTGAGGAAGAGGTGGCAGAGGCTGCTGGTGAGGATGAGGATGGTGGGACGACATCCAGAGGGAAGCACCACTCAGAGCAAGGAAGATTAGATGCCCTCAAGGTTTGAGTCAAGCCCTGTTGTGGTTGTGGGAAGATTTGCATTAATTTGAGTGGAATGCATTAATGAGTGGTGGCATACATTGTTTATTTTGTAGTGAGCAGTGCAGTTCCCCAGTTGAAGGAATGAATGAATCAGGAAGGTGCAAGCTCATCATGTATATGGAGTCTTTTTTAGATAACGATCACACTACAGGAAGCCTTTGATCTTCAAGGAAAACCTCATTTTGCCTTCAGCAAGGAGGAATACACACACAGTGAGCAGAAATGTCCTCCTCAAGCAATATTTGCTGCTGTTACACCAACTTCACCTCTGCAGCGAAAATGAGGGTGGGAAAGGGACAGGGCTGAAAAGCTCTGAGTGGAAACAGGACGAGGCTGCAGCTCAGGACACTTGGCCATTTATGAAACGTGGCTTCCAGACTGATCAAACCCGACCAGCCTTCATTTCCCCACAAATTGTTTCTTATATTTGGCAATTCAATTTCCAGCACGCCTCCTGTGCCCAGCCCCACCGACTGCTGAAGGACAGGAGGAGCTGGGTGCGAGGAATTTGTGCAGAAATCAGCTCAGCTGCATCCATCAGCAGTGTGGTTTGTGCCCCTGTTTGCCATAGGAGGTGCTTGTGGATGCCAGACTTAGTTTATGCTTAGTGGATGCCATTTGTGGTTTTTTTCTTTCCTTCTTCACTCAGCCAAACCCACCTGTGCCTTAGACTGAGCACGGGCACTTTTTTCCCTGTAAACTGCATATTTTCTCCAGGCAACGCTGGCATGGAAAGCCTTTGTGTTGCTCCACCTTTATTACAGATCTACCACGGTCTTTCAAACTCTGGTTTGTTCACCCTCCTGCTCCACTCTTCTAAATATGCTGAATGCACTGGTAATATATTGGTGCTGTTTTGATAACACTTGCCTGAGAAACTCTAGTTCAGGGTGTCTGCTGTTCCTACCCAAGATTTTTAAAGATGCCTGCTTCACTTTTATGTTGAATACTGTGTGTATGACTGGAATGCAAACACAAATTCTACAAAATTTGCCAACATGAATGGATTACAACTTCCACTTAAATATTTCTGCAAATCTCAATGACTGTAGTTATGATTTTCCCCAATTCCTACACTATGGAATGGATCTGTTTCATCTAGGGTGCTAATCACTTCTAAAGAGTGGTGATAAAAGCATCATGAAAATACTAAATTCCTGTTTTAAAAGTCTTCAAATTACTTCCACTGTATTCACCAAAGAAATTATAAAATACTAATATATTTCATTACAACTATTCTTTCATTCAAGCCTCTGTTAGATAAAACTATTTTTTTAAACCTCTCCAGCTACCAATAAGTTATTGGGATATCATTTATATATTGCTAATTAATTATTTAAAAATTTGGATCAATTGGAATTAGTTTAGCACTTACTTCTAGAAAAATGCATAGAAGCACAAAAGAATTATTGAAATTACTTTTGAGATATCAATTTTCTGTATACAGAAAGTTATACAGAAAGATATAACTGTATAACTGGAGTTATACAGTTTTACCAAAATGCTACCGTTATGTCTTTGGTAATTTTTAATCAGAAAATGAGTAGTTAAATTAAAACACAGTGAACTAGTCTTGAGAGTTTTTTACTTCCTCTTCTGAATAGAACGAAAAGAAAATTCAAAATATCTAACCTCTCTTGAATTTAAAAGTTTGTTTTCCTGACAACTTTACTTAGTGGCCATTAAAAATAAAATGCTGATTAATGAAAAGAAACCTAAAATAAGAAGTTCCTGGATTAATTGGTGGCCTTCTGTGGTGTGGTTTTTAATAGTTTAGAATACCTTTAATTGCGTTCCATTGCATGGCTGAAGTGACCCACTACACACATGTTTCTCAGGAAGATAAATTGAAAGCTATTGCATATTTCTCTTATGTTCCAGAGAAAAGGAGAGAATAGGGGATGATTTATGCTCCCAAGACCTCAGGGAAAAGTCACTAGTGGCAGGGAATGGGATTAATTTGATTTTTGTCCTCACTTGCAAGAACATTTCTTAATAAACCAAATAACATGATCAACAGCATACACATTTCAAAATCAGAGCTATTTTTTTTTACCTTTCATAAACACTTTTTTTTGAGACAGGAAAAAGTTAGATGGCCCTCTAGACATACATTTCCTCATCTGTACAGCATTTGGTTCCAACACTTTGTTCCAGGTCACATCTTTGGTCTCCAAAGCGCCTCCCAGCCCTGATTTCAACCTCGAGTGCCCAGTGGAGAGAAAGGAGATGAGAAGGGCTGGTAGAGCAGGATGAAAGGCGTGGTGGATGTAGGGAGACATCCCAGTGGAGACAAATGTGTCCCCCTGGGGCCGTGGGGACAGCCAGCCCTGCTGGAGAGCAGATCCTTGTCAAGGACATGGGAATGCTGCTCCTCAGCATGGTCCCCAAGGGATGGGACAAAGGAGAGAGGACAGACCTGCCTGACAGCTAATGGAAATTTTAGATTTTAGAGGATTTTAGGTAAGCAAAAGGCCCTGACAAAACTTGGCAGAAGTGAGGTTGAAATTGAGAGGAAAACAGACAGGACTGTGATCTTGATGTGGTGTCTGATTTTTTTCTTTTTTTCTTTTCTCCCAGTAAAGGGATGAGCAGGAGTTAGTGCACTTCCTACCTGAGAGCATTCAAGCCGTGGGATTCTTTTGTGCTGTTGGATTTTACACAGCAAGAAGAATTACTGCTATACAGTGAAACTTTTTTGTCTGTTGCAATATTTTTTATAGTGCATTCCCACAATGCTAAAAACTGCACACAAACTTGCTCTTGCTGGTCCAGCTTGGAATCTAATTAATTAAAAAAAAAAGTATAGCGTGTGAGACTTATTAAAACTGAAAACTACAAAATGCAAAAAAAAACTATTCACCCAGTGGTGTGTACTTCCATTTGGGTGTCTTCATAAGATATATCTATCTGCATCTCTGCAAATCTCTGGTGTTTTGGGTTTTTTCATGTAATTTAATAATATGTAAAATAACTTAAAGCAAGAATAACAGGATGTAGAAAACCGTGAAACAAGGCCTGCAGAATAAAAATGTCATCTTAGCCTGCTATTTTCACAGAGGTAAGTTGATGAAAAAAATCAGTCTTTGATGGTTAAACTGTGAAAAGGATTGAATAGGAAAAATGGAATTTCTTGATTTTGTAAGATGACTAAAGACAGTGGAGAGTACTGGTGCTTTAGATCACAGAACTCTCTAGGAGCAGGTGCCTCTGTATCCAGTTGTGAAAATTAACAGTGAGGAAAAACAGACCTCCAAACCTTCATTCTGGCCTCAAAATGTCCACTCCTCAAGTCGTTACTGTTTGAACATGGTTAGATATCCATGGACCGAAGAACTGAAGAGGATTTTGAGCTTGGCACACTAGGAGCATCCTGGTGGCAGGATGTATGTGGCTTGGCTGAAACTCCTTGGCTGGTGGGGAAAAGATCTGGATTCAGATGGGTTCCAATGCTGAAATGGCAGGAAGCCTTGAACAAAATGAAAATGTTTGGCAGGCTTCATAATCTAGGAGTGAAATGAGACTCCAAAACATGTTCCAAGGCTTCTGCAACTGGGGTTGTGTGTCAGGCAAGAAGATTAGTCTTAAGGACTTGTCTACACAGAAAATGGACTGGTTATACTGAAATAATGATACTGCAAGAGCTTGGCTGGTGCATTTCCTGATGCAGATGAGACTTCAGCAAGGCAAAGAAATCCTTATGAGAGAGGGAAAGCACAAAGCTGGCTGGGCTTACCCATCAGGCTAAACACTGTGGCTGTCTCAGAGCTTAGTCTGAGGATGGCTTTCAGTCCTGCTTGCTGGGGAAGACCAAGGTAAAATAGCTCACGGCAGATAAAGAGGTCAGCTGGGAAACTGGGCTCCTCCTGGTGCTGAACACTGAGGCAGGAGCTGCACACTGCCCAGGAATGCCAAGTGTCCACCTCCCATGGTTCACACCTCCTCTGCTGCCCTTCAATCCCAAGGGACAAAGAGCAATTCTTTAACTTAGCAGTATAGGAGGAGGATGGATGTTTAAACCAAACTGTTGTGAGCTGACATTTGATCAGCACAATCGGGTAGGGCTTGGTGGAAGAAAACTGGTTAACACCATCCCTCCAACCCCAGGAGTGCAAGATCAAGAGTGAATAGACATTTTGAGCTCCCCACCAGCAAACCACACCTGAGTTGGTGTGCCAAAGGGTTATTGTTGCTGTGAAATTACATGGCAGCTTGATTTTACACTGAAGACATTGAAACTCGTGAGTAACTGGCTATGAAGGCAATTAATCATTCAGTACATTAATCCCAGGCACAATTAAGTAGGTAGGCAAACCAATTAATTTGTTGGAGTCCCTAAGTTTTTTCTAGCATGCCATGGGTTCTTGCACTGGAAATTCCCATTTGCAGCTTGAAAGTTGTCAAGAGGGAAAATAGATATCACTGTAGCTCTGGACTTTCTCACCTGGAAGGCAGAAGAAACACTTTGAAATTAGGGAATAAAAACTTCAGAGGGCTTCTAGGAAATGATCAAAAGGGAAACAGTTAAACATGTGAGCCCAGTTCTAAAGCTGATGTTCAGGTTAGAAGAATGTGAAGAATGACAATTTAAGAACATACTGAGATGAATGAGAAGGTCCAAAACCTCTTGGAGCTATTGCTCCAGGCTCTCTGCAGACTCAGAAGTACCTGCATCAGCTGTGTTTGAGGCACATTTATCAGAATTTAATTGGCAGCCACAATGACTAGAAACATGTTATATAACATGCACACTTGGACCTTGGAGAATGACTGGGTACCAGGGAGAAGCTTCCACAGGCAACAGCACCTGCAGCAAAAAACCCCACTGAGAACAGAACAGGCAAGCAGCAACAAGTATGGTAATCCAGTCTAGAGACAGAGAGCAATTTGCAGCGCACACTCAATTGAACTGGAGCTAACTGGCTGCAGAATAAACCTGACTATATCCCCTGCATATGTAATTTACCTAGTTTTCCTTCTGAAGATCTGTAAACATGATATTGCCTTCACCTTTTCCATCCAAAACATGGACCCTCAGGGTTTTTAGAAGCTACTAATTTCTTCATGGCTATTCTGAAAAAACTTTGCCTTGGTTACCTTTGCTGGTGCATTTCCTAATAGTCACTATGGCCCTTTCAATCTGTCCCAGATACCACCACTAAGTATCAACACATGATTCCAGCTACATCTCAGCCTTCTCCTGAATCCCCTTCTCGTCTTACTACTGCAATCAAGTAAAATCTTTTTCTTTTTTTCTTTTTCTTTTTCTCTTTTTCTTTTTTCCCTTCCCTTCCCTTCCCTTCCCTTCCCTTCCCTTCCCTTCCCTTCCCTTCCCTTCCCTTCCCTTCCCTTCCCTTCCCTTCCCTTCCCTTCCCTTCCCTTCCCTTCCCTTCCCTTCCCTTCCCTTCCCTTCCCTTCCCCTATACACTTTTCAAGACCCAGAGCAGAAATCACTCTCACAATAACATAACTAACATATCTGCTAAATCTCTGCTCAATTATATCACTTCTCATTACATTCCATGTCAAGTTTTGATGCTCGGCATGTTTTACTATTAGAATAATAAGTACCAGCTTGATTGCAGCTATATCTTTTGAAAGACTACACCGAAAGGAGTACCACCCACTTACAGTTGTCAGATTTTCAGATAAATTAGTTCATTACTGAGGAAATGATGGCTTTTTTTTTTCTGCCATCTTCTTTTGAAATTAATTCAAATATTAATATATTGATTGGACAGGTGGCATTTACATAGAGACTGATATGTATAAATAATTGTTACCTTTCTGAAGACAGAATGGGATGCTGAAATATTTTTGCAATTATAGGTGAGGATTTTTTTCCAAGTGTGCTTGTACTATTTATGGACTTTCTTTTGTGTTCTTTTCTGCACCTTTCTTTTGTCCTACCTTCTCCGTGTTAATGGGATCCACCCAGTCACCTCAAAAGCCTGGGTTTCCATAAAAGAGCTGGAAAATCCTGGTATTTTTTTGTCCTGGGAAAAAAAAAAACATGTTTCCACATGTTAGTGTAAAAAGCATTACTATGTGCAGTCATAAAACACTAAAGGATGTCAATAGGTTATGAACTATATTTAATTTTTTTTGGTGTTTTAGTTGGCTTTTTTTGTTTTGTTTTGTTTTTTTTTTTTTTAATATGCAATGTAGCAGCAGTCTCCTTAAATATAAGGTTACATTTCATGACAACAGGATTGGCTATCCCGGACTAGATCAGTCTGCAATGTAATCACTGGAAATATGAACTCACATCACAAATGGTGCATCTTTAATTATTCTAGAGAATACAACAGCTGTGAAGATAAAAACTGGAAAAAATGCCTTCTACATAATTGTGACAACACAAGTACAGGTGAGATGTCACAGAAGAAGGGATCCTATGAAATACTGCATATTAAAGTAAATTAATGCAGACAGAAACTCAGCAAAAGTGTGGTTTAAAATAAAGGAGGTCAGGGTGGGCATTAGGAGACAATAACTCTGGAGAGATGAGAAAGGAGAGCAGAAAAGAAATGCAATTCTTAAAACAGACTAAGACTTTATGAGCTATCACTGTATCATAGATAAAACACCAATGTAGAAAAACACATAATTTCAATACATAACACCTACAAGAAAAAAGATAAATATCTAAATTACTGAAAGGAATTGGTAAAGATTATTAACCCAATTAGGTGCAAGAGTGAGCCAAGCAGAAGGTTTAAATTAGCAGTTTATCCATTGGAGTCAATGAAGCCAGCCAAATTGCATCAGCTGAGGATTTGGCTGATCATTTGGAGATGTGGAATAGGGGAAAAAATTTAAAAGTGCCATAAATACATGGGATCAGAGAAAATTCTAGGTTTTAACAGAGATTAATGGCCAGCAAATGGATGAGGAAGACGTTGATTTTGTGCTGGTTAAAGATTTAAAATCCTGAGCAAAATCTTCAGAGGGATTTTGTCAAGACCTCTCTGGAGCAGCAGCAGCAGTGACAAGCTCAGAGAGAGGAAAGGTGTGCCCAAAACAAATGACAATATTAGAAGAATAGAGCTTTGGTAGGCACTTCAGCAATGCTCCACTTTCTGCAGCGTGCATCCCTCTGCTCCCAGGGAAAATGAACTGGAATTGACCCACAGGCACCACTGGGACTTCAGCAAAAGCTGATGAAGAAACAACTTCATTAGGAAATAAACTATAAACTGAACTATTTCAAAAAGTAGAAGATAAAATACATTGTTTCCTTTTTATATCTTCAAAGGCAAGCAATATGGGAAATCAACTACGCCTGAAACCCTTCCACAGGCAAGGAAAATACCTGCTGGAGTTGCTTCAAAAGACGAAACTTGGGCTAACTTTGTAATGTATCAATAAAAATGTCATCAAACTGCACATACCAGACAGATTATTCTGTGGTAGCAGGTACTTCCCTACAAAGCCAGAGATGGCCTTGATCAATTTTATGGTGTGTCTAGAAAAATTAGGTATCAGAAAAACCTGCTAGGAAGGGGAGCTCAAGCCTTTTGGAGGCTGTATATTATACAAGTTGGTTAGGACACACAGAATAAAAATTATTGGCTAGTATTTGAGAGCTTAAGTTTCAAAAATACTGAGGTATTAGAGAGACATATCAAGAGATGCAAGAGTTGTATTTAGGTCTTGGGGAAAAAAAAAAAGAAATGCTTTTCTCAAGGGTATACAAGTAAAAATAGATGTGTATTGAATTGCATACATCTAGTAAAATACATGAGGAGGGGGCACACTCTGAAAAATGACCAGTAAATATAGCCAGAAACTATTTGTATCTAACCCATAAATTCAAAATCATTTCACAAATCACTCAGTACCTCTCTCTTCTGAAGACAAAATCAAAATGTTTCTCTCCTGAAGTCTTCTTAGCAGTGAGCATAATGCAATATTGGGATACCATATCCCAACCAGCAAACTGTTGTCATCGTCCAAATGATGTAAAATGACTGCAGTTTCAATCTCATTGAGTTCATCTAAAGCCATGCTGAAGGTAAATTAAATCCAGCTGTGTCTTTTGAAGGACTGTATTTCATAAAACTTAATTTGCACCTACAGCAAAGAATATTTTGGTTCTAAAGATTTCAAAAGTGAAAAAAATGAATTTGATTAGGCTTCATGGTCACTGCTTTCTAGCAGTTAGTGAAGTCAGGACGTGCCTTTAGTTGCTTAGAAATCCTTGTTATGGTAATTGCAGATTTTTTGCTAAGTCAGTTTGTTGCTGGTATTCTAGTGGTGGATAAAACATCCTTTTGACTAGACTGCATTCTATTATTTTATTAAATCAAACTTATCACTGAAGAGTGGATACATGCTGACAAATTACTTAATGAAAATCTAGGGCCATTTGTGGTTCATGTTTTAGTGACTAACGGATGTGTTTAGTTTGGTTCCAGCCCAGTTAATTTTAACACTGAAGGAATTACTTTTCATTAACTCTCCTGCAAGTTTCACTGGTCTCTAAATACAAGTTTTTCTGCTGCCTGCACTTTTAGACAAGTTCTGAGGCTGGGGAAGTGTGACCTGTGGTGCCCACCAAACCCACCTTGCGGTCTACCACAGCCTGCCAACACCACACATACATTATTCTTCTTGTCTCACAATTAAAAGGTTTTGGAGAAGGACTGGTTCTCTTTGCAAAGTGATTTGGTCCCCGTGAAGAGTTTCTGAGGAACACTGGGGGCAGGTATAAAAACCCCACTGTGAGTTTACTCAAGCATTTTGACTGCTGAAGATTAAGCTTCCTCAAAGGAGCAAAACCTCTATTTCTAATGATTGCCACTTATGAGTCTATCAGAGAAGGAAGTGACTTCCAACACCCAGCATGGTCCTCACCGCTGCACTTCTCTTAAGCATTCTCAGCAACATAAAAATACATCTTTCTATGGGTTTTCAACACGTGTACTACATTCTAGGGTGTGCTTGCAGACAAAGTGATCTCACTGTGAAGAGCTTTTTCTTGGAGATCCCAGACTGAGCTCTGCCAGGTTGAAAGAAAATAATTCCAAATTTTTTTAGCAGGCTAAAAGTTTTATGTTTTAATAGAATAATTTTCTGAAGAGTTCTTAAGAGCCTAGATTTACACTATTTACACATAAACCTTTTTGAATACACTGCCACCTACAAGAGTACTTGCTTAAAGAAAATTTTCTTGATGAGATGATGTCCCTTGTCTTTCATAGATCAGAGCAAGACTTTGGTACTTTCAGACAACTAGCTTCTCCTCAAAGTCCTTTCCCAAGAAGAAAACTCTTAGAGGTTAAAAAAATATGAGAGTTACCGGGATAAAAGTCAGATCAGCACACTACTTATCTTTTTTAGACAGGAAAGTGAAATTCTCTCAATAGCTGGAGAACATAATATTCTACACAGACTGATATTTAGTTGTTCAGGGACCTGATACAATACTTACTTGCCTCTTGCCTACTTAGCTCTGGTAGGATAAAACAGCTGTGGAGAGGAGGAGAATAAATACAAGTTCATACAAACTTGTTGTTGGAAAAGGAAGAAATTCTTCCAAATCTGGGAAGGAAAAAAAAAGAAGCCACTTCTAGTTCTGTGGGTGGACATTAACAACAGCGCTTCACTGCTGACTATGTACAAAGATTTTGCTTTCAGTGTTTTATTTTCCACATTTGCTTTCCTGATCTCTCCTGCTCACTATGGCTGTGTTCACTGTCCATGCTGAATGTACCAGCTTGCCATCCTGAGAAGCTAATTAGACCCTGTGGAGAAGCAGGTTTGGCTGAGGGGAGTGGGCTAGGAGGGAAGGAAATTCAGAATAGATCTTTCTACACAGTCTTCTCACCCCTCTGCCCGTGGTCTTGCTACCCTGGGGCTCACTGTGCAGCCTCCATGGGCTGCAGGACACAGGTGTCAGCCGTGGCCATGCAAACCTGACTCACTGCACACAGCCAACCCCAGCCTGAGGGATGAAATGTTTGGGATCCACCTCAGGCTGGTCAGATTCTCTGGGTGAGGAAAAGATGCAGTCAATCCGAGAGGCTGCAAAGATGTTTGTGTTTGGTTCTGTGCTGAAAAACCAACAGTTGTTTGGTTGGTTTGGGGTCTTTATGTGTGTTTGTTTCTTTTTGTTTCCTCACCCCTGGCTTTTCATTCTCCTGGCTACGTGGTGGAACACGGACCATCTACCTCAGATAAAAGAGCAAAGGTTTATTTATTTTATTTAAAACCAAGATCACTCCTTCTACTGTAGCTTCAAGCCAACACGGCGGTGGGACACCACCTTTGCTGGGAAGACAGCAGGAAGCTGAAATTCCCCTCTAGCATCCCACCCGCGGGTGGGGACCAGGGCTGCCGTGGACCATCCCGGCCACTGCCCGACGTCCCCGGGCGACACAAATGCCAGCACCTCGAGAGGAGCAAACTGTCTCCATGGCCCTTAATGGGACACTTAACCCGCCGGGGTAATTGCGACCTGGGGGCTGCCAGCAGGATTAACCTCTTCACTGCCGAGCGCGGCACCGGGGCGGGCCAGGAGGGTCCCCCCGCCCGCGGAGGGTCCCGCACCCCCGGGCTCGCCCCGCTCCTCTCGGCAATGCCCGTTCTGAGCGAAACCAGCGGTCCCAGGGCTGCTGGAGCAGGGGGTGGAATCTCGCCCTTCCTCTTCGCCCTGGTGTCCGCTTCTCCAGCGCCCGGCGTGTCCACCTCGCCGCGGGTGTCCCGGCGGCGCTCGGGGCGCGGCGGGATGGCAGCGAGCCTGCGGGAGGAAGTTATGGACCATTATGGACCACCGGAGCCCCGGGGAGCAGCCCCCGGCCCGCGGCCCCCAGCTCTGCCCCACGGCAGCCCCCACCTCCTCCCGCTGTGCCCCCGGGGCTCGGGGGGACAGGGCGGGAAAACACTTCCAGACCATCTCCATCAAGATCCAGTTTCTTTCTTTCTGGTCAGGAGCAGAAGTGTTTTGTGGTTGTGGGTTGCTCTTTCTTTCTCGCTCTCTTTTAATTTATTTTTTTTTTCCGAGTTTTTTTTTGTTTGGGTTTTCTTTTTCCCCTCCCTTTGTTTTTGTTTGTTTGCTTGCTTGGTTTTTAAATTTAAAATGCTGAGAGACAAAGAGGTGAATTATCTGTCTCGGCGTTGATGGTACGTCAAAGATTGCAAAGCCCAGGCGCTCTGTTCCTGCGATGAGGATGATTTATAGAAAATTGCAGGCAGAACACATGCACATTCTGGCAGCCGTAAAGACAGTCCCTCCCTTTTCCTTAATGTTCTTTTATCAGCTTCTTAGGAGGTGTCCGCTCCGTTTGTCTGCATGAAACTAGTAGTCTTAGTAGGAATCCTCAGTTTTGGTGTTTTCCCCCCTTTTCCTTAAGAAGAATTCTCTAAATCCAACAGTGCTCCTTCTGCCCAGACATTATCCTTCCTTCCATTTCTCACAGCACTTGTTTGGGGTGGAGGGGGGGGAGCGGAAAGAGGGGAGAGGAGGAGGAGGAGGAGGAGGAGGAGGAGGAGGAGGAGGAGGAGGAGGAGGGAGAAGATCTTTCTCCTGTTTAGTCATTAACTTGCACGGCTCAAAGAAAAAGAAGATTTAATGGGAGAGATCTTGCATCTGTGCTTTGTACTCACGGCATTCTTGCGGATGGGAAGAGCGGAGGATGCATGGGTTTAGTATTTGACCACTACCTGGGCGACCGATTTTTGTTATTTTATTTTTATTTTATTGCTATGGTTAGTATTCCTGCATTTGGTCTTCAGCTGAGCTGAGAGAGACAATGAAGTTCTAACATGCCTGACTTCTCCCAGAGTCAGTAAAACCTGAACTCTAAAATTTCCAGGAGATCACCTTAGGTCCACCACTCATATGTTAACTTCCTCGGAGCAGAGGAAGATCTCCCCCTCCGCCCGAACCGGAGCTCCGTGGTTCTAGTCTCTCTTCCAGCCATGCAAAACTGCGGAGCTGGAGAGCTCGAGAAACCCCACTGATGTTCCAATACCAGTCATGCCCTTGTGCTCAAATTGATTTTGCCTCACTCCCGCGTATTGATTTACTGAGTCTGCACGTAAACCCTAATTCCTCCCGCCCCTCCACCCCCATCCCCCTTTCCTCGCTAGACATAACCCCAGAAAGAATCTGACCTGGTGCTGTGGAAAGACTGAAGGGGAGGGGGGAGGTTGCACTGAGGTGGGGGTGTCGAGCAAAAGAAGTAGCTCAGGACAATGCTTAATAGAAACGAGACTAAATAAAAATGCAGGCTACAGCCGCTTTGTCTTTGTCTGCTTGCCTTCATCACCCAGATACCTTTCTTTGTGAGCCTTGATCGTTAGTTTCCACGGTTTTAAATAATCAGTCACAAAGAGGCAGACAACTAGGTGTTGGGAGGCATAAAAGTTATTTTAAGTGGAATTATTTATTTTATTTTGCGGCCAAAAACACGTTTCACCAATGTAGAAGTGATATTGGTGATAGTAGTGCAAGCTCTCTTTTCTCCCAAATGCTTGTGAGAAATAAAAAACCTGGAGATGACTGTCGTTTATTTCCAGGAGTAGACTTCAAAATACGTGCCAGAAATGGACAATTTGAGTGTCCTTTCTCCACATCAAATGCGAGCTGGAAGGGGGATTAAAAACCAACCACGTGGTAGATCTGGTTTTATACTTTGCAACCTCCAGCTCCATTTATGTTCTTTACCCTGCTCAGGGAAGATTAGCCTCTAGATGGATGTGTCTGAGGGATCACCTCGGGGGCAGATCTGCATGCAGAAACCGGTTTTTGTCATGGCTGGAAGAGAGCTATGACCCAGCAGAGCGCTCCATCCCAGCGGCTCCCCCAGCATCGCAGGAGCTGCTGAGCGCTCCTGCACAGGAAGCTTTGTGAAGGCAACAGCTTGGAAGGGGAAGATCTTCAGATCTTTCCCCCTTCTTCTCCTCCTCCCTGGCCTGTGAGTTATTCAGTGTCCCAAGCCTTAACTTTTTGTTACCACCTTCCTCCTCTTAATCTCCTTCATCTTCAACACCTCCTCCTCTATCACTACCATCTTCTCCTCCATCTGTCTGCCTGCTGGATCTCTCTCGCTTGCTTGCTTTCCCCCCTCCTCTTCCACCTCCCTCCTCTTTCTTCTTGCCTTTTCCTCCTCTCTTTTCTTCTCTTTTCTTTCTCTTTTTCCTCCTCTTCCCCTACACGTTGTTGTTGTTGTTAGAAAGGATTCTTGCACCCCCTGGTGCTCTTGCGTTTTGTGTGGTAGGAGAGGAGATTGTCTTCTTTCTCTCTCTCCCTCTGGTTGCTCATTATTCAGAGAGAGACACAGAGGGTGAGAGAGAGAGAGAGAGAGAGAGACGGATATCTCAGGTCATCTGCAGCTGCAGCAAACCAGTGAAGGAGAGAGAGAGAGAGGGAGAGGGAGAGAGAGAGAGGGGGGGAAAAGCAGGGAAAGATGGCGATCCTCCATTGCTGAGACCTGGCAAGGAGCACATGAGACTCACAAAACAACTTCCACAACAATAACAAGAAGAGCTAGGCAGAGAGGAAGAGGAGAGGAGAGGAGGCAGCAGCAAGAGCAGCAGTGCCGGGACGCTCCTGTAAGTTCTTGCAATTAAAACCCATCTCTGGCTTGGCATTGGAGAGATCATCTCTCGTTTGTGTGTGTGTCTGTGTCTCGTTGTGTGTGTGTCTGTGCGTGTGTTATTTTGTTTGGTCTTTTATGTCTGTCTTTCTTTCCACCACCTTCCTCTGAAATCCATTCATTCGGTCAACGGAGGAAGGAGGAAGAAAGAAAGGAAAAAAAAAAAAGAGAAGAGAGGGGAGCGAGAGCGGGGTGTTTTGTTTGAGAGAGAAGTCTCTTGCATGGAGGAGGAGAAGAGGAGGAGGTGCTGGTGGTGGTGGTGGTGGTGGTGGGAGGAGGAGGAAGGCGGTTAATTAATTTTTTGTTGTTGCATTACGGGGGGGGGGGGTGGGGTGGGGGAAATATGGGGAGATAAGTGAGATACCAGCCGAGCTTTCGGGGTGGGGGGTGCCTGAGAGGATATGTGTGTGTGTGCGAGGTCTGGATGGTGCTGTGCGTGTGGACTTGGATCAGAGACGGGAGACACACGGAGGAGAGAAAAGCTCCGTGCTGGCACGACCCAGGCAATCGGGTGACCTCTTTCTTCCTTCCTTCCTTTCTTTCTGGCTCTCTTTCTTTCTTTCTTTCCTTCTTGCTTTCTTTCTCTCCTTCTGCCAGCCGCTCTCCCCCTCCTCCTCTGTCTGCTCGTCCCCTCGCTGCCCTGCTCGCCGTGGCGAGGCTGGTCCCTCACCCGGCGGAGGTGCCCCCGCCGCGGCTCTCCTGGAGTTGGGATGCGGGGGTCCCCGCCGGCCTCGGGGCTGGGGGGCTGCTGGTGCCCGCAGGAGGTGGCTTGGAGGAGGACAGCGTTCAGCTGGAGAGCAGGAGCCATTACACACGCTTGTGCTCTCCTTTGAGAGAAAGGAGAGCGAGAAGGGAAGAAAGGAAGGGGAAGGAGCCCACTTCTACTTGCTCAGTTCCCCGATGTCCCTACCTTTAAACCAGGCAAGGGAGAAGGCGCTTTCTCCCCTTCCCCTTTCTCAACCCACCCGGAGCAGGTTTCTCCCTATCTCTCCCCCTCTTTCCCTTTCTTTATCTCCCTGTCCTCCATTTGCAAGCTGTCTGCTTTGGTTCCAGTCCAGGCTCCACCACACAAAGCTTCTCCTCGCTCTCGCACACATGCACACACACAGTCCACAGGCTCTTTATGTCTTCTGGAGTAACCTTCTCCTTCCCCCCCCGTGCCCCCCGGCTCCCCTCAGCACTGTGGTTTCTATTCTCCTCACAGAGAGATCCTCCTGGAGCTTCATGTAGTTGTGATCTGATAGGATTCCTTCCCCCCCTTCCCTTCACCTCCCTCTTTTTGGGGGAGAAAAAGGGAAAAGTTTCATTTGTTTCTCTGGTGTTTGGAAGGGGAGAGACCTCCAAGTTTTGAGTGCTTTCTGCTCCTGCTTTTGTGTGTGCGTCTGTGGGGGTCTGTTTGTCTCATGAAGCTGCTTGCATGTCTAAGAGGAAGTGACTAGTTTGGCAGAGAGCTGTGATCTGAGTCAGGTAAGCCATGTCATGTTCTCTAGCTCCACCAGAAAATGGAGGAGAGAGAGAGTAGACAAAGCTGAGATGGGAAGTGCTCCTAACATTGTGGATGTCTCTCCATGTTTTGAGGCTTTGCTGGGCAGGAGCTGCCTTAATCATGATTTTTTCCCCTAAGGTTTTCCCTTCAGATTTTTCAATGCACAACATTGTGATGGGTCTTCTCGCTGTCTTCATGCTATCAGGAAATGAGGATTGGAGGAAATTGCTCAGATTCTCCTTCACACAGAGAAACACATCCTCAGGCTTTTTTTCTCTCATGCTTTCATGCGGAGGTCACCTTTCTAGATATTTTTCTTTGGTCAAAGACCACAGGATTTTGGAGGTTGATCAGTTGGCCAAGTAAATAGCATATATAAGCATATATTTTTAGATTTCTGAAAGCATTTGGAGGTAAGTGCATGCAGCTTGAGGCTGCTCAGGTTCTTCCAGAGGGTATCATGAAATGTCTCTTTTTTTCCTAGGTGATGATGCCTATTTTTTGGGATTTTTGACATCTCATTTCCAAGAGCATTCCTTCTTTTGGATGTGTTTTAAATTAGGATGGAATATTTCTCCCCACTCACTAGGTTACATTAAAGTGATACTGGCAAGCTTTTAGTAGATTCCTCAGAGCATCATAACATACATAATCTCTCATGGAAAAAGCAAAACAGTTTTCACAGCTGTCTTTTTTGGTGTCATAAAATACTGTTTTTTCCTGAAAACTTACAGCAACATTCTTACTGTGATTTTAATGTCATTATGGAAACCTGAGATCTTTAAAGCAAGATAGCAGTTGAGCAGGAATTCGTGTGCTTTGTTTTTAACCCACCTTTTAATCTGAAGCAATTTTGAGTAGACTCAAAGCTGGCTTCGGATCTTTTCCCACCCACTGAAATCTGCACATCAGCTGCACAGTAGATGCAGTTTCTCAAAAAGTCCAAAATACATCTGGAGTGCAGTGCTGCTGCGCTTGAAGGTACAGCTCCATGGAAGGGTGTGAGTGATGTCCATACATTGATTATTCTAAGGTGTTTAAGAACAAATACGGGAAGATGTTAAGTGGCAGGATGGGGGAACAGTGAATCTGAATCAGAACATCCTCCCAGATGTGCAAAAACCAGAAAGATTTGAGGATTGCAGTGACGGGTGATGAACTTGAGATCCATCTTAGAGGTTAAAAATCAATGCCCTTGTTTTATTTTTGCTGTGGAAGATATGTTTTAATGTGTAATCTAACATACTTCGGAAGGATATTGCATTATCAGCTGTGAATTTCTTAAGTTCTCTTTGCTGATGTGTCACCCAAATTACTGAGGTTCTCTGGTTGTCTCCATCTTTCAGAAGAAGGCCATGGAGCATACCATTTCAGGTATGTTTAATCCTGTATTTTGACAAAAAGAGAGGCTAACTGCTTTTGGTTTTGGGGTTTTGTTTGTTTGGTTGGTTGTTTTTGCTGTTGTGGTATTGTTTTGGGTTTCTCCCCACCTCCCCCGCCCCCAAGGTGATATTTTTTGATTGATTTTTCAGACCTCTGCACAGGTCTAAGTCAGCCATTGAAGACAAATTGAAAAATTGCCCACTGACCTTTGCTTATTTGGGTCAGATCCCAAATATCCATCCCCTATATGGACCTTATGCAGAGTGCTTGTGGTTCAGAGCTGTGAATCTCCTCTTACTTCTGGAGAGGTCAGCCCAGTGCTGGCACTACAGGGTGCCCTGCAGATACACTGCCCTTGAACATGGCATGTGCAATCCAAGAACAGCTCTGAGATTTCAGATGAAGATCTTTTGGGGAGGGCCTCTTAACACCCTAGAAAACCAAACAACATTGCAGTAGTTTTAATAGGTTTTTTTTGTTGTTTTTTTTTTTTTCCCTGGGTTTCCTCACTTTGAGACTGAAACCTCTTCTGAGAATTACTTTCTTGTTAATGGTGCTTCTTGTTGTGGTTCTGCCCAGACAGTTTGAAGTTCACCTTGCTGTTAAAATTCTACCTGAAGAACTCTTATTAAAAATAAAAAAATCCCGAAACAACACAAAATAATTCCACCCACCAAAAACAATCCCAAACAAACAAAAAAACCCAAATCCATTGTTTTTTAAAGAAGATCCAGAAAGATGATCTTAATTCACACCATGGTAGTGGTATGAATGTTTCTCCAAATCAGGCATAAATTTCTTCATTCAGACAATGGCTTTCAATTGCTTTTGGTTTGGGGCACACAGAATTTTTTATTGGTCCAGTCTCTAATAGAAAGGATCACCATTGGTAGCTTATTGTCCAGTATTTAAATATGCTTTTCTTAATCACTTTTCTCACACCTATTAGACAGCTTATGAAGCACTATTTTAAAAATATTTAAAGAATTATTTGATTTAGTTTTACATTTTTGCTAGCTTCACACCAGGTTATGTTGTTGAGAAACTTTAGATGTCATGTTTACAATTTCCTTCCATAATTAAAAATACTATTTTATTGCAAGAGGAAGACTAAAAATACAATAATCTGTTTGCTTAGACTGAAGAATATGAGTACATAATGGGGTGCTGGAAAGGGAAAGCAGGGCAACTGCAAAAGTGGAAATGGAAAGAAATATGATCATTCCATTCCAGTGACCTTTATAAATTCGTTAGCATTGTGCACTTTGACTTAAAAGAGGAATTGACTTTTATGAAGACTGATAAAAGGATGATTAAAAAGAGAGTTGACAAGTAGATGACTATTGTTCAGCATAGATGTCTGGACATCTGGCAGATGTTCCTCTGGGCCCCAAGGAATGGGCAAGTTTAATTTTAGCCTTAAAAAGGAAATGGGAAGAACTTAAGTCTTATAATAGTACAACTTACAGTTTGAGGAAGAATACTTCAGAAGAGCTCAAAAGATGTCTCTTGAAATCTGGAACTCCCAGGAACCCAGTGTGAATCAGTATTTCTTATTGGGTTTTCCCATTATTCCAAACAACATATGTGGAGTTACAATATAAATTGAGATTACCTCAGTTTACTGTAACACTTTCTCTGTGTGGTGTTGTGGATAATTTTCTTAAATTGGCAGAACGGCAGTGCTTTGAAGTAAGAAACTGCATAAAAAGGACTTGAAAATGTGAAACTGGTGAATAGCTGTGTACTACTCATTAACTAATATTGTCCCATGTTGAAGCTTCACCAGGCAAACTTAGGGATAAATGCAAAAGTCCCCAGTGAAATAGTGATTGGAAGAAGCTGCTGATGGAGGAAGGAGGTCTTGTTTTCCACAGATCAGGAAAGGTTTACAAAGGCCGAGATGTCTGTGTTGTTTTGTGTATTTTGTTTCCTTATATTTTGTGACACCTCCAATCTATTATAGAAGAAAAATAATGGAAGTACTCCTTCAGCATCATGTATTTCTCATATTTTGACTCTAAACAGATATTTTTCTACCTTGAAGTAGAAAATTATATATTTTGTGAACTTGTTCTGGATGAACATGGTCTGCTGTCAGTGCCAGAACAGTATGATTTGCTTGACTTGCATACTTGATCCAAGATGTGTTCAAGTATGAACTTCTCGTTGCTGGCTTCAGCAGAGAGGTTGAACTTCATCAGCCCAAATGCGTGCTTGCTTTCCCAACAGTGGCTTCACTCTAGGGTACTCAACAACCAAGAAATCTCTGGACCCATGGGAGGTGAGCAGGAGGTCTGCTGAGAGTTAATTGAGGAGAGAATGAGAAATTCCATCTTATTCTTCAGAGAGTGAGAATAATTTTTAAGAGGGGGGCGGGGGGAAATAAAAGGAGTGTGATGAGAGTGAAGATTACTTAAACATATGCTAACTTCTCAGAGAGAGGAACTCAAATTGTTTAATCAAGAGGTGCCTGGAGAAGGTGGTGTGATGCAAGTCCTCAGCTGCTGGCAGAGACACAGTTAACATTGTACACGGTTGAACTTCAGCATGGCACTTCTCCAAATGAGTTGACTGTTGAAAATAAAATGTTCCAGAAGAACTGGGAGAACAGGAAAGAAGTTAAAATAGCATGGTTTGTATGCCAGTGCTGAAAGAAGAAAAGGGGGGAGGAAGGGAGATAGATCGACTTATGATAATTATCTTGTTGGTTGTAGCAAAAAAAAAAAAGGTCTTTAGTAGAAGTTTCCAAACTTAGAGGACCAGGTTTAATAGAAGTGGTCTTTATTTGCATCCTGAGTTTAGGAAGTATTCTTCTGCTTTCAGCTTGTGTTTGGGAAGTTCAACACGTAGGTATATACAAAGTCATGTGGGTTCTCTTGTTTTTGGGTTCTGTTCCATTTTTTTTTTCAAGGTTAAAAACAATACCAAAGATTTAAAGTCTGCCCCTCATCTCTTGAGCTTTATTAAGCTGTGCCAGAGGTTGCAGCACAAATGCATCTCTGAAGGGGTTTGAGGAAGAGGATAGAGTTAAGAGATACGGGAAGGGGAGCCATTGTGTTTGGTATCTTAGGGTTGAACACAATCTTAAATACAATGTAGTTTGTTTTTTTTCCTCTGGCTCTTTTCAGCTGTCTTGGAGTTGATGGTATTGGTGCAGTTGCTTTGGTCAGCTTGAGGCAATGTAAGTTACTGCAGTAATTCAAAATATCCTGGGCTGATCACTACCTGAAGGAACTTTTCTTTAAGCAGTGTGTTTAAGAAATATTTCCCTCATTGGTTTTGACTACTTTGTAGTAATTTTTGAAATACACTTGTTACCAGAACATCAGTCCCAGACATAGCAGCAGTGCTATACATTGTATTTTACCTTGATCAAAAGTCTCATCATTTCTGTCTGGTTTTTGTGGTCCATAATTATACTTATGGACCTCCACAGCTGCTGTCTAGGGGGAATACAGTGGGGTTTTGGCTTGGGCTAAAAGCAGCTTCTTAGGTAGAAGATGGTAAGATCCATCAGGAGAAGCAATTAATTAAGTTGAGTTTAGCTGGTAATTGAAAGAAGATGGAAGTAGGAGATGTTTAGGAGTTGTTCTTGAGTGGAGTCAAACGCAGTCTCTTAAAGAATACTTGTTTAATAGTGTCAGCATAAAGAGCTGTAGGCACATCATCAATGTCATGAGTGATTAGGAAGGACTTATTTAGAGCTTATTAGGGTAGCAATCATTGCAAGGCCAGTGTGTGTTGAGGACAAATAATTCTGGGAAAGCACTTGATTCACTAGGCTACTTCTATTAGTTTTGAACCAGTTAAATTAAGAATTCAGTTCTTGACGTGTGTCACTTGTTACTTCCTGGTGGAAAATAAGACCTTCTAATTGGGATTATGTGTGAAAAAACTAAGTGCTTGCATTATGTGACAGTGTTTTTCCTTCTCCTTCCAGTTCCAGGAATATGCAATTAATAACTTGAAGTCATTTAGATAATGGGTGCTCAGCAGCCCTGGATGTTGTGTTTGCAGCACTTGTTACTGATGCAGGCTTTGTGCTGACCTGAAGATTAGGAATTGGGATGTTCATCAGAATGGCATTACAGCAGCTATTAAAAAGGTCTCAAAAGGGGCCTGAGAGCCCCAGCTGCTGTCATGGTGTGGAGGAAGTCAGGCCTTCAAAGGATACAGGGATTAGAGCATGAGGAAAAGTAAATGGTAGCATCAGCACAAGTAGAAAATAGGCAGAGCTGTTCAGCAAACAGAAAAAAAAGTAGGCTAAAGCATGCCATAATTACTTGCAGTGGAAAGTTGCTGCTAATGGAGCAGTGGCATGGGGTAGAGAGGCAGGAGAACAATTTTTCAAGACAAAACAAAGCAGACATTGCAGAGAACGATATAGGAAGACTGAGGATTCAGTGTACTCGTGATAATGTGAAAGAGAAGACTTTGTTTTGAAAGATGCTAAAAATGGAATCTTCTGATGTACATGTGGTCACTGTTTCCGTGGCCTGGTAGGACAATGGGGGCTTCTTTTGCATTGCTGGGATGAGCAAACGCTTCCTTTCTGCCTGCAGCTCTTAGGTTCAAGCAGTGGTTTGGGATGGTATCAGTGGAAAGAAGGCATCACAGGATATTCCTTTTGGGAAGAAGATGGGTCATCATGGGTTGGACTGTTGTCATGCAAATGCTTCAGAACACAATGGCCACTTATCACGGGGCCAGGCAAGCACATTCCTCCCACACACTGTCCCCCAGACCTCTCCAAAGAAAAGAGCAGAATGGGAGGAATGTGACACTTGGAACCTGTGCTCCAGCAAGCACACAAAATTTTCTTAATTTTATTGTAATTTTTCTCTTAAATTTCTTACATTTTCTCCCCCTATTTGTCAAATAGACAGCAAAGCTAAGGGAGAGACTACTTGTGCTGGAAGATTTTGGTCCGGCATGATGGTGATGTGGAGGGTGGCTCATTTACCTTCTAATGACTGAGTTGCTGGAGAATTTGATTGAGTGTGTAGTTGGGAGAGGGATCATTAATAAAGGCCTTGCTGTGGTCCAAAAGTTAGAATTCAGCTGGCTGATGATGCTGAAAATGGTTGTTTTTTGTGGGTGTTTGTTTGTTTGGGTTTTTTGTTTTGTTTTTTTTTTTTGTTTGTTTTGTTTTGTTTGTTTGGTGGGGTTTTTGTTTTCTCTCACTTCTACTTCCCTGTTGTTGATATTAAGTGGACAGCTGAAATAGATCCTAGGTCAGAAATTCAGAGGGATTGGTGTAGGTGGTTTATGTCAGTGGAGATCATTTAGCAACTTCTTTGTAATTTCTTTTTTTTTCTATTTCAATTTTTAATTTTCATGATTTTTATTAAACAAAGGGAAAACTACAGTCTGGGCTAAACTTGGAATAGTTTGAGGAGTGGTGGTCTTGAGGGGGATGCAGTGAGTCAAGGATGAATACTCTAGTTGAGCAAACTGCTGCTGGAGAGAACTTAAGAGGCCCATGGATATTTATTTATTTTAACTCTGATTCTTCAGTCCAGTCAGACTCAGCTAGAATTGTGGGCATGTGTCTCTTTGTTAAGGGTATTTGGGTGTCTCTGACCAAAAAGAAAGGAGACCAAAGAATTGCTGTCCAGCCCTTGAAATGTTGCCTTTTTTTTTTTTTTTTTTAAATTCGTACAACCAACTATCCCTGTACCCAGTAAAATAGGTATATTTAGGATATAACATGCATGTTGGAAATTACGACCCTGGTGCTGGATTTTGCTGCTGTGTGTGTTAAAACAAACCAAGATGAGGAAAGAAAAGCCTCCTTTTGTGAGTGGTTCTGGTGTGTGACTGGAGCAGAGCTGCTCTTCTCTTGGTGAGCACTTGAGAGATGAGATGTGGTTACCTGCCACGTTGTTTTTGTGTCACTGCTGTCATTCTTACTGAGCCTGTCTTCTCAAGTGTGTTGTTGCTTGTGGTGAGTATGGATAAATATATTTATATATACACAGTACCAACTTAGTTGGTGATGCAGCAGAGTTTGGAAGGCAGTGGCCAACGGAGTCATCTTCTTGTTTTCTTCTATGTTGTGGGACAAGTGGCACCATGAAGACAATAAATAAATAAATAAATAAATAAAATGTCAATGTGAACAAATTTGGAATTATTTCTCTCTGTATTTGATTGGATGCTCTCATTTTGCATTTCAGTTTCTCCCCTCCGTTTTGTCTACAGCTGGGTGGCTCGGGCTGCAGGATGTGGGACCTCTGAAGCCTTGCTTCTATCATGCTCAGTCAGCTAAATAGCTTGACAAGTGTAAAAAATGTAACAAATGGCTGATGGAAAATCGAGAGCAGCCAGACAGCTCTCAGCCTGGTTAATTAGCTCTTTGACTGCTGAATTGTTCCTGCCCCGTCATATGGCTGTGGCTTGCAGCCCTCCGAGAAGGGGTTTGGCTTCCTGGCCAGGAGTGTGCATCCCAAAAGTTGAATTAATGTAACTTGAAGTCAGTGTGGACAGGTTCCTTTTGGTCTAAATGACCTTTTATCTTTGCTGGGGGCGGGCAGTGGGGAGAAAGCATATCGGCTTTCAGCTGTGTAAGGTCACGCAGAGGCCAAGTTCTCTTGTCTGTGATCAAGCATATGGTGTGAAACAGCCCAGTGTGCAACAGCACCAGGGCAGAGGAGTGCTCCAGCAGCCCTTCTGTAGGTAAATGTGACCCAAGGCCACGTTCTGCTGTGCAGGATGGGTGTGTTTAACCCTTCAGTGGCTCCTGGTGTGTTTCCATCCTGGTAGGTTGGGAAGGAGCTGCTGTTGCTCAAGAGCGCGCGCGGGTTTCTCCTGCCAGAACACCCATGCATGTGCGAGACCTGAAATCTCTGGCTCCAAGGACATAACTGTATTACTCACTGGGGCTGCTGAGAGAGTGAGTCAGTGTGTTTGGGTCTTTGCATGAGTAAATGAGTAAACCTGAATTATTTTAAAATGAGCAGATTGCAGAGGTGATAAAAAAACTACAATGAACTTTCCATTTCACGCCGCCTACCAGGGTGCTGCTCTCCTTCCACCATGGGGCAGGGGAGGTGTGGGGGAAGACAAAGATCTTCAGTTCTCCCAAGGAACCACATAAAAAGACCTGCTGAGACTGTAGTGTAGTCAGAAAATATCTTTCAGACAGAAATTGCTTGGCAAGATGTCAGGCAGGTTGACCAAAGGTTGCCTGAGTTGTGCTCCTGCAAAATGAACATGAAATGGTCATTGCCCTCCATGGTTCTTCAGTGCCTCCACAGGTTCGCCAGTTGGTGTACAGGAATATAGTTTGCTTGCTGGTATTCTGGTCTTATCTCTGAAGATATTTATTTTAAGAATTCATGTCTACATAGGTTTGTTAATACTGTACTGTAATATCAGATGGGCTGCTGAGACCTCAAGGGGGTGAGGAATCTATTTTTAGTGTGTTTGAAGGGTAGATGATGTTTCAGGTTGTGGAATGACTTTCTAGGGGGCCTGTCACCATATACTGAAGTTTTGTATGTCATGGCAGTGGAGGCCAGTCATATGATGATGAGTTAGTAACTTAAATGGGACATTAAAAAAAATCCTGCTCTTTGGGGAAATTTTAAAGATAGATGGAGCTAAAATGTCACACCGCCTGTTCTCATGTTTTTTTCCTTGATGTGCTGAAGACATCTAATCCTCTTTACAGGTGAATTAAGCAGTCTGCTTATGAGCTGAAGGCAATACCTGCTGATCTGTTGACATCCAGATTGGAGGGTTATTCATGTCTCAGTAAGACTTTTAGTAATGGATGACCACAAGAACATTTTAGTTGCCCAGGTGGTGTGAAGAAGGCGATTTGTGATCTCCTTCCATGTCAGAAGTTAGTCCCTTGTAGGAAGTTGGATAGTACCAGTGCCATGGTCTTTGAGTGTGTTTGACACCCCAGCCTGCAGAGGTTTGGAGCTTTAGGTTGAAAAGATCCAGCTTCAGACAAATACATGTGTGCAGCAATCTGAGCAGTGAACCCAGTTGTGCTTTTGAAGTACTGCACTGTGGTGGCAGCCACAAAGAACAGATTTTAATGATTTATTATAGTTAGATTTTACATGGATTTGCTTCCTATTTCCTTTGGAAGACAGCAGAACTGCACCTTTTAAAGGGTTCCTCTTACATTCCTGGGATTTTGTTTGGTGTGCAAGCATGTGCGCTTTATTTATTTTATAACTGCTCACTGCCGCTGTCAGGAATGTTAACAAAGGCTTTTTAATAGGTCAGACCTCACCACTGTTGCATTTTCTTAGTTACTGTATAGCATTTGGTAGATAATAGATGGTGGGGAGCTAAAGCCCTTATGCTCTAAGAGCTCATTCATGTGAACAGTTGCTGTGCCCTGATTCTGAATTTTCACTGCAGCTACTTGTGTGAGTAAACATTTGAAGATCCGATCCTTAGCTGCATGGAGGAATTCTTGTGGAGCTTTTCAGGGAGGCGTTTGAAAATTACATCTTGAATTGAGGATGCCCTTAACTTTCAACAGCTTCCACCTACATACATGAGATGCTCATTTGTGGTTGCATGTGAGGGCATGGCTGTAGCAGATTTGCAAGATTCAGAGGAAGCATATGCATTAGATAATTCTTTCACTTTCGTTCGTGTGCTCCTTCTTTCATTCTCGCTCTTTGTGTTTTGACAGCAGGAGCATGTATGTTATATATACTCAACTTTGACTTCAGTTAGTGCTGGCATGTCCCTAAAGTACTGTTTCATGTGAGTTTGCAGATGTTCTAGTGAGAACATTCCTGTCACTGTGTTGTCTGTGGATGATGTTCACTTCTTCTGGAGTACCATCATTAATTGTGGTGGTTTTGGAACCCATTATTTCCCCTTAATTTTTTTTTCCTGTTAATTAAGGAATTGGCTTGAATAGATACTAATATGGTAATGGTTTGTTGAAGACAAAAGTGTTTTGGATCAGGAAGAATGCAACTTAGGTCCTTTTACAATGGCAGAAGTGTGTACCTTTGTGTGTGTGTACATAATACAAGTTCCTACCCATGTGGTTCATGCTGCTGTGGTGGTTCGTCTGGCAGATCATTTAAATATTTACTCCAAAAGAGCTTGTTCTCTGTTGGTGTGAAGCAGCATTTCCAGTTATTTTTAGGTCATTTTCATTTTAGCAACCCTGTTGGAGATAAACCAGATACGAGGGCTCCAAACCGTCCTTGCGTTTTGGTAGAGATTAATAAAATAAAACCTAATGGTTTGATCCCAAGGGGAGAGAACGGGCCATCTGGTTAACAGAAGGTTAGGCAAAGCAGTACAGCACTCAGAGGGCCATAAACCAACCCAGAATATCTGGTAGTGTGTCCAGTGGCTGCGTGTATTAAGCATTGAAATGGTGCTCTCGGATCTGCAGAGCCAGCAGTTCTGTTACCACTGCTGTGACGCAGGAGATAATTCTGTTGGGCAAGCATCAGCATGGGGGTGGATCTACAGCACAGGATGTGTAATGTCAACATGAAGCATGGGAGCTGGCAGTAAGAAGGAAAGCAGCCATTTCATGCCAGTGCAGGAAGCCCAGATAGATTTTTTTTTCTTCCTCCCCTCTGCATCTTGTCCTTTTGTGCTGCTTTCATGCTTGGTATTAAACAATTATCTTCTGCTTTGTCATCTGGAAACTTCAGCCCAATAGGGTTTCATTTCTTCCTCTCTTCCTGAACCTGTGGGGGTTTTTTTTCCCTGTTTTTGTTTTGGTTTTTGTTTTGGTTTTTGTTTTGGTTTTTGTTTTGTTTGGTTTGGATTATTTTTTTTTTTGTGTGTGTGTGTGTGTATGTTTCTTTTTAAAGAGCCAAATGAAACACAAAGCAATGAAGTGCACTCCAAAAGCATGTCTGATGGATTATAAAAGGGCTGTGAGGAGGCTGAAGGGCTGAGCAGATCTGGAGAAAGAGAAGAGTTCAGTCATGTGCAAGTCCTGAGCTTCAGATGAAGCTCCATGGTAGATCCTTTTGGCTTTAGTGCAGACACAGTTTGTTCAAAAGCTGTAACCATTTGAGAACATTGAACTGCAGCTGCGAAATGCAGAAGGTTTGAAATGCTGTGATTCTCTGTAGACCTTGAATCTCTGTAATTACTAAGAAACTGTAGAAAGCTACTGTAACTGTTCATGCTTTCTTTAGACCACCTTTGTACTATTTGGCTAGTGCCTGAACACCCTTCTGGTTTGTTTTTATTTTTTTTTTTTTCTTTTTTTTTTGAAGATCCAAATATTGTTACTAGTCTATCTAAAGCTGCAGAAAAAAGATTTCTAAGTAAGTTTACTAAGCATTCAATGGGCTTAAAAACTCTGGCGATATGGCTTCTGTCAGCTCAGTCACACCCTGGCCAACTGGTTTAGGGTTTTTTCCCACCCATAACATTTGGAGATATCTTCCTGTAACTGCAGCCTGGGAAACTCTGGGATACCAAAACTTGCTCCTTGATGGGTACAGCAGAGCTGAACTTCATAATCAGAGCTCTCATGGTTTCCATTGCCTGTTCAGTAGGATCTTCAGATAATATATTACAGATCCCCTTGAATGAATCCTTGTCTTGGATGCTGTTCTGTGGCAGCTCTGCAAAAGCATGACTTTCTTCATGTGTTCCTAAGAACTGGAGTGGGAGTAGTCAACCCACAGGTATGTTTTCCCAGTTGCAGTTTGGTGATGGGAGGAGGGATGCATATAAAACACAGCTTGTGTGTGAAGACTGTTTGTTCTGTTCTGCAGTAACTCCATCCTTAAAACTGCTCCACTGGCCCCATTCAGATTTTTTGGTTGGAGCTATGGGACTCTGGCACTTCTGCACAGTGCACTTGCAAATAAACGGCACTGAGGAGTTGTATGAGACTTGACCATCATCTCTCTCAGGGCAGAACTCCTTCTTGGTTCCACAGATATACCATGGTGTGGCTGTTTCATCATCAAAAATATTAAGGATGCAGGCAAATCAAAAGATTTTTTTAAAAATAAAGTATGGGCACTCTGTTCTGTCTACCCATGTAATTTCCACTGCAGGTTGTACTTTGTAGTGGCTGGTAATTTTGTGCTTTTTCTGGTGGTGTTGGAACAGTTTTCAGAACATGCTGGAGGAATGTTCATCCGAAGTGCTTCTTCGTATGCAAGTGAACAATGACACCAGATATTGCCTGCACATTTTCTCATAAACTGTCTCTGTGCTGTGAAGAAAATGCATTGTCCTTGACTTTTTTCCTACTGAAAAAGGTGCTACTTGCTGAAGATAGTTTATTATAAATAACTACTAAGATGATAATCTCACCACAGCATGCTTGGCAGTCTTCCACTGAGTTAGCCTGTTTCAGCAAGGAGCTGTCGCTTAAGATCCAAAGCAATCTGCAGGGACATATGATCACACACACTGACTGTTTTCTCAGTCATCATGGATGCCTTATCGTTTCCTGTGCCTGTAATTAGGAACTGGAATTATTATCTGGTGAACCAGTAGGATCCACCTCCAGAAAGGTAGACCTCAGCTCCCACCTCACAAACATTTTGGTTGCAGAAAAGTTCTCAGTTATGGAGGCTCTACTAGAAGAATGTCTGTTAGGCAAGGGCTTTTTTGCCTTTTATTTTTGTCAGAAGGATAGCTGTGAACTACTGGGGAAGCTCTTAATATATATATATATGTAAGTTGGAATGCTTACAGCAGTCGTGCCTATTGGAAATTATGAAGAAATGCAAGGCTACCCTTGGCAGTGGTGTAGAGAAGATTTTTTTTATTGTTAGCTTTGCTTGGGTAAATAATGACTTAAGGACCTCTGAATGTTCTGTTTTGTAGGGATGCTGTCCAGAAGATTATGATAAAGAGATAAGAGACGATATCCACTTTTTATGAGAGTATCAGAAAACTAATATTAGTATCTGTATACACCTAATGTCAAGATTTGGCAGTAGTCACATAGCTGGATGATGACTTTTTTGAATTTGAAAAGTTTACACTGCTTTGTGGTACATGACTGTTCAGTTATCATGTTATTGCAACAATTATGTGATAGATATCAGTGGCAAACTTCCTTTCAATTACAGTGCTGGCAAATGTTTGCCTTTTATTTGTTTAAAAACAACTCAATCACGCCATCTCTACTGCTTTGTTGACAGTATAATATGAATCAGCACTTTTTCTAACTTCCATGTTACTCATGGATTTTATTCTGTGGTGCTTGATGCTTCTCAGTCCTAAAAACTTCTCTTTAAAGACTGGGCATCTGTGGTTGCTTAGAAGTGTGGAATGTGATATTTAGTGGAAGCAATTGGTGAGATTGAGGTGGAACAAATGAAGATACCAGCAATGGGGATGGACTTTTTCTTCTACTGGATTTGGCAGATGTTAAATCCGTGTATCTAAATGCGATCAATGAGAAAGCAGGAGATTAGAAGAATCTAGTCAGACACTGACTTGCAAGGCATAACATCAGCCCTTTTTGCCCCCCCTCCAGACATTGCAAAAGCATGGAATCAACTCTTCTGGACAGAGAGATGCTAAGTCTTTATCTAGTGATAGTATCCTTCCCTACAAACTCTACAAAGGCTGTGCTCTTTTCCTGTGAAGCTGTGGGAGCAGATTCATGATGGAATGGGCTCTGCTTCCATCTAAGATGAGGAAATTATTGGAGCCAGTTCCTGGTATTCAACGTTTCACATGTGACTGTGGATTGTTCTTCATCTCAACATCTGACCCAGATGCTTTCACACTATGGGATGGCTCTTCAGAGTCTGTCATGTCCATAAATCACCTGCCTTGGACGACCTTGTGTCTTTAAGGAAAATCCTGTGGAACAGTTAGCTTCAACCTTACTGAAGGACACACTCTGAAGAGCCAGCTCATTAAGCGAGCTTTGAAGGGTGTGCTCTGCAGAGCAGCTTCCTGTTATTTGGTTAATGGTTGACCTAGTTCTACTGCCATATGCCTCCTGGAACGCATTCTAATATAAAATATGTGCTAAAGCAAGACTGGGATAATAGATGGAACATCAAAGCCTCTATGGAACAGAAATCATATAATGCTGTTGCGTTTTGGAGGGTATTGTAGTTACTAAAAATGGCAATATCTTCATGGAACTCTACCGATTCTGATGGCAAACTCAGGAATGTTAAACACAGCCACCTATGTTGGGTTTTTTTCAGGCTGGCCTTGTACAAAAGGTTTGTATCAGTAATTCCCGTGCTCCGTATGTGAAGCTAAAGTTAGGTAGTGAAGCATTCAGAGTGATATTGCAGCTGTGAGAAAAGATTAGATTAGATTTGGCTAAAGGCAGGAGGATTTTTTCCCTGTGGTAGGTGTTTTTTCCATTGCAACCATGGATTAACAATTTTTTTTTTTCCTTTTTAAATGCTGGCTAGAAGCCAGAAATTGGTATTTGAGCTTTTACCTGATAACAGAGACAGCATATTTATGTACATACTTAGGCAAAAATATAAGAAATTTGGAGGTCGTGGGTAATGTTCAACCTCCAGCCTGAATGAGGCTTTCAGATGTGCTGAAGTTCTGAAGAACTTGACCAGCTGTGTTTTCTGGTTGATTTGGTTTTCTGCCCTAGGAAGAGGAAGGATGTTTGATAACAACTGTTTTCATAAGCAAGCATGCATTATGGTAGAACAAGGGGAAGGGAGAATTAAAGCCACGTTTTGTAACCTCTGTAGAGCTCAGGCCTCTATCAGTAGAGGCTGGTAATTTATTTTTCTTCTGTCAGTGTGGGAAACTGAACTGCTCGGCAGACAACACCACACTGCGTGTTCACACGACCTGGCAGTGGCCAACCTTTGTCTCTTGGGTTGCAGATGGCTTGCAAGCTGTCCAGGTGTGAATTCTGGGCAGAGGTATGTCACCACAGCGGTGGGGGTGGCTGGGGCCAGCCCAATTTGCCTGTGTGGGAAGCAGTAAGCTGTCAGGACACGCAAAGGCAGCTGCTGCTGATGAGCATGAGGAGTGCCCAACCTTCAGAGAACTGGTGGGAAGTCTTGGGAGTCACGATAATCTTGTGCCTCTCTAACTCTTTCAAGCCTGTTCAGGTGCTTCTGGTGACTGTGCTCTTTTGTGTGAGGGCTGGAAATATTTTGGCACGTTTGTGTAGGATACACGCAGCCAACAGCGTTGTGCAGTTTCCCGTTCTTTCTTTCATTTAACGCTGAACTGCGTTTCTTGTAGGAGAGCTGCCTGGTGGAAAACAAAACTGCAACATTTTTAGCAGGACAAAGTGTGTTGTGTGAGCCGTAAATCATATTGGTCATGAAAAAAAAAAAAAAAAAAATCTGTGCGACTGACACAAGCACAGCTATTTGTGCAACCTGGTCAGAACAAAGGATAATGCTTCTGCTGCAAGATCAGACAGATCTGACGTTTCAGCAGGCTGGGCAAATGAATGGCGGAAGTGGTCCGCCTCCTCTTATCCATTGTCTCAAAGATGCAGGCTCATAGAGAAGAGAGGGAGTTTGAATAGGGCTTCTGAAGGAATATGCTGCTTTGTGTTCTGTGGGAAGAGAGCAAGGAGGAGTTCTAGAAGTTCTCGGCATTGGCAGGCTGACAAGCTCGTAATGGGAAAATGTGGCAGTGGACTACTGGTGTTGGAGGAACACTTTTGCTTCTGTAGCCTGCCTAGAAAATCTGATCTGTAATTAGGAAACTGGTGAAATGTTCCAGGCCTGGAATATGGGACCAACACTATCCTGAAGGAAGGTCAGTGGATCTTTAAATCCAATGAACTCTGACCTCCTGCTTGAGACTTCTTTATACTTTTCTTATTTTTTTTTTTTCTCTTTTTTCTGTGTCACCTGAATAGTCTGTGTGTTCTGAGATACCTCTCAGTTGTGTTCCTGATGGGACTTTTGCATAAGAAGGGCTGGAATGATCAAATTACTGGAACAGTCAGAACCTTCTACTTGGGAGATTCTTGTGGTTTTTTTGTGCTCCAGCTGTCAAGTTAACCTAACTGGGATTTTAGAAGCAATCTCCCTTTTTTAAAAGCATAATGAAGCCAAGGAAATGTGAGAAGGGAGAGAGCAGGACAGGGATTTTTGATGAGCTGGGTAGAATTGATGGTTACTTCACATTTCAGAACTACAAGATATAACTTCCAACCTCAAGGATTATTTCAGCTGAGAAATGCATCCTTTGGAGGGCGGGGTGTAGAATTTTTATCAGTAACCTGGCTGGTTAGATCTCTGTATATTACCTTTTTGCATGGTCACTGGGACCAGAAAATGCTAGCAGTTAGGTCCACCGTGATCAGAAAGCTTTCATATGGAACCAGTTTTCCTTAAAATCGAGCGTTCCTTGGCTCAGGGATCAACAGCTGCATTTTTTTTTAGCAAACACACTATTTTTCTTTAAGTTAATGGAGATTAGATTTGTGTCTGTGATAACAGAACCGGTCTTGGTTGTCCACGAGATGCCTTCTGCCCTTTGTTTTCCCACGTACAGCCTAGGCGATTCTGTCAATGCAAAAGAGACATAAATTAATTCCACAGGATGCTGGCAGTCCATCATCAACATGCACTGGGAACAAAGCTTCTGCTTTAGAAGCCCACTTTAAAAAAGCACATCAGAAAGTCAGCAGACTCTCCTGATTGGAAGCCTCTGTTGAAAGTTTCAAGTGTGTGATGGCTGGGCTGCCATGATTGGTCTGTTTAGTGTCCCAAAGCAATTGTGAAAATTCACAGAATTACACAGAATCACAGCAATGGTCAGGTTGGAAAGTGACCATTGGAGGTCCAGCCTCCTGTTGTCTCTTTTCAAGAGATGTCCCCAGCTTCCCCAGCCTTTCCTGGTGAGGGAGATGCTCCAGGCCCTTCGTCACCTCCACAGCCTTTGCTGGCTCTGCTCCAGGAGCTCGGTGTCCCTCCTGCCCTGAGGAGCCCAGAGCTGGGCACAGCACTCCAGAGGTGCCTCCCAGGGCTGGGCAGAGGGGCAGGATCCCTCCCTGCAGTGTCCTTCCAAGTGCGCTCCAGGATCCCAGGACACTCTGCTGGTCAGGAAGCTCTTTGTCCTCCGGGACCTCCAGGTCCTTCTCTGCAGAGCTGTTTGCCAGATCACCCTGGCCTGTGCTGGTGCTTGGGGTTATTCCTGCCCAGGTGCAGGACCCTGCATTTTTGCATTTCAAAAGGTTCTGCTGTACAGGCCCTTGAGAAGGGCAGCACAGCACTCCCGGTTTTGTATCATCAGTGACTTGCTGAGGGGACACTCTATCCCATCTCATTAAACAATACTGGATCCAGTACCAAACCTTGGGGACACTGCTGATTGCAGGACTCTGTCCCTGGTCACATCCTCTGAGAGCTGCCCTTCAGCCAGTTCTCAGTCCACCTTGCTGTTCCCTCTGTTTATTCTCAGCAGAGGCTAAAAAGCCATCCCAGAGGATGTGCCATGCTGGATTTGACCCAGAACCCACCAGCATGTGTTTCCAGCTTCTTTGACCTAGGGGAATACTATTTGGGACAGGAAATAATACCACTAGTGTTGCTCCTTTATTCAACCATGGTTGCAAACTGTGTCTAAACTAAGTCAGTGTTATTTGGACAGAGTGATCAAAAGTGTTTATATTCCAAAAATGTCTAGGGGGAGGAGTTCAATGAGCTTTGGGTCCATGCTTGAATGTGAGGACAAAGAGAAAAATCTCATGGTTGCACATAAATCCCACCCAAAAAAAAAAAAAAAAAAAAAAAAAAGCATTCTCTCAAGTGATAAAGTTTTGGGTCTAAAAGTGAAAGAACAGTATCAGCCTGGCACTAAGCAGAGATTAAAAGGTCATCTGTGTATCAGTGAAGGCTGCAAAATGATTTCTTACTATCTTCTGCTTACTCGCTTCTTCAGGAAACAGGAGGGACAGCAGAGGATCTTAGCTAGGTTTGGAGAACTTGAGAAAAGTACCCCAAATTTATAATAGGCAGATCTTATCTTTGTGGGGTATTTTTGTTATTTTCTTAGTAATATGACTCCTAGAGATATAAGGCAGCTAGACCAATTTCTGCTTTCTGAAAATTCAGAGCACTGTGCCAGTCATAAAGCTGATGAATTTTTTGCCAAAAAAAAAAAAGGCTTTATTGTGCCCTAAATCAAAGAGGAAGCATGGGAAGCATGGAGGATTGGCTTGCCTGAAATTCTGAATGACAGCAATGTTCTTGGGTTCTCAGGCATGTGTTAGGTCAAGCAGAGTGGATGTCTGAAGTTCCAGTGGACAAAACTTGAGATTTATCAATTACACTTGAAAGACTGCAACAGACTTTTGGGCTGTCGTTGAATGTTCTCAGTGGAGCTGAGCTGTAGGAGACAAATGGTCAAAACATGTATTTGTACCATCTTTAGACCTACGTCTGACATATTTTGTGGTTTGGTTTTTGTTTGTTTTTGGTATTTTTCCCTCCACCAAGTAAAAGGGATTGAGAATGGGTCAGTGCCTCAGGGATCATCCAGATGGAGGCACCTGGTTTTTTGCATCTCTAGGAGAAAGGGACTGTGGGTTAAAAAACTCCATGCTGAAAGTGCAGGAGAGTCATAGATCTCCTTGGCCACTGGCTTTTCTGGTTTGTCAGAAGACTTTTGGATCTTTCCAAGATTGAAGTAAGTAATGACCTTGCTTTGATGTATCAAACAAATGACACCAGTGTTGTGCCTTTGAGAGCCCTGATCCCAAAGAGATAAGCAAGGGTTTTCCTTTGTATTTTGGACCCATTCCATTCAAAACAAAAGCATCCCACAGGTCAGACAAGAAGGGTATCTGACAGGATTTAAATAGACTTTTCCTTTTTTCTGCCTGTTGTCTATACCAGTAATTTATATTTTTTAATGTGTCAGACCTAAAAGCTCGTCGTTCAGTTTGTATCTGTAAAAGACAGAAAATGTGGAACAGAAAATGGTCCAAGACTCACTCAAAGAAATGTGCTGGCTTTGCAGCCTGTGTGTACTTAAAGGAAGACTCCTGTCTTCCTTTTAAATTAAAAAAAAGAAATAGTGATCCTGCAAAGTAGTAGATATTTAAAATGGTTAGAATAGCTAAATGGACTAGGTTGAAAATGCTCATGTTAGTAAAAGTTTGAAGCCTGGAAAATTGTGCTTCACCATGAGAGCTTTCAGGTTTCCATTCCTCCCTTTCAGAGGTTTTCAGGAGTGACATTTGGAGGACTAAAAGCAGCCAATTTGCCTGTCTCTGCACAGTACTATAGGAATCTTGAGTCTGTATAAAGCTCTAAAATGATGCAGTGGCTAGAACCTAAGACTAGAAAGATGCTCATTATGTAAACAGTTCCTGATTTCTAATTGAATTGCAGGAAAAATCATGGAGAGCTATTGTAATTTCTGATGAACTGTCAAAAGTTGTCAGGGGTAAAGTGTAGTTTCTCCTCAGATGCTGTGGTGGACACAGGCTTGATTGAGTTGGTTATGGATAAATTTTGTAGCTGTAAAAGTTGAACCTTCAGCAGGATGACTCCCAGTGCTGCTATCTGGTGTCAATTTAGGGATTAAAGCACATTTGATAAGAATCCTGCCATGTGGAGCTGCAGGGAGTCTAGGGAGGTGGCTGTGTCCTGCCACAATGTGCAAGAAGATTCTTCCACACCTGGCAAAGGAATAGGAAGCAAATAAACCCAAAGAGGTGAAATGATAAGGCTGACTGTGGGTTTGTAGTTATCAGTTAAGGCTTGTTTATCTACTGGGCATTCCTCCATATCTCCATTTTAGGCTATAGACAAGTGATACGTGTTTTGTTCTCCAAGTGGAATCTGTGCAGAAGGTTAGTGGAAGCTGCTTTCCTTTTCATGGAAAGACTCTGATGCATTTTTCTGTTGTCTCTACAGCAGAGGAATAAAAGGAAACACTTTTTTTTTTTACAAAAAGTCCTGACAGAGCTACTGTAGACTTTCACACAGTAATTTCTAAAGGATAAATAAATCCCCCAGAAGGAAGATCTCTGGTTTCCTCTGGAATTTAGCAGCACTTTAGTCACCCCGAACTTTAGTCCTGGTTTTACAGATGGGAACCAGAGGCTTTTGTCTTGTAGTTACCATAGAGGAGGTTGTTGCACAAAAACCCAATCATAATTTGTCAACATGTCAGTTTCCTAGGGTAGCCTAACATTCTACTACAGATAGCCCAACTAAGCCAGCTGAAATTATTATTATTACTAGAATTATTATTTTAAATGCATTTCAGTAGATTTGAGGGTCTAAGTAATTT
Organism: Lonchura striata; assembly: GCF_050655825.1. NCBI lineage: Eukaryota > Metazoa > Chordata > Aves > Passeriformes > Estrildidae > Lonchura > Lonchura striata. Next base: position 4,826,932 of record NC_140740.1, on the reverse strand, counting down.
CAGTAGTAGTTTGGTTTGGTTTACTTTTTTTTGTTAGTCATCTCTCAAAATCTTAGGCTTTGGTCTGTCAAGGGTACTAAATCTAGGAAACCTAGATATTCATTTTGTCTTCTGTGATTATAAAAGACTTTTAACAGTAAGCATTGTCATTAGATCCTCTTTTTTGATAACCGATGCAAAAACAAATCAGTTTCAGGGGAAAAATAGTTCATTAGCTTGGTTTTGAAGGTCAGCAGTAGAGGCCTCACTGTAAGTGTTTTTTTTTTTTTGTTTTTTTTTTTTTACTTTATAAACCAATTACTACAGCAGCATGAAGAAGAATTTTGAATTTCTAATCGACAGGTTGTTTTCAACTCTTAATTTAAAGTTTCAGTTTTGGAAGGGTTCTCTCAAGATTCAGAGCTCTGTATGGCAGCAGTCTTGACTGAAGGAGTGAAGCCAATGGGAGAAGAAAGGAGATCAGGAATGAAGGAGAAAGATGTTGAAGCTGTTCCCCTTGTTTTTGGAATGAGTGACTATTTTAACCTATAAATAGTACTAATTAGTGGTGTCCCACCATGAAATGCAAACAAATATAAGATAAGATAAGATATAAAAAGATTGCTTCCTCTTGACAAACCACTTTTTCTCAATTTCTCTCCTGTGTTCTTTGTCAGATCTCTTCTCCCAGGCATGGGTGCAAGTCCTTTTGTCTTCAGCTTGAACTTTTCCTTTCTTCCAGTAATCAAGCCTACAGATACAGACCCTGTGTGCTCAGCTGAAAAGGAAACTTTTTTTTTCCCTTTTTTTGACAGTAAACCTTCACTGCTGAAATAATCCTGTAGTGCACGTGGCTTAGAGGTATAGGATATCAGTTATTTTGTGAGCTCTGCAAAACATCTGAAAGGCAGGCTCTCCAGGAAGGGTGAACAATAGCACCAGCCCCTGATTAGCATGTCTGGGTTCTGCCTCCTTCACCTTCTAAAACCTGGGAGATCCACTGCAGGTTCTGCTTTCAAGTGGGGAGAAACTCACTCCTGTTTCAACCCTCCACTTCATAATAAAAGGCTGCAGTGAGTACTGATCCACATAAAGGTCTGGTCCTCAGCTGGGGAAAACTGGCAGAACTCCAGCAAATTTCTAGAAATAAAAACCTAGAGAAGTCTCTAAAACCACAGCGGTTGCTGGGACTTGCACAATATTCTACAGCTTGCAACAATACAGCAGCATGAAGCTGGGATGACACTGCTGGCTTAATATTTTTTGTGATCTCCTGGGGTGTTTTTTTTGTGAGAGTGAAAATCTTAAGGCAAGAACTTTGCTCCTGTTCTCTTGGTGGCATTGGCTTGGGTGGCTTTGTTTTTCTTTGAAAACTGATAGCAGAAGACTATCCAACCTTCAGGAGTGAAGCCATTATATGTGGGGCTGTGCAACAGGAGCCAAAGTTTAAAAATAAAATACCAGGCTGCCTTCCTGAGGATCCAGACATAGCAAACACACACGCACACACATACGCAGGACTTCGGCTGGCCACAGTTGTATCAGTTACAGAGCCCAGAGCAGCAGACAATGAGAACCAAAAAGGGAGCCTTGTTCCTCAAAAAGAAAGAGGAAGAAAGACAAGGCTTCTGTAGCCTCAGATGGCAGTTTTCTGGTGTGCATGGGAGGATCTTCAGCAGCAGCAGGTTGAGGGACAGACAAGTGCCAGTCATTCCTGGTGATGTTTGCTGTAGGTCCTTCCCAGCCCTCCTTTCTCTCCCTCATTTTCTCTGCCCTACTGAGTAAGGGGTCTGAGCTGAGCAGTCTTTTTTGAGAATGTGCTCCTTTCTTAAGAGAGGAAAGCAGTGGCTTTTATGTCATGCTGAGTGCTGAGTGACCAGGATGGCAAATACCTTCAGAAGAAAGGAAGGACCAACTATTTTGTCTTCAGAGCCATGTTGCTCACGTGTTTATCTGTCGGACTGTAGAAATAGCAGGCAATCAGATCATCTTTCTAGAAGACCTGGAGGATGAGAGGCATACAGAGGAGACAGTGGATAGACCAGGAAGAATGATTTTGACAGAAAAGCAGAAAGGTTTGGCTTAGTGCCAGGAGTATAGCTTGGAAAGTGAAGCAAGTTATGTTAGAAAGGAATGGTCTTTTGAAAGAAAAGGTGACTCTACTCAGACAAACAAGACCAGGAACCTAGGAAGATACAATTCTTCATTAATTATGAATGTGGAGAGGGATGAAGACAGCAAAAGATTTAACCCTTTTTTGCCTGCTTCTTCGAAGTGCTGATCTGCTCTCACACCAGCTCCCATGGCAATTGTTAGCTGGGCTGGCCAGGGTGGGAAACCAGGGTTCCTCTAGGGTCTGGGTGGAGAGCAGCTGGGATTGTTCTTCTCTCAGGTGACCCTGACAGAAACTGTGTGCAGGAGGCAGCTGTGCACAGCCTTACCTGTAGCTTGTGTGCCACCTCAGGTGTGCTGAAAGATTGGAGCCCATGCTTTTGACTGCATGGCATGCCCAGATGGACCTTGTCAAAAGTGCAAACCAGGTTTTTAGCTGGGTGTCTTCCAACTGCACCAAGAATGTTTGTGTACCTCAGTTTACAGCTGCAGGCAGAAAAAAAACCCCAAACATCCAAAGGAGAGGTGTTTTTCCTCATCTGCCAGGCAAAGTAGCAGTCACAGCTGCCCATGACACACTTGGCTTTCGGCAGGGCTCAGGCTGGTTCTGCTCTGCAGACATAGGATGAAGCATGCTCAGTGTGCTCCCTTTCAGCAGGAATGCCAGCAATATCTTGGATTACTACAGAGGCTGCTCTGTGTCTGTAAGCTCCTTTTGCAGAGTTTGGGTTCACATGAAATGGGATCAGGAGTCCTTGGTGGGCTGCACATGGCTCTGAGCACAGAGCCTTTTGGAAATACGTGTTTTCTTAGACATCCAGACTCTCAGTAGGGAACACTTATTTTATTGAAAAACCTTATTTTCAGAAAAACCATAGTAGTTTCACATACTGGTTGAACATAGGCTGAAGGTGACGTGAAGCCTAAAGATCCTGTAAATACTTTTGTCTTGCTTGTGGTGATATGCAAACAATGAAGGATAGGTGCAACTGTCAGCACATGAAAACTAATTGCTTGGTTTGCTTCTGTTGTAAATTTTGTCATCCAGAGTAGAGTGGAAGTGTGCACATGCTTTGTGGCTCCAGCTAGTATGTGTGAAAGAGAGGTCTGATTAAATCAAACTTCCTCTTCTATGGTCCTGAATGTCTCCTGTTTAAAAAAAGACATTAGGGAAGACCCACAAAGTTCCTCTTGCAGGTATCTTTATGAAGGTGCTATAAAGGAGACTCTCTTTGATGACTGCTAGTAACTATTGATGGGATTTTGCCCAGATTATTTGGTAGAACAGAATTATTATGTTTCTTCTTATTTAGAAGAAAGACTCAGCAGTCTGGGCAAAGTCCTGTTAAGAGAAAAGCCTCTCAGATTACCCAAGAATTTCAGTTTATCTAGCTGCCAGCCCTGCAAAACAAATATTCTTCCTTACCCTCATAAAAAGTTTCCCAAAAAAATCCAGGTTTTTTGCCATGTATATCCTCCACTGCAATGTCAAGTAATATGAGGGTTAGACCTTGATCATCAGCCCCAAACTCCATCTCTACTGGTATTCTTCTCTGCAGCTCTGACATTTTCCTGACTTGACCTAAATTCTTCAGCAGCAAAAGGCCTGGATTCTGTGCAGAAAGCTGGAAATGGCAAGTCCAGCTAGAAAATAAATACAAAGATAAATAAAAAGCATCAGTTATATCCTTGTGTGTGGTGTTTTAATTTACGCTTCCTTCTGGAATTACAACTTCTGCCACGCTGGAGAGCTTTTTAATTTCTTCGTGTGGAAAGTTGGCTCTGGGATTCCAGGGACAGTGATACAGGAAGGTAGTGTGGCATCACAGGGAAGGGCTGGAGTCTGGAAAGCCACTTGTGCTGCTGGCTGTGCCACTGACCTGGAGCCAGGCTGCTTCACTTCTTTGTGGTTCTCCACCACCAGGTAAAGGAAGAAGGTTTTTATGTGGTGCAGACTCACTCAACTTGCTTTTCATACAGACAGAGCCCACCAACAAGTGTGGCCTGGACTTAGAGAGTCAAATAAATAGGTTGTGATTGGATGGAATAGACTGTCAGTAGTGCTGCCTGAAATACTTACAGATATTTGCCTTTTTGTTTCTTAGCTGCAACTTGAAATCATGAGCCTTCAGATTTCATTCTGAATTTGCAGCTGTTTGAAAACCAGGGAGATACTTCAGTTTTTGCTGTCTCTGAGAGCAAGTCCCTTCTGCTGACCTTCAGGATTTGTCTGTGATAAATGAATGGAAACCTGAAACATATGATCCTGTCTTTTGTCATGCTCCAGTGTTCCATAAACAGCAGAAGGGAAAATGAAATTTGCGCAGAACTGATTGTACACTTCTCCCATAGACACTTTGTCAATGAGATCATAAATTAATGTGGAACTTTGACTCTGCGCACATTCCTGCAAACAAGAACCCACGCCTGAATGAATGCTTGTTGCTAGAAATGAATTTTTTAAAAAGTGCAAATGCCTCTTATTCAAATGACTTTTAAAAGGGAAAAAAGTCTAGAGTGGATTGCAGACCACATTATGTTCTTTTTTCTTCCATACTGCTCAAGGACATTGGCTAAAAACAAATTGAATGTCTCAGAATACTCTTCATGTGAATTCTGGTGTCATCAGGTTCCTGTGTGCCTCTTTTGGTATGAAAGAAACAGGGAGGAGATCCACCTGACTCGCAAGTGGTGTTGCTGAATGCTGTGTCTGAAGAGCTGTTCACTTAGCTGGACTCTTAATGCAAGGAGAATATCTTGTTCATATATGTGATTGTCCTTGTCTCCTCTCCATCTGTAAATTAAAAGATGCACCCTGTCCCTTTCAATCACCATAAATATTTTTATTTTTTTTTAACAGCTGAGTCTAACATAGGTCTTTCCACTTTAGGTTTTGTTTTCTGGTTATCATTACTTGTTTGTTTCTTTTCCTTCTTGCTTGTTTCCATCTTTATTCCTTTAGTAGGAACAAAATAGAATTCTTTTTATGGTTCTGCTTTGAACTTAATCCTGCTTTATTTTAAAATTTCCTTGAGCTGGAGGATTCAATGACACTTGATCGACTGAAAGTACTTAGATGTATGTCTTGGAAAAGCAGCAAGTTGGGAAAGTTTTAAGTGCTTTCCCTTTTAAGTGCCTTCCCTTTAAGTCAAACTTGGTTCCTATTTTTTTTTTTTTTTTTTTAATGCTTCTACAATAATCAGTAAAGATAATAGGAATTATGTACCCATTTGCTTTGGAACTGTGGCATGCAGCACATGTGCCTTTGTCATTATCATAGGTGAATTTACTTTGTTGAAATCACTGAGAGCCAGAAAACCCTTCCTTTGCTTTCAGAACATTACTTCAGAATTTCCCAGATTAAAAGGCAAGCTAAATTCCATAATTCTGTTTGTATCTCATCAGGCTGAAGGTCCTCTTTTGTTTACAGATGGATTTTAAACCACCACAAGGCTTCAGTCTTCTCAGTTTCTTTTGCATATTTTGAAACTTTTTTTTTTTGTTCCATCTTTCTTATCTTAAAGATATATTACCCACTCCTATCCATTTTTGTATGTAGAGTAAATGTCAAGGTTTGCCTAGTCATGGAGTTACTTAGACAGAGGCACTTCAGTTCCAAACAGCCTTTTTGGGACCCAAAGCACGTAGCCAAAAGCAGAATACTTGTCCTGAAGAGCCACTGTCCCACCAATTTTCAGTAATGCAACACAATAAGAGTTTTTCTGAGGCCAGGTCTTACTGGAAGAACATTTATTGGCCATTTATTTAGCGCTTCTCCAGAGACTTGTCTTTATTGCTTCTTATTATACAGAAAACCAAAACGCTGAGTTGCCACTGGACTGCCTTTTCTTGAATTTGTCTAAGAAACTTGGTGGGGTTTTAAGTACATTTTATTTTTTCCTAATTGAAGACAATTCAAGTTTTTACTAGGGACACATGTAAGTGCTTTTTATAACATCCCTCCACCTTGAATTTCCCCAAGAATTCTCCTGTTTTAGGCGAGGAAAACTGAAAGTCCTTTCCAGTCTACTCTTCTCTATTACAAAAATAGAGTATTTGGGTGCAGATTCCAGGTTACTCAGTTTTTAGGTGATTTTATGGTTTTTTTTAACCTCAAGAGATACTTTTTATTGTGACAAACTAGTCTTGAACAGAACTTTCCTTGTGACAAGAGACACTGCAGGTTATAGATGTAGTTTGGCAATTGTTTACATATTCTGGACTGAAGTTTTTGCTTCACTTTTTCTTTTATCAGGTGTCATCCTGTATCTTTAGAGCTACATGAGAATGGCTCTTCAAAATGAGAGTCATCTTATGACAATGGAGACTGATTATTTTGTTTTAAAATTAGATTTTGTTACCTTCCTAGATAAATTTAAATGCTAGATTGCTGAGTTTAAAATCATTAAATGCAGAGCATTTGCAACAGATGAAAAAAAAATAAAGGTGTTGTGTAATTAACTTGCCGAAGAGCAAAAAAATTATACCTTTTGAAGGATGCAGTTGCTTATAATCTAAGCCCTTATTACAAAGAAAATTGGGGGTTTTTTATTCTTTATGATCTATTTCCTGTATGAGTATTTCTTAGGAGGAAGAAAAATAAATTGGTTATCAGTGGCTGACCCTCAAAGAGCTTATTTAAAGCAAAAAGAATTAAACTAGGACAGAAGAACTCCATTAGGAGCTTCAGTCTCTAGCCATTTTTGATACAACTGAGCTATAATACTAGATTTCTCCTTAATTTGAATGCATTCATGGTAGTCAGGGGCACAAGATGTTTATTACTGGAAAGACATGAAATAAGATTAACAAGAGGTTGGTTGTGGTTTTTTTCTTTTTGTGTGGGAGATTGTTCTTAATTATTACCTGCATAATGAGTTATATTTTTTTTACAGACAGGGACTAACAGCTTTTTCCTTGTTTTAATGTAATAGTTCCTAATTCCTGTTTGATTAAACCACTTTGTGGCTGGAGAACTTTCATTAAGCCTGGTCAATTCACAAATATTGTGATCCATAGTTGCAGGATCAGTCGGAATTCCCTTTCCTCCAATCCTGAAGTGCGCTGTAATGTTCCACTTCATTTCTTATAGAGCCTGTCTGCCATCTATATATCACATTAATGATTATGATTATGAGCCAGAGTGCTATTTTCAGTATTTTGTACTCAAGCTTTGTATTATCAAACCAGCTGCAAAACTTTGATTCCTGGAACGAGTAAATGAGTGAAAACAGGGAGCAAAAGGAGCAAGGTTCTCATTTAGACCCAGGATATTGCACTCAATGCACCTCAACATGCAATCCAAAGGATTATATCTATATCTGAAGTTGTTTGGGGCAAAGTTTTGGGCAACGTGTTAGCAGCAATTTGTTCCTCCTTTTCTGCAGCATCCTTTCTCAGCTGGCAGGACCAGCATCTTACTGCCACCACCACAAAACAGACCTTCACTTGCCCAGGTGGACGAGAACTCTTGGGAGGGAATGGCAGGGAGAAAAGGTGTCAGCCTAGTGGTAATCACTGGTCTGAGGTCTGTCAAGTGCTGGCAAAGTGTATGTTCTTTTACCTGGGACAGAGACGCTGGCTGCCATACTGCATGTGAGTCAGTGGGCAAATAAAACTGTGTATTCTGTCTGGTATTATAAATGGGTCAGTGATGGATTTGTATTACCTGAGGAAATGAACTGGCAGACAGAGAAGCTTCTGCTTGCTGCCCTGCAAATGTCAAATATAGCAGAAAGCTTGGGGGAAGGGGAGGGATAGCTGGAGACAAAGGCAGTGTTAAAATAGCCAGGGTGTCAGTGGAGCTTCTCAGACAAACGTGCTTCTGAGGGATAGCCTGGGAGAGCTGAACAATCTTTAGACTTCGTTAATCAGAATTTTCTTAACCCTCCAGCATGGTTTCCACAGTGCATCTTGCTTTATAATTGGTGTCATGCATGAGGTGGGTTTGGGTTTGCACGAGGTGGTGTGCTGTTGCACTCTGCTCTGCTGGCTGGTCCAGAGATGAATTCTGGTACTTTGGATTTATAGGGTTAAAACCATTCCTTAAAAGTCGTCTCCACGTGCTCTCTTGTACTTCTAAAGTACCTCTGGAGCATGTAAGATCTCTGGATGGACTGCGGGGCGAGAAGGCTCTTAGGAAGCTGAGCTCTTATGGGTGTGAAAGACAGGCACAGGGCTATGGCTCACTTGGATCTGATCCAGGCAATGTTCCTTTGGTTCCCAGCTGCCCTGTGAACTTCTCTTAGTGAGTCTTGAGGGACCAAACAGGGTGATGGGGTACCAAATTAGGGAAGTGATCTCTGGCTGGAAGATTACTCCTCTCACCAGCCAGGTTCAATCTTAGTCACCACAGCTACATCAGGTCCGGTTCAGTTTCTGCACTTAAAGGAGGCACATGAGTCTAGAAAAGCAACTTTTCAAATACACCTTTCAAGCTACAGATATTTTGCCTTTATTTGGCATCACATTTTTTTTAGTTGGAGGGCCAAAGCAGAGCTATGCCCTTTGCATTTGTGATTTCTGAGTGCTAATGACTTGGTTTTCACCTCTGAGACTACACTCAGAGTGCCTGCATGTGTTTTAAACCAGCTGTGTTGGCTGATCTAATCTCAGATCTCTTAAGATTAAAATTCTGTGGCCCCTAAAATAATCCAGCAGTCTCTGTGTTCCCATGGTTTAGCTCTGTCACCAGTTTATAAAGCTGTATTTAGCAGCTTCAGAAATACTGTGCTTCTTGCAAACTGAGATTCTTGCAAACTGAGGTCCTCTTTAAAGCCCTGCAGCTCACCAGCCACAGCTGGTGACCTGTGACCATGGAATGGAGCATGGAGTTCAGGGTGAATGGCAAGATTACTTCTAAAGGCATTGGATGGAGGGTGTTTTAAGGGCAGATGGCTATCAGGAGATAATCTCTTCTCTCTCCAGACTTCGTGGCTGTTCTTTCAGTCGACAGTCCAGTGGGGTACATGGTGGAGTTTGTCATGTCTCGTTTGCCAGTGGCAGGACCCCCTTTTAAAGAGCTCTGACTTTTCTTGGCAAGGACGAGGTCTTTGCTGGGGTTGTGCCAAGCTGAGGAGCCTGCTCCTCCCCTGCTCCTTCCAGGGTGAGGCTGGTAATGCATCCTTTGTGTAAAAGCTCCTGGAAGGTATTTGCAATGCATGAGAAGGAATTAGGTTGTTTCTGGAGTACCCGGGCACGGTGCTGCCGTGTTCTTCAGCACCACCTACTGACATCTTCCTCTCCCTCTCAGCTCAGCATACACCGGGGTTTGCACCTCTTTCTTAACTCACAGCAACAGCATTACTCGAGGTAATTAACAATACACTCTTGGCTGGAAATTAGAAACCCCAGACCCCAGTGCATTCAGTTCCATTGTGCCATATGGGGAGCACTAATGAGCAGGGTACAAAAGCCAAGCTGCTTGGCTCTGGTGTCTGTTTTCCTCAGCTGGGCCAGCCCACTTGCCCCTTGTGTCTGTGCAGAAGGGCACTGAAGGGCTGGGTTGTGTTGGGGACGTGAATGACTTGGCTCATATCCTGTTAGTACAGGAACCAAGTGGCAAAACCACATTTCTATTCTATATTTTTGCCCCATCATGTTTCACCTCCGTCTTAAACTAGTTTTGTGCAGCAAATTAAGCATCATATGTAATAAGGGAGAAATAAGGTCCTACTTTGACCATCCAGTTGTTCAGATTCTCATATATATATTTAGTGTCTTTCTGAGTTCTGTAGGGATTAATAACTTGCCATGAAAGTAATTCAAAAGATCAGAAGAACCCATCCTAGCCTTGCTTGGAGCAAGAGCATTTAATGTTTGAGAGCCTTTCTCATCAGGGAAGTTCTTTATCCTCAGACTCTGTTGCCTATGCTCCATATCATGTAGTGCCTCACAGCTAACCCAAAGGAAAGAGGGACAAAAAAGGCCAGAGCTGTAATTTGTATGACAGTCTCAGTGTGTAGTTTAATAAGATTGTGGCATTTTATTTGCAATTTGCTTTTATTTCAAAAGTTTGAAGTTTGAAAGTATCCTTCAGGCATTTGGGGTGGCTTCTTAAAGAATTTTTTTAACAGAACAGGTTATGTATGTAGAGCCCAGGACAGAAAGAAAGAGAAGAAACATTGTTTGTGAGAAAAGAAGGAGTCATCAGCACTTGGTTGCTTGAATCAGTAATGCCCTAGCAGAAGCAGCCAGACTGGTGCCACTATCTGTGATTCTCTTTTCATGCCTTCTTCTAAAATTCATGGTGTGCCTTTATTCTGCTATGGTCTTACAGTGAGATGGCTAATAAGTATTAATATTCAATAACAACATTTTTCTGGGGTTTTGGATTTTTTGTTTATTTTTTTTTTTTTGCCTTTTTTGCCTTTTTTCCACCCCCACTTTTGAGAAGTCATATTCTTGGGGTACCAGCTGAGTTGATACCATCATTTCGACCCATTTAATCTTATTTATGGGAGAGGTTCTTGAACTGAAAAAAAAAAAAAAAAAGAAAACTGAACCATGCTTCTGGCAGCAGTGAGAATTATCTCTTCTATAAGCTTTAAGAATGTGATGGATTTAGTGTGGTATTGGGTATAATTTGGGTATGTTAAATGTCTGAATTTAGGAACATAACTAAATATCAACTGTATGCGGATCAACAGAGTTAGCCATACTATTTTCCAAGACAGGGGGATTTTTGAAAAGTTTGGAAGATAATGTACAGAGCATGTGTAGAAGACCTCCTTTTGTGAAATCAGATCTAAAACACACTTCAGGCTCAAACAGTCTTTCAGGTAGCTAGATAAGGACGTTTTGGGAAGAAAATGAGTTTGTGTCTTCTCAGTTCATATTGTTTTTATTATTGATTTGTAATGAATCTCCAATAGCAAAGTTCTTCCTGAAAATATGTTACATTTTTAATATACATTTCCATGTAAGTCAATGGAAATATCTACTGGAAGAACGGAATCATAGGCATCAGCTAACATATCTCTTATGTCTTTAACTGTTGAGTTTAAGAATGGAACAAACAACTCAAAACTGGATGTATGGAGATACTGATAATTAAAGCTGTCACCAGTGATACAATTTTATCATTCAGTCCTTTACAGGCAAATATGAACCACAAAGTATGCATATTATGGAGCTGTAACCCAAACCATGGAATTCTGTCAAAAGCCAGTTGTATCAAATAAAAAAGAAAACAAAAACAGTGAAAAAAGAAATGGCATTTCAGTTTAGTTTATGTTGTTACCAGCTCAGAGAAGTAACTCCAAAGACAATCCTCAGAGGACCAAGAATTCCAATAGCTTGACTGGAATTCAGTAATTGAAAAAGACCCATGAGTTGAGTAGGTTTACCTGGCTGTAGTTGAGAGTTGAATTTATTCTCTGAATTCTTAATTAATTATGGGGTTTCCTTTCATAAATGAAAGGTGAGGCTGGCTTCCTCCAGTTGGAACAGCCTTCAAGATTTCCAGTTTCTCAAATGTGTCAGTTTTTGCATTATTCCTATGATTTTGTTTGCTTAGCCCTCATTTTCGCTGTTGTGACCTTACATTATAAAAAGTGCTTAAGAAGAAAAAAATCAGGGGGGGAAAAAAGCCCAAAACCCCAAATCCAAAGATGAGAGCTGTAGCTCCAGTGTACATGGGCTGAACCTGGCCAGGAGCCCAGGCAGCAGGGCTGGAAGGTCGTCAGCAAAGCTGTAGGCATTGGTTTAAAACCCAGGCTTCTCTAGCAGGGAAAAATGCCTGAGGTGTTACTCATGGGAATTTTGAAAACTTGTCTTATCTGTAATTACATGCCAGCAAATTTAGTTTCTGTGGTGTTTGGTAGTTAATTTCTGGAAGGGTGGGGAAGACTGGAAAAACCGCAAGGACCATGGAGTCCAACCATCAGCCAGCACTGCTCATGTTCACGGACAAAACTGTGCCCCCAAGGTACACATCCACACATCTTTTAAATACCTGAGGGAGGGTGACTCAACCATTTCCCCACACTGTGCTTGGGGGAAGAAATTTCCTCTTCAGCTCCACCTTTTTGCTGAGTAAAATGAACGCTCTGAGCGCAACCTCAGTTGTAGGGTTGAAGACGCCTCTGATCATCTTGACCAGAGGAAGGGCTGGAGAGCTGGAGATGCCTTTGTCTCACATCCAGTGTCACTAATGCTGAGCTGGAAGCATTAGGAAGTTGTGTGGTCTGACTGACTTTTTTAGTTGTGGTTGTGCATGTGCATATTCTTAACTTGTAGAAGCTCTGCTGACTCCATCTCAAAATATAACGGATGGGTAGTCAAACCACAGAAACTCAATTTTGAGGTCAGTGCCTTGGGCTTTGCAATTAATTTTGTATTTGAAGCTTTAAAACCAAACTTAAACATAATGATTTGTACTACTTTGGCTGCTGCCAAATTCTGTAATTACTGTTGTTCAACAAGCACAATTATCTTTTGTTTTGGATTTTTAAAAACCTCAAAATCTAATGCAACTGTGTCTCAGATGTTCTCAGGCGTTTATGAGTATAGAGAAGGGTGCTGTAGATTATTTGAGACCACCTTGTGTCTTTAAAATGGTGGCTTTGAGAATCTTTATTGCCCAATGTTTTGAAAGCTTTTTGCTCATAAGAAAAATGAGAATACCTCCATGTTTTAAGAAGACGTTGTAAATGCAAATTAGCCAGACAATGGCATTTTAATATGTTTTGTGAGGTTAGCATTGCATTAGTAAGGGTATTTTAGAAATCACATATTATTTATACACAATGTTGTCTCAAGAGGTTGCTTGTGAATCTGTTCAAGGGCTTCTGGGACTTATGGATTCATTTAATGGTGGTTTTGTTTGGTTGCCTTGGGTTTTTCTTCCCACACTTCTGCTTCTGAGTTACTAGATTTGGTAACTCCTGTTTCACTCCACCTCCATTCCCCTCTAAATTTTCTTATTGAAAATGTAAAGGGTTATGGAATGGGTTAGCTTAGGTGACCATGATGGAGACGTGTGAACCTTGCTTAGTCTCCATGGCTGAGGATGTGTCTTGACGGTGTTTCAACATCTGCGCTTGAAAATGGTCTTTGCTCTTTTCACCGGGTGAGTCTCTCCTGGTGTCATGTCCCATGGGGGCAAAAGCTAAGAGAGATGCACATTGTGTTACAGTTTCTTTTAATATATGAGCTCAAACAGGCAGTGTGTGTTTTTAGCCCTTTACACAGTGGCGGGATTTTAAAGACGAACGTGGAAATGGTAGAGCAGAATGCCTTACAGAAAGCTTCATCCTGCTCTCAGTAGATGAAAACATCACACTGATGTCCACTCAGCTGTACCTGATGTTTGTTGCTCACGGGAAGAAGAAAGATTAACCTCTTCTTGGTCTTGGTACTACCTTTGTGGTGCAGACCCTGCTGAGATTCAAGCAGGAACCCGTTAGAGAGTCTCCATCGTTTTTGTAATCAGCAATTATGAATGATATCTCTCAACGCAAGGTTGGTTTAAGCTTGTGTAGACAGCAACCAAGCATCCTTAAGGATGCATTCTCCAAGCAGCAGTGCGTGCTGGAGATGAATGAAGATGGTGGTGGTTTTCACCTCTTGGAGCTGCAAGGGTTGTCCTTTTTTTTCCCATATCCTCAGCATTGGTCTCCCTTCTGGTTTTCTATTTCGTAAGCTGGCCTGAAGTTTTCCAAAACAGATGGCGTTTCGCAGTGATGTTTCTAAAGGGTCTGAAGTTTTCGGGGGGCTGAGGGGGGAGAAGAGTGAGATTTTTTGTGTGCTCGCCTTGTTTCTCATCTCTTCCACACAATGGAGCTTTCAGAGAACCTCTCTTAAAAGGCATAGCTACAGCCTTTGTGTGAAGGGTGTGTCTGCTGGCAGGGTTTGCTGATGCAGACAGGCTGGGGTGGTGATTAACAAAGGTCATTAGACTTTGGAATCTGGCAGGGGAGTGGGGTGGTGTGTCTTCTGCGCCAAGCAGGAGAGCTCCCCAGGGACAGGCCCGGCTGGAGGCTTCCAGCCTGCTGTCCCCCTTCACACCCCCGCGCCTCCTCCTCCTCCTCCTCCTCCTCCTCCTGCTCCTGCTCCTGTTCCTGGGAGGCTCAGCTGCGTGCCGCCTCTGCCTGTAGGACAGCTTGGACCAGTGTCTTGACGCTGTGAATGCAGTGTTTGTGGAGCGAAGCGCCACATTTTGTCATCCATGGGACAGGGGAACCCAACCCTGAGGAGGAGGTCTGGGGAAACCCAAGCCTTCTGCTGAAGGAGAGAAGGTGCAGCTTTGAGGAGGGCGCAGGGGGAGGAGAGCAGAGACACTGTTTGGAGGGCAGCCATGCCAGGAGAAAGGGAGATGTGATTCTGGGGGATGGTGATTTTTAAAGCATCACCTAAGGAGGAGGAGTTAAAAAAGAGAAGGGCGGGCAGGGGGGAAGGAAAAAAGACAAAAAGGCTGGTGTGCTTGAGCTGAAGCTGAGATAAGTGAGGCCATGTTGTGCACAGGCGAGAAGCTCTGAGGCTCTGAGTGCAGGAGTTGTCTGAGCTAAAATGGCTGCTCCCAAAGCTCAGAGGACTAGGGCAGCTTAGTGAGTCTTAAAGCTTCAGTGACGCAGGGGCTCATATCTCTTGAAAGTGTGATAAACACATTCAGTAGAGCTGTGGCTTGTTTGGCTGAGATGAAAGGACTAAGCTTGGGGGATGGGTAGTGAAAACTGGATGATCTGCTTTTCTGTGAAGTGCTCTAAATGCAGGAGTCGTCTGCTCCATGGAAAAATTTGTTTTCAGGTCTAATGGACTGTGCTAAAGGAGACGTGGGGTGGGGCTTCACTCACTGCTGTAATTTGATCCAGAGCAGATAGCAACCTCTTCCACACAATTTGGTCTGGTGCTTGCACATAAAAGCTTGAGTATCTCGATTATTGTAACTTTGTTAGCTGAAAAGAAGCTGGTGCAGCGTTCATTTTCTTTATTGGTGCTGAGTGGGAGTGGGGGGAGAGAAAGGACACAGTGCAGCCTGCGAAGTAATGTAGGTAAATATGAGGAGAGCCTCTGTGCTCAGACTGTCCGGAATTTGACTAGCTAGAAGTTTATTTTAGCAGGCTATCAGAAGAAGCATTCCTTAATCTAAAATCCTTGTGCAGTACCCTCTATTTTTTCTGTGCCTTAGTGTTTTGGAGCTTTCTCCTCACTTTGTAGGTTGCTTCCTTCATACTCCACATACAACAAATACATGGATTTTAAATTGCTGTGGGCTGCCGTTGTGTCTTGGACCTCTGAAATGATCCATTTGTCATCCTTTTCCAACAGATGCATGGAAGCTTAAAGAGGCAATTGCTGTATTAGTATAGGTAGGTAGCTCCTGTGCCTAAGCACTGCACAGGGTAGGAGGGTCTAAGTCTTTTGTTTGGCTTCTGCTTTGTATCTCCTGTCCTTCATGGCAGTGCAACCCTCTGCCACAGGATTAATTGTCACAACTAAACCATTGTTCTTCACTGTATCTTATGTTGCTTTGTATTTGAAGGTATGCAGGGCTTTTGGATAAATCAGGGAAGTCGTAATAACTCTTGAGTCTTTGTAACTCATGTTTCTATTGTACTTTTTCAGTATGGTTGTTCCCATTGCTATCCTTTTCTTTCTCCAGCTGTCTCCATCCCCCAGGCTGGTAAGGCACAAAGGTCTTGTGCCTAGAATGGACTGAAATGAAACTTGTAAATATTTTAACAGAGTGGAGGTGCCCTTAAAAGCTTGGTGGAAGTAGGGCAGAGCAAAGTATTCTCACTTGGGTTTGTATAAGTGTATATAACCACTGTTAGGTTTAGGTTTTCAGTATCAGGACAGATAGGATACTGTGAAGAAAGAGAGATTTCTCCCTGCGAAGCCTTTTGATGCATGGTAGTAAATGAGCCAGGAATTGGCAACTTCCAAGAAGATTAGAGTGTGTCTCCTGAAGGCAGAAGCTGATGTCTTCTGATCGTAAATTCCAGTGTATGACTGAGAGTAACGTGCTGCTTCTCTGCACATGGGCTGTGGTCTTTGGACAAGACCAAATTCTGAAAAACAGCCTGATGTAATGGAACAGCCAAGAGGACAAAGTCCACTGGATGAGTAGTCACTTGTCAGAGAGTTGACTGTTCACAGAGTTGAGTCAGCAGCTTGTGAGCTACATAGATAGGACTTCTTGTGGATCTGAGTAGACTCTTCTTAATAGGGTAAGGAAAGGTTGAGTTCCACGCCGCTCTGTTTGTGGAATCTCTGCAAATGACCGAGTCATCAAAAGCTTGGTGTTACCTTGGTGCTTCCAGGATTTGTTCGAAAAATGCTGCTGTAAACTCAAATCGTTCTTCTACTCTCCTGTTTTTCTTGCAGATTTTTCTAATGTAAAAGATCATTCTGAACCATGGAGGTCCTGCAGTGTGATGGCTGCGATTTTCGAGCTCCATCTTACGAAGACCTAAAAGCTCACATTCAGGATGTTCACACTGCTTTTCTGCAGCCAACTGATGTCTCTGAGGAGAGTCCTACCCAGCCGAGGTCTGGTTCCATCAACGCTAGCAACCAGACCGAGGTTGAATTTTCTTCTGTAAAGGATGAATTTGCAATTGCAGATGACATAGCAGGTAAATCTCAACTCCAAGATTGATCTCAGCTCTTAAGATTTCAATTCTTACCTCCTATTTTACATGTGGCTTATTTTGGTGTGTTTTAGCCTTTGTTGTGGTTTAAAAATTTGCACTACCTTTATGGCTTTATCAGCAAAGCAGATGTCTAGCATCAGCCATACTGGCTCTGACCATGGCTTTTTTTTTTTTTTTTCCTGCAAATGCAAGCATGGAGGATGCTTTTATTTCCCAGCTTCTTTTCATGAGGTTCTTCATACTGATTTTTCATTTTCAGCTTTTCATGGTTGTTCTTCACTACCATGAACCACCTCTAAATTATAACTTTTAGTTTTCAAACTGAAACTAGTTTTATTTTTCCCCCCAAGAAGGTCATTTTGGAAACTATTCATCCAAAACTGTACACCACAGTCATTTAAATGTAGAAATTATGCATAATGGCCACTTTCCTGAGCATTGCCAGGTCTGTAGATACTACCATAAGTAAGTGAGGGAATCCTGTAATGGTTGTTGTCAGTTCAGGGTGTGGTTACATTCTTAAGCATACAGGGTGGGTGAAGGAAAAGGCTTTTTATTTTATTTACAAATTTACGTATACACCTTAATTCTCATTTTAGGGCAAAATGCAACAAGTCAGATGGGGACTGGAAGTTACTATAGCCAGAGCCAGACTTTCTATGGCCAGCATATGGCTCCAAATCCTAAACCAACCAGCAAGTTTTTCCAGTGCAAGTTCTGTGTGCGTTACTTCCGTTCCAAAAACCTCCTCATAGAGCACACACGGAAGGTTCATGGAGCACAGGCTGGGGGGAGCTCAGTGGGCCCTCCAACTTCTAGTTCCCTAAATTACAACATCATGATGCATGAAGGGTTTGGTAAAGTTTTCAGTTGCCAGTTCTGCACCTACAAGTCACCCAGGCGTGCGAGGATTATTAAGCACCAGAAAATGTATCACAAAAACAACCTGAAAGAGAGTTCAGCTCCTGCTGCTGCTGCTGCCGCTGCTGCCGCTGCTGCTGCTGCTGCTGCTGCTGCTGCTGCTGTGTCTGAATCAACGTCTGCTTCTGTGCCAGTGCAGGAACCCTGCAAGGAGCTGCCGGCAGAGGTGGTGGAGCGGAGCATTTTGGAGTCGATGGTCAAGCCCCTGACCAAGTCTAGGGGCAACTTTTGCTGTGAGTGGTGCAGCTACCAGACACCGCGGAGGGAGCGCTGGTGCGACCACATGATGAAGAAGCACCGCAGCATGGTGAAAATCCTGTCAAGCCTGAGGCAGCAGCAGGATGGAACCGGTGCACCTGAGGTGCAGAGTAAGAGTGCCCAGAGTGCCTCTCCAAACTCGAATTACATGTCCATGAACACAACAGGACGTGAGATGTCGAGTGCTAATGTCTCTAACTTCAGGGGATCTATGGGCAATTCACTTATCAGGCCCAACTCTTCTACATCTTCAAAGTTTTCTTCTGTGTCTTACCCTCAAATGAAGCCTAAGTCACCTCACAACTCGGGCATGGTTAATTTGTCTGACAGATCCCGCTATGGAATTGCTGATATGACGAATTCTTCTGCTGACCTGGAAACAAGCAGTATGCTAAATGACTCCAGCTCAGATGAAGAGCTAAACGAAATGGACAGCGAGAATGGTTTAAACTCCATGGATCACCAGACCTCAGGAATGTCTGCAGAGCAGCTGATGGGATCTGATGGCAACAAACTATTGGAAACAAAGGGAATTCCCTTCAGAAGATACATGAACAGGTTCCAGTGTCCTTTCTGCCCTTTCTTGACGATGCACCGCCGAAGCATTTCCCGTCACATTGAGAACATCCACCTGTCTGGGAAGACGGCTGTGTACAAGTGTGATGAGTGCCCCTTCACCTGCAAGAGTTCCCTGAAGCTCGGTGCCCACAAGCAGTGTCACACGGGAACAGCATCCGACTGGGACACCATGAACTCCCAGGCTGAGAGCATTGCCTCGTCCCTGAATGACAGCACGGTGTCTTACGAGAGTGGGAATATCAACGGTAGGAAGTCAGCTGGGATGATGGAACCCGTGCAGCCCCAGCCGCCGCAGCCGCAACCACAGCAGCCGCAGCAGCAGCAGCAACAATCACCCCAGCCCCATTCACAGCATCCATACAAGTGCACATTGTGCAACTATTCCACCACTACTTTGAAAGGCCTCAGAGTTCATCAGCAGCACAAGCATTCATTCTGTGACAACTTGCCAAAATATGATGGGCCACCATCAAACGCACCACAGGAGAGCGAGGCAGATGCTCACCCCTCTGCCAGCACTGTGAAGAAGAGCCAAACCTCCATCCTTGGGCTCTCATCTAAAAATAACTTTGTTGCAAAAGCCCCTAGGAAGGTCTCAAATGACTTCCCTTTAGATCTCTCTCCCGTGAAAAAGAGAACTAGAATTGACGAAATAGCGAGCAACCTGCAGAGCAAGATCAGCCAAAACAAACAGCAGGAGGATGCTGTGATTAACGTAGAGGATGATGAGGAAGAGGAGGAGGATAATGAGGTGGAGATAGAGGTGGAGTTAGACAGAGAGGAAGAACAATCAGAACCAATGATAGAGGTTTCCAGTTCTTACGCACCCCAGCAAATGTGGGGCAGAGAGGCTAATGATTCCCAGAAGGAGACGAGCTTCAGGAGCATGCAGCACGACTACAATTCCACCAACGGGGCAGAGATTGAGCTCACTTTGTCTGAGGATGAGGAGGACTACTACTCTGCTGTCAGCATGAAGGACCATCAGAGCCCTAATGCCTCTGTTCTGGGCAGCCAGTCCAACATATATGGTACTGACCAGAACAACGAGAATTCGGAGTTCACTGACTCTGGCAGGCTTTACTATTGTAAACACTGTGATTTCAGCAACAAATCTGCCAGGAGTGTCAGCACCCACTACCAGCGAATGCATCCCTACATTAAATTCAGCTTCAGGTACATCCTGGATCCCAATGATCACAGTGCAGTGTACCGGTGTCTCGAGTGTTACATTGACTACACAAATTTTGAAGACCTGCAGCAGCATTATGGAGAGCATCATCCTGAAGCTATGAATGTACTGAACTTTGATCATTCTGATCTGATCTACCGCTGTCGCTTCTGCTCTTACACAAGCCCAAATGTTAGAAGCTTGATGCCACATTACCAAAGAATGCATCCCACAGTGAAAATTAACAATGCAATGATATTTTCAAGCTATGTTGTTGAGCAGCAAGAAGGGCTGAACACCGAGTCTCAGACACTGAGAGAGATCTTGAATTCTGCTCCAAAAACTATGGCAACCTCCACCCCCGTGGCTCGCGGGACTGGTGTGCCAGCTGGTTTTAACAAAAGTGCCACCAAGAGTTTCAGTCCTGAATGTGAAAATCAGAAGGAACCTTCAGTCAACACTGTGGTTGTGTATGACTGTGATGTGTGTTCATTTGCAAGCCCTAACATGCATTCAGTTTTGGTGCACTACCAGAAGAAGCACCCCGAAGAAAAGGCCTCATATTTCAGAATCCAGAAGACCATGCGTGTCGTCTCGGTTGACAGGGGCTCTGCCCTTGCCCAAATGTCGTTTGAGCTGGGTGCTCCCATCTCCCCAAAACTCTCCAACTTGGCTTCTCAGCCTCCACCTCCCCCACCACCGCCCCCAGACCTCTCTACTGAGCTCTACTACTGCAAACACTGTTCCTACAGCAACCGCTCCGTTGTGGGCGTGCTTGTCCACTACCAGAAGAGGCACCCGGAGATCAAGGTCACAGCCAAGTACATCCGGCAGGCCCCACCGACCGCAGCCATGATGCGGGCAGGGGAGCTGCCGCCCGGCATCCAGAGGCCACCCATGTCCATGCAGCAGCTGGGCCGCGGTGGGTCCGAGAGCTCCGTGAACCCTCCAGAGAACGAAATGTTCTTCTGCCAGCACTGTGACTACGGGAACCGGACCGTGAAGGGCGTGCTCATCCACTACCAGAAGAAGCACCGCGACTTCAAAGCCAACGCGGATGTGATCAGGCAGCACACGGCCACCATCAGGAGCCTTTGTGACCGTGGCCAGAAGAAATCAGCTGGCAGCCTGCCCGCCCTCGCCTCCGGCAGCGAGCGGGACAAGTCCAAGCTGAGAGCCCTCAAGTGCAGGCAGTGCAGCTACACCTCCCCTTACTTCTATGCATTGAGGAAGCATATTAAGAAGGACCACCCGAATCTGAAGGCCACGGTGACATCCATACTGAGATGGGCGTTTCTGGACGGCTTGATAGAAGCTGGTTATCACTGTGAATGGTGCATTTATTCACACACAGAGCCAAGTGGCTTGCTTGTGCATTACCAAAGGAGACATCCCGAGCATTATGTTGATTATACCTACATGGCAACCAAGCTCTGGGCAGGTCCCGATCCTTCCCCTCCTGCTCTAGTGATGCCAACAGAGATGAAGACTTATAAATGCAGAGATTGCATTTTTGAAGCGTCTTCTATTTGGGATATTACTAATCACTACCAAGCATTTCACCCTTGGGCCATGAATGGAGATGAATCTGTGTTGTTAGATATCATTAAGGAGAAAGATACTTCTGACAAAACCATGCCACAGCCTGATGAAGGTGGGGTCAGGATAGACTCTGAGGACCAGATAGCGGCACCACAGATGGATCAGGATGCGGAGTGTGCAGAGGATCCCAGCCTTTCCCATGAAAAAACTGTCCAGCTGGCTTCTGCAAATCCTGCCATCTCCTCCACTCCATACCAGTGTACAGTGTGCCAATCTGAGTACAACAACCTGCATGGCCTCCTGACACATTATGGCAAAAAGCACCCTGGCATGAAAGTGAAGGCAGCGGACTTTGCTCAGGATATAGACATTAACCCAGGGGCTGTGTACAAGTGCAGACACTGCCCATACATTAACACACGTATTCATGGCGTCCTCACACACTACCAGAAGCGGCACCCATCAGTAAAAGTCACTGCTGAAGACTTTGTGCATGACGTGGAGCAGTCAACTGACATTGCTCAGAACGACGTGGAAGAGACAAGCAGGATTTTCAAGCAAGGCTATGGGGCTTACCGCTGCAAACTCTGCCCCTACACCCACGGGACCCTTGAGAAGCTGAAAATCCACTATGAGAAGTACCACAATCAACCCGAATTTGATGTTTTTGCCCAGTCACCACCAAAGGTGTCTGCCTCAGTGGAGCCAGACATGGTGACTGAAATCAAGGCCTCCCCAGAAATTGCTGCTGAGGATGTTGGAGAGGTGTCCATGCCGGCGCCCCATTTCTCTAGTTCTCACTTAGTGTCTCACACAGTTTTCCGGTGTCAGCTCTGTAAATATTTCTGCTCCACCCGGAAGGGGATAGCAAGACACTACCGCATCAAACACAACAACGTCCGGGCGCAGCCAGAGGGCAAGAACAACCTCTTCAAGTGTGCTTTGTGCTCCTACACCAACCCCATCCGCAAAGGGCTCGCGGCACACTACCAGAAAAGACATGACATTGATGCTTACTACACTCACTGCCTGGCAGCCTCCAGGACAGTAAGCGACAAACCCAATAAAGTGATCATTCCATCTCCTCCCAAGGATGACACGCCTCAGCTCAGCGAGGAGCTGAGGAGGGCTGTAGAGAAGAAGAAGTGCTCACTCTGTTCCTTCCAGTCCTTCAGCAAGAAGGGCATAGTGTCCCACTACATGAAGCGTCACCCTGGTGTTTTCCCTAAGAAGCAGCATGCCAGCAAGCTGGGGGGGTACTTCACTGCCGTGTACGCTGATGAGCACGAAAAGCCAGCTCCAGCCGAGGACAGGAATGACTTTGAAAAGCCTGAGGTGGAGGCTGAGGCTCAGGAAATCGAGTGGCTTCCCTTCAGGTGCATTAAATGTTTCAAGCTGTCCTTCAGCACGGCAGAGCTGCTGTGCATGCATTACACTGACCACCACAGCAAGGATTTGAAGAGGGACTTTTCCATACTTGGAAGTGGCACCCGCTCTCAGAGCCCTGTCTACCAGTGCAAGCACTGTGATACAAAATTGCATAGCACGGCAGAGCTGACTGCACACTTGAATGGTCACAATGAGGAATTCCAGAAGCGTGCCAAACGTCAGGAGAGGAGGAAGCAGCTTTTGAGCAAGCAGAAATATGCAGATGGTGCTTTTGCAGATTTCAAACAAGAGAGGGTAAGGATTTGTGTGTCTGGTCTCTTTCTCTGCCCCCTGCTCCCCACCAGGGAGCCCACCAATGCCCACTTGCATGTTGTCTTTGACAGCCAAATGGCCACAGGCTAATGAATGACTCAGAGTGCCAGTGAGCTCCATAAGTCAATTGCACATCCTGCTTTAATTTCCTCATCCATCCTCCCTAGGTTCTGTAGGAAACCTTGTTCCTTCCTACCACTTCCTTCAGTATTTTCTTTATCTTCTTTCCTCCCTCCCACGCTTCTGGAGGGCCATCTGTGTCTGACAGTCACTTGTTCTTTTGTGGCAAGGCTGCCGTGTACTTTGTCACAGATTCTCTACAAAATGTCCCAGCCCCTTCTTCCATGTCCCTCTGAATAACACACCGGTTTTTCTTCTCAACCTTCTCTCTCTCAGTCCTTTCTCTCATTGAGCACTCAGGATTAGCATGACACGGATCTGTCTGGTGGCAGGAGCTTTGGGCAGGTGCCTCATAAGGAGAGGACCAAATTGTTTCTCCATTTCTTGCCTACTTACCCCCTTCCTTCTGCTTCAGTTTGAAAAAATACACTTGCGCAGGAAAAGCTTTGCAAAGAAGTTGGGGAAGTTATGGGGTCCTGGAGGAGGAGGAGGAGGCATAGTTTCAGGCCAAAGCAAAATGGTCTTCTGGAGGACCACTGTTAGCCATAACCTGAGTGTTTCTTCTGCACAGATGTCTTGTCCACTTACTTTGTATGAATTAATGATCTCAGCAGAAACTGACCTTGCAGTTCTGCAGGACTGGACATCAAGTGTAACATCAGGTCTGAAGTCTGGTCTGTGCACCTAAAAACGAGGTGACAAAAGCTGCTTCAGTGCTTTATGCTTGTATGCTCAAACAGGCTTTTGGACACTTGGAAGATGTCTCAAAACTCAAGGAGAGGAAGGTGGTTGGCTACAAGTGCAAATTTTGCGTGGAAGTCCATCCAACACTTCGAGCCATCTGTAATCACCTCCGCAAGCATGTCCAGTATGGGAATGTCTCTTCTGTGTCAGCCACTGTAAAGGTAAGAATTCCTTAAAGGTGACTGAAAGTGACTGAAACTACTTGCATTGTTTGAAATAAAGGCCTGGTTGATAACCTGTGGAGGGCTCTTGTGAAGTTGAGTGGGTTTTGAACTGGGCATTCCGGTTCAGCATGATGTTTTAATCTAACACTAAGTTTCTGAAGTGCATTTGGTTCATTTCAAGATGTTTTAACTTCTTTTCACTCTTGATCCAGGGGCACGAAGATTCTTTAATTCTCATTTCTTCTCAGCCACAAAGGAGTTGGTGTCGTTGATGACCAAAAGACGGTTTATGAGTGGGAAACTTTCTCTCAGCTACTTTATGGGCTACATTTCTGCTTAGCTAAGCTCAAAAAGAGTTTTTTGTTTTCTCTTTTTCTATATGTATATGATTTTTATTTTAGGAGGACATGCAAATCGTGAAGCTGTTTGTGGTGCACCTTTCCACATTGGGATTTGCAGGCTGGCTCCAAACAAAACATTCAGTGGCCAGCTGAGCCAGTGATCCCCTCCAGGTGATTAGGTGCAAAAGTGTTGTTCCTTTCTCCCTGTGGAAAGGGGTGCCTCCTGTGGCATCTCCAAGCACAAGTGGTGTTCCAAAATCTGATTTTCCAGGATATTTATTGGCAGGGGAAGTGAAAGTGAACCAAGGCTGTGGGAACTAGCTCTTGTCAGAGGCTCCTGCTGCCTGCATGACAGGTCTTTTTTGGTGACATAATCTGCTTTTTGTGATGAAGCCGTGTCCTCCACAGCCTAACTCTGCCCACCTAAGAGAGCTTTCATTGCCCTACCACTGACCTTTCCTTACCTTCTCACCTGGTACTCCTGACAGATTCAGATGCTTCCCTCCTAAGAGTCCTTTCCCTCTCCTCACTTCTCAAGTGATGCTTGTGTAGGGTCAGTGGTTTCTTCTGAGTAAATAAAATCTTGCATCAAGGAACAAAAGCTGAAAGCCATGGCCTAAAGAATGTGCTGGAAATGCCTCTTACAGGGTATTTAAGTAGCTGCACAAATGCATGCTCTGGTTAGAAATGGGAAAGTTATGAAAGCTAAAAAAAGTACTTCTCCTGTTTGCTCTATATTTTTAGAGGGTTTTAGGGTCCAAGTGTACCAGCTTGTTTCTTGAGAGTTTGACACTGATGGACAAAGTTTGCTGAAGAATAGACAGCTGTATTAGTCTGCAGGGTAGCTACAGTCAGCAAGAGCAAACTAAAATTAACTTACCTGTAACTTACTAATTATTATCTAATCAAGTTTAGAAGATTCCCACTAAGACCAAGGGAAGATAGGTTTCTTATCTTTTTGCATGATCTGACACAAACTTGCTCAAGGAGTGAGGTGTTCTTTGGGTTTTTTTTGCATATGCATGCATGTATATAATAGATGTAATTATGCTTTTCTCTCCCAAGAATAGGTCCTTTTTTTTCAGAAAGCCATTGATATGGAATTTGTGTAGGGATATGTTTAGAGAAATAATGCAGTGGGAAGCCTGGACGTTCTGGTGAACACAGGGAAAGATTGAGGGGCAGAAGGGGAGAGAGATTTGATGGCTTTGGGGGGGGGGATATGTGTTTTTTAGCAGGAAGCTGAAGATCCTTCAAACACAACTTTGATGGAGGGTTTTGAGGGAGCCAAAGACCCTGGCATTGTGGAGTTTACAGAAGCTGAATATGGAGCATCCCTGGAAGATGAAGCCAGGCCTGGGGGCTACCACTGCAGCCAGTGTGACCGGGTTTTGATGTCTATGCAGGGTCTGCGGTCTCACGAGAGGAGTCACTTGGCTCTGGCCATGTTTGCCCGGGAAGACAAGTACAGCTGCCAGTATTGCTCCTTTGTCTCTGCTTTCAGGCACAAGTAAGTTGTGGTTTTTTTGCTGCTTTTTTTTTTGTTTGTTTGTTTTTGTTTTTGGTTTTGGTTTGGTTTGGTTTTTTTTCTTTTTGTTTCCTAAAGAATCGCCAGCCAGCAGTGCTGCTGGTTTGTGGGCTGGCACTGAAGAAGAGCTCACCTGACTTGGTGCTGAGCCACACTTTCCTCCTCGAGGTGTTTACATATATTTTCCACACTGCAAAGTCTTTGGCTGTTATGATTGGCTGTAAAAAGTTGCACCTTTATGTGTTCTTTAGTTCGTGTTAGCCCTCTTTTTGCATGTAGGGGGAAGCATGCAAGCCCACCACTTACACACTTTTGTCAAATGCATGAGACTTAAGAAGCCGAGAAAAGTTAATCTTCCATATTTAAGAAACTTCTGCTGCATATAATTACCTTGTTTGTAATGGCTACTTTTTTTGAGTTTTCATTTCTAAAGTTCAAACAGTGTGATAAATTTACCTTAAATTTGATTTTTTCCCTTAATTATGGCATGCAATTTCAGTCCATAAATATTTGAAATTTGTAAAAATGTGCTGTATGAGTGACTCCTTCATCCTGCTTCCATGACTGATATGTGATAATCATTAATAGTCACATTTCTTATCATTTGTTTCCCTGAGATTTGACTTAGCTTTAAGTTTCTTAGTTTTAGAAATTATTTTAATAATAAAAATATATGTGTCTCCCCCAAAAATGGGGTTTGTAATATATTTTCCAGTGTCATCCTGGACCTGATTCACAGCTCTGTGTTTCACCTTAATTTTTGGGGAGAGAGCTGCTTGTTCACTGTTTTAACAAAAGGAGGCAGATCCAGGTGCTCATTTGATGCAGCACTCTTAAATTTGGTGATGATGGCACCACTTTGCAGTCAAATGCATGTGGAAGAGAAGACATTTTTTAGTTCCTTGTGTTAAAAAAACAAAAAAGTTTCTGCAGGTGTCACAGCGCTGCTGATGCCACAGTTGGAAAGGTCCAGGGGACTGAGCAGCCAAGGGTAGGAGAGGGACTTGGAGGATGTGCACAGCTGGGTGTGTCCCACCCTGCTTTGGCAAGGCTGGCAAGTGAGGGAGCCCCTGCAGGGCTTGCTGTTTGCCTGGTAAACTTGCTTCAACAATCAGACTTTTGTTGAATTTGTTGCCTAGTCACTCTTGTTTCCTACTGAGGATAAGTCATGTCCCAGAAATTGCGGGATGGGTAAGTCAAAAAGTTGTGGATGGCAGGGAGGAACTCACCACCTAACTTGATAATAGGTGTGGTCTCTGTTGTTGAAGTTGTTTGCTTCTGTTGTTTTTGTTTCTGATGCAATTATTCCCCTGGGAGATTTAAGTCGGTGAAGGAAACCAAGCCAAATGTTTAAACAGCCCAATATTCTCCCAAATGTGACCAAAACTTTAAAACTTCCTTTTGGAAGAGTGCAGCTGGCAAACTATGTGGTTGTGAATATAGTTTTAATTATTGCCATGTTGAATACCTTAAGGTATATACATATATAATAGTTTAATATGTATTACATACCACTTTGGCAGGATGTTTTAATTGTTAAGTAATCTCATTCCCTGGAGGCTGTTTAAAACAAGTTTTGTTCTCTGAAGTATTCACTATGAGTGTTGAAAACCGTACTCATTTAGATGTTTTCCCTCGTTTCTGTAGAAAAGCTTTGTGCATTTTGTCTTGTCCCAAACTCCATCCTGGATTTCTGCTAAGTTGTATTTGTATGAAGTGACCCTGAGAGGAGATACAAGTTCATTTTTCTATTTTTTTTTTTTTTTGCTGTTATCAGATGTTTGAATACACAGGCTTCAGTGTTAGCTCTGGTAAACAGGGATTTTCTGGCTCAGGCTCTTGTCAGTGTGGGACTGAAGATCACGTGAAATCTTGTGTAGTGTGACAGGGCTGGAACAACTGCTATTTGAGCTACATGTTGATACTAGGACAATTTAGGACAAATAAAAAGAGCTACGCCTGAAATTCATCTAGAGCTGAGGTGGGGGTAGAGGGCAGTTTTGGCAAATTGCAACTCCTGCAGTGTCTCTGCCCTGTTGTTGTTCCATCACTGTGCATGAGATGAGTCAAGCTAAGACCAGATCACAAAGCATGAATATGTCCAAAGTAGAGGCTGTACTGGAAATATTTACAGCTTGTGCTCAGACTACCTGCCTGCCACCCAGAGACAGTGAATTTCTGTCTGTCAGCCACAGCGTAGGAACTGCAGAGCTCTGCAGGATTCACTCAGTTAGAATGAATTTGATCTTCTGTTAGAAAATGTGGGAAGCATCCTTTTTTCTCCTCCAAACTTTACTGAGCTGTCAGGATAAATTGTGTCGAGAGCAGCTTTTTGATCACTTCACAGTATTCAGGCTGTTGGTACTTCCATTTTCCCTGAAGAAAGTAGAGGCTGGTCTTTGCCACCCCTTCTTCTCCTGCTGAGCTTCATGTAGAATCTCCTACACTGCTGCTTCTGAAACTCTGCTGCCTTTTAATCCTGGAACTCATCAACTGTAGCCTGCTGGCACCCTCCCCAGAGCAGGATCTCTAATCTGCTTTTGCTGCTGTAACCAAAAGAAGGCTTCCTCAGTAAAGCTGGTCAACAAAAAAAAAAATATTTTTTGATTTTTTTTTTATTTTTTACCCTTGACCAACAGGACAAGAGGGGATATATATATTTTCACAAAAATGTTCAGCAAGAGAATATTGTGATAATTTAATAAGAAATTTCTTGCCTGTTTCATGTTTCTTCACCTGGTCCTTTCGGTCTGGATCATGCATAACTTAATTTATACTAATCCTGTCCTATAAGTTTATTTAGGTGGCTTGTTCTCTGTATATACAGAGTTGGTGTTAGCTCTGCTCCTTTCCTTGACACTAGACTCAACTTCATTGTGCAAGCAGCAGACCTGTTGAATTTGTTGAAGAGAGCGTGTGAGAGAGGGTCCTTACTTGCTCTGCTATTGCTGTAAGTGCTTTACTTTGCCTCTGAAGGCACAGCTGAAACAACTGACCCTTTCCTGTCTCCCTTTTGTGTCTCTCCTCAAGCCTGGACCGCCACATGCAGACCCACCACGGGCACCACAAGCCGTTCCGCTGCAAGCTCTGCCCCTTCAAGTCCTCCTACAACAGCCGCCTGAAAACCCATATCCTCAAGGCTCACGCTGGTAAGTTTTCCCCTCTCACTCTTGCAGCTGAAATTGGTCCAGTGTGTTCTTGTGGCTGATCACAGATGCTGGGTTGAACCACGTGTTTTGTCACCAGAACTGGGTAAGATTTTTCCAAAGGCCACATTTGTGGCTGGCCAGCCGATGGAATCTGTTGGGCTAAATGGGAATTTGGATAATGGGAAGGGCAAGGATTTAACATGATGGGTACTTCAAGAACGTTTTTCTTCTCTTTCGTTTTATATGAATGGTATTTTTTCCTTATTTCTGCTTTTCTCCTAGTGGATTTCATCACTTACATCATGGATGCCATAATGAAATTAGCAGTGAGCACTGCTCTACTCTTTGCATTTATGTTGGTGCTTTAGGTGACTCTGGGAAAATGACTGTGAACAGCACTGTGGTTTTTGGTAGAGTCTAATGCTGGCTTTCCTGTTAAATCCAAACCCTGCAAACACTGGGAGTCAGGTCTGTGTGCAGCAGACTGAGAATATCAAAATTGCATTGCCAGATGTGGAAATTTGTGTTGCAAATCTTTGTATTTCAGTATGGAATCCATACCAGCAAGCAAGCAAGACATGCTTTTAAGGACCAGTAATGGGGAAGGTGATATGTCACACAGAGCAGGTCACCTGAAATTGTTGATTATTCAAAAGTGAGACTCAGGATTTCCTCATCTTTATTCCTTGGCCATAGACTCTTGGCACCATCACACATCCTACATTGAAAGATTATCTTCTGGTTTGCAATCCAAACATGCACTCTGGTGCAGATAGAATAGTGACCAGTCTTAAAACCTGAAAACTAGCCCAGCTTTTTAAAAGTTGTGAGTAGAAATTCCTTGAACAGGAGTTTCTGATAAAAAGGACCCACAAGTATGGTCCTTTTTCTGTTATTTGCTTACTAAAAGTCATATACTCTGGGGTGGATGAGGAAGGTGGAAAAATGAGGAGAAAAGGCATAAGATATTTGGAACTGTCTGCTGATACAAAAAAAAAAAAAAATACTGTTGCCATTGATTCAGAAGCATTTTTCATCTACAACTGTACAGATTTATGGTCCTGTGTACTTTGTTTCATATTGGTTTTTGGTTTTTTTTTTTGTTTTTTTTTTTATTTCACAGAGCTTTTGCCAGTTTCTGTACTTGGATACTTGGATGGATAAAATAGATTGGCTTAACTTTTGCCACCTTCCTTTTGTATGGGAGGACCATGGCATTCTGTCCTTTCTAGGAAATCCAACTGTATGCAGCAGTTCCAGTTCACAGAATCCCACATCCTGTACGGATGAGCCATGGTTCTTTATTTTCACCAACCATTAAATAATGTTTTCTTTATGCTATTACACAGCTGGGCTCCTTGCTTGAACCTGCCAGATTTTTAGACCCAAAGTTACCATGCAACTAATATTTACTTCACACTTCTCTTCATGTAATTCATTGATTTATTTATTAGGAATTCATGCTTCTGAGCTTTGTTTAGTGGACAGACACACCTTGAAGAGCCATGTTTTGCATTCTACAAGAACACAATTTCATGGTTGCCTAGATAGTGCTTGCACAGTGACTTGGGTAATAGGTTTTCCAAAGGCTTATAGATGTTTCTGCCTCAGTCCCATTTCTACCAAATGAATGATCACGTTACAGAAAAGTTGCTTGCATGTTTTTCAGTGCTTTGGTGTGTTTTGAGTCAGTCATTCAGAAATATGTATTATTGAACAAACATGTCTGACTTCCTCAGACTCCCCAGTTTTTAAATGACATGGTAGTTCTCTGAACCTCTCTTGTGTTACCATTTTTTTTTTTCAACTGTTAATCATCTCATTATCCATTTATTTAGAATTAAAAACTTCAGTCCTCCTAAATTTTTACTGAACTCTCCTGGAGATCTTTAAAAGTCCATAAAATCCTGAATCCTGAAGTGTTTTACTCAGTCTGCCTCTCTGCCTCATTTTCTGGGTATGGATCAAAATTCAGTGAACTACAAAATCCGTTCTTGTGTGACAGCTGGTACCAGTGTTTCTGGCATTTGTTTTTCATCCAGTGTGTGTGCCATCTCCTTTGGCATGGAGCAGAACAGTTTACAGTTACTCTAAATGGGCTCTCTTGTTTTCATCTGAACTTTTTCACCTGTTCTTTATCTTTTTTTTTTTTTTTTTTTTTTTTGCTTGTGTTTTTGAGGAATCCTTGTTACCAATTTCTTAATCAGCAATTACTCTGGAAATGCAGAAATGGGTGATTGTAAGACAAGAGCATTGGTCCTGTTCAGTTTCTTTGTAATCTAGTGCTTTGAGTACATATCAAGTGTTGAGACCCACTACATAAATGCTTACATTTATTTATTTGTTTGCGTATTAATATGATCACTTGGTGAGATACAAAACTAGTTTTCAAAAAAAAGTGCAGAAGACTTCTGTTGGGCCAAACTGTAGCTTTTTTTCTGCAATCAGACGCTTCCTTTTCAAGTTTTGATGTCCATTGGAAATGAATAGTGGGCATATTTATTAGTGTGTCTAGGCTGCTTGGTATGTAATCATCCTTTATTTGCTTTAATGTCTTGTGGTGCTTTTAAGTCAACAGTTGGTTGGTGCACATTGTCATGCAGGAATCTCTTACACTGACAAAGCCATGAAGGTCTATATCTGTATCCCACTGGTATCTTGTAACCTTGGAATATCTTCTGTCCTTAAACTGTTGTGTTCCATTGAGCAACTCGTCGTGCGTGCCACTCAAGAAATGTTGTATTTCTGTTTGTAAAAAGGAAATATGTAACAGGAGAGGAATGTCACTGGAAAAAACAAGCAGGGCAGTTTTTGTTTCACCACTTCAGACTCTTCGAGTGATCTATTCTTTTTCAGATGCACCAAGAAAGGGCTTTCTAAGAGTTTGGATTTTGTCCTGATGGATTAGCATGGCTTTTCTGCAAGACAGGGGTGGGAGTTTTATGGAGGATGTTTGCTAATCATTTCAGGTGTGCTTACTTTGAATGGCTGCAAACCATGTGTGTTTTTATATTCTCTTTTGGTTCACTTATTTCTGGTGTGGGAAACAGTGCTGCTTGAGAACCTTCTTTGCTGGATTTGTCAAGAGGTGGAAAACATTTTCTGCTTCATCCATTACCAAAACTCTTGTTCTTCTGTTGCTGTTCATGAGTATTTCACTCCTGTATTAGTTTTGGCACTTTATGTACAACTCATATGTGGCCAGTGTTACTCTTGCACATGGAAGTGGCACTTCCAAAACAGTAATTTGGCACCTGTATATAATACCACATTGTTTGTGTTGGGATGGTTTCACTTTGTGTTCCAATTGCCTCCATACCTCCCCACAAAACAAATCTTGTATCAGGATTTGTTTCTTCTTGTTTGTTGTCTCTATGGCTTGGAATATATTCAAAATTAAATCCACCACTGTGCATTACTTCTGTTCTTTCACTTCTTTTAGTGTTTTCTCATAACACACTTACACACAGCTTGGTAGATACACCCTTTTGTACTTGGCATTGCTATGTGTCACCAGCCTTGACTTGGTTGCCACTTCTTTGAAGATTGATGCTGCCTATTGGGAGGTTTTTCGTAAGGAAAACTGTAATCTTTCCCAAATTTAATTACACCACGCACCTTTTTTTTTTTTTTTTACTTTTTTTTTTGTTTGTGGAGGACCCTTTGTTAGAGTTTTGTAGTGTCCTTCTTGCCTCATTAATAATGACGCTGGATGTGCTGCATGCAGAAACAAATGACTTCACCATCTCTAGTTGCTGTGCTCCCAAACAAATTTGGAAGTGCTGCGGTTAAGTTACTCCATTTTCATCCCAGAGTCTGTTTTCTTCCCATACCATGCAACGCAGGCATGCTGAAAGTCTGGTCTCTGTTTTTCTTGACATCAGCTGCTGTACAAGGATCTGCAGTTGACAGAAGGTGATACTTTGGTCCAAAGCAGGTGTCTACATCCACAGACTCCAGGCTGCTCCAACAAGGAGACATGCATAGCTTGTTTCCTTTGGGATCAGTCTTTTCGCAGAAGAGTCCGTGGGAATTTTACTGCCAAGTTCAGTAAGAGAAGTGTGAGGGCCCCATTTTGTTTCTTTTGTGAGCTGATGACTTGCCTGTATTTCGCTCACCCAGGTGAACATGCCTACAAATGTTCCTCCTGCTCATTTTCCACCATGACAATCAGCCAGCTGAAAGAGCACTCCTTGAAAGTGCATGGGAAAGCACTGACACTACCAAGACCCCGCATTGTCAACCTTGCAGCCTCACACGCCCACCACACCTCCAAGAACCACACTCCTGCTGAAGAAGTGGAGGACTCTAATGGTAAGAGGTGGCTCAGAGCAAAGAATTTAATTGTCTAAGGTGCCGCTTAATAATTTTATTGCAAACCGAATTGCAGCAGGCAGCTTTGCACCAAAAGCGTCTTCATTTGGTCATTAAGAGGAAACCACAAGTTGCATCAAAACCAGGAGTAAACATGGTGTTGTAGGAAGTGATCTGCTTTAGGTCCTCACCAGCTCATACTATAATTATTTGTTACCTCACTGCTCCAGCTGACTTTGGCACATGTCACTGCTGGCTTTGCTAGCAGAGATTTACATTGTAGAAAGTATTTCAGACTCATAATTTCCATTCTTAGCCAGTGGGAAAGGGATCTTCATATTCCATCCATGCTCCGGAGTTTCTTTCATATTCATAGAATCATAGAGTGATTTGGGTTGGAAGGGGCACCTTGATGATTATCTCCTTTCACCCCTCTGCCATGGGAAGGACACCTTCCTCTATCCGAGGTTGCTCCAAGCCCCATCCAGCCTCACCCTGGACTCTTCCAGGGATGAAGCAGCCACAGCTTCTATGGGAAACCTCTGCCAGGACCTCACCATCCTCACAGGGAACAATTTTTTCCTAATATCTAATCTCATGAGTAGAGCACTTTGATGAAACTACATGATAAAGCTTAAAATGCTAATCAGTAATAGTAGGAAGAGTAATTATTGTTGTTGTCTGTTGCGTAGAGGGCATCAAAAGTACCTTCAGATACTCAGCTGCAGGGAGGATAATCTGAGCACTGTTTCCTTTTCAGTGCTTCTTTTGAAAGCTGCTATTCCCCTTGTGCTGGAGGGATGTGTAGAAGATGCTTGGAAAGCAGCCAAGGGAGGGACACTGTTTAAACAGAGAAAATAGAAGAGGTGGTGTTAGGGTACCACAGCAAGCTCTAAGGCTTTTTAAGTAGTAGCATATGAGGCATCTTTTGGTGCCACTTCCTACCAGTTAAGAGAATAGTTCTTCTTTGGAAAAAAGAAACCCCAACCTTAATTCCTGGATGAGTTTCATTGACATGGAAGGAGAATATTTGCAGATGATCAGAGGACTGGAATGTATGGAAAGTGTGTCAGAAAGAGGGGAAAATACTTCAGGTTTTTTTTCCAGCAGCTTATGTG
This sequence comes from Lonchura striata, assembly GCF_050655825.1. Classification (NCBI taxonomy): domain Eukaryota; kingdom Metazoa; phylum Chordata; class Aves; order Passeriformes; family Estrildidae; genus Lonchura; species Lonchura striata. The sequence continues at coordinate 4,792,594 of NC_140740.1, read as the reverse complement.
GTTCCAGCTGCTAAACAGCAGGAATTTTGTTGTTTGCTGTTTTGCTTGGGATACTGGTGAACTAAGGATGAAATCAGTTTGAAAGAAAAGAAGTTCAGAAAATGGCTGAAAGGAATTGAAAGAAGTAAATAATCCGCATAGAAGTACCTTATTGAAGGGGAAAAAAGAAATACGAAATATTTTTGTGATTTAGCAAGTCACTTCTTGGGTAAGAATCAGAATCTTAACAAGAGATTTAGACCAGCTGCTCCCAGACAACCTACTTGTCAGTGGGTTGTCTGGAACAGAGCTGGAGCTACTGAGTTTTTTGCTGGATTAGTTTAAGCTAATCCAGCAAGTTGAGTACATTTTGAGATGTGTTCTACTGCTTTTTTTTTTTTTTTCTGCTTTTAAGATAAAATGTTCCATTACTGACTTAAGAAGTGGAGAATAATTTTCAGTGGCTGTCCTAGCCTTTCCTGTGTGTTAGCAGTCTTTTGTTATTGGTATGTGGACAATATTCAGTTTTGGGAAGGATGGTTCAGTTACTTTTTTTTTAAATTTTGCTTATCCCAGGACCTCAAACTCTTTATAAGTGGAGTTAAAATTCAGGATACCTGCTATATCCTGTAGAGGATAATTCTGCAGCCTTTGAGAACTCTTCCTAGAAACAGTTAAAAAGATTACTCTGTTAACAACAGCATTTCATTGGGTTGACTTTGTTACCTAGACCTGTATTACAGCCTGAGACCAAGGCCAAATTTGTCCCAATTAGCTAGATATCTTTAAATGGGGTTAATGGTTAAGTCACTTTGACAATAATAGAAGCCACCCACTGGGGAGCTCATCAGACAAGTACAGGTGTTACAATAATAGCGTTAGCATTTTCAGCATTGCTTGGGGAAGGAATAACCTGCTTTAAGTAATTTTTTTTCACATTATACAGTTGGCTGCAGATCAGGTTAATGGTGGCTGCTCTTACGACATCGCATGTTTTTTGGGTTTTTAGAAGGCATTAAACCATTGCCTCTGTGGCCCAGACCTGTGAGTCACAGGTGGTGTGCAAGACTGGATGAAATACTGGTCCCAATAATAGGAAATGCAGGCACTGTTATATCCAGCTGGAGTATTAGGAAGGGCTCACGTGGTGCAGAGGAGCTGGGTTTTGTCTTGTTGGTGTGTGTGAATAACCTGCAGTGTGAACTGTGATCAAAGCTAATTCACCAGGGATGCAGCAGTGAACCTGGGCTGGGGTGAAAGGAAGACAAAAGGCTGCATCCCATTGTTAGGGAACTTGTTCTGTAGGTTTATAGGTGTGCAGCAGGCTTGTGTAATTTAAGTGTTTGCAGAAAGGAGCTGTTCCTGCCTGTGAATGAATGCTCTGGTTGGAGTAGGAGATTCAGGGGAGCTGGCAGGACTTGTCAATTGTTGAGCTCGGAAAAAATGTGGAAGAGGGAGAAGGGTATTGAATTGTAGTAGCAAAGTGCATTAATAGAGCTGCTCTGCAACAGCAATCCAGTGGAACTTCTGTGATGCTTCTTTTCCCTACAAAAATTGGTCCCTGATGGCCCTTCCTTTTGTTATTTTAGATCCATGTATTCATTAAAAGAGGTGATGTATTCAGATTTCTGTGGCTCATCTCCTTCAGTTCTGTGTTGGTAGCAGCAGACCTAATCTGGAGTAGTCAGTTGCACATCCCAGAGGTGTTTTGGGGCGCCCGAGAGACTTTTCATGGAAATTAAGCTAAAGTGGAGTAGGTGCTGAATGTTTTGGGTAGACCCAGCCTTGCCAGCTGTAATTCTGGTGACAGCTGTCATTAGAAAGCGTAACAACCTCTTTAGTCCAATTAATAATAGTCATTCAGAGTGTGTGTGCATCTCTCAGGGCAGTAGTATAAGAAGGTGATGGTGTCACTCTTGATCAGTCAGCAGAGAAGGCTTTTTTTACATCATTCAAAGATCCTGCCTTTTTTATTGTACTCCTCTTCGCCTGCTGGGCAATATTTTAATATATAAAGAACTTGTTTTCACTGTATCCTCTTCTAACTAGAAGTAAAGCACTATGTGCATTTCTTTGGGGGTGTGTGGAATTACGATATTTTGGTTGTGGGGGTTGTTAAAACAGTCACCAAAAAAAAAAAAACAAACCAGAAAATATTGGTCATGAGTGCTATTTTTCTGGTTTTCATAGTATAGGGGCACTGAATGGTTTGTAGTGTCCAGCTCTTGTTCACACAATGAGGTTGCCATTGTGATAAAATGCTCTTTGGCTCTTCTGATAGCTCAGGTATTTTTTGTCTTGCAAGAAGGAAATGGTGAGGGTTTGCTATATATTTGCATGAGTGTTTTCTTTACTGTGTTTGAATTTACTTATTTTCAATTTATACTAAAATGTTCCCTAATAGTTCTGAGAACTTGAGCAGCAAAAGTTAATTGTAAATGGAAATACTAAAAAGTGCTAGGAGGATGAGATGAATCTCACAAGATCTGCTTCCATGTTCTTTCAGCCTTTGTGAGAATAAGAGCTTGCATTCATGTTAATCTCTGGCTAGAATGGGGTTTTTTGGGGGTTTTTTTTGATGGTAGTGTCATTCTGTGGGGCTCTGTGTGTCACAGGTAAGTGTTCCCAGCTCTGCTCCTGTTGAGGGCAAGGCAGTGGAATCCAAAAATCTGCATTTCCAAGGCACCATGTGGGAAAGCTCCCATCTCTTTCCATAAGAAAGAGCCGCAAAGACACAAAGAAAGACCCAAAAATTGTGTGGCTGAACGTGAGAAAACATGAAAAGCAGGAGTTGTGTGCAGAGGGATCATCAGCTGAGGGCAAAGCACATGGCCACAGACAGTGCCTGTGCCAATGGTGTTATAAAAGTGTGTTTGTGGTCAGGGGGTGTGGAGGTGGTGATCTGCCCTCCTCTCACAAACTGCAGAGACACCCGAGCTCAACCCCTTGCCATGAACTCTGTAAAGCAGAGGGATTTAGCAGTCTGATGAACAGTTTCATGTTGTGCCTCCAAACACAGCAAAGGCTTCTTGAGACCTTGTGAAATACCTGTCCTAAATTGCCCTGGCTGCTGTTACTGATTTTTGGAGTTGCCCTTTGTTTTTTGAAAATAACCTCTTTGGCCTAACCACGTTGTAGAAAAAAGCACTGCTATTTATTCATATGGCTGGCAGATTTGGAACCTCATCAATTTCCTGGTGTCATGACTGCGTGCAGTAATTCAAAATGATAGCTTTTTAAAATTTTAGTGTTTAAGAATATTGAATTGTCAAAATAAAGCAGCAAAATGCCAGGCTAAACAGACCTGGATGTGGTTTCTAATGTCTCCTCAGTCATGCTGATGTGGTTTAAGACCATTGCTTTTTACTGGCCACCAGTTTTTGATCTATTGAAAGTAGCACACTATTTGTGTGCCCTTGAAGCTCAATAATTATACTTTTCACTGTTGTGCAAACCAAACAGGATTTATCATTAATACCAACACACATCACAAAACACATGTGAGGTCAGAGCTAGATTTCTTGAGTCTCCCAGAACATGGTATGTCAACATCTTAATTAAATTTAATTAATTGCAGCAGCAAATATGTTGAAAACTGCTAAGTGAAACATCCAGTACCCTGTTCCAGTTTTTTTTTTCCAGAACTTTAGCCTTTGCCAGTGGAAAATAGCTTTGCCTCATCTAGAGACTGAAATATAAATACATCTGCTTGCTTTGCCAGAGCTAGGCTGGGCACAAAACTGCTTGACTAAGTCTTGTTTCTTGGACTGTTGTTCCAGAACTGTAAATCCCTTCCCATTTCAGTACACTTTTTCAAAGTAGATAGTGCATAATCAGACTGTATGTCTTCCTCTGTGCTGCCTCACAGATGAGCTCGTGAAGGGTGCAGAGGGCCTTTGGCAGGTTTTGCTAAAGCAGTTTCATGTAATACCAGAATGAGGGGAGAGCTATGGGCAGCCAAGGCACCGTTTCAAGAAAATCCACAAATCTGGTGCCAGTGGGTCATGATTATGCCTTCCACCTTTCAGAGGAGAGGCAGGCTTTCCATGTGGCTGGACACACTACCCTGATTTTGGGTTCTACTGTTTTTTGTTGTTGTTGAGACTTTTAAATCCATATAATGGATTGTGGCTGACTTGCTTATTTTTATTCACGTGCACTGATACTCTTGATAAGGGATATTTTTCTAACCTTGCAATCAGGGCAGAAAGTTCCTAAGATGGTCCCTTCCCCTTTGCTGCTGTTTCTCTGTTATTGTTGCTTGTGTGTCTTCATGTTTTATGGCTGCTGCTGTCTGGGGAAGATCACAGTGGTCAGTCCTCACAGACAGAAAACTTGGTGTTAGAGCAGAATGTGTTATGGGTTTGGGGTTTTTTTGGGAGGAGGGCTTGGACAAAGACTCTTTTGAAGTTTCAGGCCCTTTTTGTTTCAGTGCAGTGTGGCTGGAAGGGCAGAGAGCCAGTAGTGACTACAGGGCAAATTCAGGCAGAGCTTCAACAGCTAATTGCTTTAATTGCCAGGTGAGTTGGAAGGATTGCATCCACGTTAAATGGTGATCTGCATACTGCAGTACAGAAGATGTTTTTGCTTTTGTAGTTAGAGCTGGGCTGCAAGGAGCTGCCTGCTCACTCTGCTTGTTTCCCTGCTTTTGTGCCCCACGGGAGTGATGCCTCATGCTCACTCTCAAGTATCAGATTAACCTGTGTTACCTGCAGGCTGCTTTTTTTATTCTTCCCAGCCGTGTTCCTTTTTTCTCTAACCTAGAGCAAGTTCCTGCTTTTCCCTCAGCCTTTGGCTGTCTCCTCTTCCCACAGCGACCACGCTGCCTCCCAGTGCTTTTAAAACTCTGTGGTAATTCCTTGGTGTGTCTTACTCCTTGTGGTCAGTGTTAAGCTAAATATCAGATGCTGGATCAGATAGGACTTTTCTCCTCCATCAGATTGGCAGGGACTGGTGGAACAAACACAGGGCTTGTTCACCTCCACTTTTCCTGAACAAACTCCTCACTGTTCCAAGGTCCTGAGGCACTGGGGGGATGACCTTGTTCTCCGAAGCTCTCTTCCACTGGAGTATAGATGTTTGGCTTCTGGCCTTTTCCTGCAGCATGTTGAGAACTGTTTAGTGGCTGGTGGAACAGAGGGAGATGTCATTGGCTGTGCTGAGGGGAGTGTTAGCTCGCTGTTCATTGTGCTTTTTTTTCTGGTGCTGTTTTTTGTGCTTGAGCTGAATGGGCAAAGGCAAAGCTGAGATGGAGCAGAATGCAGACTGGAGCTCATGCAGCTGGAGAAGGTTGGTGTCAGTCTTGTGTGGAGTTGGCCACCCTGCTGTGATGGGATTGCTGTGGCCCTGAAAGGCTTGCCTAGGGTTGGGAGCAGACAAAATGTTTGGGCAGGTCAAGAAATTAATGAAGGAAGCAGGAAGCATCTGGTGCAGAAAGAAGCTACCTGATAGCACCCACAGTGAAAGAAATAAGCATATCCTGACTCCTGTTGTGGGGTGTGGTTTTGTTGTGGTTTGTTTGTTTGTTTGTTTGTTTTCCCTTGAGGTTTTTGCTTTCTTTTGGCTCTGGTTTTCATGTTCAGGATAGAGGACAGAGTGGTTGATGCTGATCTCTTGTGTGTCTGGGGAATTTGTGATCTCTCAACACAGAGTGAAAAGGATTCTGTTGGCATGAAAGGGGTACAGGGTGTGACTTGACCATGGGTGTGCAAGAGGGCATTTCTGCAGAGTATCATACCCACATATCACAGCCTTCTCTGTCAGCCTCGCTGATATTCTCCCTGTCACCTGAGACTCCAGTTTATCCCTCTGATTTAAAACATGCTGGAGGGATTTGTTGCTTGGCAGAGGGGTAAAACTTCTTTGCTCATTTTAGCTCTGTTGAAATGGATGTGTGTTATCATCATAGTTGACAGCCCAAGATTTGACATTTAAGTAGCTGGTTTTATTTCTTCTTTAAGGTACATTGTTACTACAAGTGCTTGAAAACACTGCCCGGAGTGTTCTGAGCTCAGAGCTGGTGATAGAGATGAGGACTTTCTGTTGGCAATAAAAATAATGTCAAGGTGTGTGCTGGAGGTCTCCAGAACAAATTACACAAGTTCAGGTACCTGAGCTCTGTGGTTAGAATGAATCCTTGGTACTCACATACTGCCACTTTAATTTTAGGGCCAGTTCTAAAGCAGAATGCCAAAATGTGTTGCTTGATAAATTTATTTCCCCCCCCCCCACTCTTCATTTCAAGCCTTAGAGTGAGCATTTAGATGACAGAAACATGTGTGCTCGTGGCATTGTATTTGTATTAATACAAATATGTAGAGGGTCATATAACGAAGGAAATGTGAAAATTACCTGATGAATTGCCCTTAAAAGTGAGAAGGAAATAATGGAACATAATAGCATGAGGATCAAATGGCTACTGATAAAAAAGAAAAAAGTTGATTGGTAGATCATTGTCTTGAGTGAAGAATGAGTTGAAGTAGAAGTTCGTAAATTCCAAAAAGAGCTTGTTACCAGTAAGTAGTTTTAGCAGATTGGTTAAATCAGGGTCTTGCTAAAGCTATTTCTAGTTCTGTTTGTGTTCCCATCTTCTGTAAATGCACTTCCATTTATGAAGTTTGAGTTCAGCAGAATAAGGAATAGCTAGACGAACTTTTTATTTTATGTGTTTTATGGAAATAGCTAAGATCATGGAGATCCCAGTGTTGGACATGTAGCAGAAATCTTGATTTTAAGTGCAATCCTGTATTTAAGCAATGGAATTTAATTCTGTCTACAGTGAGAGGGTTGTGTGCAACCTAAATGGGACCAGTAAGTGGCCAAGTCACCTGAAGAGCAGAAAAGTTAGATTGATTTGAGGCCAGGAAAGAAATACTGTTGTGGGGAGAAGAGATGAAAACAAGTGATAACTAGAAGTTATGGTGAAGCATTTCCTGAGCACTAAACTGATCCTTCCAAATCACAGCATCAGCAGAGCAGGGTGAGGCCTGCCATGAAAGTTCATGCAAAGGGGAATTTCTGGTAGTGTGGGATACTCTAAAAGAGAGGGGCATGGGGATCTCCTGGACTGATCTCTTATCTCTTACAGAAATACTTATTGGTACAACTTAATTCATCAATTATATTACTCCTCCATAGATCTTAATTAGTTCCTCCTGCTTTCAAATGCATCATCTTTTACAGAATATTTTACAGGCAACTATGAAACTATGAAACTCCAAAATTCTTGTACAGGCAGTAGGCTGAGAGTCTGTGGAAGTGATTTAGATAATAAAAATTATTTATTATTTCCTTCTTAATAGGCAAAATGTATGTCTCTTGGAAGTTACTTGGCTATTAGCACAAGAAGCTGCATGGCCTCTGTGCTGTCTCAGTCCTGATCAGAGCTATAGGACACAATTTCAGAGGAAATTCAAAGTTACAGAGAAATATGGGTATAGCTTCTCTCACCTTTTCTGAATAACCAAGGTTGCATAGTTCATGTGCCTTTCTCTTTGCTCTCTTCTGAGGCTTAGAAATACATATAATATCCTTCTCACAAAAGCTAGTTTGTCATAATCCAAGAAGTGGTCTTTAGAGATAAAGCTGAAATAAATTCCACTAGCTTTGATTTTGTTTGGGGGTTTTCTTCATTTGGTTGTTGTTTTTGCTGTTTTGGTTTGGGCTTGTTGCTGTTTTTTGTGGGGTAGTAGTGGTGTATATATCCTTAAATGGTGATTTTATTCCAGGGTTTTCTTTTCTTTACTTTGTGATTGCTCTTTGCTTTTTTATGCAAGGGTACATAACTTGTTTCTATTATCTATCACTCATAACATTCTGGCAATGTAAAGGTTCTTAAGCAGAAGTCAGAATTTAGGTAGAGGACTAGGCTGACACTCGTATTTTAAACATACAGTGAATAAGACTTGCTCTGTCTGGTTCCCCTGAGCTTCTTCATGAATGTTTAGTTGCATCTCTCTGAGTCTATTCTCTCTTCCCCTCCCTTCAGCTTAATTTATTGCCAGAACATTTCACCCTCCCACGTACTCTTCCTTCCAGGTCAGTGCTGTGTGGCATAAAGTGAACAAATGTGTGCAGTCTTCACAATCTTTGTATGGCACCCTGCTTTGCCACCTTCCCACTTTTCAAGCTGTTGCCATTCATGGCTATGTGCAATCCTGCCACTCAGTCAGCTGGTGATTTTGAGTCCCGTCGAATTTTGGAAGGGATTGTGGTCCTAAATCTCCTAAGTTCCACCCTTACGCTTATCTTAAGCATTTTAAAATAGCAATTTGCCTTATGTTGTTTGTTGGTGTTCTTTCATGCAGTATTGCATCTTTACTTGGTTCTACAAATTTTTATCCAGATGAGACTTCTGCTTTTCTGAAATCCTTGGGGTTTTTTTCTGTCGTTCTTTGTAGAAATTTCATTTTTATGAATGAATTTGGATAAAATTAAATTGCATTCCAAATATTTTCCTCTTAGTCTCTCTAGAACATTTCTTTGCAGATCCAGACTGTCCTAGGTCTATATTAATATTTAATTTCCTTTTTTCCCCTCACAAAGTGTTACTAAGCACTTTCTTTTATTTATACATTCCCTTTGGGTTTTTTCCTTATCTCATGAGCCAAACATCTCTGTCCCCAGTTTCACTGTTCTTACAAACACTGGTCTCTTTTGACTGGTTGATGTTTCTGTGTGCATATATCAGGAGAGCATGATGTCTTCACTTTTATCTCCCAGTGACTCCTCTTGGTCGTTGAGCTATTAAATTATTAAAATTCTTTAAACTCAATAACGTCACTTTGCAGTGCACTCCAACAGCTGCTTTTCCTGAGTAGTCTTCCTCCCTCCACCCCTATCCATCACTGTGCAGGCATAAAAGTGTTTATATTACATATGTCTGGTTCTGTCCACCCTAAAAGGATAAAGCAGTCCTTTAATTTCTTCCCTGTAATAAGTCCTTTTCCCTCTTCTTTCTCAGTTGTTGCTCAGTGTCTCTTACTTAGATGTGTCTGGGTGAATTTCTGGCCTCTAGTTGTGTTTGGGAGTCTTGTGGAAGTGTTTTGCCTTTGCATATGGTGTTGGCTCATACCTCTGAAAATACCTACAAACAACTGAAACATCACTGAATTGCTGTGTGAATTTATGTTTTCAGTTCAGGATCAGAAACTGCATTTTTTTCACCTGGAAGCGATCCCAAAGTTTTGTTTTGGTTTAGGTATCTCAAACATGTTATATGCTGCACAGGATCCAGTGAAACTTTAGGTTTTCATTTAGCTTCTGCGGTGGGTTTTCATTGTATATTTTCTTTGTACATTTTTTCCCCCCAGTGTGTGACCCCGGGGTATGCATGGAATCAAGTTGAATTTTCATTACTGTATTGCCTTGCTCTTTTGGCTGGGGTAGGAGCTTCCAGATTTGTTGGCAGACTCATTTGTTCCAGACTTTGGGACTGTACTCTGGATGAAGTTTTCAGAGTGACAGCATTCCTGACCAGGGATTTTAGTCTTATAGGCATTCTGAAAATACCTCTGGAGAAACACAGTGAAACTTGTGTGTTCTTACCAGAAAGCAGCAGTAATTTCGATACAGATTTAGATAAATCACCACGTGGAAATCATTTCTCCTGTCTTCCTTTCAACTTCTGGAATTTTGGGTATAAAAACTCTCTTCTATGCTAAGGAAAGGCAATGCCTTTCAGATCCATAGGTGCTGGCAGGGGTTGCATTATTTGTTGGCCTTGTTATTTGTCTTGTGCAGGTAATTTGTAGGTAGGTGCCATATGTAAAATCTCAAAACTGAGATTCACATCATTGCCACTGTTCTTTCAATATTTAATTGCAGCGATCACTGTTAATTTTTGCCTCGTGACACAACTGTACGTGTCCTTCATTTATCTCAGTTCATCCTATGCTGTTGTCTTGTTTTTGGAGTTGCACAATTAAGTCCTTCCATTCGTTTTGAATAAAATTGGTCTTTAAAAAGGAGTCTCAGTGTTTTGGGTGTGGGCTTTTTTTGTTTGTTTGATTGTTTCAAATGAGTCAGGGCTAAGTGTTCCATTTTCTTCCCTTTCACTGAATATGCTTTATTTTCTTGTGCTGCCTCAAGGCTGTTGAGTGGGGGGAAAAAAAAGTGCCTTTTTTCCTTAAAATGTAAATGGTACTTCCTGGTGTTTAATTTTTCTTAATTTCCCTTCCATTCGTGTTTATTTGCTGATGTTGTGTTTTACATGTAATTAATACAAATTTTCTTACATCTTCCTTTTGCTTATTTTAAATGTTTTCTGCTTTCTGATTTCATAGGCTTTTAGGGCCTTTTTTGCTTGTTTCACACATGGATGGCTAAACCCTCTTCCTGCTCTAGGCCAAGGTTGTTAACACTTATCAGAGTGCACCCAGCCCTTTGTGCCTGGGGGTGCAGGAAAAAGAAGAGATGGAACTTGAATTGTGTACGGCCATGACTCAGTTTTTGGGTCAGTTCTGAAGGAAAAGCTCTGCTCCTTTCCTTCTTCGTCCTCCAGCCTGGCATCCCATTGTTGGGACAACACCTCCAAAATGTGTCTGGAGCATCACCCCACTCTTCCAGCAGGAGTAGAGCAAGTTAAAATGACGTTTTTGAAGCAGTGCTGTTGCTCTGTGACTCTGGATATGCATCCCCTGACCCTTCTGTAAGACACTGCTTTTGAAAAAATAAATTTTAAAAAAAATGTTCAAATGCTCAACCCCACCCACTGTTTCTCATTTGCTGGCAATTTGCTTTGTGCTGTGTGCCAGATGCATCTTTGGAGGCAGGCTCAGGTCAGTTGCTGTCATTTCACTGCCTCTGCTGGTTTTGGAGTGGGCACGATACGCCCAGTGGAAAACTTCCCATGTCTTCAGTCAGCTGTGGGCTCTGTCCAGGGTGTTCCTGGTGGAGCTGGGCTGCACCTTCATGCCAAGAGAGCTCCCTGGCACCAACAGAAGCCCTATGCACATGTGTTAATCCTGAGTGTTTTCCTTCAGGAAGTGCTAAATCTTGCACTGCAACAAGTTTGCAGCAAGCGTGATGGAAGGATTTGGCATGGGAAAAGGCAAGGAGTACACTGGGCCATGCATGCTGCCATTGTTCAAGGGTACAGCTCACTGGAAGAACTCTTCAGGTGGCTTTTTAAAATTCCTTTAAATGTCATAACTCTTTTAAGTGTAATGAAGCAATAAACTGAAAAACTGTGAGGTGGCCAGTGTAAAAGGTAGAATTTTCTTCTGGCTATTCATGATGACAGGGAAAGCTACTTGATAGGCATTTTTGTGTGTGTGTGTGTGTGTGTGTGTGTTTGAGAATTGACACGGAACTATCTGCTTCTGCAGTTTCCACAGACCAGATTCCACAGGGCTGTGTAAATAACCAATGGAAAGTCCGAAAGCTGGAATAATAGACACCAGATGATAGGAGGAGTAAAAACATCTGAAGTACAGTAGATCTTGCAGACAACAGCAGAACTTCCTTCTCCTGAAAATAATGGTTTTTAGACCTGTAGCTTTCTTACCCGTGGATATCTCTGGGACTTTGGCCAGGAACATTGGTGATGTGGTGGAAATTGTTGATCTTTTCTTCCTGAGGAGGGGAACAAGTGAGCCACAAAGTAGACTTTAATACCCTAAGAGTAATTTGACTAGTACACTTAAAAAAACCCAAAAAACTAAACAAAACAAAATAAACACCCCAGTTTCGAATGCTCTTTTCAAACTTTCTTTTTAGGCTGCCTTACCCTTTCCAGGAGATCTGTGTAGCAGTGTTTTGGACTTTTAGAATCACTGAACCTGGTAGCCCAGAGAAGTGAGTCAGGAAATCCCATCTGAGCTCTCAAGGTTCTGTTCCAAGGCAGAGTGAGTACACAGTTGCTGCCTTTGAGAGAAAAGAGACTTCTGCAGAGGGTTCACAGTTCCTCAGGGCTGTCCTGTGCCAAAGTAAAGGATGTGGGGAGCCTGCTTCCAACACAAGGGAAGGAAAGCCTTGACATTTAAACAGGTGGAGCTCACTGTGAGCCCTCCTGGTGCACAAACGTGCTGTGGAAGTGGTGGAAGCAAGGGATGATAAACACTGCGTTGTAATCCAGCCTCACTCAGCTCATGGGGCTTGGATAAGAAAAACAAAACCAAATTTCATTCATTTTACCAGAATCTTTCATGTCTCTGCCTTTCTCTTTGGCATATACACCTGGTGGTGAAGCCAGGGGAGCCTGGAGACATGTACCTGCTGTATCTGTTTTATTTCAGGGTTTGGTTTGGTTTGTTTTATTGTTATTATTTGCTACTCATTTCTTGGCATGTATAACCCCAGCCTGTGGTAGTGGGAAAAGAAAGCAGGCATTTTGCTCTTTTGAAGACAGGTGGGGAAGTCCCCACACTCAGTGTTGTATAGGCCTGTTTGCCTTTTGTTTCCCCATACTAATTGGTTGGAATGGATGGTGTTAAGTTCCCACAAATGTGTCTGTTAGGGAATTCTTATATATCTAGCCTTGGGGAATTCTGCTTTGGAAAATGAAGTACACATCAAAACAGGAGGTGGCTGGTACAGTTTGTGTCCTGACTTCCCTCCCACCTCACCCCTCCCCTAGCTTTTCTTCCCCCTTCTAGAAAGCTTAGGAAAAGAGCCTTTTGTCTTCTATTCAGGAAAATTGCACTGAAATTCATCTGTACTTTATTCATCTGCTTTGATTTGTGCCATTCATGGGCAGCTGTGGGTTATGTAGAACAAAGCAGATGAATTCCTAACCTCCACATTCAAGCAGTGTGTTGGGAAAGGTTCAACATCACCCTCCCTCCCCCCACACTCCTTTTTTGGGGTATCCAACCAACATACTGCAACTTTCAGTTTCAGTACTGAGGTATCTCTGGACTCTGTTCCTCCACATGCCATTAAAATGGTGTGGCAGAGTTCTGCTGGCTTGTAGAAGGGATGTGTCTTTAGAGATCTTTTCTCAGTATGGCCAGGCATCAGTTTGAAAGTTTGCTTTTCTGGAATTTATGATTAAACATTTTTTTTTTCCAATGATGCTTTAATTTCTAACATCATCAGCCTGAGTAGGGAAGAGTATACATTTATTTTTCTTCTTTCTTTCCTTTTTTTTTCCATATAGATAGATTATTTACACATACCCTGTGCCAGATCTTCACCTTGTGTGAACGGGCTTAAGATATTTGAGAGGATCTGGTCTGATTTATGTGCCAAACACATAAAACATTTGGCAGTATGATTAATGGGCTTTGCCTTCAAAAATTAGGTGTCTTAAAATCAGGCTTCTTTTTACACTACTTTCATTTAAATGTGTCACTCATTTACTCCCTGAACCAGATCTAAAAAAGTGTAATTTATATTTCTCACCTTATAAATTGTAGAATACACGTTAAATTAGATTAAGACGCACTGCACCTCTTAATCCCTTCAGAAAGCAGGATTAGTTTCATAACCAGCAGCTTGGTCAATCCGCCCTCCCTCCAAAAGCCAGTAGTTCTGGAGCAGGCACCATCAGACCTTTTTGAGATTTGTTGATCCACCTGGAATAACAGCTCTGCTCTGTTTCCCTGCAGACTCTTCATACTCGGAGCCTCCTGACGTTCAGCAGCAGTTGAACCACTACCAGTCTGCAGCTTTGGCCAGGAACAACAACAACATCAGCCCAATCCCACTCTCTGGGAGTGCTGCAGGAGTGGAAAAAGCGGAAGCCATCCTCAACTGTGAATTTTGTGAATTCTCTTCGGGTTACATACAGAGCATCCGGCGCCACTACCGCGACAAGCACGGAGGGAAGAAGCTCTTCAAGTGCAAAGATTGTTCCTTTTATACAGGCTTTAAGTAAGTACTGTGCAAAACAGATGAACTGAAAACGTAAGGGGTTTTCTTTTTCACCGCTTGAAAAGACTTCTGAGGTCTTTGATGGCTAACAGGAGCATGGCCACTGCCGACCAGGGCGAGCAGTGTAAGAAATGCCATGCCAGATCACAGCAGCATCCATGTAATCCATTTTCTTCTCTCCTGCAACAGCCGCTACCATCTGCTGCAGACAACAAGTTGCAGTAGGTTGCAGAATCAAGGAATTGTTTAGGATGGAAAAGACCCTTAAGATCATCAAGTTAACCATTAACCCAGAAGTGCCAAGCCTTAATGACACATCCACACATCATCTAAATCCCTCCAGGGGTGGTGACTCAGCCACTTCTCTGGGCAGCCTCTTCCTGTGCCTGACAACCCTTTCTGGGAAGAATTTTTTCCTTACTTCTAATCCAAATCTCCTCTGGTGCAACTTGAGGCCAACAGGTCCGCAACATCCCCACTGTCCACTTGGCGCAATAAAGTCATAAACTCTTCATTTTCCCCCAAGTTCCAGACACATTTCTCTATTGGCACATGGAGTCAGTCTGCTCTTGCACCTTTAGGATTTTCTCCTTGGAGAACATCCAGTGTTCTGGATTCCTTTGTCCTCCAGGATGCCCTCCCAGGGAACTTTCTCAACCAGTCCCTTAACCATGCCAAAGTCTGCCCTCTGGAAGTCCAACGTGGCAGTTCTGCTGCACCCATCCTTACTTCTCTAAGATTCTCTGAGAATCAAAAACTATCATTTCATAATCCCTTTGTCCTTAAGTGTGAAAATTTTCTCTGCAGAAATAATGTAATTTCCACATGCAACCAGCATGAAATATGGGACAATCAAAGTGTCCAGCAGTGACAGGGGAATTTATTTCACCTTACTGAAGAAACCCTTCTCATGTAATTTTATTTTCCCCCCAATCTTTCTAGGTTAAGTGATAGAAAGATGTTATTCTCTAGCATATCTAATAGCATACAGAGACATTTTAGAAAATCCAGTTGTTGAAAGTCAAGGGTTTGGTGCCTTCTGTGTGTGTGTGTGTGTGTGTGTGTGCGCGTGTGTGTGTTTTTAGCTGCTCTTCTGTAAGAAAAGAGAAAAAGACACCTGTGCAGTTCACCATTTCCTCCTGATGTGCTGGGTACTTGAGCATAACACCCTGAGCTGACTTTTGAGGTCTTAAACTTGTTAAGAGTGACAGTAAACAGTAGGACTGGATCAAGGGAAGGAGTTCTGTTGAAGAAAATACTGAGCACAAACCTGGGAGAATCCACATGGGAATAGCCTCTAGTTACACATCTCTACCCTTTGTTGCTTCATCTCCCCATGTTAAAATTTGCTGCTTATGTTCAGTATCCTGATTGCTCTCTGTCTTAAATACTACCAAAATTTTACAGGTTTAATCTGTCTTTGTCTTGCAAGTACCATGTTCTTTCACCCTGATACTATGAAATAAATCAGGAATCATTTAAACATGTTCATAGCAGCATATTTTTTGTCTTAAAAAGAGGGGAGGAGGAGGCAAAAAAAATCCCCAGAAACATGCCAATCCCCTCTTCAAGTCACCCTAGAAACTTTAAAGCATGAGAGCGATGACCAAAGTTGATAGAAATACACCTGTGATTGCTGGATTGGGTCCAAAGCCACTTTTTACTCTAGTTCAATGTGTCAAGCCCGTTAGCTTTTGCAAGGTTTAGCACTGCTTTAGGAAAAAATTACCAGTGGTCCAAGTTTAGGGATAGCTCTGGTTTCAGTAGCTGGGCTTGTGGTTCAATAGATGTACAGTTAATTTCTTCTGTTATGAATATCTCTTGCAAATTGTAAGTGTGCAGCCAGTGTAATGCCAGCATGAAATTTTTGGTTCAGAAGTACTGTGAAGTATTCATTCATTCTTCCACACTAATAAATACAGTATTCTAAGTCTTGGGTTTTCAGATCATTAGAGCTGATGATGTAAAAGTTAAACCACTCAGTGCCAAACTCACTGCATGAACACAAATCCCTTTGGTACCCACTGTCTAAAGGTCATGTGGTTAGATCAAGATAGTTAAGGATGTTTTCTGCCTGAAATAAGTTTGTCCTCCCCTCTGCAAGTCCAGAACAGTTGACGGATTTTGTCCAACTTGCTAAAAATTTAACCTTCACCAGAGAAAGCGCACTGAACGTTTCAGCCTGAAGACAGATAATGAGCATGAAGGATGGGAATTCTTTTGCTATCTTTAACTATAGCAGTGTGACTATAACAGAGCAGCCCATGCAGCAGAATATCTTGTCACGACGAGTGTTCTTGCTCTGAGGCTGCGAGCCTGCAGATTCCTCTGCTCATGTGAGCAGCCCCTCTGCGGGGCCGTGCGGACAGGGCTGAGTGGCATCTGCAGCTCTGTACACCACACGTCCCTTATAGAGAGCTGTGGCACCTCGCTGCTGCTCTCCTGACTGCTGCCCTTGTGTCCCTCCTCTCTCACAGATCTGCTTTTACTATGCACGTGGAGGCCGGGCATTCGGCGGTCCCCGAGGAAGGACCCAAAGACCTTCGCTGCCCTCTCTGTCTCTACCACACCAAATACAAACGCAACATGATCGACCACATAGTTCTGCACAGAGGTAACAGTGTCTGTGTCCGTGTCCATGTCCAGTGAGGGGAGCCCTGCTCTGCTTCCATTCCATATTTCAGACAGCTTTTGTTAAATCTTTCCTCTCTCTGTGCATGAGGACAAATATGTTGAAGGAGTCACTAGCCCTTGATGGTCTTCTTGTTTCATTTCTATGAGATGTGTCTGATTTATTTCCTGTAAAATTCAAAGTTTGCCAGTGCTGATTTGGGATAGCTTTTAAGCTTTTCCTTAAGGGAGGTGAAAAGCCATCAAACACCTGTTTAGAAAGAGTTGCCCTAATTTGCAGCTTTGATCTAGGTCAGAGCTGTGCTCCGCCAATGTCTTTGTTATCTTAAAGGCCTTGTTATCATAAAGTCACCCAAAAGGTTTATCAGCTAACCATAGAGGCCTCAAAATATCCCTTGATAAATTCCTTGAGTATTTTCTCCTCCGTGTTCTTAGAGACAAAATAATTATCTCATTTTTTGCTTTACTGTAATGACTCCTTTTCTGTCTACACCTCTCCATTTTTAAAATTTTGCTTTTTAAGCCTGCTACAAGTGGGAGTAGGGATTTCTATATTCTATTAACTGTGGGCTTAGTAGCTCAGAAGAGACAGCAGTTTGGTCTCTCTGGGCTGGGATTCCTGCCCACAGCTATCACACTTGATGCTTGTGGATGGTCTGTTGGCTGCCGAATTCCAAACCCATGTGTTGGGATGGCACTCTGCCTGCATGCAGGTTGGGCAGAGATTCACAGTGGGGTACTGGTGGTGAGCAAACACAGGTTTTGCATGCCATCTTTTTCCTGGAGGAGATTCTGGTGTGACAAGCGCTGTTGTAATTCCTTGTAGTATACCACTTCTCAGCGTGTTGGTAGCTTGAAGTCCTTCTTGTACCAGCACAGTGAGCTTGGCAGAATTCAGATTTTCTTCTGCTAGCAAGGCTGCTCTGAGGGAACATCTGGGGAAATGACCTGTCAGTGATTCAGAAAGCACATTACAAAGCAGACATATTTGGTTGCAAGGGTTTGGACGATGCTTTTGCTTTTACTTCTGTCTTTGAAGGTGTTGCTGTGTCAGATGTTGCCTGGTTTTCTCCATTTTGTGACCATGCCAGACCTTTAAAACAGAGGGAACTGGATGGGTTTAGGATATTTTCCATCTTGCATAGATTTGGTATTGGGAATGTCGAGTTGCTGAAGTGGAAGAGCACTTCATGAGCTCAAGTAGCTCTACTGCTTGTGCAGAGCTGTTTCTGACCAGTTGAAAGGAGGTTGTCACCTCCTGGGTGAGTGAAACTCTAGATCTTTTCTTCTGTAGGACTTGCTTCAGTTGCACAAACCGACCTCAAAGAGTTTTTTGCTACTGAAACAAACCTTATGGCAGAAGGTCATAATGGTTATGCACCACAGTGCTGGGGGGAAGAAAATCAGAGTAAAACAAGTTTTAATGCTAATGGGATTATAGCTGATAAACAGTCTCAGAGGCCACGAAATGGTTTTCTTTAATATCACGTATCCAGGGTTCCTACTTAGAGTGATTTCTGGTGCATAAATCCAGCTAAAAAACAGCCCTCTGCTGTTGTGTTTAATTGTGTGGCAGCTGAAGCAGATGGTTTTGACAAGATTTAATGTGCTCTGAAGAAGAGGCTGAGGGATAGTCAATGTAGTCTGAGATAGCCTTCCTGTTTTATGGCCATTGCATTGGCAAAGCAAGGGCATAACCCTGAGCTGCGGCCCAAGAAAATTAGTTTTGAGGTAGATGGAGTGGTGCAGTATGTAAAATCAGGAGTGAAGGATTTGATCCATTCATAGTTAATGTTCCTTTTGTGCAAAAGGCATGTTTACAGATGCATGACTCTTACATTACTTCCAAGTTGCTGCACCCCTAATCCTTGGTGAAACAGCATGTGCTTGAAATGGAGAATATATTTGCTTCCTAATGAGTGGCTACAGAGGCTGAATTTCACAGGGTGAAAGCAGTATCAGCTAGACTCTTGAATGCCTAGTGAGAAAAAAACAAAAAAATGAGGCAAGGAATTTGCTTTCCATGAAGAAGGAGAAGTTCCAAGAGCTTCTCTCATGTACCATCTGCCCCTGACCAGTGCTAGGGCAGTTCAGCCTCTCTGCTGTGGGTACAGATGGAGCACAGACTCCTTACAGGTGTCCTGTCCCAGGGGCTGACACAGCCAGGGGCTGCTGCATGTCAGTGAGGAGAAGTTTGGCTCTCTAGTTCTTCCTGGTCTTTATGACAGGCAAGAGAAGACGGGGAATGCCTGATCTAGCAGCATGTTAGCCTTTCATTTATGCTGGACACTGCAATTATTAGTGTGTCACAGAATCACATTGGAAAAGAGCTCTGAGACCATCAAGTCCAACCTGTGAACAATCCCCACCTTGTCCCCAGCCCAGAGCACTGAGTGCCACCCCCAGGTGCTCCTTGGACACCTCCAGGCATGGGGACTCCAAACCTTCCTTGGCAGCCCCTTCCAGTGCCTGACCACCTTTTTTCCTGATGTTATCCTTCCCAGCAGCATTCCCCTCATGCATTTTGAAGTATATTGGTGTTTCTCCAGGGCTGAATTCAACTTACCAAGTTCACTGTTGGCTATACTTTTAAATCCTTGGGTGTTTCTTTTTTCTTATCCTTCCTTTAAAGAGCTAGTGATTCTCTTCTTCCATATAAGAGAATAACACCCATATGTTTTGAATAGTAACCTTTAAGATAAATATTCAAATTTACCCACCTCCCCCAAAGGCTTCCTTGCTACAAATCCTGGTTGCTTGCACGTGCTTTTTTCTGGCATTTTCCATTGTACAGACAACTTCACAGATACGTGCAGAGCCTTTGTGCAGTGCTTGCTTTTGACTACTGGAATCCAAATGCTACTTGTTATGTGAGTGTAGTTTGGATTTCCAGGCAAAAATGTGTATTTTCAAAACCCAGGATGACCCAAGTAATTGGTCTGTGTCTAGATAGTAGGACTGCTTTTTGGTTTTTCTTGTTTACCTTTGAGGGAAGGAATTGAGTTGTATATACTTTGATGTGTTGCTGAACAAAGATTTCTCCTTACAACTAAGGACTAATAGAGTTCTGAGCTCTCCTGTGCCTTGAGCAAAAAAAATGTATGTCTGCTTTGAGTTACAGTACTGAGAATAGTTAGTCATTAATGTCCTTCCAGTTAATTCCCTGATACAATTAGCTTGAATATTCCAGCCTAGTGGAAGGATTGGATTTCTTAAACCGAGATGATGCCTTTGTTAGGTGTTTATTGTGTTGTTAATTTTTTAATTACCACTCTCAAAATTGTTTCACAAGTCAGGACATCTTTTTGTGAGGTGTCAACAGTAGTCTTTGATTAGACACAGTTGAGCTTTGTAGAAGTCTCACAGGGTGAAGAAGCTACCTCTTCAATTTTTGTATGGGGCTTTATGGTTTGCTGTAATTTTGTTGGTTGTCCAGACATGATAAGTGTATTCTAAATGAGTAATTAAATAAACAGAGCTTTGCAGGGGCAAGCTGGAGGTGAGAGGAAATGCAACATTCCAGGTCCAGGTACCCCTGCAAGCTCCAAATCATAGCTTGGAGGAAGCTCACTGACATGAATACATCTTGTAAAAGTTATAAATCATTCTCTGAAATGGAAGTCTTTCAATCTAGAGTTGATATTTGTGTCTGTTTTGTTCTTTTCTTACTGTGCTGCCTTTGATTTGGGGACTTTGTGTGTGTGGTTGTGAGGTAATAGGTTTTGTTCATGTGAATAACAGAATGCTGCTTTCCTTCAGGCTGGTAGATTTGAAGTTTTTTATGCCATCTCATGTTTTAGCATTTTTAATCTCTACCAGGTGTTAGAGGAAAAGTGAATGTTAAGATATTTTAGTTAGTATTTCTGTTTTTGAAAACTTCACTTGGCTTTTTCACTTCTGAAACCGCCTGCGTCACTTATTTCTGAGAGCTCAAAAGCACGCAGCTGCAACAACCTTGTAAAAAGTTTCTCTGGTGACCTCAGCAGCACAGCTTTGAATTCTGCTGTGTCTTAAACCCTATTCTCCCCTCCCCTGTTTCCACACTGAATGGCCACTATTTGGTTTCTTAATAGCTAGAGAAGTTGTTGTTGGTGTAAAAAAGAATCATAAGTCTTTGGGTGTTTATTTTCTTTTTTTTTGCGGGAAGAAAACTTCAAAAAGAGGAAGTTATGAGATAGATAAAGTTTTGTGCTCAGGGAGAAGTTAGGCAGGATGGAATATTTTGTTGAGCTGTAGAAAAAAAGTCTTGCTGTAAGGGGAGTGTGTGTTTCTGTAGTTGTCTTTGGATGTAATTTTACCCTCCTCACTAGAAGAAAGGGCCCGTTGGCTCAGGTCCATGTGTGCACTGCCACGTCTCACATTCCTTCAGCCTTCATGTCTACCATAAGAGATTCAGGCCTCTTTTTTTTCTCCTGTCCTTGGGGATGAGCCTGGATCAGGAGGATCAAAAAACCCTCCTTTAGTATGCAGTGCATGAGGAGGAACAGTGCTGAGTTTCAAGTGTTCTAGCTCAAAATGCCAGTTTGGGTAACAAAAGCCTTAACGAGGACCTGCTGGTGACCCTCAGCCGAGCAGTCAGATTTGGGGTTTCTCTGGTGTGCACAGCGTGGAGGGAACCACAGTGGACGAGTGTGATTCTGGCTGTGTCAAATGACCGAAATTAATTGTTGCTCTGTTAAACATCACTGCTTTGTTAGAGGGAGTGCAGAGTTTAAAAACTCAGCAAGAGCATTTTCAGTACATCATGCGTGCAGAGTTTGGGCTTTCTGAAAGCTCTGGGTATGTCAGGGAGTTTCTGCTGCTGGCTGAACTTGCACAAGCCTTTTTCCAGGGAGAATTGATGCCTTGCTCACCTTCCCAGTCCCCAGAGGGCAGGTTTGGGTGTGGTGGTGAGGACACCCTCCAGTTTATGCAGAGCCAGCAGTGTGTGATGCTTTGGGAAGCACACCCTGTAGCACCCCTGTTTATTACTCTTCTAGGAGCAGCTCTCGGCTGCTGTCAAGTACTAAACAAAACCACACTTTTGCTCTTGGATGATTTATGGCTGGTTTTGTGTTCCTAGGCTCTGCTCCTCTGACTCACAGATGGAGTCTCACTTGGCCCTAAACCTTCCATCCCCATCCTCTTTACCCCATCGCCAGTCAGAGAGGACACTTGCATTGGTGGCTTTTGGAGATTAACCCTGCCCTGGCAGGCAGGATTGTTTTCCTGGTGTGGTTAAGTGGATATTGTGCTGTCCCCACAGAGGAGAGGGTCGTTCCCATCGAAGTCTGCCGTTCCAAGCTGTCCAAGTACCTGCAGGGAGTCGTTTTCCGCTGTGACAAGTGTACCTTCACCTGCTCCAGTGATGAGAGCTTGCAGCAGCATATAGAGAAGCACAATGAACTGAAACCTTACAAATGCCAACTCTGCTACTATGAGACCAAACACACAGAGGAGCTGGATGCTCACCTTCGAGATGAGCACAAGGTAATATTTCAATTAGCTTCAATTTCTGGCAATCTAGTTTTTGCGAGTACTGAATTTGTTTATTTGCATGTCTGACTAGCCAGCTTGACTCTGGGGTTGTTTTTGACTGTCCCTCCCCAAATCTGAAAACTACTCTCATGTTGTGCTTTGTTTTCTCATTTTTATTTATCTTTTTTTGTTGTTGTTTCTTCAGAAACTGAAAAATAATAGTTTCTGAATCTGTTCAGATTGATCAGAATTGGCAAACTGCTGCATGCAGAGTGTGATTATCTGGAAAAGGCTCTTGTGTATGTGGGATTTATCTAAAGGGGGGTGGGGAAAGAGTTGTGGAACAATAGCAAGGCAGTGTGATTCAGCCCCATGTAAAAGGCAGGAGATTCCAAACACAGGATTACTCTGGTAACTTCAGCAGCGTGACATGCCACGCATATTTTAATAACAAAGAGGTCTATACATCCCCTTTTACCTTTGACAAGGGAAAGATAAACAGCAAGTCTGACCAGGTCCTCAGTCAAAACCATTTAGGAGTTTTTGTGGATTACCTGAGAGCATATCAGGTCCAATCTTTGAGAAGACTGCTAGCTTTGAATTTCTATAGCTGAGAGATGTTTTAAGTTCTAGAACTGAGATGTGTTTTGGAATATTTCCTAGAGTGCTTCCTTGGCAGGTTTCCAGGGAAAGCAGCTATATGCCTTCCCCTCTTGGAGCTTAGCTGCCCAAGGTCCTCACTAAAAGCTTCATTGACTGAATGGTTTTTCCTTAAAGCCAAATATATATAGAAGGTATTAGCAGCAGAAGTCCAAGGGAAAAAAACAACAAAAACAACAACAACAACAACAAAAAAAAACCAAACAACAAAAAAAAAACCACTGACAGTTTTCATGCTCAAAAAATATTTGGCCATCTTATAAAACCAAACTTTGTTAATTTATGTTGGCATGCTAGGATCCTCTGCCATCCTTGTTACTTCTGGAGAGTCTTCTGCAATTCAAATGGTACAGAAGGAGTTCCACATCTCCTGGTCGTCACAGCAAGGTGCCTGCTGTATCCAGGAGGAACTATTGCTTGGGTTTTTTTGACACAGTGCATCATGCTGGGGTATCCAGGAGGAACTATTGCTTGGGTTTTTTTGACACAGTGCATCAGGCTGGGAAGATGATTCCCTTAACTTAGCTCTCCCTTCTGATCTGGACCTGCAGTGGTGGTGCTGGTAGTTTAAGGTATCTCTTCCCATTTTTTGGTGGGTAAATTATACCTCTCCAATTTGTGTCCGAAGTTCTGGGTTCAGATACTACCCAGATTGTATATTTCACCTCAAAAAGAGTTCCTTCACATGAGCTAAGTTGAATCAAGTGCCTTGAGTGTGGTCTTGTTTGTTTAAACCTCTGTGGGTGATGTGTTAAGTTAGAGAACCTCGTCACAACTGTCTGTAACCCAGTACTAGGAATCTTCACACCTCCATATTCAGGATGGATTTGTATTTGTATGTATCCTACAGCCTGCTCCACATCCTCCTTGGGATCATTCTCATTTCCTTTCCTGCAGCGTGGTAAAGAGCAGTCGGGGGTGTTGATATTTCATTCAGCTCTCGCAGGACGCGTTGTTCTGCGCTCGCAGCCCCGTCTCCATCCCCTCTGCCTGCGTGGCTCTGTGCCTGTGCTGCTGGAGGGCTGTCTCTCTGCATGAAAGATGAATCCAAAACCCTTCCCAGCAGTGATCAATGAGCTCAGAGGGAGCTTGTCATGCAGCAAGTATTAGCCTTGGTGTCCTGGTCACGCTCCACGCTCTCCGCCTCCACTGTAAATCTGGGCTGCTGCTCCACTGTTCCTCTTGGATGTGGAGCAGTTCCTGACTCCTGTGCCCTGAGCTGCTCCTTTCATACTGTTGCTGTGAGCTGTTAAGTAGCTGGTGCATTTCACCCCAGGGTTAGCTGAATTTGACTGCTGGGTGAAGTGTTCCCATTATAGGCTGCATATCAGTTTGCAAAGCACTTCGAAGCCCGGGCGTAATGAAAATTAATCTGTTATTAATGAGTGAGAGTGTATGTGCCACACAGCAGCCATGTGCTTAGTGAAAAAAAGAACCATCCTTTCATGAATAAAGCTGAATGAACCCGTCACAGAGAGTTTCCCCTCAGCGTGGATGTGTGGTAGCAGTGTTTGATCACAGCAGTTGAATAATGCCATAAAAATGAGGATACGACTTGATGTTTTACATTTCTTGGATGAAGAAATGAAGGGGGATTACCCAATCTCATTAATTACCAAAAAACAGAAATGAGAAATGCAGAATAAACAGCGATGGAAGAATCATTACCCCTGGAAATTAATGAGTGTTAATTTGATTATGGAGACTGCATGTCACCTCGAGCTGAGCAGGCTTTGGGGTGTACTTAGTTTTGTTTTGCATTTGTGGCCATTTTCCTGGCTGGTTGGTGATTGTACTGAGTGCTAACAGAAGTGTTTCTTTCAAAGGTGAGTCGTAATTTTGAGCTGGTTGGACGGGTTAACTTGGACCAGTTGGAGCAAATGAAAGGGAAAACAGAGAGCTCTAGCAGTGATGAAGAAGAAAAAGAAGAAGAGTTAAGCCCCAAGGCTCAAGAGAGAGGTCAGTACAGCTCTTTGACATGTTGTGGGAGGTTCTTGTTGGATTTTTTTGGGGCACTGCAACCTGCCTCACCAGTCCAACCATGCCAGGTCAGCTGTTGAGTGGACAGCACATATTCTGCAGATATAGTGATAGAATGTGGCTTTCCTGAAGACACAGCTCCTGTGGGAATCTTAGGTTTCTAATCCTCCTGACAAGTTTTTTGTCTGTTCAGAGAGAATACACACTATGGGAAAGCACAGATAGCATCTGTGACTAATCTGCCTGTTCAGATATCATCTTATAAGGGCTTGGAAAGCTATGTAAGTGTATTTTAGTGGCCTGTCAGATTTTCTGTTTTGGTAACCGGTTTCCAGCTTTCACTTGGCATTGACCAAATGAGGGATGGAGGCTGCTTTATGGGCTGTTATTTACCTCTGTGCCCAGCATTCTTTGTCAGACAGTCAGTCCTTTTTGCATTTGCTGCAGTTGGCAGCTCCAGAACCAGGGTACATCCATGCCCACCTGTCTGTACCATTTTATATTTAAATACGTGCCTAGGTTTGTACTGAAGAATAATCCCACTGACTTCAACAGAGCTAGGCCACATACTTTGGTTTGGTTGAATTTAGATCAGCAGAGAAAAAGTAAGTCTTCTGATAATTAAATGAAGGGTTTCCTTTCCAACAACCTTCTCCCGTGAAAGGCAAGTTATTCCAATGTGGGTGCAACTGTGTTTTGTCTGGTACAACAGTGCATCATATAATGCAACAACTCTTTAATATCTTTAGTCCCCTCATGGTTTGAGGGAGAGGCCACCTGATGCTGACAATTCCACTTAGCCAAGTTCTGTGTACGTCAGCTAAAGGTGCACCACCGTGTTCGGTGAACATCTTCCTCCTGATTTTTTAGCTTTCAAACCCACTCAAGGGCTTTTCACAAAAAAAAAAAAAAAAGTTTCTGTGTACATATTTCCAGGCATTGAAAAATTCCCTGGATTCACAGGTAGTTTACAGAACTAGATTATGCTTCTTACCTTTTAGTAGCAAGACGCCAGCATCTTGGATTTTATTTTGTGTCCCTGCGGTGTGAATTCAGTTTGTGCTTATAAGGAGCAGTTAGTGATGGCTTTTAACTTAAATGAGAATGCAGGCCAATTGGATAGGAAACCATTTATGTTTTAATGAAAAATACCCTGCACAAGGTCTTAGAGGTAGAGCAGCAGAAAAACCAGAGGAGGGATGTCAGTTCCATGTGCATCTCAGAGTTCAGCATTCCTCGGGGACATCTCCAGCCCTCTCGGCTTGGTGTCTGGAACAACAATTGTGTCATGATTTGACTAAAGCACCAGCTCACCTCAGCTGCAGATGCAGCAGGCTGATTAATGTCGTGTGCAGACCCACAGCTAGCAGGGGGTGAGGAGTCAGGCTGTCCTTGTGAGGATTACCTTAGCATTACACACGGGCACAGGTGCTGAGGTGACCTTGGAGGCTCTGGTGCCCGGACCAGGGAGAAGAAAGTGCTCTCTGCCAAGCCTCACAAATCCCTGTGCATGTGCCAGGGGTAGGGGGGCAGCCCAAGGTGAAGTTTATTGTTTAAATTTGCTTTAGGTTACACCCTGGAAGTATAAAAATACCGCCTTCCATGCTGGAGTATTACATGTGCAAGGGTTAATAGATGTGTTATCCTCATGTTTCAGAGTTAAGCAAGGCAGCATTTTGATGATTCTGTACTTTTTTTTTTTTTTTCACCTCTGTCTCTGCTTTCTTTAATCTGTGACTGGCTAAAATGATTTCTGCATGCTTGTTTGGATGACCACCCTAAAAAAATCAGGCATATTTTCAGGTTTGCTTTGCAGCATTTCTTTCATCTCTGGCCTGTAGGGTTGATATTTCACCATTGGTTTTATTGAGGTTTTTTGTCCATTTCAATCTTTTAAGCATTTGTAATGGATTATAGTAAAATAGGTAGAAA
Organism: Lonchura striata; assembly: GCF_050655825.1. Classification (NCBI taxonomy): domain Eukaryota; kingdom Metazoa; phylum Chordata; class Aves; order Passeriformes; family Estrildidae; genus Lonchura; species Lonchura striata. Next base: position 4,766,140 of record NC_140740.1, on the reverse strand, counting down.
ATGCAGGAAACACACCTACTACAACAAGGGTATTAGAAAAGATCCAGTTGTATTGATTGCACTTTTCTAGGTAAGTTGTGTGAATTACAACTCTTAAGGTGCAAGATTTTTGGAAAAGGTCCCAGTGAGGCAGGAACTGAAGGACACTGGCATCTCCCTAGGCATTTTCAGAAGATGCTTCTGACACAGAAATGGTTTGCCCTGGTAGCAGAGAGCCTGTCACAGTGGCTAATGTTGTCACAGCTTTCAAACCACATCAAAACTGTGCAGTCCTGGGTGCTGCTGGGGAGCATCTGGCAATTCTAGCCTTTGTGGTGTTAGGAGGAAGTGGGATTTGCTGAGAGTGCCTCCAAATACCTGTCTGAGGTCTGTGACTTTGGGAGACTCAGGATTTCTTCCCTGGATGCACCGCTTTGACTTGACCTGCTCTGTGCAGTACTCGAGGTGCAAATAAGAACTTGTGGCTTCTTCAAATGGGCTGCTGGACCTAACAAAGGCTCTCATCCATGTGGACGGGCAGAGCTGAACTGCACTCTTGGGTGGGAAAGGAAGGGAGTCATTTGCTTGTGGTAAAGGATATAGTATAAAAGGAGATGTGTGGGGAAAAATGGAAGTGTCTTGTGGTGCCTCAGTGTCTGGCATAGACCATGCCAAGAACAGTTTTCCCAGGTAGAATTGTGTCTCAGAAAGGCTCTTACTGATCTTTGTGTCTTGGTCTCAGCAGATCAAGAAGTGTTTTTCCACAATGGGCAAAAATTAAATGTCCACAAGTGCTTACATGTGTGGCAGAGCAAAACCACACAGAGGTCAGGCGTGTGTGCAGTGTGTTACTTCTCCTCTGCAGCACCCACAGCAGCTTCAGGGAAGCAGCCCAAATTCACATCCCTAGAGGCAAAACTTACTGAGGAGTAGGATGAGCAAGATAGTGTTGAATGAAGAGGTGGCGGATTTACTAGAGTAACACTTGCTAAACTTAATGGGATTTGCAGGCAAAATTATGGACTGGCTTGGGTTGGAACAGCCCTTTAAAGAGCATCCAGTCCCACACCCTGCTATGGGCAGGGTCCCCTTCCACTATCCATCCATAGCTATACTTCTGTACAGAACATCAGCAGTATTTGCCTCCAGAACAATTACCCTCTGAAAATATTTATCTCTGTGTCATGACTAGTCTGTGTGCTGTAGTGTGTTTATACATTTGTGCCATGTTTAAGGTGTCAAAAATCCAGATGTAAACTGACCTGATGGCATTTACTGCTTGCATTCTGGTGTTCCCCAACACATCAGCTTGATGGTATTTTACCACACAATAAATAAACCCCCAGCAATAAGAAAAACAAAGTGGACTTTTTTTCATTCACGGGAAGAGGCGAAAAAATTGTGTCAGGAACCATTCCATATAAAACTGAGGTAAAGGTTAACTATTGAGAAGTGTGTCAGAGAAATGTATTTGCAGGACTTAGGTGTGGGTAATAGGGAATGTGTGAGCAATTTTGAGTTCAGACTGATGCTGAACAGAGTAAGTCTGAGAGTGAAGAAATCAAGTGAGCAGAGATCAGAACCAAAATTAAGCAAAATCCCTTTTCTTTTATTATGTAGTTCAGGAGGAGTCAGAAAGACATTCTGTTGATTTCTTGCTTAAGATAATCCCTGCTAAGGAATTAATGCTCTGAGCAGATGGTGCTGTCTCATTTCCAGCAAAAGAATCAAGTGAGATAGTTCATGCAATTATTTTCAATGGCTTGTGCGGTGATCTTCTTAATTTGTGAGAAAATGTTTCATCTTTTGTCAGAGCAGGCTGTGTTCACATGGAGCTTGGCTTTCAGGAATGTCATTCCCTGAGCTGCCAGTGACTTCACTCATATTACAAGGTGTTCAACACTTCTGCAAATGAGGCCCCAAGCACTTTGTATAAAAGATTAGGATGAGCATGATACACCTATGCAGTTAGGATGCAGGACTTAATCCATGAGGCATCATGATCTATTACAAGAATCACATGTTAAAACCGTGTGTTTTCTAAAATTTGTACTAACAGTTCCAAAATTAATGATGGCCTTGGGTGGGGATTTTGATTTTGCTTTCAAGCCACTTCAGTCCTGAGCTTTGCAGTTTTGGTTTGGAATTTAAAATCCTTAGTCTTTTCATTTGTTGAAATAGAGAAGCAGGAAGTAGTAACCCTTGTTACCCTTACTTGTAGAGATGCTTTAAGACCTTGCAGTGTCGCTTTTCTTTTCAGCAGCTGCATTTTCCCAGTTATTTGATGAGAAAATCCTTTTGCTTCTGTGGGATGAGAGGTGCAGCAGAGAGGACTGGAGTAGGGTCACTGTGGTCCCTTCTTGCCCTGGCAGGTCTGAGCTCACGGGCTGTGCTGTCTTTTTGCAGATCCCATGATGTTTCCTGACAGCAGTGCTCCAGAGAAACGCTTTCCGTGTGAGTTCTGTGGCCGATCCTTCACCGAGGGCTCCGAGTGGGAGAGGCATGTGCTGAGGCATGGCATGTAAGTTGGTTTGTGTTCCCTTGCCAAGCAGCCAGAGGTGTCAGTAAATCTCTGTGTGCTCCCCCCTCCTCATCCCTGCCCTCCAAAAATGCTGCAGTAGATGCCAACACAGTTCTGTGAAGACCAAATTTGTCTTTGGATAGTCATCAAATGTCTCTGCATGCTTTCTGACCCTACAGGTGGCTGTAAACTGTAGGGTTTAATGTGATTCTAAAACTTAAGATTGTCCCTAGGTGAATGCCTGTTGGCCAGGATTAACTTCCCTTAAGTGATTTTAAAAGAAAATTTCTCCTCTACGCCAATTTGCACACTGTGGGATGATAGGCATCACAGATAGGAATCCTCTGGAGCAATCTGTTTCCTTCTTTTGATGTAGCAGAGACCTCTTTTCTAGCCAGTTTGTTCAAAGAATAGATTCCACTCCAGACTACTGACATGTGGGAAACATCTGAATATGGTATTGTGGGTTAAGATGGGATAAGAGATGATGGGATAAGAAAATATAACTTCTCTTACGCTTAAGAGAATGTAAGTCTGAACATAAGTACTTGAAATGCTGCAGCCTATGAAAAGTTTTCTTGGATTTTATTAACCTTGGGAAAAGCACTCCTTTCCTGTGCTTTTGCTTGGTGCCTCCCAAGTCTTGTTTACAAGGGACTCGGGGGGAGATGGAATAAACTCCAAGCGTCGCAGTTTGAGTCCTCCCTTCTGATCCCAAATCCGTCCCAGCGCAGAACAAACAGAGGTTCGGTTTCAGGGCTAGAATGTCCCGCCAGGCGACTTCAAAGGCTGCCTCTCTGGGGAGGGATCAGCTGCTGTGCCCCGTGTGGCGGGCACGGGCTGGCCTGGCTGTGCCCCGTGTCCGACCGCCTCGCTTCCCGCAGGGCGCTGAGCGAGAGCAAGCACCGGAGCGGCGAGGACAGCCAGCCCAAGGAGGACGGGGAGGAGACGCCCAGCACGCTGCCCGAGGAGAAGGAGGGCATCGAGACCATGGTGGTGGACTACTCCCACGGCGGGGAAACAGCCGTCAGCATGGTGCCTGCTGACCAACCTCTCCTCGACACCCCGGAGGCCAAAAGCGAATAAGAGCAAGCGTTCGGTGTGGTTATAATCGACAGTACTTGAACAGTGATGAGCGGGGCGGGGCGGGGCAGGGAGGGCAGAAGGAAGAAATAAAGCTGCTTTTAGGACTGAATGATCTATTTTCAAAGCACTGGTACCTGTGTGAGTGTGTGTATATTAAAGTTATTTAAGTGATGGAATAAGTGGCTCCCATTACATCACTGCATCTTTGTTTTCCTCCTGGATCTGACGATGGGAAGTTACGTTCATCTTTGGACTAATGAAGCAACTCCCCGTGTTTTTCCTACATTACACATCGTGCTTTGCAGTGGAGACTTCGATTGTTTTATGAGTGGAAGCGTCGTGAGCGTGGAAGAAGTGGTAGGGGGACAACTTTCGGGCGCACAAGTTTGTGTGCGTTTTTCTAGTTTTAATACGTAACGCTTTTCCAGACTGAAAGCAACTGCTTTAGAAAAGAAAAAAAACAAAAAAAAAGAGAAAAAAAAAAGAAAAAACAAAACTACCACAGGGAAAAAAAAAAAAAGGAAAACGGAAAAAAAAAAAAAACAACAAACAAAAAACAACAAACCAGAAACTGCTTTGCTTAAAACAGTCACCTGTTTCCTAGTACCTCAGAATTAACCAAGGGAGATCTCTGCATTTGTCAGTACTACCTGTTGTTGTTGTGGTTAAATGTAGAGAGACTGCTGGGCAAGGTGGTGAATGGAGGAAGAAAAAAAAAAGTTTTAAAGAAAGGAAAAACAAATTGTGCTTAAAATCCCAGTGTGGGTTTTATTTCTTAAAATACTGTGATTTTTTTAATTATTTTAGTAAAAAAAAAAAACAAAAAAAAGAGAGAGATACTTTAATTCCTAGATAACTGTTTGTGAATTGTCATACTTTATTCCAGGTAAGCTGTTTGTTAGTATTCAGTTATAATTTTAGTATTTGGTAGATTTCATGTGACTGATTGTGCGGTTTTGTTTGCCACACATTTTGTTTTCTATCAGCCTGAGGTGTTACAAATACAGCACAATTAAGTTTCTCATGTAAAAATGAGTATTTCTTTTCAAGTGGGGGACAGGGCAAGGAGACTAGATCTTGTGAATAGAACCTTTTTTTGTTGTTGTCGTCGTCCTCGTCGTTGTCCTCGTTAATTTTAAACATATGGAGATAACAAAGAAGTTTTAACTTTAAAAAAAAAAAAGACTAAAGAACCAAACTTACAGCACAGCTATGCAGCTCATGGGCCAAACACATGGGTCCTCATAACCGTTCTGTTGCTTGTCATATTAACATCGATCAGTCTCACAACTGTAACTTTTCGTTGAGATTGGCTGCCTTTTTTTTTTCCTTTTTTTTTTTTTTTTTTTAAATTAAATTCTGTCTGTGGTTTGTGCGTGGGTTTTTAGTTGGTTTTTTTTTTTTTGGTTGTTTTTTTGTTTGTATTTCTGTTTTGTTTCGGTGTGGCGGGAGGGAGGGGTGTCTGTTAACACATCTTTTTGCAAGTGGAGGTGAGATGGTTACACACCACATTGAGCCTGGAGAACTACTTTTAACTCGATTCAGTGGATGGAGTTGCTGAGTTTTTTTTCCCCTCCTCCTTAGCATTTTAGCATGAGGGGAGCAGTGTAGAATCGATAGGAACCTGCATACCTTAAGTGGCTGATCCTGCACCTACTCTGTAGGTACAAAGCCTATTTAAACTCAATTTGGGGATTTTGCCTGCGTGGCCAATACAGGATCTGGTGCCCACGGTATGTTCTGATTGTGAACAAAAAAAAGAGGAAAAAAAATTAAAATTATTAAAAAAAAAAAAAAAAAAAAAAAGAAAAACGAGAAAAGAAAAAAAAAACGGAAAAAAAAAGTTTCTTTCCAAAAAGTAGAAAGTACTTGACTGAAACCTAGTTTTAGAAATGCATGTGTCTTCGTTTGGTTTTTTTGTTTTTTGGGGGGGATCTGGGGGAGGGGGAGGGGGGAAAATAGGAAGCTCTCCAGGAAATTGTGTCCTGGAGAGCTTCACTTAAAAGCGATGGCAAAAATGTTGCATTTGTGGAATAAGTGCTACTTGAGAAGCATGGTGTTTTGCTTTTGGGGATTCATCAATTGTATGTTAGGGGGATTATTTCGATTTTTCTGTTGGTTTTTTGTTTTGTTTTGTTTTGCTTTGTTTTGTTTTGGTTTCTTTTTTTTTTAATAGGGAGGGAACATCATAGAAAAGACACATTGGAGGGACAAGTATAAATACACATTTTGTGTCTGTATTTGTTTCTTAATTGGCCTCATTTCAAATATATTTAAACAGTTCCATACCTGGATTGGGTGTTTGTAATGGTTACCAAAAAGGAAAAAGAAAAAAAAAAAAAAAAAAAAAGAAACAATGATTGTGACATGCTTTTATCACTACTTAATTTTTCAAATAACATGTAAATATTGTAATCCATTGGATTTTGTTTTGCTAACCTGTAATAAAAAAAATATGGGACCATTATCCTTTTAACAAGCTTAGAATGTCATATTTTTTTCCTTTTTTTCTTTTCCCAAAAATGTATACCTGATATATTGTGGACACACATTTTAGGTGCATTATTATGATTCTGTTGACTGTAATGACATAGAATTGAAAATAACATTTTTTTCATTGTTTAATTTATACAGAGGACTTTTTCAGAGTTTGACAGAAGGAAATAATAGCAAAATGCTAACCCATTGGCTTCAGCACTCGGTATTTCCTGATTTTAAAATTACTGCTTACTGATGGGGGATAGGAAGGGGATACTGAACTGTTGCACTGACGGGTTTGTTTTTTTTAAAAAAAAAAAAAACAATGAAAATTAATAAAAACTTTTTAAGAGTGTTTGCTCGTCTTGTGTGGTTTTTGTATTTATATTACTCTGGAGATGGGTCCGTACAAGTTAATGGTTTTGCACTTGGCAGCCCTGGGTCGGAGCTTTTTTACCTCCTGCAGCTTTTCCCCCAGTGTTTCACAGGGAATTTTTGATCTGCAGGTTATGGGGAGTGACTTGCCTTAGCTCACACAGGTCTGGGGTCTACAACATCCCCCAAAAATGCCTCGAATGTGCCCCAGCCCAACATCCATTAGAGGTCAGGGGCACACTGCCTAGCTCTGCTGGCTCCTCGTGAACCCAAACACAGAAATGAGGAAATTTTACAGGCTATATGGAGAGGTCAAATTAGATGGAGACAGGCTGGTATTTGTATTGCCAACTCAGCCCTGGCATAAGCTGTTGCAATATTGCATTCCCTGGTATCTGCTGACCTGCTGGATCCAGCACTGAGGCTGTTCTCATCTGGAGGTGGATGTATCTCCACATTCTCCTGCAAAAAACCCAAAGTGATGCTTGTGATATTGTCACAGACTCTTCCTTTGCTAAATACAGGTTTTTAAATGCATGTTGGTAAGATGTCAGAAGGTTGTTGGTTTTTTGCGGTTTTTTTCCCCTGTCTGGTTGTGTTTTAATCAGATCCTGCTCCCAGTTTAAACAGCTTTTTTGGTGGTACTGGAGTTGGATCTCAAAGGAATGTGTATGCTGTGAAACAGCATGAAACCTTTGATCACCTGATAGCTTTACATGCTCATGCCTTTTTCCTAGGAGTCAAGAAGGAGAGAAATATTTCCCTGTTAAGATGCTTATTTCCTTTACCTGTGATTACAGGGAAAAGGTAGAAATTATGCATTTTGGTAGTATCAGACACTACCTTTTTTCAGGAATCTCTGGAAACATTTATTCAGAAAGACCTACAAGTAATTTGCACATTATGTGTTCTAGCTCAGAGCTTACCTGCACTTTCACTAAATTATAAGAGGAAAGTGCTGCTCAGTGATATATCACTAATAAGAATTACATCACTGATGAAATAATGGAAGATCTTGGGGTGAGTTCTAGATTCCTGCAGCTGCATTTTCCCACCCAGCTTAGTGTCAGGATTGTGTGAGTTTGAAAAAAAGTATTTGATTTCCATCTTTAGGTATCAGGCTGGATGTGACTGGATCATACAATCATAGAATGGTTGTGGTTGGAAGGAACCATAGAGATAATTTTGTTCCAACCTTCCACTATCCCAGGTTGTTCCAAGCCCTGTCCAGCTTGGCCTTGAGGGATGGGGCACCCACAGCTTCTCTGGGAAAACTGTGCCTCCATCCTCACAGCCAGGACCTTTTTCCTAAAATCTCATCTAAACCCATTCTCTTTGATTTTAATGCACTCCCTCTTGTCCTGTGACTACAGTGACAATCTCACCCTGTCTTTCCTCAAGCTCCCTGGGTCACCTGTGTTGAGGACCCTGTGCTGAGCTGAAATCACAGGAGTGGGAGGGAAGAAACAAAGGGAATGGTGACTAAAAATGATCCTTTACTCACATTATTATCCCTCCGCCTCGATGGGCAAGTCCCTTTCTTTCAGGGGATGTCTGTGCTGTGGGACAAGTGGGGTTTTGCACACACTGTGTTCCCAGGCTCATTGTCCTCCCTTTGCTTATGAAGCCTGGGTAAATGTTTGCCTCATTATTGCTATCTTGGCTGCTGGCATTTTCTTCCAGCCTGGAGGTGCAGTGCCTGAATGCTCCCCGTGCAGAGCTCTTGCCTTTGTATCCACCCCAGAGCAAAGGTTTGGCAGGAGTTGCTATGGGAATAGCATCAGGCTGACATCTCCATCTCCTTTCCAAACATCCAGCCTCCCTGGAGGAGAGTTCAGCCTTAGAGGTTGTCCTGTGACTCAGGGACAGCACTGAAGCTTGGCAGAGTCACATACGAGTCTGGATCTGTGGGGTTTCCAGAGGAAAACCCCCTCTCTGGGAAGTGGGTGTGAAATCTTGGTACTCGTGGCCAGTTTATCTTCATGTGAACCTACACTGCAGAAGTCAGGCTCCAGGCTAGGAGGAAACGTCTCAGCACAACTGCTGGTGTCCAGCTCAGTGGAAGCTGGCCCAAGTTTCTGCTCTCTTCCTCACCCTGAAGTCTTCCTTCAGTGTTTTTCTGAGAACACAGGACTTTTGCTCCATGAGAGTCAGCCGCCTGGCTCCGAAGCAAGGAGGTCACAACCACCACTGGAGATCACAAACGCCAGCAATAATCCTTCTTTTGGCAAGAGGCTGAAGCTCTTGATCTCCAGATCTCCCTCCTGAGCCTGTCTCCCAATTCCTACTTATTTGGTGCTCTCTAAACCCTTGACATCTTCAGCTTGTCTCTTTTTGGAAGCCCACGTTTTTTGGTGGAGTGTGAGCTAATGTGAGGGTGTGCTCACTGACTCACAGCTCTTCTCTGAGCAGCATTTCTGGCTTCCTGTGTCTCATAATTTCTAACCAAAAGGCAAATCTAAAGGCAGGAGCAAAAAAAGCCAAGACCTAAATGTATGCTCAGTGACATTACATGTAACTGAGACAGTGATTTCTTCAAAGTGGATTTTATCAGATTTTCTCTTTAGGTTTGTAGGCATCGCTGCCAAGGGACAGTGGACAAGGCCTCTTAACATGTAGGAAATTATTATTACAGAGGAGGAGATACAGATCTCTATTTCAGATTTAATTCATTCCAGCTTGGGTCCTACAATCCTTTCTCTTCAGCACTCACACAGTAAGCTGCAAATCAAGCTAAACACCCAAAATGGTGCCAGTGTGGGGAGATTTTGGGGTTTGCTTTGCTCTTCTGGTTGAGCCAGTGTTCTCCCTTTTTACAGCGGAAGGAACCTAAGCAAAGTCCTGTCAGCTTGCAAAAAACTGAGAAAAAGGGCTCAAAAATAAGCAAATTAAAATAAATTCTCATGCAATGCGCTGTATTTTGTAGCAACAGATGGACTGTGCAGCTAAGACCAGGTAGCAGAACTGACTTTCCTTTTGCTGCATTTGAGATCTGTTTTGTTCCAGCAGAATGTGGATATTGATCAGATCAGGTGTGTTCCCTCTCTGGCTCAATGTCTTGACTCCCAAGGAGAAAAAAGAAAGTCCTGCCGGGAGCAGGAAGGGACTAATCTGTCCCTAATGAAAGTCTCACCTTAATCCATTCTGACAAAAGCTTTATCCACAGAAGTAGAAGTCCTACCTCTTTGACATTAATTTTGTGTTCTGATTATATAAGTTACAGTACTTTTGCTACTAATTCAATTCTAGATTTGACTAAACACCTAGTTTTTCTGATGAGAACTGAGAGGTAAAATATTATTGTGTTAAAAATTTTTGCTATTTTAATATCCCAAAAATAAATGTTTCCTAAAAGTTAGTTGTGTGAGCTGTGTCACTCTGACGTTTTTCATAAAATGCATTTTTCATAAAATAATCAGTGAAGAATTGCAATTGATTAATTTCAGCTAGTGTGCTTAGGAAAAAAAATGAAGTCAGGTGCTGGAATGGGAGGAGACACGCTTTCCTTCTCAAATAATTTCCCTCTTTGAATATTTGGTGTAACAGCAAATATGCCTCAACTCGATTCTTGAATTCTCTGTGGAGTTTACACTTCTGTTAATGAAGAGCTTAGCTCAGTCTAGCCAAATGTACATGCATGACTTCCAAATCTAAGTGAAATGTGTCTCCCTGCAGCTGTTCTGTTGTGCTCTCAGCAGCATTTAGAGAGAGGCGGGTATTCACCAGCAATGCCTCAAATTAATTTAGCTCGTGCTGAAAATGTTGGACTCAAATTTAAAGTTTTGTCTGCAACTGAAGAAAACTGTATTGAGCTACTGTGCCAAATACTGCTTCAGGTCCTTGTGGAATCATTTTGACCAAAGTCACTGCAGGCTTCTAGCAGAGATGCTGCAGTTAAAGGAATTTTAAACCATTGAAGGTAGTTTTTGTCTGTAAGAACCAACAGATAATTAGCGGGCAAGCTCTGTATAACACTAGGCTTTTGATGTGTTTTTTTCAGGGAAAAAAACCCATATTTTCCTCTGCTTAGACTGCTCAGGACTTCAGGCACGTGATTGTTGAAGCCACATGATCTGAGTAAAAATAGTCCTTCAGGAGTGGAAGGGGTTTGGTTTCTCGTAGGTAAATAAATATCCACCACTCCAAACATGCTGCCTGCAGAAAGGCACGAGGCCTTTGAGATGTTTTGCTGCAGCTGCAGAGTATTTCTTGCTAATGCCACAAAAATACCCTCCAGGAAAAGAGGTTACAAAATGGTGTTTTCTTCTCCCTGTTCCTCAGCTGCTCCTGTAAGCTCCTCTTCCTCCTTTCCTTCACGGGATTGCTCTGGAAGCCAGGGGGTAAATGCTGGCAAGGATGTGGCTGGTAGGAGCTGGGCTGTTTAAGGAGATGTTATTATGGTTGTTGGTTGAGGTGCTGCAAACAGGACTTATGTTTCTTCAGCTCAGTGGCAGGAAAAGGATTTTTGGGGGTCAACAGTTTTAAATGTGACTGATCCCTCCCTGAGGAACAGGTTGTGCTTCTGTGCTGTTAACCAAAAGCAGGAAGGGCAGGTGGTCAGGTGTTGATACCATATCCCATACAAATGACTCAATGAACAGCAGCAACACCATATCCCATACAAATGACTCAATGAACAGCAGCAACAAGAGTATAATTATATTCTTAACACCAGATTAAATGTATGTTGTTATTTAATCCATTTAAAAGTTCATGTTTAGCAATTAGGACCTTGTTCTGCAGGGTTTCATGCTGTAACCTAGATTTCTTTCCATGTAATTTAATTGGAAAGCTGACAAGGAGATTTTTTTTCCCTCCCATTAATTTATATCAAGTGGATGCTGTCGCTGAGTCAGTGGGGTGTTCCTGGGAGAGCCTTAGAAGGAGAGAATTCACCTGGATTTTGCCTGGGGGGGGGGGGGGGGAAATGGTAGACCCTCTCCTCATTGTGATCCTTGAGAGAAAATTCTGTGATTATACACTGTGAATTCAAATAGAGGCATGATCATGTCCCTTCAAAGCCAGCAGTGGAGAACTGATGTGCTAACAGGTGGCTAAAGTGCTCAGGGAAGAGCTAACCACTTCATTTTCCATGCAAAATTGGAACCTTGAGCAAGACAAGTTTCCAAGATTTCTCGGTTAAAATGTCTACATTAAATTTCAGAGAGCCCCCACCCTGAAATGAACACCAGCAAATGCTGTAAATGAAATATCAAGGATGTAATGCAGCTGGACTGTTCTCCAGTACTCAGGTGAGCTTCTGCTTTGTGGGAGTTTACTAATTCTGTGTTAATTCGTATTTTCTGCAAAGACCAGGAACTCCATGCCATGGCTGGTTCTCATGCACACAAATGTGGTCTGCCTTTTTATCAAGGTAAAGTATCTCAAACTTTGCCATTATACTTTTTTCTTTTTTACTTTTATTTTTTTTTCAATGTCTAATCTGAAAGCTAATGATGGAAAAGGGAAAACAAAAGCAGAGAGTTATGATATAGGCTTGCTTCCTGGTTTCTTCCTCTCTTTGGAGTTGTCTGTAGGTTGACACAGTGGTTTTCCACACAAATCTCAAGGCAGAGGATGAGTTTGAGCTTTTGGAGCTTGAGCTGGGTGTGGGTTGAATCCTCTCAGGTCCAAACTGAGCAAGATCTTTGGAGACATCAGGATGTGAGCACCTGAATCCTGATCAAAATTTGTGGCTCAGATCCATGTCTAATTTGAAAATCTAAATTGATGGTCCCCGAACAACCTGTCAGTACAGCTGTTTCACTGCTGGACTGCTTTGCTCTGCACCAGGTTTTCCAGATTGTCTTTAGCTGGCTCTGTGCAGTGGGGAACCGTGTTTTCCCCTTCAACAGCAGGCTCCTAGCACTGCTTTGGTTAGTCCAGGTTGTCTCCACGTTCAGGCTGGGGTGTATTTCTTCTAAAGGTAGTGATAGTCCCCTCTTGATTAACTTTACTGTGTCAGGAATAACAGCCACCAAACCAAACCTATAACATTTGAGTCTCTCAAAGCAGGAAGAGTTGTACAAACTTGCATTCAAAATCCTCAAACTTTTATTCCTGTTTACAGTCCAGTAACAGACAAGGGCTTAAACCTCCATATAAATATCTCCTATCACAATTTCAAGGTCCTTTTCGTGGAGGATCAGTTGCACTAGAGAGGCTTTTGTTGCTCATGAAGTATTTCAGTTATTTTTAATCTAATGTTTCTTTGCACCAGCAGTAGATAGAGTTTGAGCAGAAGTCTGTTAGCATTTCATCCTCTGCCACTAATGCTCTTTCAAAGAGAGTAATTAGGGGATGTAATGAGGAAAATGGAATAAGACAATAACCTATTTTGCATGACAATAGCATAAAGAAATGATGTCACACAAATATTTCTGTAGCGTTTCCTGTCATAAGAAGAGAGCAGAAACCTTGCGCAAAAAGTCTTACAGTATAAAGGACAAACAAGTTGTGTCTCACTGTTGGGGCAGAAAAGGTGTTTAACATCCCTTTTTGCCAGATGTGGAACTGGTAGAAGAGGGAATGTTGTTTTGAAGAATTCTATCATAACCCAAAAATTAATTCTGGTGAGTTGGGTCTTTGTCCATGGCCTTAGCCTGAAGACATTCACAAGTGGAAAGGATTTAGTCAAATATTTTCTCCAAATTATACCTTTGTGCATGAAAGGCACACACATTTCTTATTACTATTTTTATTTTTTTATGCTTATTTTTAATTTTTTTTTAATCTTTTAATCTGGCAGGGTACCATATATTAGGATTTACTATCTAGATGAGTAATTACTAGAATATTGTCAAATATTTTCAAGTCAAATCAAATACTGTCAAATAACTTAAGCAAATTTAGTGAGGGGATACCCTTTTTCTGAGGGGGAAGAAATTTCCAAATCTCCTTGGGGCCTGTTAAAAAACACTTCTGAAGAAAGGGAGGCATTTCTACCAATTTGGGGAAGAAGCAAACACTCATCTGTGTGTCTGGGGCCAGGAGATGACCCTCTCTTGTTGGAGTTCCAGTTTGACCAACCACATCCAGACTTACCCCATGGAATCAGGGTCTGTTTGGGTGTCCCGTCCTCATCACCTCCCTTTGCAAGCAGAGAAACCCTACAAGTCCCTGGGCTGCCCTTGGCAGGCTTGGAGCTGAGGTAAGGATGTTACCTGGCTTGGAAAATGGAGTTTGTGCTTCCAGAGCTCGTTGTGATGGGGAGGATGGTAACATTAGCTTGGGCAGCAGCAGATGGCTTTTTCAGGAAGATGTTCTGGGAACATGTTCAGGTTTTGCCTTTCATGTGGTGTGTGTGCACGCTGGCAGCTGACTTAGACTAAACAAAGGGTAATTCTGCGTTGTGGTTTCCTTCTGTGTCAACAGGCTGTGTGGTTGGGTGACGTTCCCAGTGGCACACATCAGAGATTATTTTCCTCCCTCTGGGATCCCTAGCAAGAATCCATCCTGACTGCAGGTCCTACCCCTTGCTCTGCCAGCCCTCACCCTGGGTTTCCTGCTTTTTCAGACTCCCGTTGTAATCTCCATCCCTCACTTCCCTCCTGGTGATGGTGGGGGCCTCCAGCCCTCCAGTTTTGGCTCCCCTCTCCCTGGCCTCTGCCAAAATCCCTCCTGCTGAAGTCACCCAGCACTGATCTCCTCTCCCAGCATGAGTAGCTTCGTGCAGGACCCTTTTCACTGCCCTGATGGGGCCAGCACAGTGTGAATTGCTGTTCACACCTCATTTTCAGGCCAGATTTCTAGGCACATTCTCCTGGAGGTGAGGGCTGCCGACCATGCCCAGGAGCATCTCTTCCCACTGCCCCTCCCCTGCCCTCTGGCTCTCTCAGGAATATCCTGTGTGGTGAGGTGATTCTGGAGTCAGGGGAATCTTTGTCCCCGACCTAAAATCACTGAACAGTAGCTGGAATCACCCAGCTCCCAGGACAGTACGAGCCCTGCCTGCTGAGGGATGGTTTCACATGGCTAATGTGGAGCTCAACAATGTTTTAGTGATAATTTGGTACTTAACTTTTAGCCTGTTAAGTACATGCTAATTAAATGTTTTAACATGCAGTACATGTTTTATGTATTAATAAGCAATAAGTGTACAAGTTACACTTTTTAAAATGTGATTTAGAACTAATTGCAGGGTGGTGAGATTTTCTCCTTTATATACCTATTAAACCCACATAACTGCTGTTTTTACAGTTGATGGGTGTTCAGTTAACATATAGTAATTGCTCTTTAAAGGCTTCAGTAAGTGTATGTTTGAGACAATTTACAATGTTAGGCAATTTCCCCGTACTATTCCTCGGAGGTTCAGGGAAGTTAATCACACCCAGCTCTGGATTTCACTGGGAGTCTGCCTGGACTCCCTCGCAAGCTGCATCCAGCCACGAGGGATTCCACTTTCAAGGATGATAAATGCACAGAGAAACACTTCACTGGCTATCACACAACTGTTTAGGTTGAAAAAAGTCCCTTTTAATATCATCAAGTCCAACCATTAACCCAGCGCTGCCAAGCCTGAGGTGCCACATCTGCATGTCCTTTAAATCTCTCCAAGGATGGTGACTCCGTCACTTCCCTGGACAGCCTGTTCTAATGCTTAATAGCCTTTTCAATTAAGAAATTCTTCCTAATATACAACTAAACCTCCCCTGGCCCAGCCTGAGGCTGTTCCCTCTGCTCCTGTCCCTGTTCCTGGAGCAGAGCCTGACCCCTCTGGCTGTCCCCTCCTGTCAGGAGCTGTGCAGAGCTCCAGGTCCCCCCTGAGCCTCCTTTCCTCCAGGCTGAGCCCCTTCCCAGCTCCCTCAGCTGCTCCTGATGAGATCTGTGCTCCAGCACTTCACTGCACAGCATCCCGAGAGCAGCTGTGATGCAGGGACACGTTGTTAGAAAAACAAATCAGGAGGGGCATCACTCAGTGTTTCCTGGTTTATCCTGCAAAGCCACAGAGGAAAACTGCCATCTGTCCTCTTTTCTCTTGGTGGATCACGCAGTCCCCTCTGTGTTTGCCTGCAGAGTGAGGCCAGGGATGCTGTGAGCCCTGGTCCCTGCTGCTGCACTCGCTGTCAGCTGGGGCAGATCCCTCTGTGTCCCTCTGGGTGTGACACTGCCTGCCTTCACTCTGGGAATAGTGCTCATCCCGGCAGGAAGCTGTTCAAACACATATTTAAGACAGATTTAAAACCAGACAAACAGCACCACCCTCCTGCCCCATTAATTTAGACATTTTGTGGGCAGGAGGGAACTGCTTCCTGAGGCAGCAAGGTGTACTTGCTGTTTAATTGACAGAGTCATCTGAAATCCAATCTACCAGGCAAAGCAAAGGAGGAATGTGATTTGAAAACTGTATGCCAGTGAGAGAGAGCGTGTGGAAAAGAAAGCAATTTTTTTTTTTTTTGTTCCACTTCATTCCTTTTGCATAATGTTGTATCCTTTTGACAAGGCAGCATAATAAAGCTTAACTCCCTCTCTGCTGTCCACCCTCCAAACGCTGACTTAAAAGAAAACAGCAAAGCTCTATCTTTAGTGTCAAATGAACAATGGGCTCTCTTCCAACAAGAAGAAATGAGCTGATTTTGAAAGAGTTCTGGAGAAAAGTGCAAAATGTTCTTACTTCTCATGAAATAAATATTTGAATGATAGTCACTTGGCTGATCCTGTAACGTGTCAGCACAGACTCTGCACTCCAGGTTTGTATAAAATATTGGTTGGGGTACAGAGAAGGGCCAGGAAGCCCATATTGCAGATAACAAGAGACAGAGACACCATAACATCTAATACACTTCAGAAACAGTAACTAATTAATATTTCCACCACAAGATGGTATATTTCATCCTATCTCACTGACAAAGCTTGGCCAAAGCTTCCCAAGCAGGCTGTGGGATGTTGGTTTTCACAGGCCTGGGGAAGCTCAGTGCCTCAGGCAGCAATGTGCATTTCACCAGAGGCTAAGGGAGCTGCAGGGGCTTCACTCAGCACAAAAAGCAGGGAAAGTGCTTCATCCTGCAGGACCAGCCAGGAGCCAAAGCCACACACCACACACAGCACTCGGACCAGGCGTGAGGAGCTGTCCCCACAGAGACAGGGACAGCCTTGATATCCCACAGCTTTTCTCATTCTGTCTCCTTTTTCCTCACTTTTCTTCTTTATGAAGCTGTTCAGCATGGAAAAGACATTTTGTTTACAGTGCTTAGGCTGCTGTTATTGCTGTTGAGAGCTTTTGGAAAAGTTTGGAAAAGCTAATTTAAAATATGTTCTGGTGGGCTAAGGAGTTGTAAATTTAGCATTTTTGAAGGAATGACTTTATTAAACCCACTTCAGGGTGCTTGAGGGACACCACCAGTCTTCTCCCCCTTCCAGAAGACAGCCACTGGGCAAAATGGAGCTTTCAATACTTCCTTCAGAATGTGGCAATAATGAAAATCCCTCCTATGTTTTTGCTAGCTCCCGTGCCCATAGAAAAATACATATCAAAATGATAATTTACCTGGATGTGCATAATGTCAGACCTCAGCAGCTGTCACAGGTCTGGTAGAGCTGCATTGTCTCAGTTACTCACATTGTCCCAGTTATTTTCCTCCTCCAGTGCAGTTACGTGTTTCCCACTGATGATGATATATCGAGACTTGGCACACGCAGCTGGGAGAGGGAAAACAATCTTAAAGGTCAGGCTTGGGGGTCAGGTTCAGAAGAATCGTCTCAGTTTTCTCCTCCACAGAATGACTCCTGCTTCAGTCAGCTATGACAATGCTGTCCTCCTCCTGCAGGGAGCAGGAATGTGGGGAAGGTGAATTCCATAGGAGGTTCTAGGTGGGCAAAGGGGATGTGAAGTGTTCCGTGTGAACCTGGTTCAAAACGTGGGCTGATATTTCAGATCATTTTTACCTCTCACTACCTACCTTCTGATACAATAGTGGCTGTGGAAAGATACCTGGAAGAGACAAGAGCAACAAAATACGTGTTCAAAGCAGGTTGCTTGGAGGCATCTGATATTCTGTTTTTTTTTCACAAAGCTCAGAATTTAGGATTCTTGCTTGTAGAAGCAGAGTGATAGTTAAATGCAGCCATATATCCTGTTTGCTTTTAGTGCTTCTGAAATTGCTGCCTGTGAGTAGCTAGCATCACCTAGAAGCTCCTGCAGTGGTGAGAGTAATAATCTTAATTTGGCAGAGAGCAGCAATGTAAACATTTATAACAATGCTCATTGCCCTGGGAAGAACTGGAAGTGGAAAAAGGATTTTTTAAAATTAAGGGTGTGGTGAAAAAAAAAAAAAAAAAAGCTTGTTCTGGTGCTCTGGAAACCCTCTAGGCTTGTATCTTAATCTGAGGTATTATTCAGTGTTGATGTGGCAGTGTGATTTGCCCATAAGCACTGTTTCCAAAGCAATGATGGCTGGAAACTTTCCACAGGCTGAGGTTGAGGTTTTCAGCTGGGAGGTGCTGATTCTAGGGATGCAAAACCTGCCAACCTGCCTGGCAGGATCCCTGCTGTGGCTGGAATCTCCTGGCAAATCAAAGCAGCGGGTGCCACTTGCTCCAGGTCCCCACAGCAATGGCCTTTGTTTAGGGACAAGGTGCTGCTGAGAGCTCAACTGGAGAGGCGAGGGTTTCCTTTTGGTTGGGACCTGCAGCATTCCTGCTCCACCAAGCCCTACAAATCCACCCCTACCAGCCCAGAGGACACCTGGTACTTCAGCACCTGGGAGCTTCATTAATCAGACAGGCTGAAGCAGGAACCCACGCTCTCCAATTTCTCTTAAACCTCGTGCTGAAGGCTGGGGTGTCGAACGGGGCACAGTGACCCAGAAGAGGGGTTCCAGGTGAGTTATCTCACCCCTGTGGACCTGAAGCAGAGACGCAGAGGAAAGGGGGCTCAACAGGTTGGTGGCATCTCAGCCAAGCAGCAGAGGTGTCAGGGAGCCAGTGCCTTTACTGGCAGCTTCTCTGGAGCTTGGTAAAGAGGCAGGCAACTGAGATGAGAAGCTTCAGTTCTCGCCCCTGGATCCAGGCTGGACACCAGAGAAAAGGATGAGGTCAGGATTACAGAAACAGCACAGGCTGAGGAAAGGCAGAGCATGTCAGGCAACGTTTCCCTGGTGTTTTTCCATGACCTCACCAGCCTTGGTTTCTCACCTTCTGAAGCCCAGGAGATGTACCAGGGAGCCTCACTAAACTCACTAACAGTGGATCCTAAAGAAGGGCATGCACTTTTCACACTCCTGGTGAAAAATTCCTCTGTGCCAGAAAACTGGATCATGCCTTTAGACTTGCAAGCATCCCACAGTAGCTGGTTTTTTTTCCCTGTTGTATCCTGCTGCCTGAAAACCAGAGCATTTTCCCCTCTCTGTGCTTTTCCACAGACATAAACACAGCCAAAAAGAGTTTTCAACTGTCAGTGGACTTGCACAGGTTCAATATTCTTTCTTGTTGCACAAAGTCTTGTTACAGGTTTTCCTGAACCTTAGTTTAGAAAAGGTTGAGTCTCACATGATGCCCAGAGCTGTAATGCTCCCTTTCTTACAAAAACACCTATTTTGCTCAACTGCACATCTGTGTCTTGTTCCTTTCTCTAAAGGGGACTACAAAAAAACCACAGACATTTTGTCAGCTTCTCCTTCCTCACCCACACTGGTCAACCCTTGTTTCCTCCACCACTTCATGCTGCCGAAGAAAAAGAAGATTATGAACTCTGTCAAATTACCTCCAGAAAGATTTAATAAATACAAGAAGACTCTGAGTACTATTAAAAATATTTTTCATAAAGAATAAAAACACAATGGCAGGTCACCTCTTGAGTGGTTCCCAGCCTATGGCAGTGACAACAAAGATGCTGATCCCTGATGGGGGCAGGTGTGGCATTAAATTCTGGTTCCATTGCCAGGACAAGTGCTGCCTGACAGAGTTGTGGCATGTAGATGGTGCAGGACACAAAGTTGTTGGGATGCACTGGGCATGAAAAAGTGGGAAAGGTGGGAACACTGCAAGGACAGGCTTAGTGGGGACCATGAACGTGGAAAGCTGGGGACACCAGAGCATGGAACTAGAAGGTGTGTGGAGATCTGGTGTCTGGGGAGCTGCCACACAGTCCATGAAAAGCTTGGATGAAGCTGTTCCCACCCAGTTGCAGAGGAAAAAAAAAAGAAAAAAAAAGAAAAAAAAGAGGGAAATCTTGCTGGCTTCACACACTTGCACAGATGCTTCTTGCAGTGTCTCTGCAAGAGCAATTTCCTGGTGAACTGGAAGGTGTGACTGAAGGGTTTGTGAAGTTTCCTCCAAGGCAACAGCTCTTCCACTGGCACAGATCACCACCCCACCCCTGACTGATGGATTAACCTCCCTTTGTACCCCCCAGAAATCTGAGCAGAGGCTCTGGCCACAGCTCTTTGCTGCCCTGTTGAGTATTCAGAGGTGCAGATTTACACAACCAGGTTCTTTGAACTCCCATCTTCTGGTTCCAATGACAAAACGAGTCATCCTGGAGCATTTCCAGTGATTTGGAAGATCCTCCTATGTCCCTCTATAAGTCGCCAGCTGGATCTAGCTCCTCAGTGTTTCTGACCGTGCCTGCAGTGACGTGAGCTGCGCCTCATAAATTTGTGAAGATCTGGGAGTTATTGCTGCTTCTGCCTGGAGAGCAAAAAAGACCTGAGGAACCTCCAGGAGCTCAGTGCATGCATGATTTCCAAAGCGTGGCTGGCTGCTGGGGCTGCTGCTGAGCTGAGTGGCCTCACCTGAGAGTGTGTGGAGCGGCGTGAGCTCACCTGTGCCCCAGCTCTGCCTCCTGGGGTGGAGTGCTGCTTGGCCCAAGGGACTCAGCACAAGGCAGGACAATGCAAGGTGTCCTCCTCTGGCAGGGAAAAATGTGTATTTCTTGACACAGAGCCGCCCCTGAGTGAGGCTCAGCTCGGCTCTCAGAAGTGCCTGGAGAAGTGCAGGCTCAGTTTGCTGGTGACCTCCCCACCCTTGGTGTGCCATGACTGCCCCTTCCTCCCCACCTGCCAGGCTCCCCAGCTCTGCCTCAAGTGCTGGGAGCACGTGGGGTGTGCTCATCCTCCTTTGTGAGCAGCAGGAGTGGAAGGCTCTGAGAGGAAAGCTCTGCTTTTCATTCCGCTCACATTAATCCTTGCAGGGTGGTGACAGGAGCTCAGGAAACAATTTGGTGATGATCCACAGCCGCAGACCAAGCCCGTCTCCTGCTGTCTCAGGGATGTCATCTCCACGGTGCCTGGGGAAGGGAAGAGCTGTGGAGTACTTGTGTAATTACTGGGGTCACCAAAGCAGTTGTGCATATGCAGAGGATTCCCCGCTCTGCAGCAGCTGCCTGGCAGATGGAGATTAAATGTAAGCATCAGAACTGGTGAAATAATAACAACAACTGCAATAATTACAGTAACAACCGCAATAATGGGGTTGTGGAGGTGGAGGGAAACTGTTCAGAGGAATTTCTGATTTGGGTTTCTCACCAGATTTCTCTGTTTAGGCCATGCTTCAGGTTTGCCCATTTGGTGTATGTGTAGCCCCTCAAAAATCAGCTTTTTCTAGCAACACATGCACATAAAACCCTTGCAGGTTGCTGCTGCTGTCCCTGGCTGACCTATGCTGGGCAATGCCTTTCTGCACAGTCTCCTGTCTACAAGTGCCTTCCCTGTGTTGCACTGAGCCCTGGATCCTGGTTGGATCCAGGACCCCAAGCCAGATGCCCAACAGTAGAACACAGTACCACTTCCAGAGTTTAAGGATTTTACCAAAAATTTCAGGATCTTTGATTCTGTCTTCTAGAAATGACGGCTGTGTTACAGACTGAGGGAGTGAAAAATCCAAAACCAGCTTTTTGTGCCTGAGTATTTTGGTTTCTGCAGTCTCAAGCCTCTATCGTTATAACCTGGTGAGAAATGAGATTGGATAGATTTATTGAGGGAAAAAAATTATTCCCTTTAATTAAACTTTTGTAGAACACATCTCTGCTTTAAATATGGTCTTGAATGGCTCCTGACACCATTGCTATTACATCCCACCCAGATCTTCCTGTTGGTGGGCAGTAGGGTGACTTTTGAGAGTTTCACTCTCATTTTCTCAGCATGGAAGAATATTCCTGAAGGCACCAAAAATAAATAAATAAATAAATAAATAAATAAATAAATAGGGAGGAACACCATACATTTCACTTCCTGCAACTGCTGAGTTTGAAACCATTGTTCTCTGGATTGCTTTGGCTTTAACCTGGATGCCATTTAATCCCATCATCCAACTGACAGCATTGTGTTAGGATGTATGGGATGGCTCTCAGGAGATTACTAGGCAGGCTGGGAAGGATCTTTTGGTTTGAACTTGCTGTATTATATTACCCTGGAAAATAAGAAAAGCCCAAGATTTGCCCTGATTTCACAGAGGTGTTGAAGGATTGCAGGTGCTTTTGATTTTTGGAATTGTGTGCTCTTAGAAAACAAAAATGAGGTCGACCTGAAGTTTCTGTGAACTAGATTTCTTCCCTTTTTTTTTTTCTTTTCTTTTCTTTTTTTTTTTTTCCCCATGGAAAAATAAAACTTCCTTCCTTCCCAAAATTAATTTCTATGCAGACCTTATGACCCTCAGCACCTTGCTATCTTGTTAACTTGCTGGTTGCAGCACTTTTTGCTGCACAAGTTGGTAAGAACACAAAGGCCCCCCATGGGATGTTCTGTAGTGCTTTCATAACCCTGGAACTGGATAGGAGAGAAAACACCAAGCTCACGTCCTAGAAACTGCCAGTGTGTGGTTCCAGACTTATTTCTCTGGCATTAGAAGGGATTTTACCTGGTAAGTAAACTCTGTGACAATTTGGCTTCATGTCTCACAAGGTCTGATGGATTGAACACAACATGGGGACTCCGGAGATGTTGTCAGTCAAGTCCTTTATTTATCAAGTTTTCAGCTCCCTTTATTGCCTTAGCTCATTATGCCACAGGTGAGGTCTGGCTGGGTTTTTGTTTTTTTTCTTCTTCTTCTTTTTAAAATCAGAAATACTTCCCACTCCTTTTAGGAATGACTGGTGTTAAACTAAAGGTTGCAAAGGGCTTTACATCTTTACATTGTCACCCTGCACAGCCTTGTTTCCAAAACCCAAATGTCTTCTCTGCTGTGCCTCTCAAGGGCAGGAGTAGATGTTCCTTGAGGCTTAGATAATTTATTTTCCCTCATGTTTGCTGATATTGATGGTTACATTACAGAGAAAGAGCTTCCTGTTCTGGAGGAATGCAATATTTGGCCAGGATTCGATTTCAAAACTGAGCAGGCAGGAGAGCACCAAAACTAAGGACAATGATGAAACCAATGGCCTTGGAAAAATGTCTTCAGAATTTGAAAGGATGTAGTAGAAGTCATAAAAGCTTTCTTCCCTGAGGATGGGACTGAAGGAATGCAGAAATGTTTACTGTGATGGAGTTAAATTCAGGGCCAATAGTTACTTACAATGCAAGAGGAAAAACTCTGGAGGGAAATGAGTATTTCTAATGACCATGCTGGTGAGGAAAACGCTGAGGAAATGCATCCATTTTTCTGATTTTAAGGATTGTGTGCATCTTTCTTTACCCACCCTGCACGAGGAGCTGAGCCTCAGCCCAGTGTTTGTGCTTGGACATCTCTGCTGGCACATGTGGGTTCCTTCTGCATGTGTGTGTAGGTGAGAATTGGACCTCCGGGTGCTGCTAAAAAACACAGTGGCATGTGATAACTGCAGGCTCCTGGCAGGATGCTCCCTCTCCAAAGCACATTCCTGGAGGTTCAGTCAGTGCTGCTAGGGCAGCCTTTTGTGTGTGTGTGGAGCAACTGCTTGGTATTAAGTACCTAAACCCTTGGTGAGCTGCTTTGGGGTGGCATAAACAATGTCATCTGGAGATGACTGTTCTTCTCCTCCTTTCAGTCCAGAACAATTGGGGTAATAGATGAGGCTTCCTGGACAGATGAGTGTGACTCACCCAGCTTGATGGACAGAAGGGAGGGGAAATGAAGTAAGGGGCCCAAAATAGTCTTAGAGACATTGGCTTGGGAGGAAGGACAAAACAGGGCACAGACTAGAAAATAAAAGACCTACAGTGATGTGACATTAAGACCATCTGGACAATGTTTGGCAGCAGCTGAAAAGCAAACAAAGCCCTGAGAAGGGTTTCTAAAAGTGAGGGGAATATAAACTACACACTGATGGGCAAGTACTCAGGAGGAACTGAGCTCTCCTCATCGATCTGCCTTGGCACCTCCAGCTTTGAAAAGGGGCAGTCCAGAGGCAAGGGGGATTAAAAAAAAAAAATCAAAACAAAAAAAAAGCCAAAACCCCCCCAAAACAAACCAACATTATCTCAGGGAATATGACAGCATCATATTCCCTGGAAGAGAGAGGGATTCCACCAAGTCTTGGCTTGCTTACACTTGGAGAAGCTCTCTGAGAGATCTGGCTGAGACAAGGCTGTTTGAAAGGCAGGTAGCACAGTAACACTCACCAGCCATGCAAATCAGTCCCAGCAATAATAGGAGAGCTCAGGGGCTGACATGAAGAACGGTGCAAATGGACCCGTGTGTTTGCATAACATCTGCCAAAATGATTGAGGTTGCTAGGTGCTGCTGCCAGAGAAGTGAAGTAACAGTGATTGTATCAAAAGTGGTGCAAGGAGGACCTCAAAGGCTTGAAATCCTCAGGGGAAAAAAAAAAAACAACACTTTTGGGGTTGTCCTTGGTAGCTGCTTTGCCCATGAGAAATGCTGTGGTTGAAGGGAAAGCAGGAGCTGCTGCCTGCTTTTCTGAACTGAGTAAGGTGGCTTCCTGCAAACCCTTTTTTTCCCCTGAAGAAAATCCCAAAGCAGAAGGTTTGCTGTGCTTTCCAGACTGGTGGTTTGGAGTTTTTTCCCCCCTATCTATCTTTTTCTTTAAAAAATCCCAAACCATACCAAACCCAAAGATATTCTAACTACAATTTTTTTCAGGCTGTGAGTCAGAGAGATAAAGAGAAAGAAGAAATGCCAGGGAAAAACCCTGTTTAATTCCTTGTTCCACTCCCCTTGATAACATTGATTTTGATCCAAGTGCCACAGCAACATTGTTGGGAATGTTTCTCCTATCTCCAGTCCAAAATTAGAGAGAAGGAACTTTGCTGGCAGGCAGCTAAGCTTTGTTTTGGGGAAGCATATCTGTATAGACAATCATGGTTTTGGAGAGCAGCTGAGGATGTGGGCCCTTATCCACCCAGACTGATGGATGGAACAGAAGTTTTCCTATCCAACAATTCCAATAAAGTCCTTAAAAACACCACTGCTACTGAAGTGGACAGGTGTCATTTGGTAACAGCAGTGCCTTTGGACAGAGTGGTGGTTTGCCATCTTTCCATATAATGTGTCTGTGCCTCCTCCTGCTGCTCAAAGAGCAGGAAAAATGATTATCAGCTTTGGGGTAAGACATATGCTGTTTTGTTTTGTGCGTGTAAAACAGGAAATTCCCCCTGCCCCCTCCTTCTTCTGACTCTGTTCTTGTCTCCCCAGCTCTGGTTTCTGCATCCTTTTATCACAACTGCTGCAAAGTTCCTTCTTATCTAAATTGACTTTTGTGGTCTTGCATCTGCACGCCCAGCACAGAGGAAACAATCCATTGCAGGAACACAAACCACAGGGCTTCAGACTGTTGATTTCACACTGATCTCCCTGCAGCTGGCAAGCAAATCCCTGATTTCCAACTTGGGCACTCCCAGTTACTTACTCCCAGAACCGGGAGTAAGAGTTGAATTATATGAGGGTATTTAGTGAGGGAAATAAGGACTCATTATTTAGAAATTAATATAAGTGTAATTAAGCATTCCGCTTCCATGTAGACCTTCAACATCAAAGGGTTGAGAGGAGTGGGATCTTTCCAAAAGTGTTTTTTTCCCCAAAGTTTTCAGGCTCTTTATCAATAAGTAGAGCTTGGAGAGGATGGCTGGGGCTCCGGCCAAGGCTGGAGGAGACACCTGGCTCCTCCAGCTGAGCTGTGCTAACTCGGGGACAAACAAGGGAGATGCTCACAGTGATCAGACAGCCAGGAAACCCTACTCTGGGGCTCTCTGCCATGCCACATCCACAGGCAGTGAATCTGAGCATCAGCAACCCATTCACACAACAGAAAAGCAAAATAATCCTCTGATGGAGGTGCTTCATTTAAAAAGTCAGTTGGCAAACAGGAAACCAGAGAACGTGCCTGGAAGAGATGTCTGCTCCATGGCCATGCCCCAAGGCTGGTTCGAGTTATGGATGTTTGTCTAATCTCTCCTTCAATCCCTCCGGAGGTGGAGGTGTAATACCGATGCCCTGGGGCTCAGCTGCTCCTGCTGCCTGCGTGTTTTGTTTCCTGAAGCTGGAGCTAATGACCTTTTCCTGCAGTAGACGCATAATTTTGTGTCCCATCTGCAATGGAAATGGAAGGCAGATTATTCCATTCTTCCTCAGAGCAGCTGAGGACATCTCCCACACCTCCCTTTGCTGTCCTCTGAGCTGGACAGACACCAAGGCTTTTCTGTCTTTTGCAGGTCAGGATTTCCAGACTCTCAATCTCACTGTTGCTCTCCTTTGCATTTGCTGCCATGGACCCACATTTTCCTTGGAATCTGAGGCCCACAAAATGACCGAATAGGTATATTGCATGCAAAATCTATGTGTGAAGAAGCAGAGGGATGACTTCAGATGTGTTAGGCATAACTGCTAAATTCCTGCATCCAGACATAGTTTGTCTGTATCGCCCTTGGCTTACATGTAATTTGTGACCACCTAAAACCCCAGATATTTTTATACTGTATTTGAACAATTGATTATTCCTTCCAGATTATTTTTTTTTTGAGACAGTTAATTTACTTTCTTCATCCTTTTCCCAGGATGAAGATCAGATCAGATCTGTCAAGATCAGATTGAATTCTTCAGCTTGTTTTCCAAAGCTCACAGGCCCTCTCACTTGCAACCTACAGAGTAATGAAAGACTTTCAAGTCCCTCAAATCAATAAAAATATTGAATAAAAAATGTTGAATGCAGTCTTTATCTGAATATTGTTGCAAATTAACTTTTTATTATGCCCAGGTAATTTCTGCTTCACTGAGCAATGTCTCCCTAAAAGGAAGCACACAGAGAAGTCTCGTTTTTGCCTCATGCAGGGAAATGAAATTTAAAACATCAGAGATATGTGTAAGGGAAGGAGGCAGAGTTTGGAGGCAGACCTGGTTTATGGCCGAGGCTTCACGCTGGCTTTGGGTCTCACCAAACTTGGGAATGACATCAGGAATCTCTTCTTCACCAAGCAATATCACCAGGAATGTGACTTTCACAGGCTGCCAGACTACACTGACTCACTCCTCGGCATTGAAAAGGGACAAAACTCCTAAAAGTATTATTCCTTCACTTGCTTTTACTACTTGACAGCGGTCCAAAACTTCCTATAACACTCATCAGCAATTACAGGGACTGCCCAAGAGTATCTGTTACCACGGGTATTTCATATGCAAAATGCAGGGCTCTGTGCTCCCAGCAGCTCCTTAAATTCCTACGATTCTTGAATCCATCCTTGTTGCAACAGCCAGAGGTGAGAGGGCTCATATAAAAAGAGAAAAGGTGATAATGGATGTGTCTGCATGTTCCACCAGCCAAAGATATGGGCTAAGGCACCTATTTATTACTGATTCTTTTAGCTGCTGCTTTGTTATATAAGAAAACTCCAACTTTTTCCGGACTTGAAATGAGTTTACTCAGGTTCAGAACTTCTTTAGCTGTGTTACCTATGTTTTAGCTCACCTGTTTAACAGAATGCATCAAGCTGTAAACACAGCTTGCCCTGCCAACCTGAAATTGTGTGGCTGATTCAGCTCCAAAGTTTATATTTCATTTTAGAGTTTTCTTCCTCATGCAACAGCAGTTAAGCCCCTTAAGCAGGTAAGGGATTTCCAATGGGATACTGACTTAATTCAGTGCACTTTGCATGCACTCAGGTATGTTTTAAGAATCCCAGTTTTGGTGTATGCTGGAATTTGTCTCCTCAGTCTTGTAAACCACACCCCACCTTGGAAAGCATGTAGGCAAGATTTCTGTCCTTTATAGCATTCCAGGCTGGAAAAACTGCACTGTGCTGTTTCTGGGGAACTTGTTTGATGCCAGCACGGCCAAATCTGCACAACTTCCTCACGTCACACCCAGCACAGCTGGAAGAAAGACACAGGAAGGACAAACAGACCCTATCTAAAGTGTTGTTTGCAGTAATCAGAGTTTTCCTCAGGTCTGAGGCAGGACGTGTTGCTCCTGAGGGGGAAAGCTGCCTGGGATTCAGAGAGGAGAAGCTGATGTGCCCAGCAGGAACATGCAGCACTGTCCACACCTCTGGCTGCTCTCCTGCTGCCCAGGCAGGTGTCAGGAGACACCAGGCAGCCAAAATCAGCAGATCCTGAGGGAAGCTTTGCCTCCTTCCAGCACAGACTGCCTGGGTGGATCCGACATCTCATGGTTCCAGTTTATTTTCCTGCTAGGGAGAGGATGTCAAAGAGGAAGGGATTTCTTGGGATTCAGGTGTTTTCTGCCCATCTTGGACATAATGATTTCTCCACGTGTGGTGAGCTCACTGTGCTTCTCAGGGGGTGCTGCCTTCACTGTCCAGCCCACTGCTTGCTGTGGGATTTGGGTGTTGTTCTGCTGTTTTTGGTTCTTTTGGAGGGGCTCTTACAGTCTTGATGGTGTTGCCCTAGTTTGGATAACACCCAGGCCCAAAAGAAAAGGCTGTTTCTCATTCCAAGGGGTCCAAACTCAGCTGGGAGGTTTTTAGGACCAGCACTTTTCACTCTACAGCCGTGTTTTAGCACTGCCTCTGCACCATGTCAGCCATCTCCCAGCACTGGAACTACAGGTGTTTTCATTGGACCTCCTTCCCATTCCTCCAGGATATACTCAGTCCTCAAACAAGTTATTTCAGGCCTCTTGGAGACCTTATTTACCACATTCTTACTGCATTTTTTTGCTGGAGTTTGTGCACATTATGAGCTTTCTTTCAATTTTTTTTTCTTTCTTTTTTTTTTTTTTTTAACCTCAGGAACTGATGGGAAGAGGGAAATGCTTTGCCTCCTATTTCACAAATAAGAACACATTATGGACCTCGATGAGACAGACATTAGCACAGTTCTGGATTTCATGGCCATCTCACTTTACAGCCAGCAGGCAGGGCAGAAGGCATCAGGGGATCCAGCCCTGAGCAGGAGGGATGCCTGCAGCAGACAGAGGAGATGAGATGGGCTCTCCCCCAGAAGAGCAGGTTAATCCCCACTCTATTCTTCCTGCCAGCTTTTTGGAGACAACTTTTGGCCAGGCAGAGGGGAGGAAGGCTTAGTGTGTAATCTAGTAGCTGGCTGTCCCCCAGGCATCTTTTGTGTGATCTCCAGCAGCTCTTGTGTGCTGCCAAACCATACCCCTGCCACACGTGATGAGCTCTGACTTGTCTTAAATTATTTCAGAGATGCTAGAACCCGATCCCACAGAAATAATAATAATAAAAAAAAGACAAATAAATCCACAATCCACACAAAGATTGGACAGAGTGGTGGCATCCTTGCACACAACAAATGAAAGCCTGTTTTGCCATCTACTTGGGGGTGGCATCATCTGACAACTTAAGGAGTTGTGAAGGTGAAAACGTGGCTGTGAAATCGTGTAATTAGGTGGTTTTCTCTCTGTGATAAAAACTAAATTAAATATAACATTAAATAGTTCAGTTAATTAGAGTGCCAGAGTGTAGTCTCTTCTTGTGCTCTAATTTGTGCCATGGCTGCTTCTTCCACCTCTGCCTTCTTATAAATAAACCATATGTTTTCTGGATCAACTCATCCAATTATATCTTAATTGTTTTTAGGAGCACATCTCCCTACTATGTTAATTGTCATACAAGGATTTGTACACCCAGGGTCAGATTCCCACTGGTGATATTTTAATTATTATTACAGTGCAAATATGGTACTTAATAGCTTATTAACACACCAGAGTGTTTAGCAAACTTCTACCAGCAAGCAGATACAAACCAGGATATTTTTCTGCCAGGGTTTTGGTAACCTCTTTGATAATTTCCTTATAACACATCTGAAGAACCTGGGTTGAACACGGGCAGGCCTCAGAAGCCAGATTTGGGTATTGGAATGCATCTGGTGATGTATCTGACACCACGATTCCCACAGGGATGTCTGACATGCACTGAGTAGCACAAATTGCACACGGAGAAGAGGAGGGGTGATTGAATAATTTTGTTACATTCCTGAAGTGCGGAGGGCCACAAAAGCTTTACAAATTGCATCTAGCTAGGTAGTTACAGGTTTAAACAGAGTTAAAAAAACAAAACAAAACAAAACAAAAAAGCAAAACAAAGCAAAACAAACCACTGAAGGAGGCTTTGGTTTCTGAGCTGCTGTTGGCATTCAGTAGGGCTCATCCTCCTACATCACTTTGCTGCTTTTGAATCTGCATCTCTCCCGTGTGTATTTTAGCACCTTCCAATAAAATTTGTGCTGAAAGATAGAGAGAGGACAAGCGATGCAGGAACTTGCAGTGTATTACCTATGTTACAGATTAATAAGATTGAAACTTTGTAGAAAATAGGTCTTTGCACTTAGTTCTACTGGCCATGTGACAACTTTTTACAGCTTTTTTTTTTTTTTTAATATTTCCTTCATAAAACAAAAAAGTAGCGGGGGAAAAAAATAACTTCTTTAGAGTCAAGCAAATCTTTAGTCTTGAACAAAAACATTTAACTTCAGATGAGCCTGGAGTTTTAAAAGTACACACATAAGAAGAAGGAGTTTTGGTAAGAGACGTGACCTTGAAATGAGAAATGACAGTGTGATGTTTAGGCAGTAGTGGACCCCAAGTAGGCTTCCTGTTGCTTGAGCCCTCTCTCTTGCTCCTAAAATATTTCTTTCCTGGTGGGTTAAATTTTAAGCTGCTCTGATTGTGTGGGTTTTGTGCTTCCATTGGAGGGGTGGGAGAGATGAGGAAGGTGTGGAGCCCTGACACACAAGGAGCCCCCGTGCACAGCAGGGCAGCCGTGCTTCCCTCCCACCTCTTCATGCTGTGTGAGCAGTGAAAAAGGGCCAGAAAAAAGGCCAAGCCATGCCTGAGAGAGGAGCAGAATGTTGCTGGAGCTGAGCTGGGGTACCTGCTTTTCTGTACTGCTCGCTCTGCGTCCAGGATATTCCCTGGGAGAGGACATCGGCAAGGAGGACACCACGTGTGAGCTGCAAAGACAACCTGAAGTGAAAATAAATGAAAATGCAGGCTGATTCCTCGTGTCTGCAGCCAGGCAAAGTGAACCAAGAGCACTTGGGGAGATGGACACTTGCCCATGCTGGACACTTGCCCACTTTCAGTGCTGCTTGCCATGCCTGGAGGGACCCAGCTCAGGCACTTCATCGGACATGGAGAGGGGACCCAGCATCAAAGCTCCACTCTGCAGGACTGTGCCTGTGATTCCAGCGTGCAAATCCTGGCTCCAAAAGCCACTCACTGTCTGGAGGAGCCATGGGTGGTTGTGTAAGCTCCTGCTAGAGGAGGCAGTGACACTGCAGGCGGGTGGCACACGTCTGTGAGGGGTGAGGGATGGGCAGGGCGGTGGCACTGGGGAAACAGGACAAACACAACACCTCAGCCCTTTGCTCTACCTGTGGGTGTCTTCCATGAGGTTGTTTTGGTCCAGCAGTTCCTCACCTGGAAAGAAATGGAATATTGCCCCTGCCCCATTCCAGTGAGAAGGAAAGGAGAAGGGGAGTGTGAAGTACTCAGATCCTGGTGTGGAGGCACAGCAGTATTTTGTGCAGAACTGAGCTGCAACACCACCCCTCACAACATCTCATTTACTCAGCTGGGCCAATCCTTCTCTGGGAGCACAAAGGAGCTTCTTTTCAGGCTGGGATCTGGTTTTTGAGGTCAACACCAGAAATAAAACCTCTGACAAGCAAAGGCTTTGTAGCCAAAGAGAAGGAGATGCCAGAAACCCAGAGAGGGCCCTTGAGGAAGGGAATCTAGAGAAACAGTGGTTCAAACCCTTCTGTTCTGTTGTTTACCAAGCCCTGGGAACCTCAGTCCCTGTTCCATCCTGCTCCAGTGCCATTACCAAGCAGGGTGGGGGGAGAGGCTCAAGCCACTTGTGGAGACATCACTAAGGGTCAGAGAGTACACAAAATTTCATTGCTAATAAGTGTGAGGCACTTTGCAACAGGAGCCCAAAGTGCAGTTTTTAAGCAAAACTGAAGCCTTAGTAGTGGACAGCGTGCCTTGGCCTATGCCCAAATTGGTACAAATGGACATTTGTGTTTAGAGTACGTGCAAATGTATATATAGTTGTATTTATGTTTCTATTAAGTTATCATTCTCCATCTTTCCTTCGTATTTGCTTCTCATTCTTCCTTCCCATCCTTGTCCCCACAAACCCTTGCTACAACAGTGGTTTTTTTAACACTTTGGTTTCTCCTATTCTGGCAAAATTGTGAATTCTAATGGTTGGAGATTTAACCAGAAAATCTCAGTTGCCTTGCTGTAATTTTCAAATCTAATTTAACCTCTTGGAAACCTAATGATTTATTGAAAATTAATAGGACCTAGGACATTAAATTTCTGATTCTCTTTTGGATAGGACACATAAACTGCATGTCTTCATGAATTCATGGGCCAATCCCATTCCTAATAGGAAGCTCATGGGTAACTGCAACGAAAACTAGCTGGAGGAAAAAGTGTTTTAATCTAGATTTTGATCTCAGCATTCACCTGAGTTTGTAAATATCTTTCAGCTGAGCAACTCTGCAAAGCTATCCCACTGTCATGAATATGACTTGGGCCTTTAATGATCTTCTGCACTATTCCAGACTCTTCAGATTTCAAAGGTAAAAACTGAGGCTTTGAAGAAAAGATAATCTCAATGCAACTGGAAAAAAAAACAAACAAACCAACAAAAACCACCAACAAAACAAATAAAACCCAAACCAAAACAACAAAAAACCTCAAAACAATCTAGTGCATGATTTAGTTTATAAATAATTCCTAATAAAATGCAGCTATGAGAAGGAACTTCTCTATTGCCTTTTTCACAGCTAATTCACAAATAATCACTATTATTTGCTCTGGCAAAACCAGCAGAGACCACTTCACAGGTAACAGCACACAGAGATAATTATGGCCTTGCTATTCACAAGATAAAAACTTGTGCCTGACTACTCAAGGTACCTGTTCTTCACTCTGAACTTTGTTCAGGTGGTTTCTATCTACACCATATTCCCTTAACAAAAACTTATTTCTACTTGATCGGAGATTTTTGCTGTTGCCACTAGAGGTCCATTCACCACTACAAATATAGAAGAAAGAGGCAAGCAATGCATTTTCTTCTCCAGAATTTATTTATTTAAATCACTGTTCAGTGTTAGCCTTGGCGTAATGATCTAAAGGATGTTGTGGGCACCTTATAGAAGCGCCTCTGTTTTTTCAGGGTCTGGTCTTACTGATGTCATCCTTTTGGTTTGGTAACAGACACTTCTTGGGTTTTATTTTCTGTTTCCTGATGAGCTGCGCCCAGGTCTGTGTTGCCCACACCTGCTGTGTAAGCACATTCACCTGTGATAAACAAAAAAAGCCAAATGTTCCCCTTCTCCCCCAGAGTGCCACACTCAGTTATCACAAACTGCAGCAGCGTTTGCTTCAGCCTGGGTAAGAGCAGAGTCTGTCCTTTTGTTCCCTGAGCTTCCCTTCTCCCTCCTTCCCTCCTCCTGTCTTTGTCAGAGTCCCTGTGAGCGCTGCCTTTGCCCCATTTATCTTTTCATCCCCGGCTCAGCGCAGCCTCCTGTTCTGCTGTGACATCCTAGGGTGTCTCTGAGGTTTCCAGCTCTCTCCCCCTTCGGCTGACATTAAATGCAGGCTTTTTGCTGATCATCAGAAACGTGCCTCTGCTCAGCTCTGGAGGGAAGGAACAATGCTGCTCTCAAAGGTGGGGTTTGCTCACTCCCGACTTTATTCTGTTCCCATTGGTAATCAGGAGTAACATTCCTGCTGGCTGCAGTGAGACCAAAGCTGGGCTGAAGCTCATGGCTTTTGAAAATCTCCTGCTCGCATCCTTTGGATCTGTTATTCTGAAGGACCAAAATTAGAAGGCACTTACTGCACTCCACCAGTTTTTCTCTGGTGGGTTTAACAGCTGTCCTGCCTGTCCATCCTTTCCCCTTCAGTCTGTGAGGATGATCCCACCCAGGACAGGACAGAATCATGTCCCACCTCAGAAGGAGTGGTGGGAGGAAATCTCATATGCAGGAGAGAATCCTGAAGCACTTGTCCTTGCCTCTCTTTGGAATCAAGACATGTTAACAGCACAGGGCTGGCTCTTCCATTTGTCACCAGAGCCACTGTCTGGCACACCTCCCCACCCCACACTGTCCCCATGCTTCAGCCTTTTGCCTTTTCCTTCCCTGGATTCACTTTTTTTTTTTTTTTTTTTTTTTTTTTTTTTTTTTTTTTTGTCCCATGGATCATAAAAGCTTGGTAAAACTCTTGGGAGACACAACTCGCTTTTACTCAAGCTGACAACCTACCAGATCCATGGATCTCAGGAAGTTTATTCTTTGAGTTAAACCTACTCATGTAATCTCCCAGTAATTGGCCTGATTGAACATAACATCATTTTGAACTTATCAGCCAACAGCCCACCTGTGGGCATTTTACAGTTGAATTTCCAAGTTTCCTCTTCCTCTGCCAGTGGAGATTGGTAATGAAGCTCAGCACTGGCAGGGAGGTCACCTCAGGATGAGTGTTTTCATAATTCACCTTATTTCCAAATTAGGAGAGGCTTGGTGCCCTGCACAGAGACCTCTCGTTTGCTCAGGCACTTGTCTGGCACAGGATATGGTGAGATGGAAAATTCCTGGCAATGGGTGACCCTCGAGATGTAACTCAAAGTTCCTGGGAAGGTGCTGGTGTCTTGCATCCCCCTCTGTGTGATTGTATACACCCTCTGTTTTCTTTTCCCTTTTCCCTTTTCCCATTTTCCCTTCCCCCTTCCTTTGCCTGGCTGTGCAGTCACGATTTCCTCAGGTCATGGGACAGATGACTTGCACTGTGGTGGACACATATTTCTAATATTTGAGTCTGCTCACTTCCCTTCTGCAGCACTCAAAAAATTGTTCCTCCTCTCTGTTTTTGACATGCCTGCCTTGGGCCATGTGAGTGCACAGAGAGGATAATCCTGCCCTGAAATGCTGATGTGTGCAATCATTCCTTTAGGATCTGAGTGTGGGCTTCCTCTCTCCAAACAATCGACAGGAGGAGGAAATTGCCTCAAACTGCTCCAGGGAAGGCTCAGGCTGGACCTCAGGAGGAATTTCTCCATGAAAAGGGTGGTCAGGCACTGGAAGGGGGTGCCCAGGAAGGTGCTGGAGTCCCCATCCCTGGAGGTGTCCAAGGAATGACTGGACATGGCACTCAGTGTTGTGGCCTGGGTGACAAGGTGAGGATCAGTCACAAGTTGGACTTGACCTCTTTTCCAGCTGTAATAACCCTGGGATTCTGGTCCTAGTCCTGTTCTCTAGTTGTGGATGAGTGGCAACTTCAAATACCAGCAGAAGAAAATCTGACCTGCACATAAGAAGCAAAGTTCTGTTACTTGAATGGCAAAAGAAAACACATACTCATATATCTGAAGTATTTCCTATTTAAATCTGCATCAAAATGGTAGAAGCCTCCATACACAGAGATTTTTAATACTGAAAATCAGTTTGTCCAGTTTAAGGACCTTGTTTGCTTTGTTTTTTTCCATTGTGCATTCCAAGTGCCACTTTTTATTCTGTTACTGCTGGAACAGAAATTAGCAATGAATACTTGAAATAGGAATGTAGCAGAAAGGAAACACATTGAAGTACAGCAAAGATACAGAGAGTTACTCTGCAGAAAAGATGAGTAGTTTTATCCTTGCCTTACATCAGCCCAGCTCTCCAGATTTCCAGTGGGGATTTAATGGTTTTTTTGTTTGTTTGTTTGTGGGGTTTTTTTTGTTGTTGTTTTTTTTTTTTTGTTTGTTTTTGTTTTTTTGTTTTGGTGGGGTGTTTTTTGGGGGGTTTGGGGTTTTCTTTTTGGCTGTTATTTTTTTGGGGGAGGGGTTTGGTTGGTCTTTTGTTTGGGGTTTGGGGTTTTGGTTTTTTTGTTCGTTTTTGTTTGTTAGTTTTTTTTTGTGTGTGTGTGTGGTTTTTGTGGCATTTTGTTATTTTTATTTGTTTGTGGGGTTTTTTTTGGTTTGGTTTCAAGGTTTCTTGGTTGCTTTTTTCCCACAATATCCTAACTGTTTGAACAGGAGAGACCTAGAATGAAAACCACCTATTATTTTTACATCAGCCCTACCTGAAGGTCCAAAACAATATCACAGTACCAGCAGGATAAGCCATTTTATACCCCTGATCAAGGAGAAATGTGCTGCCCTGAGGAGTTTTGAATCTAGAGCAGTGCTTCTCAGCCCTGTTAGCCCAGCCTGTGTTAGATTACTGTGACTTACTGGTTTTGCAGGTTTTATCATGGCTCAGTTCTCCAAGGGTGGACAGAAAGATGCTTTCCACTGAGCTCTGGGATGCAGCAGAGATGGAGACCCATAAACCTGGACAGGTAATAGAGGTGAAGATTAGGGATGGATCTGCAAGTTCCAGAAGACGAGCAAAAATACAAAATTTATCCCACTCCCCTCAAATCTTCACTCTCTTCAAGTGTCATTTTGGATTTTTCACAGTGCATCAAGACCTGAGCATGGCAAAAACCCCACAGAGGCTTTAGCATGTGGCTCCTGGTTGTGCCCCACGCTGGGAAGGAGAAACCCCATGCCAGCACTTTTTATTTTTTTTTCTTGTTTGGCACTCCTTGGAAGCTTTTTGGCTTTGCTCTTCACCTGACCAAAAAGCCACAAATGCAAACCAAGGCAAAAAGAGAGGTGTGCACCTCTTTATGGGCCTGTGTGGACACCAAAAAACACCCCCTGCTCTGCCTTGAGCCTCGCCACTAATCTGTGACTTAAGGGCTTTCTGAGACGGGGAGGTAAAACCAGGCAATTTTCCTGATCTGGAATGATAATCTTCTTTGCCTCCGTGCTCCAAAAAGCCTTGATAGGAATGAAGTGGTGAAAGAGTCACATCTTCTCTCCATGTGAATCATCAGGAGAGGGGGGCTGCCCCAGTGAAAGGAAGCAGGGCACCTGTCCTGACACACTTTGCTCTGCATCCAGAGGTTTAGAAGAAATCCTGCTGGCCTCAATGCTGGAGCTGTTTACTGGTTTTAGGCTTGACAGCCTATTATTAACTGCAACAGCAGAGAACACCATCTGTCTGCTCTTGAGCTATTCCATCAGGCTGTGAGTTGGGGGTTCTGCTTTTTTCTAGGGAAAAGGTGTAGTTGTCCTGATTTAGTGAAAGGTCTTGAATTATCATATCTAAAGCAGAAATTTGAACCCTCAAACATTTTTCTTTTATGGCCTCTTGATATCCTGAGCTCATTTTCTCTTGACAGCTTGCTGGTTTTCCTAATCATTTGCAGGCAATGTAGGAAATACAAGAAAACAAATAGAATGAGGACAGAGTGGGACATCAAAGATTTTGGGGCAGGTCATTAGTTAACATGTCTAGCTTAATAGGTAGCACTGGTTGTTTCTTTTTAATTACCATGTGAACTTTCATGTCCTATCTTTTCTCTCTGCAAGTAATAGGATTAGATCTCTGTTTTGTTTCTTTTTTTTTTTTTTTTGGGGGGGGTTGGGGGGAGATTTTTTTGGTTAAATGAACTGTTGTCTACAGTTGGCTAAATTTGGAGGATCTAGAACCTACCAGCTGACATCTGACAAAGGAATGGTAGACTGGATATCCTAGAGATGAGCTTTAAGATGAAAATCAGAGAAACTGGAAACATTATGAGCAGGAGTTTTTGGTTTAAGCGATGATAAAGAGGTTTGTTTCCTGTGGGAGGGATCCATGCTGGAGCAGTCCATGAAGAACTGGAGCACTCAGGAGAAGGTAGAGCAGGGTAAGAGAAAGGAGCGGCAGAGGCAAACTGTGATGAAGTGACCACAAGCCACATTCCCATCCCACCTTGGGGGGAGGACGTAGGAAATATCTGGAGAGAAGCTGAAGGAAAGGAAGAGCACAAGGAAGGTGGTTTTGTGTTTGTCCTTATTTCTCATTGTACTAATCTGTTTGATTGGCAATAAACTGAATTAATTTCCCCCAAGCTGAATCTGGTTTGACAATTTGTGAGTAATCTCTCCCTGTCCTTAACTCAACCCATGACCCTTTTGTCACTTCATTTTCCCCCTTCACTTGAGGAGGCAGAGCTACAGGGAATATTGGTGGGCTCCTGAGAGCCAGCCAAAGTCAGCCTACCATGGTGGGCCCAAATCTTTTAGTGGGCTTTTCTTTCAAGGCTAATGCAATCCTCATGAGCACCGAGGGTCTCTTTTGCTCTGCACCAGGATGAGATGAGGAGGGGGAACTGGTTTAGAGGTGAGAATTCAGGTTGGCTTTGAAAATTACTTGCTGGCTTCCTGAGGAAGAATCCCTGAGTGAAAATCCCTCCAAGTTATCTTCAGGGAAGATGCTGCCCCTTGGGCACACCTGCTGCCCACAGAGCATTGTGCACAGCTGCCACCAGCATGTGGTGGTGTTGCTTTTGCAAAAAAGCCAAGAGAAACTTCCATCAGTAAGCAAGTGTGGGTTTTTATCCTTGCAAAATGCAGAGCCAGCTAGCACGACGTTGATTTTTGCACACATGCACGCACTGCCCCCAGCCCTCCTTTTTTGCTGGCACTGATGCTGCTGGATTATTCCTCCAGTCCTTGTATTACAGATGAGGGATTTTCCAACCTCTCAGGCAGCAAGGATGGATAGTGTCCACTCCCAGCCTCAAAACAGGAATAAGAATGCGTGAGGAAGTGGGGGAAGGAAGTCCTGGGGGCAGCTGCCACCTCCTGCAGGTGACAGTGACACTGCCACCTGCTCCCTAGTGGCTCCTCCCCAGGAGGAGATCCACTTGTGGATCTGAATCCAGCTTATTGTTAATTAACAACAAATTAATTATTTTATACTGCATCAATACTGCACTGTTCCCATAGGGGAGTCAGACTGCAATTCATTACATTCTTAGTGCAGTAAACATGAAAATGAAGAGCCAGCTAATATTGTAATTATAGCAGGCCTGGATAGATGTCATGGAAGTAGCGTTTTTTACTTTCCTTGAAGAGCTGAAGAAAACTTACACTTGCTTTGTAATAATTAAAGGAAACAAAAATGAGCCCTCCACACTCTGCATTGGTGTGAATGAGAACTGAACACTGTGTGACTTTACATAGAAAATAAGATGTTTTACTTTTAAAATTGACATTTTGAGAATCAAAATCAGATTTGAGCCAGCAAGTCTGAGTATTTTTTTAAGTGATGTTCTTTTTTTAAGTGATTTTTTTTTAACTGATGTTCCAGAAAAAAACAACAAAGAAAGAAACCAACCTTCCAACTTTTTACCTGTATTTGTTTCTCTCTCCATAAAGACACTTCACTGGCACAGGTAAAGAAGGGATTAGTGCTATTTTTTTGTGGGATTGTGATCTATAATGAACTAACAGCAAAATACTCAGGTATGGGGATTTTTGAAGGAATTTTGGATGAATTAGAGGCAGGACCTCTGAGTAGTTTTTTATTACGTGATTTATTGTTCTTATCTTTGACTTAGGCAGGAAGGGTGAATTTGGCTCACCTTTTTACCCCATCATTCAGAAGGTCATCTAGGGGTCTTGTAACCCCTAGTTACAAGACCTTTTAAGGAGTTATTGATTAATATATAAAACACTGCTAACAAAGATATTTATGGTTTTGACCCAATCCTTAAATATTTCGTCGTATGGACCCATTCTACAATGTCAGCTTTCTTAACCATGTTATGACACACAAACCAACAGTACTGCATTCTAAACTCCTTGTTTACCTTTGCAACTATTTTTATTTTTATATCTTAAACTCTAAACCCTAATTTTCCTTTACTTAGCTTAACATACCTGTGCTTTAAACTATAAATCCACATTCTCACTACTTGCCCCTAAGTTCGGAAGCCTTTTCCAAGGTCTCAGATCAAATCTTGTGTTTCATTCTAAGCTTTGTCTTACAGGCCCAAAGTTCTGAGAACTTCAGCATTTCAGATTCCAGCATCCAGGCGGTGTGCTGAAAAAAAAAGGGCAAGCTGCTCTAATGGTTTAGGGAACTGAAGTCCTAATTTGCAAAGGATGGGTGAAGGGGATGCTATTCACATCGCCATCACATCATCTTGGGAAAGGTGCCCATAAGATGCTTAGGCACCCCAGTGTTGGAACTCAAAATGTCCCTCAGACATTTTTGGAGGTTCCAGGCCTTGGTCAGAAGCATTTGAGACCCTGGCAGGCAGCTGGAAACAGCTGTGATTTTGGGTTTGAGCCATGGAATGAATTACCAACTTTGCAGGAAGAACAAGAAGCCACAAAAGTTTAGATATTATAGTAGAAGTAGTTACAAAGTAGAGGGAAGAAATTTTTAGTGTTGTACAGGGCGGTTTTAACACCTCTACAGGGGGGTTTTTACTTTATACAAGTAAGTCAAAAGTTTTAAAATAAAAAGATTCTTTGCCAGTCTTATCCTTCCTCTTTCTTCTTCCTTATCTCCATGTTTTTAGTAATGTTAGCACTTATAAATCAGTTTAGAGTAAAAAAAACCACCATTTAATATAAGTAGTAAGTATTAAAAAAACCCTATAAACATTTATCACGTAATGTGCCATATAAAAAATAGCAACAACCCAAGGGCAGGAAGGAAAAAAAAAGAAGTCAAAAGACAAAGAAAATGTCAAAGGTGTGTGTGCCTCTGCCTGAGCTAGTAACCAAACTGCAGTAGCCCAAAAAGACAATCTTTTGAATAGCTTACAATGAACTGCCTTAAAACCAAACAACAAAAGACTGCTGAACCTTTCTTTAGAAGCACAAATTAGAAAATAAACTTTTCCACCACGCGGAACCCCTAAACCAAGCCTGGGTTCCGTCACCCCAGCAAGGTGAGCTGTGGGACCTCAGAGGCAGGTCCCAGCCCAGCTGGGAAGGGGAGGAAGGGGAGGAAGGGGAGGAAGGGGAGGAAGGGGAGGAAGGGGGTTGTGGCTGCAGACTCGCCTACAGGGTGGAAGTGGTACCTCAGAAATCTCCATCTGGGACCTCAGCAATTCCCAAAAGCAGCTCATGACCTGCTGGGGCTTTTCAGAGAGGCGCTGCCACCAAGGTGCTCAGCTGCTCCGTGTGATTCCCCTCCCTTGGGAGAGACAGGTATTCCCTGTTATTCTTGGCCTGGGCAAGCAGTTCCTGAGGTGGCTTTTCAAGGCAAAAAACCAGAGAGACACAAGTGTCCATGCTCTAGGACTGGCTGGATGAGGTGTGATAGCTGGAGTGAGCCAGGACTGTGAGACAGAATGCAGAACAGCAGCGTCGAGGACTTTCTGCTTTGGTGCTGAAGTATTACCCCTGCTTTTCAGTCAAGTCTGTCTTTCCATTTTTCCACTGCATAAGCCTTGCTGCTGCCTGCCTGCCTGCCTGCCTACTTGCAGAGCTTGTGAAAATGAACCTTGAAGAGGTTTTTCAGGCTCTAAGGAATTACTTTGGAACTCACCAGTATTTATTCCCATTTGATAGGGCACAGTGCATCAGAGGAAGCAAGGTCAGTGTGCTTTTTTTGCAGCAGAGACCTGCAACAAGGCAGCAGCTTCTCCAGAGAGAGCCCACAAACTTCCAACATTATTTTCAAGATAACAATGATAAAAATATTTTTGCTGTTGTGTGCAGGGAGCCACAGGCATTAATGCAGCTGCCACCACTGTCATGCTGCTGGTGAGTCACTGGTGAATGCCACTGGAATGACACACTGAGAAGCTCCAGCAGGTCCAGCTTGCTGAGTCCTTCCAGTGCTTTGGACACTCATGTGTTTTATGACAGCAGATCACTCAAGGGCATAAAGGGCACTGAACCCCAGACTGTGTGAGCACAAAATGGTTTTTTAGCTCTCCATGCCCAGTGTTCACCTGCACTTACAAGAAAGGGCAAATTCACCTTGTTTGTGGAAAAAGTATATTTATCTGGGTCAAGGAGACCATGCATTTAAATCCTACTCTGATTTTGTCACTCATTCAGAGCAGGAGGGTGGTCATATCCTCAGCTCCTCTGGCATAGCACAGAGCTGTGGCTGTGGTGGTGTGAACTGTAAATTCATGGATAGAATCAGGGATGAGCATCCATCTCCTGGAAACAAAAGAAAACTGCCTCTCTGAGTGCAAAACCAGCAGTGTGCTGGTTTTCCAACACAAGGGGTAGGTGTGGGAGGGAAGGGGATATTTGACCTCCAAACTCAGCCTAGCTACTGGTCCTATCCCAATTTTCACACTTCTTGCCATCACCATGACTAAAGGCAGGCAAGTCTATTAGAACAGACCTCAGGAGATCATCAAGTCCACTTTCTGGGTCCAGGGCAGGCTCAGCTGTGTCTAGGTTAATTCCCAGTGAGTGTTTTCTTATAACCTGTTCTTAAATACATCCCTGATAGAGGCCTCACCTTCCCTCCCAGCCTCATTGCTGCAGGATTGCCCAAGCTTCAACACCACAACTTGAGCTCATCACCCCCACAGCTGTGGAGATTTCCATTCCTTTTCTAGCTCTTCTTCTTAAGTATTTGAAATTCTCTGTCATGATCTTCTTGAATCACTTCACAATGTTTTTCCCAGTCCGGCACTTTCCAGATTTCTCACTATTCCCAGCATGGACTGGAAATTATTTCCAAAATGGGACACAGCTGCCATGCAGAGAAGGAAACTGGAAATTGCTCTGGGTGT
The DNA here is from genome assembly GCF_050655825.1 of Lonchura striata. Taxonomy (NCBI): domain Eukaryota; kingdom Metazoa; phylum Chordata; class Aves; order Passeriformes; family Estrildidae; genus Lonchura; species Lonchura striata. Next base: position 4,723,817 of record NC_140740.1, on the reverse strand, counting down.
GTTGTACATAAAAACCCTGTTTGCACCCCCTCACAACCTCACCTTCTTTTCCTTGCTTTTCCCACAGCAGCAAACCACTGCCACATCCCCTCTGGTTCTGCTGGACTCTGATCAGTGGTGGCTCCCTGTTTCCTGGGCCTTTCAGGTGGTGGAAAGCCATGTCCACAGTTTCCACCAGGTCTGCCTGAATTTCAGCACTCTTCAGGGAGCTGGTTGTGAAGTGCTGCAGGGTAGGGGTGAGTTCTAGCAGGTTGCAGATGCCTGCCTGGTGCTGGGCTAAACACAGCTCCACCAAATAAGGAGTTCTATCTCTGCTTCAGCGTGTCATGCAAGGGTCTGAAACTCTTTTATTTTACTTTTTTTTAAACCAGGTTAAAAATGGCATTCTGTTCAGCCTAGCCAGAAGCTGGGAGCTGGCTTGTGCTCAGGCTTACCATCAATAGCAAACAGACCTGGTGTGGTGGGAGCCTCTTGATCCCCAGAGTGACTTCCACTCAGCACTAACAGCACCAATTTATCTAGCAGCTGTGACCAGACAACAGCTCACAGTCTCCAAGGAGCTCAGAGGAAAATAAAATTATCCTGGTATGCCTGAATATTTTCTGTCTGCATTTTGGCTTTTTTGTAGGGCTTCCTGAAGGGTAGTTTGTTGATAGGGTCTAGACACATAACTCCTGAATCTAGTGACTTTTAGTCACTGATACACCAGGAATTACAATTAAATATAAAGAAGTTACCAAGAGAGGAATTTCTCCCAGCTGTTGTGGGCATTGAAAGATGTAATTTGGAAGATATGTGTTTCAGTACACTAAAATTATACACCTTATTTCTCAGGCTAGACAAGCCTTTAGCATTCTCACCACACCACCAGAAATTCCACCATCTGAGGAGAAGAAATGCCTTGGGAAGCTCCTCACCAACTTGCAATACACACAGTGCCCATGAAAGAGAGTGCTTCCCTTTCATGGCTCACTCAGCAGAACTTTAATATCTACAGCAGAAACAGCTGCTAAAGAGAAAATGTGAGTTTCAGGAATGAGGGTTGGTGGTGTATGCCTGTACAGTGACTTGGTTTTGTTGTGTTTTTCTTAACCACATCCATAAGAATATGTATCACAAAGAAAGGAGCACAGAAGGGAGAGAAAGGAGAAGAAATCTGATTCTTTACTCCTCCTGGGGTACGAAAGAGGCTATTCTGATTCTACAACTTACTGCAGTGTAGTGTTTTCTTCATCTACATGCAGTTGCTCCTGTGTTTTTGTTGCACTCATAGTTTGCCAACCATTTTTTTGGATTTCAGTGGAGGGAAAGGTATGTTCCTATCCCATGCAGTCAGACACCGTGGAAAATGTGATAGTTTACAGCATAGACCTTCTGCCAGTGGAAAAAAATATTACAGCATAAACCCTACATTTTAGTATTTGAAAAAAATATAAAATTACCGTTTAAGCTCTTGCTGCCCTGTTTCATGCTGGGCTGAGACACCTCTCTCAAACCCACTTCAAAGCTGCCACTTTGACAACTTGTGAGAAAAGTGACCCATTTTTCCCTAATGCAGCTGAATTACCCTGGTGCAAGAGGACAGGATGCAAGTATCATCTGCCTGCTCTGGGCCAGAAGACTTAAGCACAAAGATAAAAACAAACAAAAGCCATTGACAGTTCTTCTGCAACAATAACATCTGAAACCACAAGTCGGGTCAGGGCTCTGCACTCGTGAGGTGAAAAATAAAGAAAAAATCCCTGGTTTTTAGAATCAAAAGAAAGGTTGTCAGACAGCAGCACACTGATCAAGTCTCAGCACTGAGTAATTAAAAGACTCTAGCTAAGTAACTTGCCTTATTTTATAGTGAAAATAAATAAATAAAAAAGCAGAGGCAAGAGATTATCTACTCCAGATAAGTGCAAGATATTGTTCCAGCAGATTGTTGGTAGACCATCCCACCCACACAGCAATTAAATGGCACACATTTTAATGATGCTGTATCCTTTCAACTGTGCTTTCAAAAAGATTTTTTTTTTCCTCCAGAGCAGAATGACTTATCTCAGAACTTCTGCCCTATGAAAGTTTAGCTGTTTTGTTAGTTGAACCCCTTTGCTCCCTGCAGTGTGCCATGTACCTACCAGGTCACCCTGACACCAGAGCCCTTTGCTCATGGGTACACGTTGCAGGATTACTATGACAGCTGAGTCCTTTTGGCAAATATCTATGCTAGGATCCCAAAACAAATAATTTTCTACTGCTCTTTGCAGTAAGCCGAGAATACAACCCACTTTAAAGCAACAAAATCAAACTCTTTCTTTGGAGTGCTACACCTTTAATGATTTACTTCTAAATGCTTTAACAAATTCTCATCTGACCCAATCGTTGACCCCAAGAAAGTACCCACTTAATTTATTGTTGAGTAAGAAAGTCCCCAGGAGAGCTGCTGGATAGAGCAGTATGGTGAAAATACAAACTACACAGGCAAAGTAACAGATTTCTACTTTATGGCAATGTCCTGACCCTGTCTGAATATTTTAATTTCTAGATTCTTACTATTCGAAAGCAAGGTGGAAATCAGGTTTGGGCAACAACAGACCAAAGCACACCACCTGTTTTTCAGACCTTAGAACAACAACAACAAAAAAAAAAAAATAGAGAGGATGAATTAATACAATTTAAGAGGAGACAAGGCAGGTGAAGTGACTTGCCAAATACCACCCACCAGGGGAAGATCATCTTAATTACAAATAAAGAAGGTAACTCAGTGAAGTAAACTTTTACCATACTCCTGATCACTCCACTGTACAGTTCAAAGACAAAGCCTGTGTTTTTTGTCTTGGTTTGGCCAGTGTCAATCAGCAATTGAAGGAGGAACCCTTGGACATGTCTAAAATAAACAGAACGTCCAACACCTGTAGAAGATAAGCCAAAATCCTTGGAGGAACTTTGTTATAGACTTGAAAATTAGAGCTATTCTGCTACAAACAGAAATAAATTACTTTGATCCACTAAAACAAGGAAACTGATAAAGTTCAGACCATTTCCACAGTGAGGCACCAAAGACAGAGGACCACAGGGTAAGCTGGACAATTCGAGTCACGACCCACTGGGGAACCCTCTTGCAGCAGCTGGTGCTCATCATTTTGCTGCATGGGGCTTGCTGACTGATGTCCCCCTCTCTGGAGGTGCTGGACAGGCCTCTGTGAACAGAGCTGCCACATCTGCCTGTGCAGAGGCAGTCTGCTGGCTCAGATCCCCACAGCTGCTTCCAGCACAGAGTGGCCTGATGGCTCAAGGAAGGAGACCCATCCTAGCCATCCCTGCTTGCCAGGGCAAGGAGCCCTCTCCTAGCCAGGGGGGCTGGGGAGAGTCACCTGAGCTCCACAGGCACAGGAGCTGGAAGCTCAGAATGAGATTGGGGGGGAAATTGAGCTCTGCCAGTGCATTTCCCAATCAGCCTCAGCTGATGCTGTGCAAAAATCTTGGTGCTCACCCCACGCTGACCTCGTCTCTCTGTGTGGTCTGTGTGACACACTGCCAGATGCAGCACTGCTGTAGTCCTTAGAGCAGTTCAAGGTTATTGAAAGAAAAAAGAAAATAAGGGGAAAAGAAAAGAAAAGAAAAACCAACTCTCTCTTCTGAGAATGGGATGGTGCTTAACAGATACAATGAAAAGAAATTAAGTGGTGCTAATTTGTTGATTGCTCACACTGCCATGAACACGGCAGATTAAATAGCAAATTTATAAGCTGACTGCACTCCAGCTGAAAAATCACAGTGCTTGGAAGAGAAAAGCCCCATAAGAGTGCTGCTGTGCAATTTAACTGCTTTTTCAATTGTTATGACCCACCTCCCTGCCTATTTTACAAGACATTTCTTTTCCTTTTCTGCTCCAGCTTAACAGGTGCCTGGTGCAGGAAAAGGAAAAGGAAATGAAGCAAACGTGGAGGAGGACAGAGGCAAAAAGGTGGGTGGAAGCAGGGTAAAGGGACACAGAGACATCATTTGAACAATGCTCAGACTTGACATTTTCAGGGTTTAACGTGTGACAAAGGCTCATTCTTGGGAGCAAGGGTGGACCTATGGGCCTCAGAAGGAAGGCAGTGTTGTTGTAGGAAGCAGAGAGGAAGAGGCCAATGCTTTGACTTTTCTATTTGCTCATCAGGCTGGAGGAAATAAGATTTCCTCATGTTGAAGGCCAGCAGCAGAGTCCCCTTTAGCAGCAGGGAAAAAGCAGCAGAGAGGACTTGTTCCTCTGGTGCATGTCTGGGCATCAGACTGGCTGCTCAGGAGGCCAGGCTGACTCTTTGAGGGCTGCAAGATTAACAGGCAAAGAGAAAGCCTGGAAACCAGTGATGTACTAACGTGGGCACAGCATCACTTTAAAGCTTCCCTTTTATTTTAAGAATGTGATTACGGGCTCCTAACACTGCAGGGAATAAAATCAAAATGTGGAAGCCCCTAAATACAACAAAGGGAATCTGTTATGGGATCAGCCTCAAATATGGAGGGAAGTTTTTCAGTGAATGTCCCAGTGGGAGAAATGGTATGAGCACTAGCCCTCCTTATCTGCATCAGCAATTCCAGTGATCAAGTGGGAGGGTCAAGAGGAACTCACAGTTTCTGCCAAAAGTAAGGATTTTGCTTGCTTGGGGATGGGACAGGAGGACACCAAAATGAATGACTCTTCAGGATCAATCAGTGTTAATTACATGCGTGTGTAGGAAGGTGTTGATAATGGCCTGTAGTAAGAAGCATCTCTGAGTTACCCTGCCTAGAGCAGATTGCTAGAGTTGTGACTTTGCTTTTCCCCACCTTCACCCCAGGATAAAAAAAAATTGAACAGCTCTTGCGTCTATTCTGTCTCTTGCTCATTTGCTCCTTGCCCTGCAAGCTGGCTCTGCTGAGCAACCAGCAGCACTGGTGATCCCAAACCCACATTTTTCTCCCCTCTTCATCCTCTTGCCTACAGGAGTGCCAGGCTCTGGCTGACAGGTTGCTCTGCCTGAGTACTTGTGAAACAGAGAGGCTGTGCCAAGGAATAGGCAGTATGTCTGAAAACTGAGCACACAGATCTGTGCTTGGCCCTAAATAAGGGCATAAAATATATTACGATGTGTGAGTGTTAGAACTCATCCAAGTCTTCACATTCTGAAATCCTGAGGGGAATTACTAATCTAATTTCAAGGGGAAAGGAAAAGAGGGGGGAAGGCATCCTTCTAAAATGTTAATAATTTCTATGCACCCTGATTAGCACCCTGTAAATGTGGGGGGTGCTCTGCACAACTCCTGCTGGGTCTGGGGTAGGAGTAGGTGGTGATTCTGGACTGAGACCAAGGCAAGACCAGGGGCTGTGTTCAGAGTCACCAGCACTGGGCTTTACAGGTTGCTCTCAGAAGCAGCTGCCAGCAGGAAGGCTGTTTGGTGTCCTAAGATTTTCCCTACCTGGTATGCTGGCAGTTCTGCAAGACAACATTTTGCTAACCACTCAGAAGACTTTCAGGAATTTCCACAGGAAACAAACAGGAGGCCAGGCCAGGAGCTGCTCTGCAGCAAAAATGACAGAGGGGAGTTTGGAGGAGTCACATCTGGAATTTAGGGAGCTGTCCTAGCAGTGGCAGCATGGCCTGCAGGGGTGAGGTGGCCTCATCTGCATGGCTTTGGGAAAACTGCTTCTCCTGCAAAGGTCTGTGTGCCAGAGCTATCTCTTAGCAGGCACTGGTGTGGCCACTGGCCCCTGGTCTCAGGCGGTGGCTCTGTGGCCACCCTAACACATACAGAAAGGCTCTAGCCCCAATCTTCCCAGTTAGTCATGTTGGGTTCATAGCAAGGAAAGAATCCTTGGGCTTCTAAACTACCCCAGCTGAACTGCATTGAGAGCTATTGAGGAATTCACGGCTATCCACCCAGGCTGCAATCCCCAAAAAAGGCAGATCTGCAAGCACACAAAACTGAAGGTTCCATTAAGAAAGTGAAGACATCATCATGATGGTCTCACCTTAAAAAAGTTTCATGGAACTCCACAAAGGGTCCTTTGCCCAAAATTGCTCCAGTCAGCTGTTTCCTTTTTTACAGCCAAAATAACATGGCTAGACCTCAGGAGAAGGTGCAGGGTGAGGGGCAAAAATTAAATCTCTTGGAGCACAAGATATCCTATGAATGAGTCTCCCACCAAAAATAATCCCAGGACATCCAGCACATGAGAACCTCTTGGACCTAGGGGTGTAAATGTATCCCAGGACATTTTTTCTAGCCACCAGTGCCTACAAAGATGCAAATGGCTTAGACAGGGCCTCTGCTTTACCTCTACAGTGGGAAAGTCCAACCAATTGTTAGCAGCAAAGGCAAATGGAAGCCTGATTTAAGCGGGAGGTGAGACAAAACAAATGCAGTGGTTTTTTCCTAACATGCTTTCCATGGTGTGGATTTCATCAGAAGGTTTTGAGCAGCCAAGCTGCAATGGCTGTAAGAACAGATGGAAGGAATCACTCCTGAGCTGGAACTGCCATCTCCCATCAAGCAGCAGTGCCCAGTGCTCTGCTCCTCCTCTGCAGCAGAGTTAGCTGAGAAAAAAAACTCCCACAAAACATGCAGCAGTTGAGTAAAACACAACCAGGCATATCCGCACTGACTGTGGCTCTATCAGACATGGTAGACAGTAAATCCTTACTTCAAATTAAGAACTGAAGTAAGAAGTTTTCCACTTTTTGTGGAAAAAGTAAACAAGTAGGAGTAGCAGAGGGGACAGTTAAGTGATCCCATGCTGACTCATGAACACCCATGCTTTCATGACTAAGGGGTCAAAACTCCAGAAATCTGAGGCCTGGAGGCTTCAGTTCTGACTTCAAGACATCACAATGACCAGGGTGTAAAGGACAGGTTCTCATGTGTGAGGTGAGGAAAGAGTGGAACTCTTACTCAACCAGAGGAAGAGGACTGCGTGTGACACAACACTTTTATTTCCATTCCTTATCACCCTCTTTCTAAAGAAAAACTGTTCCAGATTCCTCCTTGTCTTCCAGGAAGAAAAACATGCAGGAATCACACATGTAACAGCATGGAGCTAACCTGGATAATGAACAACTCTCTTGTATTCCATCTTTAGCCATACCTTCAACTGTAGCTGTCTAAAATAGGACACATCTTTCTTTATGGTGAGCCAACTGTACTGTGTACCAAAACAAAGCCAGTGGTAGTTCTAAAAGGTATATTCCAGTCAAATCTGTCATTATTGCAAGCCTTTCATGCCCCACTTTGGGTGTCAAAAGGGACTGACAACGAGTAATTACCACACAGCCACTTGCTCACTCCCTCAGCAGTGCAGTGGGGGAAAAAGTGGATGAGGAAAAATAAAAAAAATTCCTGGCAGTTCAAAGACAGTTTAATAGGAAAAGCAAAACCTGCACACACAAATAAAGCAAGATGAGGAATTAATTCCCTGCTCCCCATGGGCAGGCAGTGCTCAGCCATGCTCAGGAAAGCCAGGCTCCGTCACAGGTGGCTTGGGAAGAGAAAGGCCATCACTCCAGATGTCCCCTGCTCCTTCTGCCCCAGCTCTGTGTGCTGAGCCCAATCCCCAGTGGTTGGACCATCCCTTGGGCCAGCTGGGCTCTGTCCTGGCTGTGTCCCCTCCCAGGTCCTCGATGGGCAAACAGTGAGCTTCCACAGCCAGCACATCCCTGAGTTATCAGCATTGCTTCCAGCACGGAGCCAAAGCACGGCCACGCTCCTGCGGGAAGGAAATCAGGTGTGCTCCATCCAAAAGCAGCACAAAGTGACTGCCATATACTGGATATCACAGGTACACTCTGCTCCAGCTGTCCTTAAATGTGCTCTTTCCATGGCATTCTGCAGTAAGTGGAATTTCTCACTTTTTTACTGGCATAAGGGTACTTTGTAGGCATTTACTCCAGGTAAAAGCATCCAAACAGGCCATCAACAGAGAGCATGACTACTTGTGACTCTTTGTGAAGTGGTAGCTTTGGGCTACCACACCACTGAGTAAATGGAAATTTATCTTGATTCCCTCTCTTGCGAGTTTCAGTAGATGAAGCAGGCATTGTTGTGTTGATTAAATTTTTTTTAGGCCTTTTGTGTCTCTGAGAATTTCTTCATGACTTAAAGGGCCAAAATCTGATTCCTCTGCAGGAGGCTACCACCCACATTATGGGAGGAGGAGGAAATCAGATCATGTCCCTACACCTCTGCTGCTTTCTACTTGCTCAGGGTTTTATTTTTATCTTCCAGTAAACGTGCTAAGCAGTGAACAGTGGTGGCTGAGAAAAAAGGCTCACGTCCCGTCCTGCTGACCCTTTTCACAGAAGCAGAAAACCTTTGGTAGTGGGAGAAGGAAAGTGAGCAGCACCTCAGCACCTGCCCAGAAAGGATGAAGGGAGGAATCAGTCAGATCCAGAAAAACAGTTTCTGAATAAGAGAGAAGTGTCAGGCAAGAATAGTGCATAGGACCAGAGAAAAATGGTTGGATTGCCTGGATACTACAAGTAAGCCGTGTACTGGTGCCCTGGAGACCCAGCTGACTTCCTTCATAGTTGTTTTGTACTTGTTATACTTGTAAAAAACCAGCTGAATCTTCACCACTGTCTACTGCTGAAGAACCCTTTTGCTCTAAATAGGCAATTTCTGATGCCTGTGAAAAGTTCTGCTGAATGTGTTACTTTGAAAAGTATTGTGAAACATGATTTCATTACCACTGATGTGTGGTTAGAAACAAATACCCCACAATCTATCCAGCTGAATCCGCAGCCACAATTTGTCAGACAGATGCAACTGCCAGATTTGCAGCTGCAGAAGTGAAACTAGAATTCAGGCAGAGTCAGTCACTGAAAGAGCCGTGCTGTGCAGATAGAGCTGCACTTTACCATACTTGCTGTATAGTAAACCCAACATTTCTGTTCATTTCCAGCTGCTACAGAGTATGAAAGCCAGCACGATCCAAATGGGGCAGGACAGGATCAAATATCAGAACACACCTTTTCCCCTGTGCTATTTAATTAAAATATTTTATTGTAGAAAAAACTACATAGCAGTCAGAGAAGTCAGCAAGTTTGGGGTTAGAATTGCCATCAAAACAACCTACTCTCTTTCAGTTTGAAGCCATTCCCCCTTGTAAATAGTTTCTCCATCTTTCTTGTTGGCTCCTTCAGGCACTGGAAGGGGCAATTATAAAGCCTCCTCTTCTCAAGCCTGTACAAGCCCAGTTCTCTCCGTCTTTGCTCACAGCAGAGATGCTCCATCCCTCTGCTCATCCTGGTGGTCTCCTCTGGACTGGCTCCAACAGGTTGATATCCTTCCTGTGCTGGGGAAGAGGAAACCACAGAGGAAACCTGCGCATACAGAGCAAATTAAGGATGCTGTCAAGAATTCCAGGTGGGAATTCTGGGGCAATCATTTCTTGGCTGTTCTTTATGTTACTGATAGCAGTGTCCCCTCACTGGTTCACCCCAACAGCTCTGTCATCCAGGACTGGGTTTACCTGCAAGGCTGTCATGTGTCCTGTGCTATTCCTTAGCTTTCTGCAGCCTGCAGGCTTTGCTTGTCCTTCTCTGTTCAGTCAGAGTGGGATGCTGCTGAGGTCAGACTCATTTTTGCACGGCTCTTGGCAATGCAGGCATCCCCCAGAGCAGTCCCCACTGCTTGCAGCTCTCAGCACACACACATCTGTTTCTATGATCAGGAAAATGAAACAGCAGAATTATCCTGTGGTGACATATCCACTACAGGTTTGAGATGCTGCTGTCAGCCAAGGTATGTGGAAGCATGAACCTACCCTTCAGACAGCCTTTGTTGTCATGTGGTAATTCACATCCGTAATCTCTGCCAGTTACAGCTTTTTTCTTTTTTTTTTTTTTTCATCTGCCCAAATATCCTTCATTTGAACAAAAAATATGCCCCTAAAAACAACATGTTAAAGTGGAGGCCTCTTCTGTCTTATGAACCTCTTGATGAATTCTGTCTCCATTGGTGAGGATGCACCAGCATGGAAGACCATCACCGCTCAGTCAGAGATGCTGTTGGAAACAACCATGGTTTATCTATTCAGTTTTGCCTTTCCTGACTGATTATTAAAAACTGCTAGATAAAATCTTGTGCTTCATATGCTATAAGTTTCCATTTAAAAGGAGTACTGAATTTTGTTATGCTGATTCTTGCCTAGTATATGCAGTAGTGCACAACTTTCTCTTCAGCATTTTTAGTCAGAATTTGTTAAATTCCAGAGTATCCAAATTAGACACTTGCTAGGCACTCTGTAGGTGTAAATCTGATTTTCCACTGATTCTAGGATATCACAACATCTGAGGATCTGACTTTTTAAGCTGACCATATTTGCCCTTCTAGGTCTGTCTGAATAAAAGCAGATAGTTTTGTCTTTCCAGTTTGGGAATTCTGCCCTCTCCAAACTGTTTCTGAAACCACTCCTAGGATAAACAAGAGCATTTCATGTGGGTAAGATATGACTTTTCCCTAACGGCCAAATTAAGATGTGTTACCTGATGAAATACAAGGCCTGATGCTCGCTACATGAGAACAATACCTATTTTAAATGCCAATTCATAACATCTTTACTATAAATCACTTGGACAACTGCAATGTCTTGTTTTTGTTCCCATGTAAAGGTCAAAGTGTCGTAGTGAACAGAAGTTCTCTACAAATACTAGCAGCTAATACTCTGCATGACAAAATGCTTAACAGAGAAAATGCATCACTTAGAGCAGACCTGGACAGAGCAGCAGAGATTATAAAAATCCTGGATCAGATTTTCTGATATGCCTGTCTGAGGATAGCATGCCTGAAGGGCAGCAGAAGCAACACAAATGGCTTTTTGCCATCATCTCACACTGTATCTTCCCCACAACTTTATCTCAGACCTTACCTTATCTAAAAAGCAAGAAGACTTATGACATGAAAAGCATGTATGTTTGTGCCTTAGTGCAGTCTTGAGCTTCCAAACATTTGCTGCTTTAAAAAAAAAAGGTCATACAAATGACAAAACAAAACAAAGGTGCAGTTTTGGTCTTGCATTTATTTTAATCTTCACAAAATTCATGGTTCAGAAGAGATACACAGGAGCCTAACCAGGACTATTGGGGTGTTTGTTTTTTTATGGCACCATTTGGAACAGTTTTATCAAGAAGGCTGAACACCAAATTGTATTGCAGACAGCTTCCAAGAGCAACTTTTTGTTTTAAGACCATAAAAGGCAAAAATAAACTGCTTTTTCTGTGTGATCAAAGACACAGCATAAAAAGTGTCTGGAGGACCTTAAATGTCAGTTCCTGTACTCCCAATGTGTGTATCTTGGACATCTTCCAGTGTGGGAGCAAGATGGACTTTTATTTTTATTTTTCTTTTAAATGGAAGAAAGCTGCCAAAATACATAAGGAGAAGGATTAGAGCCACTTGCTTTTTGTTGGTTCTTTGGTGGGAACACTGCCAGGCAAAGCTGTATGCTGAATTCCCAGGGAATTTCACTCTCAAAAGCCAGCTTCTGGATTTCCCTCATTTGAGAAGCTCTCCCTGAAAGGGATATTCATATCTAGGAATCAGCTCAATGCAGAATTGTTGTACTGGCAAATTGGCTGCTCTCTATTCAAATGCTGCTCTGCATAGCAGCCTTTGCTGTTTTTTTGGTTGTTTTTTTTTTTTGTGTGTGTTTTTGTTGTTGTTTTGTTTTTTTTTAATTATTATTTTTTTTCCCATTAGGTTGGGATGCCTGGTGAGTTGGGCATGTTTCAAAAGCAGGATTGCAGAGCACCCTGGGTAATCCAAAGTGTGCTCTCACAAAAGCAGGAAGAGACCGTTGCTCTTGGTATCAATAGCTGCTAACACTGACTCTCCAGGGTCACTTGCCAAGGCTGAACAATTGGCCACAAACACATTATTTCTGTCTTCTCGGGGCCTGTGACGGTGGTGCAGCTGTTATCCTATAAAGGGACAGAGGGATGTCTCTTGCTGCTCATCCACCCTGTGCCAAACATTCTTCCCTCTGCTCTCTTAGGTGGTCACATTGTTGGGGAAGAAAGGAATATTTCTAAAGGAAGCTGCAGCTTCCCAGAATCTTCTTGCTTGCCTACATAAGCAGAGGAAAAGGATGTGAAAAATCAGACAAAAGATGCAGTTCTGAGAACTGTTTTGACATGGCAACAGTTTTGTCAACTCAAAACAAAAAAATCTTGGCAGGAATCACACTTATTATTTTTCATGTGTCAAGGAGAGATTTCCTTGAGGCTTTCCAATAAAATACTGTACTGTAGAAAGGCTACACCCATGATTAAAGCATTAGACAGGGCATCTGGATTTTTCTTCCTTAGAAGATAATTTTTACGTGTCTGTGTATCACTTCATGCCTTTAAATTTCACTCTGTAAAATGGGTACAATAACATTTATGTATTACAAATAAATTCCTGAGGTGTTTTGAGACATTCAGAGGCTGTAGTGATAAGAACAACAGTGCTAAGAAATAGCAGTATATATTACAGGTACTGCACAGAAAAACTAAGCCACTTGTCAAACATTTCAGTTGGCTTCAGCAGATAGCAGAGAAAGAAAGCAAGAGCATACATCATTGGCCAAGCATGAAAACCACATAATCCACCTTTAACCTATAAACTTCTGTGATTTTGAAATAGATTTTTTCTCTGTTCATTAGTACATTCGTAGAGGCATTATTTACCTTTGCAATAAAGTCCAAATGTCCTTATTAGTGCTGAACCCTGACGCTGAAATGTAGCTCTTTTAAAGTTAGCAGTAATCATTTGCAATACAGTAAGCAGATGGAGACCCCATCAGCAATCAATGTCCCATTGTAATAGGTCCTGTGTGTCTAGACAGTCAGAGACAGTCCCAGCCTTTGAAAAGATTACAGGCTGAATAGACAAGAGAAACAAAAAATGTGGAGAAGAAGCCAGCAGACCACAAATGAAGTGTTGTGCTCAGGTTCCCAGTGATGGTCCCTGGTGAAACAGAGATGAGGATATGCCTGGGGGTGCTGTGGCTGAGTGCCTCACACCCCACCTCCCACTCTGGGCACAGAGTAAGGACTGCTGAAGGGCTCCTGCTGCCAGGGAGAATAACAATGAAAGAAAGATAACAGGATCATCCAGGGATTCAGCAGCGGAGGAGAGATGACATGATATTTATCTGCTGTCTGCAGGAGAGAATCATATTTCTTTTGCACAGATGGATGTGCACACAATCAACTTCTGAAGATGCAAAACAAGGGTTTCTGATTTCCACCCAGGCTTACCTAGTGATTACATTAAAGCCAGAGATAGCTGTACCTGCTTCTGAATAATTTTAATTACCAAAAATCAGTTAGTGTTGGGTTCGTACACAGCAGTACCTGCAGGTGTAGTGGACTTACTTAAGGTTAGCTAAGGTCTAGTTCAGATTTAGCTGCTGTGAAAACAGTTTGTATGACCTCCAAAACTGCTTGCAAATTTCATCCAAACTTGGTAATTAGTTTCCACATAAGAACTATGAAAATCTGTGTGTTGATAGTGAAGACAGAAACAGTGATAGTATCTCTCCAGCTGCCCAACCTTATTCTACTGGATATTGAAGGTTCTATGCAGACAAACACATTAGGAATTGGGGTTTCTTTTGTCTATTGCACAACTTGTTTGTAAATGCACTTATTCTATCTTATATTAACACTACCTTAAATGCCCTTCTTCTCTTTAACAGCAGTAGGTTAAACAAGATTTGGGGTTTTATTAGTATATATGCTTTGACAGTGAGGAGGTATTTTTGATAGATATTTCTTTTTCTTCTACTTTTATCCTGAAGCTTTGATTAAAGTCTGAAGTTCAGAAACAATCATGTTAAAGTCACCTTTGAACCAAGAAAAATCTGAATATATCCGAATAAAACTGAATAATCTGAAAATGCATGTCTTGGGCTTACCTTGCTGGTCCAGGACTTTCACAGTGTAACATCATTAATAACTCTGAGAAATCTGTCCCTGGTGAGTTCCTGGGGCTGGGTTTTGCTTCAGCCTCAGATTTTGTGATGGCCAACTCAGACGGTTGTTGGGACAGGCCGCCCCTCCTGCATATCCTTGTCCCTGCCTCTTCTAACCTGTCCCAAGCCTCCAGACAGCCAGAACATTGTTTTGAATTCAAAGACACAACATTTCTATGGCTAAGCCCTCCAGTCCCTCAGAATCCTTAGCTGCTGAATTGCCAGCCCACGCCTTGCACTCAAAGGCTCTCCCACTGCTCCTTCTGCTCAGGGACTATTTCCCTGTGGTGATAAGAGCAGAGATGTGGTACACCTGGGCAGATGCTCCTGGCAGAGGTGCCAGTTTCTCCCCCAGGGCTGGAAGCACTGCTGGCTTGAAGCATGGCAGGCAGAAGTGGCCTCTTCCCTCATTGAACCAATGTGTGCCACCAGACTCTGCCAGCTGGCCTTGTCCAGGTCAGAGCAGCACTCAGCATTTTGTCCTGGCTGGAAAAGAAGAGCTGAAGAAGAGGGGTTCAGGGTGAAAGCAGCCAAAGTTCTCCTGGGGACAGCTGCCAGCTCACTGTCTGTGGTGGTGGTGGTGCTGCTGAGCAGCAGGAGCATTCCAGGACAAGGAAAAGCCTATTGTGTTTGGGGCACTACCTGCATATTGCAGCTGCCAGAAGAATGTGAATGAATGGCAGTATCTTTGTCTTTATTGATGTGAACACAGAAGGCCTTCCATGGTTCAGCTTTCTCATCAAGAGGACATTGGTCTGATGAATCATTGCTTGGCTGTTTCCAATACCAAGGGATGTAGGAGGCACTGCTTTTCATGTACATGATCGAATTAATAGATCAGATCTACGCATCTATATCCAACTACAAAAATCACATCAGTGCTTTTGCTGATCACCCACAAACCCACATTTGCTGAAAGCTTTGTTTAGCAGATTGTGATATAGGGACATTGTGATTTCTTTCCCCAGCAAGACACAGAATTATCAACATCTTTTTGCTGATGTGCTCAAATGTGCTGGTCCAGACTGTAAATTAATTGCCCACAATGTTTCAGTCCAAGACTCAAACAGAATTCTTTAATTTAAATACACTTACGGTTTCAACAGCTGAGTTGAAATTACTATTACATAATACTAATCAAAACTTGGCATGGACACATTAAAAACAGACTGTGCCTTTTTTTCTAGTGAGGTGGCAATTTACAACTAGAGAACAAATGTCTAAGTTCCAGGAGATCAGTCTGGGGAAACAAACACTAATTTATTGCAAGAATCTTAGACATAGATGAAGAACCAATTTCTTGAGCACATAACTTTATATTTAAAAGTATGCTTTGATCCAGCTGGCTTGCATACTAAAGAAGAATTTTCTTAATTAGGAAAGAAGATACAGCTCTTATAACTCCATTTTACACTTTTCTTATTTGTGTCTGTCTCTCTGTGTGCATGCAAAACAACCTGTTAACCACCCTGCTTATAAACTCTGTCTGGTGCTAGGGACCCTCTACATTATTCTATTCTACATTGCAAATTCTGTTCTCATTGTTGTGCATGCCTGCGACCTTTTGCCTTCAGATTCAGCTGAAGTCCTCTGGGAGGTGACAGAAAGGAAAAAAAACCCTTTAACTTGGCTAGATATAACAGTGGAGGGTCATTAAATCTTGGTGACCAGTTATTCAGTTACAGTCCATTTAATCATACAGCAGCAAAATAATTGGCAATGGCTCAAAGCAAACTAATTATTCCAATCTGAAACTCGGCAGGGTAACAAGTAAACTGTGGATGAGGTGGTGATAGATTTTGCACATCTGACAGGCCTGATCTGTGAGGCTCTTGACAAGGAGACTAATGACAACCCAGGAAGTGCTCTCTTTTCAGTCATGCCAAAAAATGAGGAACGACTGAGAGCAGAAAAACATCTGCTGGAAGGAGAGGAAAAGACCACTTTCAGGAGGAAAAAGGGAGACAAAGAAGGGTGGGCTCTTTAAAAGCCTCTAATCCAAACCTTAAGGTTGGATGGCCACAGGGGCACAGAGTGCCCTTTCTTTTTTTGATGATATTTTTCTCCCCTCTGAATGTCTTGCATCAGCCAAAAAGTAATTAGGCTTACTGGCAAATATACATGTCCTGGGAAAACCATGTGGCAAGCTCAGAGAGCTCTTGGACTTGCAGTTTGGGAAGGAATTAGCCGGAGCACTCTGGAGTCAGCACAAGGGTTGGGACGCTGCTCTGTGAAATCCCAACCACAAAGGCTTTGGAGTGTCCAAGAGACAGAGCCTGAAGTCACAGCAATGTTCACACAGCCCATTGAAACTAAAAAGACAATATTTGGGTGAGTACTTTCAGGTTTGTGACAGCACAGTTTCTTCCTTTTTGGGAGGTAATCACACCACTGCTGTCTGGTGAGGCCCTAAAAGGCTCCAGGAGACCTTAGTGGGATAAACATTATTCACTCCTGGAAAAATATAGAAGTCAGCTGGATATTGTTCTGGTGCAGAGTGGAAATTCAGATGTTCCTCACTAAGACCTCAAAAATCAGATCTGCCAAAATCTTTGAGGGATGGTTTTGAAGACAGTATTTCCTGGAATGGAGGTACAATAGTGTTCCTCCTTCTTACTCTGTGGTAGCACAAAATCTTTCCAAAAAGCAGAGAAGGATGTACAACAACAGAGCAACATAGTGGAAATTATTCAGGTGGGAGCTGAGAAGAAGTTATCTTGCTCTATAAGGCATGACCTGGTGAGTAGCTGCAAATACCAGAAATCACAACAAAATTTTATCATCAAGAAAAAGTGCTTTTCCACTGGCTCTTAAACAGAAGAGCTAATGACAGAAGCCAAAGCTCAAACATTATGAGCAAATAATTCAGAATCAAAAAATCAGGGGTTTGGAGAATAAAACATCTCTCTCTGCAACTGCTTCTGTGATCCTTAGTGCAGGGACACTAAGTGTCAGACATAGAAGAAAAAGAAAAAGTTTAATTGAAGAGATGAGCTATGTACAAGTGTTATTAAAGTCACCATTATAACTGTACAAAGGGTTTGAAATCAGACTACTTACATCTATCACTCATTGTAATACTTCTGCAGAAACTAGAGGTGATCATAAAAATGACATAAAGGTCCAGATTTGAATGGGACTTCCAACTTCCACGGAAAGCAGTGCCTTATATTAAGTTCTCCATTCTTTGTCAAACTGTCTCTTGAATACTTCCATCAAGAAAAGTCCACCACTTTCCTGGCTCCTGTGGCTAATAACTCTCATGGTGATGTTTTTTTCCCCCCTGAAACTGGGGAAGCTTTTTATAGGTGTCCAATTTGTGGAGCTGGTCCTTAAATGAACTCTCTGATACAATTGTTTGCCATTCCTTCTCAGCATAGAGGCCTGGGGGCTGATCTCACCCATGATGACTGATGTGAAGAGGGCACTGAGTACTTCTGTCTTTTCTTTGGGCATTTGTAATTAACCTTCCATCACCATTCAGCAGCATACCTGCAGCTTTGTGCTTCCACTCTGTAACAGAGCAATAACAGCCTTTTATTTGCTGTGTTTGACATCATTTGCCAATTTGAGCTTTGGCTGAATTTTTCCTTTGCTAACTACATCACTGCATGCAGGAGCACTATTTCTATATTTCTTTGTGGTATTCTCACCTTTTCCATCTCTCTCATGTCTCTCTTTTGCATTGGAGCTCTCTCAGTAACTCACTGTTTACAGGATGTTTTCCTTCCTTTTTCTGATGAAGAATGTAGGCCAATTTTATGCCTTGAAACTGAAAATATTCCAGTGTTCCTGAGCTCCTTTGCCCTCCAAGGGACACAGATAGGTTGGTGGCTGGTGCAGCACTGTGCTGTTTTCCCAGCAAATACTGAGTTAGCTGGAGGATGGACAGCAGCTTTCCTGTGCCATTTGAGAGAGCTGCTGATAATCAGATGAAGCTGCTTCTGACAAAGGGGCGGTTTTCTTGAACAAAGGTATGAGAAGAGAGCCTGTCCTGCCCGTGCAGGATTTGCTGTGAGTCTGTACACGATTTCTCTAATAAGTTGAGCCTGAGAAACAAAGAATCAGAGAGTTGCTTCTGAGAGCTGACCATACGTAAGACAGGCATAAGGCAAATTTATGGCTGTGGGTGAGCACCTGAGGCTTCAAAACATGCAGGAGAAAAAGATCCTTTTCACAGATAATTAGGGAGGAATAGAACTGTTAGAACCTGATAAAATTAATAGAACCTGAGCTACCTGCTGAAGGAACAGAGGCCTTTTAATTGTCATTTACTGTCTGCAGTGGGCATAGAGACAATGACAGATGACTGAACCTTGCCTCCTAAGCACAGTTACAGTCCTGCTCACTGCCTCCACGACAAAGAAAGAAGCTAAGCACACCAGCACAAGTGATCCTCACCTCTGTTTGACCCTCCCTACTGTTCTACTGACTTTGATGATGGCAGAGAAAGAGCTTGCAGACAAAATGTGCTCACAAACCCAGTTTTTTCTCCTGCCAGCATAACCAGCAATCTGGGTATTACCACCCTCAATTTCCTAAAAAATCAGACCTCTGTGGAGATTCATCTGAGCAACAATTCTGCTGGAACAATAGACAACTCTTTGTTATTTGAACTGCAGAAACACTGGGGGTTTGGATGAAGGTCTCTGACCATTCTGAGCTGGTGGAACCTGTGTCCTGGAAAAGCAGTGACTGGTGAGCTGAGGAGCTGCCCAGCCAGGGTCACACAGCATTTGGAGCTCCATGGTCTCACACAAATCACTGGCCACTGGCAGTGACTCCAAAAACTGAGACCTTGCCCAGCAGCCTGAATCAAAACCTGGTACAGACAAATCCTCCTCACCTGCCATTCCTTCTTTTTCACACCTGCATTTTGTTCTGAGAGCAAACTTTGGCTTCTGGTAGCAGAATACTGAGTCAGCCACATGATCACTTAACCTGGCAGTCCTCAGTACTTATTCAATATTTAAAAAGCATCATTTCACATTATGTTTTCTACAGTTCTCACTTTTGTTTACCACAATGGTGTAGTAGCAATTAAATTATTATGCCTTTTAAGTGATTAAATAAATAAAATTAAATATTTTAAGCATCATTCAAGAAGGAGTATTATTTGTCTTCTTGGGAATGTTATGTAAGCATGCAACCATGCCAATATGCATTAAATGAATCTTATTAACAACAACATATTATTTATTTACTAAGAATGTGATAAATTCTGTCATATTACATATCTGAAAAAAACTATCGTTAATCGGCATGGATCACCTCGGTGAAACAGAATTAAAAATAGAGTATTAGCATAGTTTTTAAGAGTAGAGTCAGTAATAGTAGAATTAGAATTAATATGAGCTGTAATTTTTAATGATATGGAAAACAATCACAGAAGAAGACATTTGAATGTCCTGGATAACCTAAAAAATCTACTACCCAAAACCTAAGTAAAACTTCAAGAGATGCTTAACAAATACCTTTATCACAGAATCCATGCCACTGAGGGATGGCAAAAAAACCCAAAACAACTTGTTGATCCAGATGTTGCTGTTTTCCCAACATCAGTAACTGAATTTACAGTGGATAAACTGAGAACAGGCAAAAATTACTCATCCAATGTCTACATCCATCTTGAGCAATCCATGATTCTGAAAGTCAAGAGAAATCCCATCACCAGAAATGGTTAACTTCCTATCTTATTTAAGGCCAAATGGACTTCACTTCTTAAACTTCTCTTATCTATTTTATTGTTCATATCAGGGAGACATAGAAAGATATTTGAGTACCACAAATGATAAGGGATGAGCTACAATTATTTAATCCATAAATATTTTAATCAAATAAATGGCTCAATAGGTTTTGTTTGTTTTGGTTTTATGTTTGTTTGTTTGTTTTAACCTAAAGGACTATTTTCTGGATTTCTGAAGAAAAATATTCTACCATACATAAATTCTGTTGAATTAAGAGCATTATTTGGAACCCTCCCTCATGTGCAATTTAATATTCCTGTTGTTGACAGTGTCAAAATGGTTTTGTTAAAAAGAAGAACAAGAGGGGAAAAACCCTACTAATTGAATATTTTTTCTTGTTCTGTTTGAACCTATGAAAAGTGCTTCCTAGGAGAGAAACAGGCACAAGACACTTTCCATGAAGACTAATGTGTGTGGGTTTAGATACAAACAGTCAGCTGTCTTTTGCCATCCTGGAAATGAAAGAGCAAATGGGTTATCAGAGTCAACCTTGCAACTGAATTAATTAGATCTTATATATTCACAATGGGCTTTTTGTATTAGTTTTTTTTAGACATGTAAACAGCAGTTTTGCACTCAGTATTCATAAGGTATTGAATGCTATACCTAAACTGTGAAGTCTAGCATCAAGAAGAATTGCCATTTAGAAATAATATCACTTTAATACATCTGATTATCATCCGCTCTTTTACCCAAGTCAGCATTCATAATAACCAAACTTCTGGAGAACAGATATTATTCTAAAGAATGAATTTGATAAATCAGACATAAAATGAGATATAAAATTAATCCTCACTTAAAACCATTATAAGAGAAATTCTTAGATTTCCTTTAAGTACCCTGAAGGAGAAAAGTAAGTTAAGCTTCAGGAGAAAGATCACCAAATTTTAAAAATGTGTACATATACTACTATCAAAACGTTCTTTTAAGCTAACAGGAGGCCAAATGGAAGCCTATAGAAATAATAACGTTTGCACCAAGATGTCGAAGCCAAAAAAAAATCTGGTCAGGGTCCGAGAGAGTGATGACGTTTCTGGAGCTTCGATGCCATCTGCTGTCCGGGTAAAAAGAGTGCAGTGATCCCGACATCCACATAGCACTTTTCCATTCCCACATGGAAAACTGACCACGGGCTGACCCCGCAACTGCCGAGTCCTAACAAAGTGACAGCAGAATTGGAAAAAGAAACACCCCCAAAAGCTTCTTGGGACTGGGCAGCTCTTCAGGGAATGGGATTTAAAAAAAAAAAAAAAAAAAAAAAAAAAAAAAAGAGGGATAAAAGAATGCTGTAAAACAGTAAACTGACACCTCAATTCCATGAAGAGGGAATAACTGTTTCAAGAAAGAGGGATGTGGGCACCAACGTCACAGTTTTGAAAATGTTTCTCCAGCAAGACTTCTTTCAAGACAGCAACCTCTCTGCTTGTTCCTAAAGTTAGGACCCAAGACAGGAGTCTTATCTTTAAATAAGACTTACACTTCAAATATGAGAGACATGAGAGGCTACAGCAAGATTGCAAGTACAGATGGTCTCAGATTTACATCTTAGTTGTAAATGGCAGGAGAATGACAAATAAAACTCCAGGGATAAAATATTCCAAAGGAGAAGGCCCACAAAAGTGAGATTTCTAGTCTATTTTACCTAATTCCAGATTTCTCTGTGCAAGTTTGGACTATTACACTGAAATTCTGTGATATTCACCAAGCAATAAAGTTTCTGTGGCACTCTCACTTCAGAGAGCAAACGGCAATGATACTTGGCAGAGAAAAATGAGGTAGTGCAGTAACTGAGCAGTAAGATTTGGGAATCTCCTACCTGAAGCAGCAATCAGATAGTTGAGAAGTGCATGTTGATGCATGAGCTAACTATTTTTCCCAACACAATACAGTCAATATGCGCATATTGGAAAAAACATCACTTATCATATTACAATTAAATTTTTACTATAGAGGCGAACAACGTAAGTGCTTTCCTTGGGGCATGCAGACCTGAATCTTCATGCTAAGCCAAATAATCTCCATTGTGGTCTTGGCTGTGGATGTTCCTGGTCTTTTGGAGGGTCCTTTGCCCTGTCTTTTTTTTTCTTTTTTGTCCAGCAAGATATCGAGAGTGTCTTCTGCAAAGCTGGAAGTCTCTGATGAGATCCCAGAATGGCCTGAACCATGGCTACCAGCTGCAGTAATTGTGCGTGGCTGCTGTGCTGAATAGCTGGGGCTAATATCACTTGGGCTTCCATGCACTGGACACGTCCTCTGTCCTGTTCTCAGCAGGTAGAAGAGGTTTAATCCATACTACGTGCAATGGGTGGCATTTGTACATGAATAAGCATGTCATTCACATGGGCTTGCCTGTCATACTTCAGCTGGAAACATGAAAGCCCTGTCCCTTATAAGAAGCAGTACACTGCTGAGGGTTGTGGTTATTTGGGTCTTTTGCCTCTCTGTGTGAAGTGCTATTGAACATGTACTAGTATTGCTCCACTGACAGGTTCTTTCTTTTTTCCCCATTACTTCTCTCCTGCTCCTTTTTTAAGTGTTCACTTCTATGGAAGCAGGGTCCTTTCAGCCTTTTCTATTATAGCAACCATGCAGCAGCAATGCTCAGGAGAAAGAAAAAATTATAACTCCTGGTAACTCTAATTTTAAATTTTCTTCTCAGTGCCAGTTAACTTGGACAACATGACCCTTCCACTGGGTCTCACCGAAGCTTGGTTACAGTCTGCCTGCTTTGCTTAATTTGATATTTACCCTTTATACCCAACCTGAATGACTTCATGCTTAGTCTTTTAAAAGTTCTTACCTCAAGCAAATTATCCCTTTCAGACCTCTAACACTTCCAATAATCTTATTTGTATGTGACAATTGTAGCAGAAATGAAGTGTCACTCTACCAATATTTGTAACCTGACATGCAAGTGAACTTTGCATAAATCCTGAAACAGAATTTCTGTTGTTTAGCTCTCTCCTTGATCTCAGAAGACATCATTTAGCCAAGAAATTATGAAGATAAACTCAGCAATACCGATCAAGTTTGATTTTCCCCTTCACTGAACCTGTTTTCTGACAAACAATTAGTGAATGACTGTTACTTCTCGTTCTCACTGGCAGTAATTTAATTTCCTCTTTCATTTTAATTTTAAAAAACATTGTGAAGCTAATTTTCAAGTCATTGCACTTCACAGAGTCTGCCTGATTGGAGAGGATTGAGCCACATACAGGTAAAATCAAAACCATTACCTGATCATTTATTTTGGGCAGGATTAACACGCAGGCCTCTTTACCCCCAGTCAGGCATCCTACCCACTCTTCTGAACCACTTCTTAAACTTGCAGTTGGAAACTGCAGAAAAAGGAAAAAAAAAATATTTAAGCCAGTTGGGAGTTAAGGGGGGTGGGGGGGTGGGGGGAAGCTACTAAATCCCAAGGAAATCAGCCCTCTGTTTTATTCATATTTGATTTCACTGGTAACCATGGGAAACTGGAGCCAAACCTGGTACCCTCACTGCAATCCCTCACTACAATGCAGACAGAGACAGAAGAGCTGCAATGGAAAAGGGCATTTCAGCTAAAGGTGGTTCAGTTAGCACTAGAAAAGGCTTTACCTGAAAGGTTCAATAGGGATCTAACCCTAAATATAAAATGGCCAGGTGGACTTGAGAGACTCTGCAGTGCTGCTTAGGAACAGCACCCTCGGACATGGTAGGTATTTTGCAGGGACCTGTTGTGTGCAGCCTGAGCACATGAGTCCTATGATAAGCTGGGTGTCAAAAACACACAATACACTAACTGGAGATGAGACACTTAAAGCATGATTCTGGGCTTTGGGAGAGAGGGAAGACCCCTCTGAGCTAAGAGACTGCTGTTACCTAGAAGCTGAACTTTTTTTCCCCACCAAGGTTGACAGGTAGAGGGAACAATCTGTTCATCTGTTCTACTTTTCAGCCTTTCACAACTCTGTAATTATTCTGTCTGCCCTAGCTCAATTGTTTGCTGAACCTTGAAATTTGGCTGGTAAGTAGTGTTCAACTGGAATGTGTACTGCAGCCAACTAAGAATCTGTGTAGATCTCTATTAAAGATAGCACCCAGCACGCTTCTCAGCCACATAATGAAGCAAGGCAGTTCTTCCCTGTGAGCCTGCTGCCCCATTAGCATTCAAGCACTTGCTGTGACAGTTGTGTGCAAATGTCTGTGGATGCCTTCCTAAAAAATGACATTGACAACATAAAAGGGAAGTACAGAACAGGAATGTGTGTATGTGTGTATCTATTTGGGTGCTAGGAGTGAGTAGACACAACAGCATCATTCAGCCCAAATCATCTGAAGCAATCCAATAAACACAGTCTTGAGTACCAAGAGCCATCAAACAATCCTGGATATTCTGCTGATGCCCTTTGCACAGACAAAACATTATCCACATAACTCAAGGTCATCTGAGAAATAATTAGCATTACTGGCATGGATGGTGATCAGTGCCATCAAGGTACAGCAGGTAAGGAGCTGACTAGGAAGAATAGGGAAAGCAGGTGCAGAGACAGTACCTTATTTCAGGAGCAAGATCTTTGAGAAAATCTCTGGGGATTCACTGTGAATTTCCTTTAATGATAGTGTTGCAAAATGTGGAAACAGCTTGAAGAAACTTAGGTGTATTAGCTCAACAATAGTAAGACAATAGTAAGAATTTCTGTGAGATCAGTGGTTGAAAACTGCTGAAAGAGACAGGAAAGTGTGTGTTACTATGTCCTAAATGTATCAACATGTCACTAAAAAGACAAAGCTGTGAGAAGCTCAAGTGGTTCCACAGGGCAGGTGCAAGGCAAGATCCAGAAGCACAAACCACACCAGTGAGACACTGCATAGGCTCTAGCTCAAGTTCAAGAAAGATTGAATCAACTCAGAAGACCTGCAGAGAATGACAGCTAAAATGTTAGTGAGAAATACGGCAAAACTACAGAAGTTTGGCATATTTAGTCTCACAAAATGCAAGCAGAGAGTAGTACAATTACTGTATGTGAATACAAACGAATGCTGAAAACCTGAGTGGTCATGCTGGCTCAAGACTAAACAGGTTTAAACTGATCACAAACACATTACACAAGAGACAGTTACAGGAGAAGCAGTTTCTGACTCATCATAATTAATTGGGAGAATCATATGGAGTAAAATACCCTGAAAAAAACAACAACACAATACCAAAAACAAAACTCCCAATTTTATTATGTTTTAAGATATTTCTAGGAAACAGGGAATCATATTTGATATGCTGGCCCTGTCTCATATTCCTGCATTCTGCATTTGAGATAGATCACAGTGTGGGGGACAGAACTACAGTGCTCCTGCCGTGGTCGAGTTGCTGGTCCCTAGAATTGGTTCTCCTGGAGAGATTCATTATCCCTGGCACCTGCAGCATGGAAAACACCATTAGGGAGATTTCTAGAGGATGTCAGGGATGACACAGATGTTAGATATACCAACTGGGATTATGCTGGTCAGGATGTGCTTCCTTAAAAATAAGGAAGAACTGGTCAGGGCGTAACTGTAGTGATCCAGACACAGGGAAGTTCAAGATCCTGGGCCAGGGTAGGGAGTAGGAAGGCCAATAGCCCTGAACCTCACTTCAGAAAGCCGTGGCTTACTCAGGGAAGAGGTAGGTGTGAGGCAGCTCTTATAGGAGCCAGCTCTTGTGGGGTTTGAAGGGCAAAGGAGCTCAAAAAAAAAGTCCTTGTTGATGCTCAAGGATAAAAACAGATATTTTAGGAGGCTGGCTTGGCTATAAAGAGAATTAATGGCAGAGCAATGCAAAAAAAAAAAAAAATTATAAGCACAGTAGGAATTAGGAGAGGTTATAACAGAGATTATATTATTATTTCTGATGGAGAGTCCAGAGGTGTAATCAGGAAAATCAAAGCTAAGCCGGGGTTCAAGAAGTGCTTCTGCTGCTATGTAAGAAGTAAATCATGTAAAGAAATTATGACAAATGGGTTGAGCAGTACATTGACAGCAAATGCAGGCAAAAAAGAGGTACTTGGTACCTTCTTCCTCTCAGTTTCCACTGACACTGTTCACAGGTGTTTTAGCCCAAAGGCAGGGATGAAGATGAATAGAGTACATTCAGCTCAGAGGTTTCCTAGAAAATCTTATCTTACACAATTCCATTGACCTAAGTGGGATTTGTCTGAAGGGGGTTGAGTGAGGTGGCTAATGACAGTGTGAAGCCACTCTCTGCCATTTTTGAAAGGTTGTGGAGCCTGGGGAGGTCCCTGATGATTTTATGTCCATCTAGAAGGCACTTACTGATCCTGTAATTCCCAGTGCTCCATCAGGTCACTCTGTCTGGGGCAGGGGACTCCAGACATGTGAGGTAAGAAGGTTCATTGTGTAGTTCCCCATGTCACCCTGGGAGGCTGCAGTGCAAAGTTCCACAGGCTTTTCCCACATCTCAGCACTTCTTGCCAGCCCTCTGAGCTGCCCTGATTCCTCCCCCAAGGAGCTTTTCATAGGATCTTGGAAAGATTTGGGTTAGAAGAGACCCCTAAGATAACCTAATTCCATCTCTCTCCTCTACCCCTAAGAGCAGGGATGCCATCCACTAGATCAGGTAGCTCTAGGCCCCACACAGCCTGGCCTTGAACCCTTTTATACCGAGCACTCACAGCTTCTTTGGTCAAGTATGTGTCAGGGCCTCACTATCACCTGAACTAAGATTTTCCTCCACATATCTGGCCTCTTTCAGCTTAAAGCTATTCTCCTTTGTTTTATCACTACATGCCCTTGCAAAAAATCTCTCTCCAGGTCACTTGTAGCCCCTTTAGGTACTGGAAAATGCTCTAAGGTTTCCTTTCACTTCTCCAGGCCGAACAACCTCAACTCTCAGCATGTCTCTCCTTAGCACAGGTTCTCCAGCCTTCTGAGTATCTTTGTGGCCTCCTCTGGACCAGCTCTAAGATGTCTACAGCTTTCTTGTGCTGGGGAATCCAGAGCTGGATGCAGCTGTCCAGGTGGAGTCTCAAGAAGGCAGAGTAGAGGGGAATAATCACTTCCTTTGACACGTTTCCTCCATTGCTTTTGGTGTGGCCCAGGGGGTAGTTGGCCTTCTGGGCTGCCAGCCCACATCACTGGCTCATGTCCACCTTTATATTCCACCAGAAGAAACTCCAAAGTCCTTCTCCACAGGGCTTCTCTCAATGAATTCTTCTCCCAGTCTGTGCTCATGTCTGGGATTGCCCCAGGTGCAGCACCTGGCACTTGGACTTGTTGAACCTCACTGTGTTTTTTAGGCCCCATTCTCGAGCTTGTACAGGTACCCATGGCTAGCCCCATCCTTCAGATGTGTCACCAGCACCCTCAGCTTGGTGTCAGCTGCAAACCTGTTGAGGAGCTGCTCTCCCTGTCTATGTCACTTATGAAGGTATTGAAGACCACCAGTCCCAGGACACAGCCCTGAGGGACACCACTCATCACCAGCCTCCAGCTGGACATGGAACCATTGACCACAACTCCCTGTCTGTGTCCATCCAGCCAACTCCTCCTCCACTCAAGCCTACACCCTTCAAACCTGGGTCTCTCCAAAGGCTTTGCAGATATCCAGGTGGATGACATTGGTCAGTCTTCCCTTGCTGACCATTGCAGTCATTCCATTACAGAGGGCCACAAGATGGGCAGGGACAATTTTCCCTTAGTGAAGCCATGCTGGCTATCTTAGAACACCTCTTTGTCTTCCATGTGCCCTAACATTACTTCAAAAGGATCTGGTCCATGATCTTCCCAGGCACAGAGGTGAGGGTCACTGGTCTGTAGCTCCCTGTGTCTTCCTTTCTCCTGGTTTTAAAAATAGGAGTGATGCTTCCTTTATTCCAGGCACCAGGGAATACCCGTGACTGCCCTGAATTTTTTAAATGTGATGGAGAATGGCTTGGCAACATCAGCCAATTCCCTCAGGACTCTGGGATCTATCTCATTGGGCCCCACAGACCTGAGTGTATTTTCTCTCCTATCCAGGGTGCAGGCAGGTGGGCCAGGGTGATCCCACCTGCCCAGCTCCATCGGGGCACTGTGTCCTGTTTGGGACCCCAGGCAGAACTGACAAACCAGAAGGGCTCAGGGGAAGCCACTAGAACTGTGGGGCTGAAATAATCACCCTGAGAGGAGGGTCTGTGGGGCTGGGGCTGGTTCAACATGGAACAGAGAATGATTTGGAGCAGTTCACAGCACACCCTTGTGCCTGTGGGGATGAGATCAAGTGGATGGGGCCAGGATCTTCCCAGTGAAGAACACTCCCTGGCAGGAGGGCAAAAGACAGTGACATCAGCAGAACCTAGAGAAGTTCAGCATACAGTTAGAAGGGGAAAAAATGAGATTAATTATGCACTATAGCAGGAGCCAGAGGAGGGATCTTTGGAGGTTTTCAAAGTCTGGCTGGACAAAGCACTGAGATTCAAGGTCTGAATTAGTTCAGGGTCTGAATTAATTAATTCTCCTCCAAGTAAAAGTTTGGGGTAGAAGCTACTTATAACTGTGCCAACTACAAGGCTTTTGTGGTTTGTGACCTAGGAGTTGGTATTGTTTTACACAAGGTTTTATGTAGACAGAATAACTACACATCCAAGTGAATTCCTGTTGAATCCAGAGGGCTCACACTCCCCAGCTGTCAGGTTACACATATGCTAGGAAATAAGTGTACTGTAGCAGCAACATTACTTCACAGCAGATGGCCTGTAGAAGCTATGAACACTGTGACAAAAGCTTCAGAGCATAGCATATTGTTCTCTTTTATACAGTAGTCAGCACAGAAAGCAACATGTTGGAAAGTGCATGCTCAAAATCAAGTAATGTAAAAATCTATAGTCAGGTTACTGTAGAAAGACCTGTTTTGGTGTTTAACTCCTCACACCACACTGGAAAAGATTGTTCTGTGTGTGTGGCTGTCCAGCTTAGGCCAAATTTGTTTATATGAGTTTTAGCCGCATTTTGATTAAATTAAAATACTTTCAGATAACCACAGTGATGACTGCAATATGATTAATGACTCATACAAAAATGAACTGATCTAATTTACTCATAGTAGGCCCAGTTAGACCTGTAGGATTTGATTCACTATTTTTCACATAAATATTATTCTTGGAATCGATGTTCCAGACTAATTGCTGACGATTCCTGACGTCATTTTCCCAGCTTTTTATAGAGCACTCATCAATCCACTCTGGAACTGCTCAGTCCTGTCCTGAAGCTCGGAAGACTCACCCTGTGACAACTGTCAATACTAATGGGCTGCCCGACTGGCTGCAGTATTTACGATTCTAATGGCTCATGCAATTTTTGGCCTTGCTTTGGAATATTCAGATGTCTGGCCTTTCCACAGCAGCTCTGCAGAACCACGGGAGGACAATGTACAGCTTCCGGCTCCCGTTTGTCCTTGTTATTACAGGACAGGCAGGAACACAGACAGGACAGAAGCTCAAACAAAGCCTAAATATTAGAATAGCTGGCAAAGAGTCTGCACTCTGAAACACTCTAAACTCCCCCTAGAGCCACAGCAGCCCTTCCTGGTAACAGACACAGACATCAGATAACTGTCTTCAGAGGCATTTGTCAAATCCAAATAATTTTTTATTCCTTCCCTTTTAGCTGTCTGGCACTCCAAAGAAATCAGTGACAAAATAAGGAAACTTTACATGAGTAAAAATATTTTTTCACCCTCAGGTAAACTGTCTTGAAGCATACAGAATTCAATACCTCCCTCTCCTAGGTCATTTCTGCACACAGAGATTTAAAGAGTTTGATTCCAATGCCAGTATGTTCAGGGCACTAACATGGCTGGGATAAGCTTCCAGAGTCACTAGCCAAGGCTGTTACAAGAGGACCTCTTCCCTGAAATGCTTGGGGAAAGAAGCACTATGCAGCCTGGTACTCAACTTCAAGTCCAATTTGGCCTTTCTTGGCAAACATCATTTCCTGCAGTTGCAAAATGACACTTACCAGGTGGCAAGGGAGCACATAAACAAACAAACAAACAAACTGATACATAAAGGGGTTAGATTCCAACTGCAAGCCCAGTTGTGAAGCTGGACTATGCTCTAGGAATATCTCCTGGAGGTGCCTTGCAGACATGCCCTGAACTGAGATTCCCCTCCTCACCCCTTATCCCTCACTTCCTTAATAAATGGTATAAAACAAAGTTATTTCAAATTAAGAAGTTAATATACTTACTATAGCTATTGCCCCTAAATTTCGGAATAGAAAAATAAAATAAAAGGCTTTACAGCTGAGTGAGAACTTTTATTACATGTTTAAGGAAAATTTACATATTAGAGTCAGCTGACAAATCTTTTGCGGGTTTCCCCATATTTGATACTGATTTTACTGATGGAAAGTATCTACATATTCCTAATAAAATTACTACACCCACATATTTAGCATAATAAATATATAAGCCTGTCAAGATGATAGTCTAATGCACTTGCCATGCTGTTATTGTATAGTGAATTCCAAGTATTCTTGGCAGGTATTTTGAGTGTCAATCAGGCTAAAACACTAACAACAGAAAAGCAATTGCTCTCAAAATAAAAGACCTCAAGTGTGAACCCTGCATAAAAGAAATTTTAGTCCCTTTTATCAGTAAAGACTGGGTTTCATTTTGATCTCATACTAACTTTCCATCAGTGTGTGCAATAAAACTGAACTGTAGGTTCTTGTCTGCAGACTCCAGTGCTAACATCCATGGTGTCCAAGGGCTGGCAGGAACTCTAATGGGATTTTCTATGCTTCTGAGTCTGGTTCTGAAAATGCACCAAATTATTTCCCTCATCCAAGGCAGTACCACTGCTTCAAAGTGAGATGTCTCCAAATCTGAAGGACCCAGCCCCTTTTGTTGATTTTTTTTTTTTTTTCAGACCATGAGGCATGCAGACATGAGAGATTACAGGTAAATCCAAAGAAAAGCAAGATCCAGACCCTCTTTTCCTGCAGTTGGTAGTGGCTGAAGTGGTTACAACCACCTTGCTGCAGGTAACCACTGCCTCCATTATTGCATAATACCTCACTGTCTAATTAGCTGATTAACCTGCACAGCTGCTCTTTACTATCGTGACAAACAGCGTGAAGCTGCTTCTGTGTTAATCCTGCACAATAAATGAGGATGATTGAGAAGCATGGTAGCAGTTTCACAGCACAAGTAAACCCCCAAATTACTTCTGTACCAAAGGAAACAATGCTGGCAACAGGAGGCAGATAAAGCTCCGGAGTGCCTGCAGAATAAGATGAAGGGTGAAATAATGAGTTACTGCAAACTGGAATCTAAGCAGAGGTTCACCTGCTCCAGAGATGTGTCTGCAGTTGGTTCAGCCTTCACAAAAGGTCAACTAATTTGTGATACAGGGAAAGCCAGCGGGAGATCTGCATTGGGAAGCATGGAACAGCAGAGAACCAGTCAACTCAATAGCAAATAAACACTACAGCCTAGGACACCTCGCATTCATTCATTTTTATTTCACATTCACAACCAGTGGGAAAAGACTGCTTTTGAAGCATTTTCCAGGGATAGGTCACTTATTGTGAAATAAATGTGAAATGCTGCCTTTCATTAAGGGTAAGGTCATGTTACTGCCTGTCAATGATGGTGCTAACTTCCCTCACCTCTCCATTATCAACATGTGCTCTATTTGATCCCAAGCCCCTCCAGGCTGTGCTGCCCTTCTGGATCTCTTCTACATCTACTTTTGTAACAACTCTTCCTAACCACCAGCAGCAGCTCAAAAGCTTGCTTCTCCCTTTCATTACCTCTGTTATCCAGACTGACAAGCATCTGCCTGGAGTACTGCCCTCTGCATGCCTCCTCCTAGCTCAACACAGACAAAAAAAGTTGCTTTCTACACCCTCAGGGCCTTGTTCAGGCCATTTCTGTCAGTGCTGTCTTCTTTTGAAAAGCCTGCACCCACCTCAAAAGGCCTGAAACAGAATGTGCTGCTTTCTTACAAGCACCATTTCACCCCTTGCTTCCCTAAACAGTTCTTTGGGGTGAGTCACCTTCAAAGCCTTTGTCTGCCATCACTCCCAGAATCTGGGCAGGACCTGTAAAAATTATGGCAATGATAAGGCTGCCTTAATAGCACACACACATCTAAGACAATGGGATGACCCAGGTAACAAAGGGGGTGTGTGTATTTACTGTAGGTTAGTGCAGAGGCAGAATTGACTTCCCAAGAGCACTGACTCGAGACTTTGCCTCAGTCTTTGCCACTGAAAACCACAGAAACTCTTCCCAAGATAAGCAGACAAACTCGAGTATCATGCAACGGGGACATTTTTTGTGGCTGGAGAGGTGACACGCAGGTAACCTGAGGTGACAACA
Organism: Lonchura striata; assembly: GCF_050655825.1. Classification (NCBI taxonomy): domain Eukaryota; kingdom Metazoa; phylum Chordata; class Aves; order Passeriformes; family Estrildidae; genus Lonchura; species Lonchura striata. The sequence goes on along the minus strand of NC_140740.1, from coordinate 4,691,761 downwards.
GGCAGACGTGTACACACTGATACTGTTACAACGGGTTCTGTAACAATCAGGGTCCTTGAACCTAGGAGGGTGCTCACAGCTGTGAACAGGCTTGGGTAAAGAGCAGGTCCTGGGGAATCATGGACAACCAAAAGGAGCCGAGAGGGACAAAGCTATGGCAGCACACAGCTCACACAGCTGGAGTTAAGTGCACCAGGGAAATCAAGTTACTTGGAAGCAAGAATCCAAAAGTAATCATCTTATGCATTTGCCACCAAAACATCTTTCTAAGTCTTTGGCTTCATTTCACATTTTTCTCAAATCAATCCAATTTTTTTTTCTCTTGGATAGGGGATGTTTGTATGCTGATTGAGTCAGCATATAAACTGTTGTAAATAAAGTTAGCTAACTGTGATGCTTCAGTCTGTACACAGGGCGATTGCGCAAAATACTTCAGATACAGAAAGAAAAAAAAAACCACAAAGCACTGGCTGTCAATGAGAAGCACTATGAAACTAAATTATGAGGCTGCTCTGGGGGAGAAATTCCAACTCTAGATTCTGCAACTGCAAGAAAGAACTGGAGAGCCAAGCCCTGACAGATTTTATGGAGCTGAATGGGCTGAGCTAGAGGAAATATCAAGATTCTATTTATTTATTATATTCCCAATACAGTGAGTTGTCATAAATTCTTGAACCACTCAGAGGGAAAAAAAAAAAAATCACAGCTTCTTTTTTTTCTCTCATTCTATTTCAAAATTCAAATAAATTGTCAGAAAAAGACCTTCATCCTTAGCCGTTCATAGCCTCTGGAATTGTTTCCCAGTTATTCTGGGGCTTTTACAAGCAGAGCCAAACAGCCACTGTTGAAATGAGCCCCTAGCCCTGGGCAGAACTGCTTCACACACTAACCAGCAAACACAGAAGTCAGAATGAGTAGTTTAGCACAAGCTGAGCAGAAAAGGGTAGTGAAACTGACACAACCCCTCAGCATGAGGTATTTTAGTTTGCATGTGAAGCTCATGAAGCTCAGCACTCGCATATCTGGACTGCTGAAAGAAAAGTTTAAAAAAAAATCCCTTTTATCTTCAAAGTATAGACTTAGGTATCAGGCAAGAGTGAAAGTGAACAAGCAGCATATTTTAGGTTGTAACCACCCAAGCAAAAACTAGCAAGTGATATTTTCTCTCTCTCTCTTTTTTTTTTTTTTTTTTTTAATGGCTCTCCACGCAGAGCAAGCAAGTTATTCTGTACTGTCAGGAATGCTGGATTCCTACTAGCAACAGTCAGCGGTTTCTTTTTCGTTGTGAAAGCTGCAGGAGGCTCTGGCTCTCTGGCAGCTGTATGACAGAGCATGAGCAGGACGCTGGCAGAATCAGCACCTCCAGCCCTGTGTGTACGTGTAGCACGTCCCCATTCCCTCACTCCTGCAGGGAAAGGGGTCTTCCTCTTCCCTGCTGCCTGGCAATGCTGTCTGCTGGCCTGGGAGGAAATGCTGAGGAAGCTAAGCCTACTGTAAAAAATGAGTTAGGAGATGGTTCTCATTACAATGATTAAGCTGACAATCTTAGTGGCAGGCTAGAAATTTTCTGGCCATTACACAATACTAGGAAATTTGGAGTTTAACTGCAACTAAGTCAGCCTGACATAAGTATCCCCTTTTGCAGAAAGACAGCCTTTATTCAAAGAAGATGCCCTGGGAGATCCTACAACTGCAGATGGAAGAGGTTACAAGGAGCAGGAGAAAAGGTCTCTTTTACCAACACAGCTGGCTCAACTTTAAAGTTTACTTGTAGCAACTTTCCTCCTACATTATCTAAAGAGCAACAGGGCAAACACAGGTTAATAACCCATCAAAGGTATGCATCAACTACCCAAACACTAAACTGCAAGCTACTAAACTCACCATGAGCCAGCAGTGTGCACTCACAGCCCAGAAAGCCAAATGACTGCTGGGCTGCTTCCAAAGCAGCGTGGGCAGCAGGTCAAAGGAGGAAATTCTGCCTCTCTTCTCCTCTTGTGAGACCCTCACCTGCAGTGCTGCATCCAGCTCTGGGATACTCAAAGTGAGAAGGACTCATGGAGCAAGTCCAGAGGAGGCCACCAAGCTCATCAGGAGCACCTGCCCTGTGAAGTCAGCTTGAGAAAGCTGGGGCTGTTCGCCCTGGAGAAGTTTCCAGTATCTGAAGGAGCATACAGGGAAGCCAGAGAGGGACACTATGTTGGGAACTTTAGTGATAGGACAAGGAGGGGTAGGTACAAACTGAAAGAGGGGAGGTTTAGGGAATCTTTCCTTTTGAGGGGAATCTCTCCTATTTATCCCCAATTTAAGCTGGATATAGGGAAGACATTCTTTATTGTGATGGTGAGACACTTGAACAGCTTGCCTGGGGAGGTTGTGGATGTTCCAACACCTGGTGTTGTTCAAGGACAGGTTGGATAAAGCAACCTTGAGCAACCTTAGTTGGAGGTGTCCCTGCCCATGGCACAGGGGCTGGGACTAGATGGTCTTTTATATTCTATGAAATGAGCACTGGCGGAACTGAGGGTGCTATAAACCTGCAAGCGTGTATTAATAAGCTTGTATAACAACTTACAAGCGGTGTGTCCTGTGCCACTCATTTCAAGAAGAACACTGAGGGGCTGGAGCATGGCCAGAGGAGGGAACGGGGCTGGGGAAGGGAATGGAGCCCCAGGAGAGGCTGAGGGAGCTGGGAAGGGGCTCAGCCTGGAGGAAAGGAGGCTCAGGTGGGACCTTGAGCTCTGCACAGCTCCTGACAGGAGGGGACAGCCAGAGGGGTCAGGCTCTGCTCCAGGAACAGGGACAGGAGGGAATGGCCTCAGGCTGGGCCAGGGGAGGTTTAGTTGTATATTAGGAAGAATTTCTTCAGAAAGGCTGGCTGGACGTTGGAATGGGAGACTGCAGAGTCACTGCCCCGGAGGTGTTCGAGCAACGCCTGGACGCGTCACTCAGCGCCACGGCCTGGCTGACACGCTGCTGTCCGGCCACAGGCCGGACTCGCAGACGTTCTTCCCCACAATCACTCCGTTCCTTCTCTCTCTATCTATTTATACACATTGATATCTGTATTTCTGCCTCGCCGCCCGCGCCCCGCCTCCCGCTCTCCCCGCCCTCAGGCGCGCCCGCGCCTGCGCCGTGGCGCGCGCCCCGGGCGGCGCATGCGCAACCGCCGCTCCCGCCCAGCCCGGCGCCGCCTCCCTCCTCCTCCTCCCTTTCCCGGCCTCTGCCCCGCCACCTCTTCCCGGGGAAGGGACGAGGGCGGCCGGAGCGCGGCACGTACCCGCCGCCATGCAGATCACGCTGAAGACGCTGCAGCAGCAAACCTTCCGCATCGACATCGACCCCGAGGAGACGGTGCGGCCATTCCCGGGCTCCCGCCCCCGCTCCCCCCACCCCCCCCCCACGCTCTTCCCCCCTCTTCCCATCCCCGGGACGCGGCCGTGGAGAGGGATGCGGGATCTGTGCGCTCAGCCCCTGGAAAGGGAGATTCCGTGAGGGGTTGGGGTCGCGGGGGTGAGGCGGGGTCCGCCCGGGATGATTTTGCGGCTGGCGGGGCCGGAGGGAGGGGATGAGCTCAGGCGGGGGTGCGAGGGACCCCTTTTCCTCGGGATGCTGGTGGGTAAGAGGGACTTCCCATCGCCGAAGGAAAGGGACTGCCGTGGCCAAATCTCCGGCGGAAGGAGTTTTCCCCCCTTGTTTTAGAGGAGAACGCCCCGGAGGTGGGAGGCGGAATAGCTCGGGAGGTGGAAAGGGGGAATAGCTCTGAGGTGGAAAGGGGAAACAGCCCGGGAGGCGGGAGGGCGAATAAATACCTCACGTAGTCCTGGGGAGGAGAGGAGCGCTATAGGAAAGTTTTCCCTGTCGGGAAGCGGGGTGCCGTGGGTTGGCAGTCGGTGGGGCACAGATCGCTGCTGGTTTATGCTGGGAGCCCTGGGAGAGGGGGATGGGGACACTGGATATTGCGAGAGCATCTCTCTCCCGGGATGAGGTTGGGGGTCCAGCAGAAGGAAAACGTGGTGGTCCTTCCCTCCTCCCATGGATTCGCAGGAGGGAAACGCTGGGAGGGCTGTGGGGCTTCACTGCCGGGGCAGGAGCGTGATCTGGAGAGGGGCTGGTGTTTGCTGCCGGGTGCATCGCTGTGTGCCCGGGCAGGGGTGTGCTGTGGAGGTGGGAGAGTGCGGGAGGGTTTGGTGTTTGGCCTCACAGGGCGAGCTGCAGCGATTAATCAGTGTGCACTTCGGACGGGAGGGAGTGCGGGAGAGACGCTGCTGACCTCGGTGGAGCCGGTGTTGGGGTGTGCGGTGGGGTGCACAGCAGCCTCATTCCCCCTCTCCTCGATGCCTTTGGATGTGTCTGATGATGCTGTGAGCGAGGAGGAGACATGTTTTGCTTCCAGGTGAATGTTTTCTTCTGGCACACAGGAGCCTGCTGGAAAATCCTCGGGGAAATGCTGTGTTGTGAGATGAGAGGAAGGGCCCTAAGTGAGTTGGCAGGGTTGGAAGTTGCCTTGTCACTTGCCTGAGCAGAGATGGTTGTTTTGATAGCCAAGTCCACACACACTTGTGGCCTTGGTTTGAAAGATCTGGGGAGGCTGGCAGCTTTCCTTTCTTTCCAGCAGCCTTTCCTGTGACAGGTGAGCAGTGAAGCTCAAAAAACTATGGAACATTGGATCTGCTTTTGTAAAGTCTGTTGGTTTGCCCTCTTCCATCTTAAGAAAACTAAAGGATGACAGTTGAAAGTTGGACTAAGAGCTCATTTGGGTTACCATTGTGACTGAGAGGCATGACAAATGCTTAGGAGAGGCAGGGATCAGAAACCTTCAAATATTTAAAACATAAGTCTGTGCTGTTACTGAAAAAACTATCTTTTTTTTTTTTTTTCCTTTTTTTTCCCTCTTGCTCTCTGCATTCAGTAAGGTCCTGGGAAGTAAATTCAAGGAGAGGACTGAAGGAATGTTGTCGGTCAAAGCCTTCACCAGTTTATGAGACAGCAGAATGCAATGACTAAGTTGGATTGTGGGAAAATGAAACTGCACCCTCTGTTTATAGATGTAGCCGCTACAGTGGCTCAAAATAAAAATGCTCCTCATGAGCATAACTTCAGGTTTTGGCCAGGAATGGGTGGTAAAACAGAGGAAATCTGGTAGAATTTGAGGAGAACTTTGTTTTTAAAAGAGCAGGATAAAGGCTTGGTCTTATTATTAACTATAGAGATGAAAAACATGTTTAAATTTCCATGTACACTTTTTAGAAAATTACTAAGAAAGTACTGTTGGAAATACTAAAAATCAAAAAACTTAGTAAAGAGAAGTTCAGCTTTGAGCTTTCAGTTACAAACTGAGTCTTAAAATCAGAAAACGCTTTGAAATGTGCCATGCTGAGGAGGTGCCTCACAAGTGTGTGCTTTGAAGTTCTCGGTCAGACTTTTTGGAATGCACAAATTTTAGCTAAGTGTGCTGGTTTCGTAGATTATTTTCCTCAGACCTTGAAACATGTTTCATGGAGTTTGGGAAAGATTACTTTTAGTCTTTGGACCATGTGTGTGTTTCTCAGAGGTAGGCAGGCTTGTTTACTTGGATTTCTGCCCTATGGTGTGACAAGGCCAAAAATCGTGTAGTTGCGATAGGCGCAGGAAACGCGTTGCTCCGAAGCTGTGTTCTGGTTCTCTAAAATTGTTTTTGTGTTCCTATCAGTTTCTCCTCGTACTCTCAGTACCCAGTTAATCTGGAGAGACTTGATGATACTATGCAAGGTAGAATTCTGATAAGTTTAACTTAGAGCTGTCGTTGATAGGAATATTTAAACCAACCTCCAGTGAGAGTTTGAAGCAACATACTTCCCAATAATAAATTATCCTTGCTAACTGGCTTTTTGCACAAGCAACTGTTTTTTTTTTTTCCTAGTAAATCTCACAGTTGAATTTTAAACTTGCCTTCAGTGGTGTGACTCCGGTTTTGGTGTGGTTGTGTTTTAAAACATTGGCCAAGTGAGTATTTTGGATGAGTGAAAATTATACTTGAAGCTATTATCTTGCTTGCCAAAGCACTGGGAGAAGACTGTCAGGTACCCTGACTGACTAAAGATGAAAAGATTTAGCCTCAGGCCCTATTATTGGGGAAGGCCTGTTATCAAATTAAATTTTTGGAAGCCTGTTTTTCCTTAAGTTTTGTGATGCGCCCATCAAGCTCCACACCTGGCTGGATTTACCTCTTGAGGTCATTCTGGTGTTCCAAGTGGGGGGCCGCTCAAGGCTTGAGCATTTAGACTTAACCAGGGTAAATGAAAGCATGTATCCATCTGCACAAGCTACTGCTTCTTTTTGTTGGCCCTCTGTGAGAAAGTAAATCTGTTAAACATTGTGTGAGGAGCAAATAATGAGCGCGGTCTGACACTGATGCAGAGCTGTGTAGCCACATCTCTTGTCCGAGGTGACACTGTAGGCTTCTAAATGTGGCACTTCTGTTGTAGTTATCACTTTGTAGGCCCGAAGCAGGGTTTTAAAAATCTTCAACAAACATTCTTGACTTTGAAAGTGAAACACCAGGCGAAAGTTGAGTCTGTCCTGTTTTGTTTTCAGCTCCCTCTGCGCTGTTAACCTAAAAACCTGATTGTCAGAATGCAGAGGAGTGCAAGGAATATTCAGGATGTCAGCAGTCTTTTGGCTGCAGTCTCTGTGTCACATAATATGGGCTTTCACATTTCGCTGTTCCACCACAGCACTTGAACACCCAGGAAAAGCCAGCTTGTTTAACACCATGTCAGCAGAACATGTTAGTTGTGGAAGTTTGAGCTTCTGCTGTGTTCTGGTGCGTCCTTAGTGTGTGTATGCTTTTTGTGGCGATTTCTGTATGAGAAGCTTACTGTGTCAGAAGAATTAACTTTGTAACAGTTCTGGAAGAATCAGGGACTGCTGCTGACTGAAATGGTGAAAGCTGACTCCCGGGTCTGTAACTTGTGAATGGGTATGAACCTACTCTTGAAAAATCTCCTTCCTACATGTGTTTGAGTGTATTTCCCTTGGAGTGTGTCATTTTATGGTTAGAGGAAAAGTGCTCAGTTCAAAACCAGAAGTACCTTTCTAGGTTAAAGATGTTTTTCTCTTCCAGGTCTTGGTATTCTTTTTTAATTGCTCTTTGGGTTGTACAGTAGGTATCTTTCTCCTCTTCTGGAGGATTGTTTTGTTGTTATTGACTCTCTTTAGGATTTTATTACTTTGTGTGTATGTGCTTGCACAGGCAGAGGAGGTGTGAATGTGAAGGGCTTGTACTTGCTGCTTGTGGTTTGATACATGACTTTGCAAAATTGTAACTTCAGAGATCACTATAATAAGAGTAGCTCCATTCCTTTTTTCATTGTTTTCATATTTTCTTCACTGCCTAACATTTTGGAATTTTGGTCTGTTTCAATTTATACTTGTTTAATTAACTCTCTACGGGCTTTTTGCTACTGCTTTCTTTTGGTGGGTAGTCTTTCTTTTTCCTGATTAGAGTTAGGATTTTCAAGCAAAAGAGGTTGTTCTGATTCTTGGCTGAAGAAGGCTAGGCTTTCACATGTTCAGGAATATTTTCCTGAAATTCCAGTGAGTGTTCTAAATACGATTTCCAAAGAACTTTGGGCAGGATGACACATTAAAAAAAAATAAAGGAAAGATAGCATAAATTACTTAATACAACTAAAATTATTGTATTCATATTGGAATATATCTTTACATGTTGCCCATTTTTCAAAAGCTGTGGCTCTGCCCATAATTTTTCAACTTTATTGAGAATGTTGTTACCCAGTTTAGCTGTCACCAAAGAAAACTTAGCTTTGTGCTTTTAATGATTTGGCAGTATTATGTGCTGTATTTCTTAAAATTAAACTTTCTTGGGCCAGCATTGCCAACGTGGCCAGTATACTGAGAAGTTAAATACAGAGCTTGTACACACTTAAGGATGGTTCTGTACATATATTTAAGGTCTATTTTGCAGGTATGACTAGAAAGCAAGGGTATCTGTCCTTGGTATGAATAACAACAGGCTGGAAGGTGTTCCCTTTGAAAGTTGGTAAAACTGGAGACTGCATTTTAATTAAAAATATTTAATATGAGCAGATGATTCTGCTGCTGTTTGGAGTCTCATTGTTGCCTTTTTGTGTAAATGGCTCTATTTACTCACAAACCTTTCAAAAACATTTTCTTTGAGTTCCTGAAACACTGAAAAGGTTATCTGTAGGTGTGAGGTAGGGGGGTGTAAATTTAAAGCACTGAAGGGTATGGCTGGCAATGTTTTCTCCCGCCAAGGTTTGACACAGTTCCTGTGGGTGGAGTGAAACAAATCTTTCTTTATTTCACAGGACATGGTGATGTGCAGCATGTCTTACCTAGAGCCTGTAAGGATGGCTGTCCTCTGTGTGCTGCCCTGCAGGGAGCACCAAAGGGACGGGGAAAAGGAGTGGGAAGGGCTTACCATGGCTGTGAGCACGGAGTGTTATCTACACACTGACTTTGGTTCTCCCTCTCCTTGTTTTTCCCTGTGTTTTTGTGTCAGAGGCACCCTCCAACTGGCTGGTCAGCATGCACTGTTGGAAGAGTGTTTTTTAGGTGTCTTTTTAGCATTGCTCGAAATGGCTTGTCAGTTTTCTTCACACTCAAACAACAGTGTCTCTTTTGTAATTGTAAATTGGTTTGTGGGGACTATGCCTGTAAAAATTGTCTGCCCAAAGCTACAGGAGGATTTTTTGTGCTAATCAATAAGACCATGCAAGAGTCACCACTCTTAATGTAAGCTTTCTTCCTAAAACAAGCCTTTGTGGCTTCAGAGGCAGGACTGTCCATCTTGCTACTTGTCTTCAAGCTGCAGATACCTGAAAGCTCTGCTATAGGTTAACATTTGTGTTCCTGTGTTAGTGCAAAGCTGCTTTTAGTCACCTTTTTGCATTAGAAGACTGGCCCTGGTGTCTCGTCTTTCAGGCAGGGCATACATTAATTTTGAAAAGCAGGGCAGAAGTGTGTGGAGGCCTGGAGGCCAGCTTTGAGATCAGAAATTATTTCTATTGATCTCTGGTCAGTGCATGACAACTACTACACTTAAAAATTTCACTTGTGTGTAGATGAGCTCAATTTTGTAGAGGAAATTAGAAAGGTAGAGGTAATTGCAGAGAAGGTAAATGTCAGGGCTAAATTTGGATTTTTACCTTAACAATTCTGGATTATTTTTCTTCAGAGAATGCTGCTTCTTTCTTTGTATGCAAACTTCAGCAGCAGTAAATACAGCAAGTAAATAAAGGAGATTTTGAATGCTTTATCCTGTCTGTTTTTAAATGCTGGAGTAATTCTAGATGCCTTGTTTATTTGAGTACAACTGTTTTGTTTTTGTTTTTTTTCCCCCAGGTTTTTAGTAAGCTCATAAGCCTGACTGGATTCACAAGGCTCTTCCTCTCCTGTGGTTCTTCCCAATTAATGTATCTGTTATGCCTTTGAGGCTTGAAGTAGGGCACTGATCTGTTCATGTAACCACCATTATTGTTGCATTCTGACTAAATATGAGTGCCCTGTTTAGAAAGACAGTATAAGGGAACACTGTAAATGGAGTTTTGTGCCAGAAAAAGGTGCTTTTATAATTTGTAGAAAGAAGTATCTGGAACTAAATTAACTCTTACCAGTGAAAGTACTGTAAAGCATTGACTTATGAGCTTGCTAGTTTCTTATCCTCTGTGTGTTTTCAGTAGTAGGCACAATATTTGTCATTAATCAGTTGCTGATCATGGAGTTTGATTAAGGGTAGTAAAACCTGTTGCACTGGTCATTTTGTTGCTTCATTAGCGGGTTTATTATCTGATACAGCTGCATTGTCCTCACCTGACTTTGAGCAGTTATTTATGTAGCAGTATAACATGTGGTAAATATTTTTGCAAGGGCAGTGGGAGGAGAAAACTCAGGAATATTAAGTCTAAATTCTAGACAAGTTTTCAGACTATGATGCCCTCCCTCAGGGAGGAGGAAAAGAGCAAAGCCCTTTGGAATTTAAAAGCTTTTGTCCTTGTCTAACTATGACTTTTACCAAAGTCTGTGAGAAACCCATTAGCTTACTACAGGAAAAAGATGAAGGGTGGTAGAGAATTATAATGTAGATTTTAAAAAAAACCAACCCTCTGTGCAGCATTTATTTTCAAAGGGAAGCAGTTCAGCAGAGCTAGGCTGGTAGTGAGGGTCTTTCAGAGTTGGTCTTGGGATCCACCTCTTCACAGTCCTTTAATTCATGTGATAAGAATTTGAGTACAAATCAACAGAAGCATGACAACATTGACAAAGACAAAATTTAACATTAGTACCTGTCTGCCTAATTGAGGGTCAGGCTTTGGTAAACGGCTCTCAAATGAACAGCATGAATTGATTGGTATCAGGTTCATTAAAAGGTGAAGCCCTGAGATCACAGATCCTGAAACATCCAGGGAGAGTAGTGATGCTGTTCAGCTTCAAGTGTGCTGGCCATGTGTTCCCAAGGGCAATGAATTTCTACCTTTGGAAGGAGGTGCCTGGAGCCTGTGGAAAACTGACTCTGACATGAAAGTGAACTAAAGACACCTGCTTGGCTTAGCTCGCAAGTTTTGGTGAAACTATGTAAATGTTTTACATTGGCAAGCACTAGTGGATGTGAGAAGGCTACTCATGCTTGAATGATAACACCAGCATAAGAACAATAGTCGCCAATTAACTTGGTCTGGAATCCAGGAGAAGACTTCCAATATCAAAGTAAACTTTGTAGCAGCCTCATGGTAGAAGTAGCTAACAATCTTGTCTGTGGGTGCATCAGATTCCTGATGAAGATTGTGGTGTGGAAGATGGGTTTGTAGCTTGATATCAGAAGAGATCTTTTCCAGCTTTGTATTCAGATTCTCCCAGCATCTCAAGAAATTCAGCAATTTGTCTTGCCTATGTAATTATACATTAAACCCAATGAAAGTTCACTGTTCACTTTTTCATTAGGATTTATGAAATGAGTCTCTGAATAAACTTACGATTCTTGCCTCTTTTGTGTTAGCATTTATATGAGGTAGGAGAAATGAACATGCCCTGCTTGCTTAGCTGGCAAAAAGTGACTGCAAGGAACAACTGCGAAACTCGGCACTGGTGATTTCATGAAACCCATTTTTAGATACCTGTCTGGGATGCAGTTGATGACTGGTATTTCTTTGGAAGACCTCAGTGTTTCAGTTAGGAGTTAGTCAGCTCTAGCTCTTTATTAAACAGCTTGCATGTCATATATTCTTGAGGACACTGCATTCGGTTTCTGAGTAGTAGGGAGTTTCATGTCTAAATTCATAGGAGACAGAAAAAAGTCATCTTGACTTCCAAGTGTGCTGTTTCTGAATCTTTAGGGTAAAGTGTTTGTAGATGAATTGATGCTCATTCTTAAAGTTATTGCCATAAAGTATAGGCTCTGTTTATTATGCTGTGAAATTTTATAAGGGCAGAGGAAAAATGGGATTTGGTCAGGTCTGAAATACATTTTGAACCCTAATCAGGCTGAATAAAGCTAGGAAGCCTGGAGGTCTGGTTTATGGATCTGTATTTATGAGTAAAATAAATCATAATCTGTGAATGGTTTCTCAATTTGATGGATCAATGTGCTGGGTGTGCTTCCCCAAAATTAATTTTCACTTAATAACCAATGGGGCTGCTGAAGTTAGGTTCCTAGCAACCTAATTTGCTAGAGGCAAAGTTCAGGATGTTGCTTTTTTCAGCAGTTCACTGGACCAGCAGCTGGAAGATGCAGCTGTCTTTTCTGAAAAGCATTGAGAGGGTTTCTCTCTCTCTCTCTCTTTGTTGTGTGGTTTTTTTGTTGTGTTTTTTTTTTTTTTTAATTCCTCCTTGAAAATGGAACATCTATGGTTTAAATCTAAATGAAAGTGGATCATACTACTGTCTGACATACAGGTTGTTGCACCATTATGCATTTTCTTCTCTTAGCAGAATTAATGGCACAGTTATTTCTCACAATGCCTCTATGCCTTCAGTCACTTCAGCTAGAACTACAAGAGGAAATTCTGTGCCACTGGAATGTTACTGCTAAAATTGATGTATCTGATCTTATCCATTGCTTTTTTTATTCTGAGAATTAGTATTGTATCCTCTGCAAATGATGTGTTTCTGGCCTCGGCTAGGCAGTGATGAAAGCCAGAAGAATAGGCAAGTGCTTTTTATTTTAGCCTGAGTGTTTCTTGAGCATCTGTCTCTAATACATGAATGATGAAGTCTGCAGCTGACTGCATTTTCTTGCAGGTTCAGGCCCTAGTAGTTAAGAGTTGGTTTGAGTCCTTTTGTTTGTTCTTTTGAATAGGTGCGATCCAATCAGTTCATTGTATTCATTTAAGATAGGACAGATTCCCTTATCTAAATCACTATTCTTTATAAAGTAGTTGAGCAATGCTCTGAAATATTCTTATATGTAAGCTGGAAATTACTATTTGGTGTATTTTCAGTTTTAAAGGAGCAATTTGAATGACATGACAGAATTTTAAGTTTGTGATTAGGAGCCTATGGTGCATTACTGTCAGTCACCATAACATATTGGGTATCTTTGGATGGCAAAAATTCACAGTAGAGTGAATGTCCATTTAAATGAGAGACCTATGTAAATGATCTTCCCATTTGCAAATGGCAATGTCCCTGGGCATAGATAGCAAAATACTGTAAATTAGCTCAGTTATGTTAACCTTAAATTTCTTTTAGATTTCTGTAAGCTGTCAGCCAGAGAACTGAAGTAATTTGTGTTCCAATTTAGGATATAATCTGTTCTTAAACTGATTGATGTATGTGGCAAGAATACAGGCAGGGAATAAAGACTAGCACTGAAAACTGTAACGGCCTTTTCTCCTCAGGGTTTCCAGTCTTTTCAAGAATTAAGAAGTTAATGGTGGCCCCTGTGTTGGCAAGCTTTATCCAAAGATTGTCTCTGTTCTTTAGGAAAAAACCTGTAGTTTTTTTTTTATGTTCAGAACCACTATGGTTCTGTAACCTCATGGTGTTATTTGCATTGATAATTATTTCACTGAAACAATAACTACCAAACTCCTTCATGTGGATCCACTTACTGCGTAGTAATTAGTATATGTCTTTAGTCTGTCCCTGACCTAGGCCACCACAATAATAAAAATTATGCCAGTATTAGTATGCAGAGAGGGTTTTTGGATTGTGGAAAGGGCCTGTACAGCTGAAGCACAGCCACCTGAATGTCCAACAAGGCTGAAACTACCTGTGACCACCGAGTTAGTTTTCCTAGGTGTAATCCTGTAGAACATAGGGCTGCGTGCTGTTGCTGGTCCTCAGCACAGTGTGAATGATTTGGACCTTTTGGAGCTGGTCCAGAGGAGCCCATGAAGATGTTCAGAGGGTGGAACACCTCTCCTATGTAGACAGGCTGAGAGAGCTGGGGTCGTTCGGGCTGCAGAAGAGAAGGCTCTGCGGAGATCTTGGAGAAACTTCTAGTGCCAAAGGGGGGCTTAGAAGAAAGATGGGGACAGACTTCTTTGCAGGTCTGTTAAGACTAGATGTAAGGAAGGCATTTTGTACAGTGAGGATGGTGAAACACTGGAACAGATTCCCAGAAAACATTTTTTTTCTCACTTCCCTTGGCCACATGGTGTAAATGGAAGTTTGCCTATGTCTGGAGATGAATGCCACCTGCCAAAGGGATGAAAGCATAGTCCTGTTGGTCACAGGCTTATGGAAGGGGGAATATTTTGGAAGGTTTTGGAAAACAGCAGTGCCTCAGGTTGCTTGCAGTACATCACAGCATAGTAATAATAAGGGGAAATGCTACAAAACAGGGGGTCAGCAAAGGCAAATTAATTGTTGGATCCTCCTACAGTAAATATCTTAACTCCTTTTCATGGATCCAATGATTGTGTAGTAAATCAACATGTGTGTTCAGTGTGTCCTGACCTAGACTTTCAGCTGTTCAAACATTTATGTTTGAAAGCACACATCTTGGTTTTGTTCCTTGTGGGAAAAAGACTGTTGTCTGGAATAAAACAATAGAATAATGGAGACTTAAGTAGACATTTGAAGCCAGTACCCTGATTGATGCAGTGGACATGAAACAAACTTTAATTTTCTCCCTCAAAATAGATTATGCACATTAGATTATGCACATTATGCAATATTTGTTACAAATCTATGACAAACATGGTACCTGGGTATCAAAAAAGTAGCATCAGTGATTGGTACAAGTGCATAAGAATACATAAGGAAAGTGTTAAAAAGTAGACATTTGCAAACATAACAGGCTTTTAACATAATTCAATTAAAGTGATTTGCCCTCGTGCATGCAGGCCTTTAACTGAAGTTTTGTAAAGTATTAGACAGTATTATTATTAATGTTTAGGAGAAAATCCTTGATGACTTATCTGTGGTAAAGAGATTTTTCAGTAGCAACTTGAGTCACTTCCATCCTTAAAACCAGGGAGGAATGAACAAGTTTATATTTTTAATTTTCAAGAAAATATGCTTTAAAAATAAATATAAATCCAATGATAGGACAGATTGTTGTGAAGTAAGTGTGTGAGAATAATGATGCTTTCAGCAAACTGCTGTCAAATTTGACTATCCTCTGGACTTATGGGTGGCAGTGAGCTGCTCTTAGTTTTGCTGTGGAAAAGCAACTGCCTGGTTGGAGACTAATTCCAAAGCATTTGGCAGGTGCTGAGATGGCATGTATGGTACAAAATACCAAAAGCATCCTTTCTTCATCTGCTGGGGAAAAAGAGCTGGCTCCCTATTTTTGTTTAGTTCTGTAGAGGGAAGCAATATGTTGCATTCTGTATCCTTGCAGAGTTTTATGAAGAAGATTTTTTGAATATTCAGGAAAAAGAAAAACAACCTTTAGAAAGTGGTGTTAGCTTGAAGTAATAATCTCATAGCAGATTGGTTGTCTTTGTTTTCTGTATACTGGGAGTGTCTGCAAGAAAGCAAGAAGAAATGATTGTGTTTGCAGTCAAAGCATGACTGCAGATGTGTCAGTGCAGGAATGCTTTTACAGGAGCTTGCTTTACTTCCTCAGGGCAGCATTACAGAATCTTCCTGGAGAACTGAGAGCATTCTTATACATGACAGCAACTAGCAGTGCCACTTGAGCTATTGGTGCTGTGAAAGTGTGGGTGATGCATTAGTGCAAGCAAGTAAAGGCTTAGAACTGCTGTGTGAAGCTCCAGAAATTGTGGTGGAGAGGGAGGAGTTGAAAACAATTTATATAAGATAAGCATCTGAACATCTTGCCCAGTCTTTGCATATGGAGACTTCAAGGTTGAATGTCATGATGATCTTACCAAAAAAACACCCAGGCATTCCCTGAAAAGTGGCTATGATGATAAGAACCTTCTGTTCTGTTTATAGCAGGTGTACCCTCTACATTTAAGGAAAGAGTGGGTCAAGAGGTGAAAACATTTTTGCTCCCCAAATTTCTTAATTTACTTTTTCACTCTGTTTTACACTCATACTAATAAATTCTCATGGAAAAATTAATTAACTAATTTGATTCAGCACAGGAGACTGGGAAAGGGACAGTGTTGCTCTGCAAAGTGGTTACAATGACATAATGAGAAGACTGGTAAACTTGACATCATCAAGGCATGATTGAAACTACTCTTCAGTATTTAAAATTTAAAGTACACTTAATTGAGTTTGTACTGTGAACTTTTTTTTCATTAAGGCTGTTTTTGTGCTTAGGTGAAGGCACTGAAAGAGAAGATTGAATCAGAAAGGGGGAAAGATGCCTTTCCAGTAGCTGGCCAAAAACTAATTTATGCAGGTAATGAATATTCTGAAGATAACTTATCTGAACCTGCTTTATTTTATGTTGTTGTTTGATTTGGATGTGAATGTTAAGCCTTCTACAAAGTCTAAGAACTGAAGTACAGACAGGATAAAATCCCTACAAACACAGAAACTAACTCAGTGTCAAAGGGAACTCTTAATTTTGAATTAGAATCTTTGAGGTTTTAATACATGTGTGTCTGTCATCTTTTCTCCTGTAACGTGATGTCTTAGGGATATGCTGGGTTAAGAAGAAATAGCTTTTTTTACAAGAATTCAAGATTTAAGCAGGTCAAAGCTGCTGTTCTGGCTTAATTCTTTTCTTGTTCAATTTATGCTGTGTATAGTATAGCTAAAGCATTGCTATATAAACATCAGAGAATTAAAAACCAGATTGTTTCTTTTGGATTGACAAAAGAAATCCACCACCAAAGGTGTACAAAGGTACTTTCAATACTTTTAAGCTCTGTCACTAGAAACGTGCATTATGTACTAGCAAAAAGCAGGCTAATGTCAGTTAAAAACATGAAATTAACCTTATCTGAGCTTTATTTTACTTGCCTTGTGCATTCTGGCGCTAATACAGAAATCAATTTTTTTGGTCTCGCTTCATGTCAGAACTTTGGTGCTATTCCAGTACTCCCTTTTGCTTTTTTTTTTTCCTATAAAACTGACCTTGAAAGAAACTTTGGTGGACTTTTCACTTTTGTCATGTACTGCTTTGTAACAAGTATTGTCTCTTTCACTTGTAATAAGCCAAAACCACTGTTAACAGTGGGGAGATGCTAATGGGAGACAAGTTTTGAGTCTCTGTGTTTGTACAGCTCCTCTGAAATACACCTCATAGCAGGTTTTATGTCCCTGGTACTTCAGTGGAAGGAATGCATGTCAGGAACATGAAGGTGGAAGTCTCATGCATAACCAAGAAATGTGAATCAGGCAGAAGGCTTTGTGCAATGTGTGTAACTGCCTGGCGCTCTTAATATTGTGTTTCTGTGATTGCAGAAATCAAAGATTGCGTAAGATTCTGTGACATGACTTGAGTGTTTTGTGAAGCCAGAATGTATCTGCAGTATTGAATAATCCTCACAAGCAGTAAGAAACGTAGGAAATAAGATTAAGAATATAATATTATCCAAAGGTGTATTATCTTTTTTTTTCCCTTTGGACAAGAGATATGAGGGTATATTGAAGACATTTTTACTTTTATTAAAATGAGCTGTAGAATTTTCATAGTTTGGCAAACCAAAGTGATATCCCCAGCTGACTTTCATTAGAGAGGCAGATCCATTGTGTTGACATCTGTATTAGTGTGAGCTCTAGAAACCCTGAGAGCGGTGGGTTCTGAGAATACAGGATGTCTGTATATTTACTTTCATAAAGTATATATATTATATTGCATACACATTCATTAAAGCCTTCCCCGAAGTGCCTATAAAAATTGTAAGTAAACCCATGTAGGTTCTGAGTCAGATGCTACAGGTATTGCTATTACTGCACTACTTGTAATACTTCCTTGAGTGTTTGACCTGCAGGACTGGTGGAACCAGTCTTCTGTGTTCTTTGTACTATAAAGTGTATGTGTTGCTTGATTTCCTTGCAATCATCAGGATAAGGATGTGTCCTGCTTGCAGTCCACTAGAGAGGTTGTGAAATTGAAGCAGTCTGTGTCACATCTTCAGAAAATTAATCTGTTTAAATTGGAAAATATTCCCTGAAATTCTGTAGTAGAAATCAGTGCTATAAAACTCACTGAAATACAGACTTGTTTTTCTGATTTGTGGTGCTACCTCTAAGTTAGCTTATACTGAGGAAAGGCAAAAAGTATGTGGCTTACTGTGTTCCTAAATTCTTGTAGAAGTGATGCAAATCTATTTTGTCACAGTACCTCCTCTGCTTATGAAACATCAAAAGTCATAGTATAACAGATGTTTCTGGCTTTTTCTGATAGCTTTTTCATCCTTCTATCAAGGTGTCAAATTATGCAATAGTTCTAGCTTTCTAAAGTTTTAGCCTTGCAAATTGTTGCAGTTGCAAGGTCACACACTTGTTATTGCAGGTAATGCTCTTATCTGAAAAACAAATGGAAGATAAGTAGAAAGGAATTTTCCTTACTATGTAAGCAGACATAAGTTACTTGGTTAAGATTTTTGTGTGTTAATGCCTTCCTCTGTATTCCATGTATCTTTGTTAAGGATCTTTCCAGACTCCAGTGAGACTTTCCAGATTTCATGCTTTTATTTTAAATGGTTCTAAAGCATCTTCAGCGCTTAAGGCAGCAGCCCTCAAGGTATTCACTACTCTGCACATCATATGAGAAAAATTCTAGCTCTACTGCCAAAGCTTAATGGCCAAACTGCTTTTTGTTGCACTGTTTAAGTTTATTTATAAGTCTGCATAAAACCTATTTTCATGAGGAAATCCCAAGATCGTTTGTTGATTAGTTAAACAACTTCGTAATTTCTGCCTGTTTAATTTCCCAGGTAAAATCCTTAATGATGAAACTGCTCTTAAAGAATACAAGATAGATGAGAAGAACTTTGTGGTGGTTATGGTGACAAAAGTGAGTAATCATTTCTTTTGAGTAGGAAGCTTCATTAATTTAATTCTGTTTTTTTCTTATGATGAATGATTGTATATGCCCATCCTTAAAACCAGTGGAATTTCATCATATGCAAGTTCAGGTTAACAGTAAAAAGCTTATGTGAATAGATAAAAAATAATGCTTCACAGTCTTGGTTTGCCTAGGCTGATTTTTGCTTTTGCTCTCTGTTGAATGTTTGTATCAAAGAAAAAAACTGCTAATGGCTGATTTTACTGTTTATTCTTTCTAGTCTCTCTGGGTTTTTTTTCCCCTTTTATTATTAAAAGGAATAAGACAACCTAGGTAGTTTGTTAAATTCTCTGTATGGAGCTCTTCCAGCCTTGCCATGTTGGTTTTCATAGTTCATGGCTTTTTCTTCTATCAAACTCAACAGCATAAACCAGTAGAGACAGGATACATCTGGCAGTAAACAAACCTGTGGGTTTTGAAAGACTGCAAGTGCAATTTATAGGGAATGACATGTGTTTGAAGTATTTCTTCTCTGAACCACTTGTCAGGCTGCTTCCAGGAATCAAGCCACTGATTTTCCAGGCATTCCAGACTATTGCAATCTGAATAAAACTGGCTTCATCTGTCTTTTGGAATAGGAAATTAATTTTGAAGCTAAAGTTCCTCCTCCTGACAAAGAAAACAGTATTCCCTTTATTCCCAGATATGCCCTTTATTTCCATCTGGTAATAGTAAACATAGTTAAACATGTGGGCTTGTTAAAGATAACTGTTGTTGCTGTGTTCCTGAATGAACAGCTTCCTAGTCTGTGGCTTGCCACAAGGGCATTTATCAGTACAAGAAAACAGGTGTAGACGAGATGTCAGAGTCCAATTTTTCATTTTGTTGCTAGCAGAAGACTCCAGAGAAGTTGTGCAATTGCCACTCCTGGAAGTGTTCAAGAAATGTGTGGCTGTGGCATTTAGGGACACGGTTTAGTGGTATGTGTGGCAGTGCTGGGTTAGAGTCAATCATTTTAGAGGTCTCCTCAACAATTCTTTGATTCTAAAGGCAGATCTCCATGAAAAACTGCTAAATTCAGTATATTCTGATAATAAAGGTACTTAGGGCATTTCTTCAATCTTACAATCTTTTTGCTAGTCTTGGAGCTCAATTGCCCTTTTCCTGATTCTATTGTGGATAAGACATGCCCAATCACGTAGGCACTGCTAACTTGTCTGATGCTCAGACATTGTTGCATTAAGGGTTTAGGAATCCAACAGAAAATAACCCCCCTTGCATTCCAACTGTGTTAGTGTTTTTCTTTGAGTGCTTATTAAAATGTTATTTGCTGTGCCCATCATGTTGGAAGCTATTCATTCTTAGCTTTACCTCTCCTTGCAGACAAAAGGAGGAAGTAAACGTTTTCTTCTTCAAGCAGGCAATGTCTGAAAGTGGTGCACCTTGAATAAGTAGTTTTGTTAAAGTTCAGCTCTTTCTCTTGGAAAGCCAAATATTGGGGTCAGCTTTGTCAGCCCTTGGGACTATTTCTATATAACAGGGTAAATACTGCATCCAAGAAAAAAATCAAGTTTCCATTAGAGGTGTGAAGATTATTTCACAATTGCATACAAGTATTAGTCATGCTAAATATTCTGCTGTAAATTTGGTAGTCCTTCATTCTGCTGTGTCCTTGGTGCTTACTTCATGAACTGAAGTATTTGAGATGTTATTGTAGTGTCCTGAATGCAAAGATTGCATAACCAAAACATGTGCAGGTGAAGTTTATTTTTTTTTTGCATCTTGTGTTCCAGCAAACAGCATTTATAATGAAATGTGATTTCTGTCTTAATCACTTTTTTCCAGATCTGAGTGGTGAGAAAACCTTGTTCTCCAGATGTTTTTTGGTAACTCTCTTGGTTTCTTCTGGAAAATGTGCTTTTGTAAAACACAGGATTGTTTTCATATTCACAAATTTAATATTGTGATCTGCAAATATTTAGATCTTTGCATTTCACTTAATCCTCAGCGTGTGAGCGCTCCGGTGTGCAAGTACTTCAGTGACGCTCTCAGTTGCCTGTTTAAACACAGTGAAGGACATTAGAGAGTTAATGTCTTGCAACCTTTTAATGTTGTGCTTGATGTTGAGGCAGCAATAGCAAACACAAATGGTCTTAACAGAACTTAAGAGAGCTGTGGATTTATGATCTATATTTTGTGCCTGAACTCTTTTGTCCTCCTGTAGCCCAAAGCAGCAGCTGGAGTGACTCAGCCATCAAATGCCACTTCCACTGTTGGCTCAACAACTGCAGCTCCCACAGCAGTTGCTGCACCAATCCCTGTTCCTGCCCCTGTGCCAGCTCCTGTCCCTCCACCACCAGCACCAGATGCAGTGGCATGTGAGCCAGCACCTGTGAGTACTCCGAAAGAAGAGAAGCCAGAAGAAAAACCACCTGAGGCACCAGCTGCTGTCAGTCCATCATCAATTGACAGGTATGAATAAGTTAACAAAAATGGGTTCCTGTTTTCTGTTGCTTCTAGTTTTAAGTTTATATCACAGTGTTAGGCAAATCAGTCTCTCCATGCTATGTAATTTTTCTTCTTTCTTAACTGTAATTTCAATGTCTCACTCAAGTATGATAGTACTGATTGTAAGAAGCACCTCTCCTTGCTTATGCCTTCTCCTTTGGGAAGTGTGGTCTTGGGAGGAGACCTTGTGGAGGGGAGAGTTAAATGACAATAGACTTGAGCTCCTGTTAGGCATTTCAGAGTTATCCTTCAAGTTTCTGTTCAGACTGGGGATATTCACCTGCAGTGGGGATCTCCTGTTCACAAAGCTCTTGAAGTCTGAAGAATGTATCGTGTCCTGCTCATAACCCTCTGATTGTGCTTTTGATAATGTTGGACACATTCAAACCATAAATTCCTTTATGCTGTATGAGTCTCTTAATTTCTGGAAAGAGCATTTTCTTCCAAAATGTAGGATGTCATATTGCTCTTAATCATGTAATTCTTTAAATCTACGATGTTTGGTTTTTTTTTTTTTTTTTTTTTTTTTTTTTTTTTTTTTTTTTTGAGACCTGGGAAAACTTCTCATCTCAATTTTCTGCAATTGAGAAGATCAAATGGAAGTTAGAGGTTCATCCCTGATGTGTGCTGTTGCCTTTTTTTTTGCTTAAATTGCTTAAGTCCTGCATGGGATTAGAATATCGTTAACTGGAATTTAATGGCACCTGAAGTGCTGCATAGTGTCAAATCTTAATTTTTCATACTCTGGGTTTTAATTATTTGTGTGTTACTTCTGGGAATGCTGGTGCACAATACAGTATTTTTAAAATGATTGTATTTAAACAGCATAGAATACTGATTTGATGATAATGAAGCAAAACTTGCAATTGCCTAATGTCTTGAAAAACTCATAACAAAGTTCTTGTACTAAATACACAAATTGATGATTTGGTCTTGCAGTTCTGAGAAATGAGTATCTTTTAGAAATGGAATGCAAATGAAGTTTATCAGTCAAATTCACTTAGTTGGTAAAAAATACTAATGAGTGGGGTTATTTTTTTTTCCCCTGCTCAGTTTGTCCAGTGGGTTCAAAGATCAATCTGTCATACTGAAATAGTAATTTTCATGTACGGATTGCAGTTTTGTAAAACTGCAGTAAGGGACCCTCAGTGTACACACTTGACAGAGAAGAACAATATAATTTAACATATACATCAGAATTATCACCTGCCAGATTTCAGTGAATACTGTTTGCTTCTGATTTGCTTTAGAAGCTAAATTACTAAGGCAAGATTTCTTGACCCAAGGCCAGGCCAGCTGGCGTCCTGCTTTGTCTTTGATCTTTTTTTGATTGTAAATCTTAACTACTGGCAGATTCTAGTGAAGCATTCTTGTTTGAACAAATTATTTCTTGCACAGATCTTACAGAGATCTTTTAAGTGCCTTGTTGGATTTTTAGTGGCATCTTCTGAAAACATTCCGATCAATCTGATGATCTTTCACTTGCTGGTAGAAGTTGCCAACTCTGGTAGCCTGATAAATGTGAGGTTTCTGCAGCTCCATATCCTCAAGTCTATCATGTTATCAAGACTCTGTATTCCCAAAATATACACACAATATGGATATACCTATAAATGTGTGTCTGGCAGCTTAGGTCAGCTCAGTCATGCAAGATACATCAGCCACATCTGCTTCCCCTCTGGCTGTTTAGGGCAAAGCCCACTCCTGCAAAATTAATATGTACAAAACACAAGTGAAAAGTAGGAGTTTCTGTTTTGACAGCATGCTCCTTAGAATTGGCCAAGTTTTTGGTACCAGGGCATGGGGACTGCCTGAGCCCTGCCACCCTGCTCCAGGCCCTGTTGCTCAGATTCCCATTGCCTGCACACGCACACGCACACACACACACACACACACACACACACACACACACACACACACACACACACACAGAGGG
The DNA here is from genome assembly GCF_050655825.1 of Lonchura striata. Classification (NCBI taxonomy): domain Eukaryota; kingdom Metazoa; phylum Chordata; class Aves; order Passeriformes; family Estrildidae; genus Lonchura; species Lonchura striata. The sequence continues at coordinate 4,668,971 of NC_140740.1, read as the reverse complement.
CTCACCCAGGAGCTGGTTGCAGTCCTTGGCCTTCAGACTTCCACAGTGTCTAGTCTCAGCATTTGCTGGCTCCACAGGTGTCTGGATCCCCCTAACTCACAATTCCCTGTCAACACTTGGAATTCCACAAACACACATGTGTGTAGAATAGAGACACACATGCCCTGCATTATGAAAAATGTTTTGATGTAGAATTTAATAAAAAGACAGGATAGATGGGTGGTGAGGTGCAGAGCACAGCCAGGCAAGTGTTTCTTATGTATGACTGGCCCTTTTTCTCCTCTTTTTGCTCTCTTGACCTGTGCTTTTCTTCATGCATGTTGCCTTCAGCTTTCCTTTCCCTGCTTTTGGTTCTTCCTCTAGACTTCACCCCAACACTTTTTCTGGCACCCCACAGTGAGTTGCACCACCCTGTAGGCTGTAATGCCCTTGAAGGAGTCCTGTTGACCCACCCTGGGTGTCACCCTGAGACCAGGGGGCTGATGCTCTAATTTTGCAGCCCTGGGAACTGGGCCGCCCTTGGCTGTGGCTGATTATTAAAACCGGTGTTCCTCTGCCTAGTGTTGTGCCTCTGTGTTCATGGAGGTGAGCCTTTAATCCTGTAATTTAACAACTTTGATAACTTGAGATAGAGTAATTGCAAATGTTAGCAGTTTATATTCCTGGGAAAGTAGTATACTGAGATTTTAATAAGTGCTTGCCACCGACTTCCTTGAGTCCTCATTGAGGTCAAACTGGTGACTGTGGGGAAGCAGTTAGTGAGACTGCTGTGTGCTTTTGAAAATCCACCTTGTTCTCCCACCCTTTAAGGCATTCAAGCAAGCAGATGGCTAATCCCTGAGCAGATGGGCAAGAGCCAAACTTCTGGGGGGTAGCGGGGGAAGGTTGGCCTTGTTTTAAAAATGCTAGCATTGTAAGTTTGTAAAATCTATTCTCACTATAGGACCAAAAGAGAGGTCTTTGGAAAGCTTTGTTGGTTTTTTAGAAACAAAAGGGGCTATTAGAGTTACAGCTGCTGCTGCTGCTTTTTTTTGTCTTTTTTTTTTCCTTTTTTTTTTTTTTAAATAGGAAGTTTTCCAAAATTTTGTAATTACCATTGCACTTGTCTTCATCTTACAGTACAACAGGTGATACATCTCGATCAAATCTTTTTGAGGATGCTATAAGTGCACTTGGTAAGTGGAGAGTTTTATTCATGTAGGCATTATTTTGCTGCAGCAGAAACATGATGGATTAGCAGATGTTGACATTTTCTTCTGTATCTGTCATTGCTAAAGTTATAATCAAATTGTTCTTCTCTAAGTCCTGAAGTTGATATCTTGGAACCAGCTTCAAGAACTACCTTGTTGAAGGATATTTTCCTTTATATATTTTTATTGTGTAAAAAGAAGATCCTTGCACTGCTGATTTTTTCCCCAGTTTGCTTTAATTTCTCTTCTGACTATTCACATTGAATAGAATAGTAGCTTGAATAGAAGACTAGATGTAAATATGTGTGAGCTTTTCACTTTTGCACCCCAGAGTGCAGAGCTGGTAAAATGGCTGCCTTTGTTATTCACTTGTTCCAGCTTTAAAAGTACTTTGCTATTTGACACATTGAGACTAGATAAATTCACCAGATCTGCTGCTGTCTGGGCTGAGAAATTAATTCCTCTGTGCATTTACAGTCAACTTACTTTTATTTTGACAGTTTAAATAATCTTTGTTTCTCAGTGGAATAGACAGAATAAAGACAACAGGAAGCTGTGCCCATCATTTATGTTGATTTGGGTAGCTAAGAAATTATTAGGCAAACCCACAACTCCTTACTTCTACTGAAATTTTTAGGTTGTTTTGGAGTGTAACAAATTCAGGTACAGAAATAAGGAGGAGGTGGGGTTTTTATTGTGTCTTTTGTATTTAAATATTAAGTGGTAATTTGGTACAAAGAGTGAAACCAAGTAAATGGTTTCACTTACATTTTCATGTGTATATATTGGAGGCAGGTGCTATGATTAAGCAGCTCAGGGTGATTTAGAAGCAGAAGTAATATTTTGCACGAGTTAGTGGTTGCTACCAGATTTAGTCTGTCCAGCTGCAGCTTAGATCTTAGCTGTGACATACTATTTTAAATTGTATGATCCAAAATAGCTGATAGAGACTAACAGCAGGAGACAAAAATGAAACACTAAAACTAAACTTGCTGAAGTGATAGCTGTTACCAAAAGAGCTTCCTTAACCATTCTTAATATCTTAGTGGCCAAAATGAGGTCATCACCAACACTTGTGTTAACAGTGTTGATCAGCAAGTTAAATGAAGCTGATAGTCTTGATCCAAATCTCTTCAAAAGTGGGGAAGAAAAACCCAAAATACTTCAAGAGCACCCCCTCACCATCCATTTTATGTGGGAGTTCTTTGGTTGGTGTCTGATGGAGTAAACCCATGTGTCCCTAACATGTTTGGAAATAAGAGGTATTGAGTGTGATTTTCTGGGTAAGCATACTGCAAGTGTTGCCAGCCAATGAATTTTCAATGGCAATAGATATGAACTCCATGGTTCCTTTTCTTTAAAAATTGTCCTGAAGGGAATTTGCTTGCACAAATTAATGGGGTATGTTTTCACATCCTAGGTTGGTTCAGACACATATTCTAACTGTGGCTTCTCAATTACATTGTCTGAAATTAATTGACTTCACTTTAAAAACACGGATTGTTTTACATGATTTGCTCTTGTTTTCAGTTAAATGCTGAAAAGTGATGTGGCTTTGTGTGCTACGTGAAAATCTGCACGTCTTGCAGTCCTTGTGCAACCACATCTTTCACAGGAGCAGTCTAAGATTTCTTTAGGGCATAGAACGAGAATTTTTGTTGGGAATGTAATGAACTGGATTTGAGAGTTAATCCAGCTTTAAAATGTTACTTGAAAGATAAAAGCAAAGAGCAGAATCAATTCAGCATTGACCTCAAACATTTCCATTAGCACTAGGAACAGATAGGCCTGACTCTGGATCATGACATTGCTGGTGTGCAACTTCTGAATTATTATTCTTGATCTCACTCTTGCACAACTTGTATGGAGTACATGCACCTACATTTTCAGTAGTTCTGTTTTCTTCCTTTGGTTTTTAATTATGCCTTATGTAGCAGCCTGTGTGGAGCAAGCCAGACTTTTTGCATCATTTTCCTGTGTCAAATCTCTCATACTGTTCCAGTATGTACCTTACTTATATTGAAAAAACAGTACAGAAATGTTCAAGTAGTAACTAATTACATCAACAGGTGTTCTACCTGCTTGGTTAGTTTCTTAGGAGTAGTAAGGGTAAACTAGTGCTGTGTAAGGAAGAAGGTGAGCAGAAGTAGCAAAATCATTGTGTTGGGACAATTATTGGCTTGGCTTTTTTGCTTCCCTGAAGATATGTATAGAAGTATGTATCTTTGGAGCAAAGTTTAGGTGATTTTTTTTTATTTCACATTTGAAAAAATGCAGGTAGATGTGAAATGAATGATTTTGTAGTTCTGTATGAAGACATGAAGAACTTACCATTCCTTAAACTCAGGTTGACACTATTACTTTGAAGCCCAAATAATGAATACTTAAATTAGTCAAGGCTTTAAAATCCTTTAGTTATGGATAATGCACAAGTACCCTTGGGCTAGGGCTGTTTCATTGTTTGTTCTTGAGTATACTGCCCTAAGTCATACACCCACTGATGGTTTAGAAGCACACGTTAAGAAGCAGGCAGTGGTGTTGTATTAATGTTGGCTTGAGTTAAACACCTTCTCCCTAAGGGAATAAAACATCATGTTTCCTTTGGTTTTTAAATTATGACTTACTTGCCTTAGCAGAGTAGCTCTTGTATTTGTTTCCTCTGTTGTTTTTTTTTTTTTTAATATTATTATTAATAAGTTGTTTTTTATTACGAATGTTAATTGTTCAACTTTCCTGTCACTAACTTGCTAGTTGCAGAGTCAGTCCGTAGTAGGATTTCACTGAGATCAGGAATACCTGTATCCAAGGGAGGAGATGGTAGCCTGGGCTTTTTTGTGGCTTTTTCCCCCCAAGGAAGATAGCCTTGAAGATTTGCCCAATTACAATGTATAATAGAATAGTTTTGCAATTGTAATACTTACTGTCTGCATTTAAGGCAGGAAAATTATAAATTGATTATGAAAAGTGATAATAATTGTCCTTACAACGACATTAGTGTAGTGAACAGTTGCCCTTAAATAGTTCCATGTATAGTGTGTGTACCTTTTGTCTTGATTGCTGTAGTTTTCATCTATTTTTGCTGTAAGAGGTGGAGGATTTGATCTAGTCAAATGCTAAATTGAGTGAGATAAAAATTAAAAATTAAATGAAATAACTTGCTTTCCTGAACCACCACTGAAGACTTGAGTGACTTTCCTAGATACAACTTTTAAGTCTTCTGCATGATTTGAGTTGGTTCATATTAAGTTGATTAAATTACTTTGATCATCATCACCAGCATGTAGCAATATATAGCAATATCTAATCACTAATTGTCATCTATCTAACAACAGCACAGCAGAAAGTCTTTATTTGGAAAATCCTCAATGGCTAATAAATTGACAGGCAGATTTCAAATTAATACATTTCCAAATGTAAGCTGCAGGAGACTTCTCTTGATTATATCAGGAATTGAATATTAGCTGTGAGGATGCCCTTGACCTTAAATGAAAACTTGAAGAGAGAACATTATTTCAATTACAAGTACAGAAGCATCACAAGTACTGCTTTTGTCAGTAGAAGTTTACATTTTTTTCATTACCCTTCACTATTTCCAATCAAATTCATAATGAGACCACTGAATATATTTGGAATTAAAGCCACAGAACCATGCCATGTTTAATATGAAGTACTCTTTTCAATGAATGACTGAAATTCAGGTAGAAATTACACTTATCCATTCAAACTTTTTCTTTGTGTGTGTGATTATTTTCATCTTATTCCCTTAAAATGGTGGTCCTGTGATGTCTAGTGACCGGTCAGTCCTATGAGAACATGGTGACTGAGATCATGTCCATGGGCTACGAGCGGGAGCAGGTGATTGCCGCACTGAGGGCCAGCTTCAACAATCCTGACAGAGCAGTGGAATACCTTCTGATGGTGAGCACTTAACCTTACCTGCACCTTTGTTTTCCAGTTGATACCTTTCACTTTGATTTGGTGTTATTCTCAACATTACTCAGTCACTGACAGTGACATTTGCCATCTGGAAAGATGAGATCGAAATTTTGACAGACATGGTGTGTTATAGAAAACACTGAAGGAATCTCTAACCACCTCCACCACTTCTTTGCTTTCATTTTTTTGTTGATTGATATGGATATGTCTGTAAAGTATGTCCAGTTACAGTGATAACTTTAACTGCCAATGGTTGGCTCAATGGTTTTGTGTCACCTTTTAGTGACAGCATTAGTTAATTAGTTGTACTTTTGTGTCTATGTCATCACCATTCCTTAAGTTCCAGTTCACTGTTTTTGCTAATAATTTGGTGTTCTTAATATGCTTCACAAACGGAAAGGTTTGAGAAGTTATTTTTTTTTAAATTGTGCTTCATTTAACTGGTGTTTTCATTTCAGCAGTGTTTTAGAAAATAAACAATTTTCATGTGATAAGTAAAGCTTGAAGGGTTAAATGAACTTCATTGGCATGAGAAGAAATAGAAGAGTAGTTTCACTTCATTGGAAACCCTGGGCTTTTTGGATTGTTTCTTGTTGTATACCTTAATCTGACAGGTGAACGGTAGCCATGTAGAAGCTGTCTGATTTTGTTGCTTAATCAGTATTTCCAGTACATTTAATTTTTGCTCTGGCATACCATTTTTCCCCAATGAGGTTTTTCCTCCTAGCATATCTGAACTTTATTAGAATCTGGCAACCAGATATCTTGACCTAATCCTTGCAAAAGACATGTGGATTGAATTTCTGATTGATTGATAAGAAATCTGGCATCTTTACCCTCCAGTTATAAAACTTCAATTTTGTTAATGAAGTTTTCCTTCAGTAGTTAAAACTTCAAGACCCTGGCATGCTTCTTAGTTACATTGATGTTCCCAAGACTGTGATCTTCAGATTTTAAACTGACAACAAATGTTTTGAGTACAAGAATATGAAGAGTTTTAACTCCCAACTAGCATTAAGCCAAGCAAGGGTGAATGCAGTAGGTCCCAATTCTCTGTCATAAGTCCACAAGTTCAAACATTTGTTTTTCATGTTGTAAAAATGTTTGGTTTACTGTTCATCTAGTCTGTAAATACACCATGAATTCAGTGCTTCCCCTGAGTGTTTGGCCTGCTGTGTGTGTGGCAGTCCTATACAGTGTGCATTTCTTATGCAGTCAGTTTCTGTCATTTCTCTCCTCTAGCTTATTTCAGGTCAGGAACTCCAGATCAGAGATAGAGTATCTCTGTGATGGAGCTGCATGACACATCTGCCAAATGCATTGACTGCAATGAACAGTTTATTTCTAGTCCTTCAGTTGGTCCTTCTGTTATATAAGATGTCCCTTTATATTTTGTGTTATCCTTCACTGGAAAATACCTTTTCTTTTTTCTTCCTCTTCTTCCTCCTGGAAAAGGGAGTAGGGAGGAATGGTCTTGTTCTTGGAGACCATATTAGATGGAAGACTTTTTGCTGTCCTTCTAGAAGAATCCTTTTGCTCTAGATGGTCTTTATAACTCTTCTGGATCTGCTGGGGTCTGAAGATGTTCCTTCCTCTCCTGCTGCATCACAGAAAGGTTATTTTTAGTTCCTGTTGATCTGATCTGTTGATGATACTGTTCTTTGACCCTCTCTCTACATTACTCACGTCAAAATTATCATCAGCACTATCTTTTATATAATCAGCAGATTAGGATTAAGACATTGAGATCTGTAACTATAACAACACTGGCCAGGTTTAAAGAACCTGGGTACAGCAAGCTAAAGGTGTTGCAAAGGACTTAAACTGTAATTAAAGCACAGCTGCTCCTCAGATGAGCCCTGAAGATTCTACTTGTTGTCCATGTTTCAGATGGCAAGTTCTTCAGTTTTCATGGCATGAGCATTGAGGATTATAGGTGTAATCCTGTCTCTGTGCCCTGTGGCTGTAGAAGGAGTTGCAAAAGATGATCTTTATTTTTCTATGCCCCACACTCATCTTCGGAGGCATTTACATTCAGATCTCTCTTTCAGCCAAGGATTTCCTAACCTGTAGTTAAGGAGGAGTTTTGTTGTCTGTTCAGCAACCAACCTCTTAGTTTGGATATTTTTAGGGAACATTTCTTTAGTGTGACTGTAGTCAAATACTGAACATAATTTCTAGAGATGTGGTCAAAGTCCTGTGCCTGTCAGTGTTTCAGAGGCATTTGGACAATGCCCTTTACAGGCTTTAACTTTTGGTCAAACATGAACTGGTCAGTCAGTGGAACTAGATGACCATTCTAAGTACCCCTGAGTTGGAGCTGTTTTGTTCTCTGTTGTGTGCAGAAGCTGGACCTGATGTGATTATTGCCCTGCAGAGAGCAATGTCAGCTAAAAACCACTGTACTGCTCTGTAAAACAGTAAACAATTGTTTCATCCACCATAAGGCAACAGTGGCCTTTTTTGCTGTCCCAGCAGCGTTTGCATTCAGAGTGGCTTGTGTGTGGTTTAATACCATGCTTTATTCTGTTGTGTGCCTGTGCGAGCAAGGTCCATACGCCTCACTGGCATTGTCTGATTACAGCTCTACACGGTCTCTGTTATTTGGAGAGTGATACTTTAAGCTTGTATTCAAGAGTTAAGATGATGTTCAAGATGACAAATAATTTCTAAGTAAATTTGTTTGAACTAGTTTGCACAGTCCTTCCATTCAAGAGCAAACTTAGAAGCTTAAACAAGCACAAGGTGTTTGATTTGGACACAGATTGCAGTGATGACGTATGCCTGTGAATAGGTGAAATCAACTAGTAATTTCATAAGACTAACCCAAATTGTTACATTATGCTTGGACTGCCAGAAATTACTGATTTGATGGAAAAGGTATTTAATCAGTGCTCTGTAAGCCACTGATAAGGGAGAGTTACATCAGAATTATACCATGAATGGAATCCTCCTCCCCCTCAGTGGAGGGAGGGATGTGTAGCAAGCTTACTGAGCCATGTGAAGGTAATGAAGTATGTGACAGGAAAATCTTGCATTTATTCCCCTGGGTGGCTTAAATGTGCACTTGATGATCAGGTTATTTATACCTTGATGTGCTTCTTAGTCAACAAGTAAGGCAAAGAATATTGCTTGGAGCACTGTCCAGTTCTCCCTTTCTAGATGTGTCCTCTATATTAGCTGTATATTCGTCCTTTTTGTTCAGGTGTAATGATGAACATACCATGTGAAGATCATGTTACAGCAGGACTTTTAATCTGCATTACCAATCAGTGATTTTTGTGGTAGGCTTGGCAAACCTCTTAATTGTCTGGTTACCCTGTAGTTCTGTAATATTTTCACACCCCCCCCTTTCCTCCCCCCAGTTCCTTACATTTTGTGGTTCCCCAAAACAAGGGTGGCCCTTGTTTGGGTAACTTCTCTGGGCTGTTCCAACAGGGTTTGTGGTAATATTCTTTGTCTCTCTCGCATGAGTAAGTCTCCGGGCTTCAGAAAAGTAGATTAAAAGGACAGACTTGGTGCAGGAATTCAGTGACAGTGAGGAAAGCAGTGAGGTTTAGGGTAGGAAGCCTGAAGGATTTCCATGCAGGAGAAAAGCAATAGAGTGAAGTATCATTGTTCTAGATCCAGCATTCTAGTTTATCATAATATTATGTTTTAGCTTGGTCTACTTCAGCCCTCTGAGCAGTCAGTTCATATATAAAGTTGCTTGCACATAAAAAATAAACAAAAAGCAAAAGTTAACTATTTTTTTTTAAACTTCCTAAAGCTGGGTGACATACAGACCTTTTCACTTTAAAGATATAATGAATGACAGCTTTTCATGGAGGAAAAATGTCCCAAGAGCTATGTTCTGGTATCTCTTCTCAGTTCCTTGCGAGTTGTATGGAGCTGTTAATCTTAGCTAGCATTTTATACTGCAGTTTGTTGCTGTAATATCACTTTTGCACAACAGTATAACAGTGTAACAGTATATCTAGGTTAACTTTTTCATTCATATCAAATATCTTTAAACAGGATTCAAAGCACTTTTTATTTTACTGGGCAAAGTTGATGCAGGGCATGCTTTACCGCCTTTTTATACAAACCACACATTTTTCCTGCCAAAAAATAAAATTAATCTTTTCATGGTGTTCTCTGTCAGTTATAAATTAATAACTTACAGGATCTTGCCTTGTATTTGCAGAGAAATCATGATTTTTTTTTTAATTTTTCCCCTTTTTTCTGAAATCCAAACACTGCATGCAGTTGAAACATGTCTTTTAGCAACCTGTGGGTAATGATGTGAACTGTGGCTTTAGGGTATACCTGGAGATAATCAGGCTGTGGCTGACCCGCCTCAACCACCAAGCACTGGTGCATCTCAGTCTTCAGCAGTGGCAGCAGCAGTAGCAACTATACCCACGACTACTAGTTCACTAGGAGGTAAGAAAGGCTGGGTTGGAGAAAATATGATAAACAATGTGCCCTTAATCAGTCTATTTTTCAGTCAGTTTTACGTTCCAGGTGCTTGTGAGCCATTCAGAGGGAATTGGGTAAGAGTTGTTAACGTGGAAATTCCCAGTGTGGTACTTTCCAGGGACAAGTGCTTAATTGTATATCATGTGCAAAGTTTTCAAAAAATGCAGTGAACTTGCACAATTACTTTAATTCAGTGTTCTGGATTCTTAAGTGTAAAACCATGGATGTGGGGTGGGTTGTGTTTTTTCTCACTTAAACTCTGTTTTTCTACTCTGACTGACTGGGCACTGTCCAGTGTGACTATATTAATATATTTACCACACAGAAGCTAGGATATCAAGGGAGAAACCTGAAATTAAGCCATGAAGTATAGCACTGGAGGGACCTATAAATGACCTAGGACTCCTCACTCAGCAGTGCAGCACTTTGACTGTGGCTGGTGCCTGCTGAAGAGAAGGGTATTTATCATGTATTTATCTCCCTCTTAAAGGGGGATAGATGAATACATGAAAGGAGCCTAATTAAGGGGTAGGAAAGGTCTGTCTAGAAATGGTGCTCAAGATACAAGAGACAAGACAGTGGATTGGGTAGATGTGTCTGATTGAGATTAACCAGAGCTGAGACACCCAGAGGGAAGTGTTGGAGATGAGGACAAGGCTCTCGGATCTTAAGAGAAGACTGAGTGAAAAGGAAAATGTATTGTTTAATTTTAGAATAAAGAAATTTTGCTTAAAGCTAGAGTGAGGAAGCAAATTCTTTTATCCTTCAGTGAGTGGTGTATCCTCCACTTTAATATCCTGTTTCTATCTAAAATTGCAGTGTACTTATGCATTTTATTAAGATTCTAAGTAACTTCTTAAAAAACATGTTATTTCACTGATCTTTTTTTCAGGACATCATCCACTTGAGTTTTTACGAAATCAGCCTCAATTCCAGCAGATGAGACAAATTATACAGCAAAATCCTTCTCTGTTGCCGGCATTGCTACAGCAAATTGGACGGGAAAACCCCCAACTACTGCAGGTGGGTCTTAAAAGAAGAAAATAATGCTTACTAATTCTGACCTAGCTTTGCAAGAGAGTCATATGTTGATGTTGTCTGGGATAACATATTACTAAGAATTATAACATTCTATTGCTTGCTTTTCAGCAGTTGCTGCTGTACAGAATGTATTTTCTGTGACATTGGACACAAATTTGAGGCTTCATAAGGGGTGCAGAGGGGGTGAGGAAGTGGGAAGGATTGAAGCATAAAAATTGCATTTGTTCTAGTTAGATATAATGATTTTTCTCTGTGCACTTTTTGCATGTCCCTTTGGCTTGTTAATTCTCTGAAAATAAATATTTTTACTTGTCTGTTGGCATTCTTAAACTTCAGTTTCTTAAATATATGTTTTTCTTTTCCTGTTCTGTGCATCATAGCAAATAAGCCAGCACCAGGAACACTTTATTCATATGTTGAATGAGCCAGTTCTTGAGTCCCGCCAAGGTTTAAGTGGCAGTGATGATGGTGCGAGCACTGGAGGAATAGGAGATGCTGGGAATGCTCATATGAACTACATTCAAGTAACACCTCAGGAAAAAGAAGCTATAGAAAGGGTGAGCCTTTTTTGAAATTCTTGTTGCTGTGGGGTGTTGACTCTGGTGCATGCTTAAGATATACCTAACTTAAACTTTGTTTAGGTCAGTAGTTCTTGCATCATATTTGGTATTTTCATACTTGGCATTTCATAGCTGTTGTAGCCTTGTTTCAAATCATGTATCTTCTTGCTTTATAGCAGTTGAGTCTAAAACACCTTAAATCTGTCTTACTGAGAAGAGGCAGAGCATTTTAAGTGATCAGACATCATCCTGTGATAATTGATGATGGAATGGGTTTCCCTCAGGAATTATTTAGGAAGTAATTCCTCTTGCAGAAGCCTCAGCCAGTACTGCTCTAGATTGTGCCATGACAGGTCTCCAGGTACAAAGATCTGGCTGCTTGAGTACTGTTTGCAAAGTACTTGGAAAGTAAGAGCACTCATAGTTAAGTACATTAACTGAAGTCAAAACTTTACTCAGTTATTTATCTGTTCATGCCAATTTGTTAATTACAGTTTTCTAAAAGTATTGGTAAGCATGAAAATATACTCTGAGGTGGTATATTGCATACATAAATTCTGTGTGACTGACTAAATATGGTTTTGCATAGATGGCAGTGCCCCTGAGATTTTTCTCAGGACAAATTGCAAGACTTTGGCACACTGTGGTAGTGGTTTGGTACCCGAAAGACAGTGTTTCTTCATCTGGCAAAACCAAAGTTCAAGTAAGGATTATTAGAAGATATGAATTTGAATACAGGTGTCAGTTCTCTAGATCTTGAGGAAATTAGCAATTGATAAAATTAGTTTAATAAAATTAATAAAATTAGTCTAATAAAATTATTTGTCCATGTGCTTCTTCACAAGTTCTCATCTTCTCTAGTCTGTTGCATTTCCTTTTTAAGCTATTTTATGCAGTAGAGCTCTTACACCTCTACTGCCTGTTTGGAAACCCAGCAGAGATACATATGCTTCTTTTTCTTTCCATGAAAGACAAACCTCAAAATTTAAGTGTCTTAGTATTGCAGCTGATGCCTTCATGCTGTCTGTGGTCTCAAAATAAAATCTAAGAATGGCTGGTGTGAGATAATAGGACACAGTTTTTCTCATAGTTCTTTGGTCTGTCCCATACATGAAATGCCTTGCAGGTACTGTGAGGATTTTAAGAAAATCTCCAAATAGTAGACTGTACTTGCCTTTGGTAAAACAAGAATTCATTTGCTGAGTGCCCAAAGTGCTGGCTGAACCATTGGCAAATTAGTAAGTTCTTCTCTGATGTTCTCATGCCCAGTTGCCACTGTGTTCCAGACATTAATTAATTCCTTGACTTCTGAAAATCAGATTGCTCTCAGCTTACTTGTCTTGGCTGCAATGTGTAGTTAATTTTTTAAGATAAACAGTTAAAAATATGTCTTAATGTGATGTGCTGGACAGCCTACTAAAGATCACAGGCTGAGAGGTTTTCTTCCAGCCAATTTTTTCTTAAAAGTGCTTTGAAGCTTTGTGTAATTGTTTAAAATAAGCATTGTTTGAAGTTGGGTTTTTTTCCCTGCACCAGTGCAATGTGCCATTACTTCATGGCAGTACTGTGACCCAGGTCTGTTTTAGACTTACTATGTCACTAAAGAAGTGGCAAGTTTTTATGGTGCTTCATTAGACTTAATCCAGTCACTTTTTCAAGTGAGGATCCTCTTTACTACAGGCAGAGGCAGCACCTTATTTTTAACTCACTAAAGTCTGCATTGAGCTAGGCAGCAGCATTATTTTCAAGAAGGCAGTAATTGCTTAAGTGACATCTCAAGGCACTAGACATAGAAAGAAGCCTAACATGCAAAATGCACTTGCTAAATATGTCTCTTTTCTTCAGTTAAAGGCATTAGGATTTCCTGAAGGACTTGTGATACAGGCATATTTCGCTTGCGAGAAGAACGAGAACCTGGCTGCCAACTTTCTTCTACAGCAGAACTTCGATGAAGATTGAGAGAATTTTTTTTCTATTTCACACCTCACACCAGTGCATTACACTAACTCTGTTCACTGGATTGTCTAGGATATTTGGGCTTATATTCATAACGCTTGGTGTATGGAATATAGGGGGTGGGTGGAAGGGAGAACATAGGCAACAAAGCAAAGGAAGCAACAAGTTTCAAATGTCTGTTTTAAATCAGCAGATGCAGAAAATCGCACAGTGTAAAGAAAAAAATATATATATACAACCAAAAAATCAGCTTCTGCAGATAATTAGTTCCTTCTGTAAACTGTAGGTTAACTTTTTCTAGGTTTTCACTCTTACTGTACTAGTTCCAGAAATGTAGTGTAATGCACTGCTTCATGTTCTTTTCCACTTAGTATTGACATTGGAAGTAGCCCGTACTACGTAGATTTTGCAGTCTGTATTTCATGGCAACACTGGATAGCAGCTTTGTGAAATCTAAAAGATCTGAGCAAATGCAATCCTGAATGCCCAAATAGGCGTATTTGGGTTTTTTTCTTCAGCTGTGTTAAAGTAGTGAAAAAACCACAGAATTAGAACAGTGTTGGCTTTTTTCTTTTTTCCAACGAAAACCTATTACAGTTAAAATTGTCCTGATTATTGAGAAACACCACCCCCTCCTTTGTCCCCTGAAATTATCTGAGAAATTGTATACATACAGAAGAAAAATTATTATCCTGTTTACATATTTTCTCTTTGGGAAAAAAAAATAGATAAGTAATTACTGTTCTTCTAATGTTATCTTGCAGTAAAAGTTTCAAAAGCAATAGATTGCATGTTTGGTTTTGTTATATGCACTCTAGTGAGTTGAGTATTCTTTTTCTGCCAGCAAACAAACTGCAAGCTTAATTTTTGTCCGCTGCAATGAGACTTTATCAAATCAAATTTCACCTTCCCAACTTCATTGAACCAGCTTTTATAGTAGAGCTGTAAGTGTTCTGTTGCTCTTGAGTAGATTGTAGTGTTCAAGATATTTCTGTTAAGTAAGGATTTTTGGGGATTTATTCACTTTATAAGGATGAGAAGTTCAAAACTTGAGATATCAAGCAAACTGTCAATTTATTCCAATGTAAAAAAAATTGACACTCGAAACTTTCTATTGAAAATAAACTCTGGTTACAGAGTTTTGAATCTTACTTGTTCATACCTACTTATCATTTATTTTGTTTAGTCATCATAAAATGTTAACAATCTTTTTTTTTTTTAATACATGTTTACTTTTAGAGGTAATTTTGCCCATCATTGCAATACTATGAATAAAAACAAATGTAAATTTAATCTAAAGCTGTTCTGTGCAACGTTACCTGAACACAACATGGGGATAGTTTGATTTTTCTACTGTTGTAGTCCAATTACCTGGATTACAAATTTATCTCTACAGTAACCAGGAAAAAGTATTATTAGTGGTACAGCACTGAATTCCTGTACTACTAATGATGTTAATGATTTTAGTGATTTAGTGGTACAACTAAAAAATTATTTTTTGCTGAGTTTATCAGTGGATTAACTACTTAGCTACTACTTAAGCTCAGAGTACAAGTCAAGTGTCTTGAAAAACGAACTAAAAAGACTGAAACATTTGTATTTCATTTCTTCATTGATTGGCCATAGTCTGTAAAAATATCTGCTCAAAACAATGAAATGTATTAAAGCCTTTTACTTTTTTTTCTATTCTTATACATCTGTGATATTTTTTCAGATAATGTGTATTTTAATTATTCAGATTTTATTCTTTTAAAATTTCTTAGATGAATGTCATCTAAGTGATCAGTAGCACAACCCAAATCTATCAATAGGAGATGTGATACTGCTAAATAGGAAAAAAGTCTTTAATAATGTTTTCATTTTAGAGACATTAATACCTGAGTCAGCTAGTAAACTTCATCTAAATAGGATTCTCAGTTTATCTGTGAACTGAGAGAGATGGATTTTGATTTAGCACTGCATGCCAAAAGGGGCTGTTTGTTATCTGTAAAAGGACCAGCTGTCAGGTACTTGAAAAACACCAAATTGATACAAGGACTTCTTGAATGTACTTTTACTACATAGCTAATACCTAACCAAGACAAAAGCTTTTAGTTTGTGGGAGTCTTCTGTACTGATCAAACTGCTATGAGAAATAACCATTCCTTCTCTAGGAGGGTGGAGAGTAAAGCAAGAATGTCTGAGTGTTTCAGTCCACTCCCTCCATTTTTGATTTTGAAATGTTTACTTATTATAAATGTATTTGAATTAAAGTCTGTTGAGCTTGTTCTTTGTAAAAAAAGGAAAAAAAAAAAAAGGAGAAAAAGAGGAAAAAAAACTAGTAGCTTTGTTCATTTGTAACTTTGTATGCTGAGTGACTGAGGGATTTATGGCTGCTGTGTTTGAAGCCTTACTAGTCATGCTGTTCCCGTTTTTTCCAGCAGTGAAACAGTGTTTTTGTGACTTCTGATGAACAACAGGTGTCTGACCTTACATGCTAGCAAAAACTGTTACCTGTCCAATAGCGGGATACTTGCCAGGGAGAATCATGTCTCTCTTTGTAGTAGCTGCCAAAAGGGAAGAATACATGGAATTCATGTGGTGTTGAGGAGGTGTGACCTGAGCAAGCTGCCTAGGTATGTTGTGCCTCGTTTTCTACCAAGTACTACCGGGAGTTGTCTGCACAGAGTGCTTCTCAGCTTCTCTGCTGCAGATCTCTTAGGGATTTGGGGATCAGTTTCCTCAGGGCTTTCTGAACAGTAGCTGAGAAAATAAAGTATTTCTTCCTAAGTTTTGGTACTGTAGTCTTTACCTTTGTTGTAAAACTTCTGAATATCTGCTTAGACAAAAGCTATTTATGATGCACTTTTAATTGGGATTAAAAAGTTACTCTGAAGTCATATTAATTCTGTAGTTGTCTGTTTTTAAGTCCTCTCTACAGCTGCATTTTAATGCTTTGGTTCATTTACCTCCTCCAGAGCTGCCTGTTTAATCCAGCTAAAACCCAAGCAATTTTACTGGTTAAATGTCCTGTTCTTACCCCACACTGAAAGAACTTTTTAGGAATGTGAGATAATCACTCTTGAAGCCAGATTGTGACCGATTCTGGAGTGCTGTGTTGAGCTTCACTTCAAGAATGTACGTGAATGAATCAAACAGAGACACAAAGCCAAGTCCTCAAATAATGTATGCATATTGTCATCCATGGTTTCATTGGATATTTATTCTGAGTTTTGGAGGCAGCCACATCTTTCTTATTTTCCGATTTCTCTTAAATCCAGCTCTGTGCACAGAACTGACCTACAATTTCTGCATTTGAAAATACTCTGTAGTTCAATGGAAACAATAAGGTGGAACTGGGGAGAACAGCTTTGTCAGTAACCTTTCTAATTCTTCTGTGCCTTGTTTGGGATGCCAACAGTGTTCAACACATCATTTGAAAACATTGTTTTGGCACGGCAACATCCACCACTATGTGGTTATGAAGCCAAAATTTACAAAATCTTGTGTCTTCATTAAACCATCCAGAAAAGCAGGTTTATTTCATCTGTGATTAAGTGATGTGTGGGAAAAATTTAAGTATTCAGTTACCACTGAAGACATGACTGATAAGTGTTGCAGATGCCTGTATCTACAGACTGCAGCTGATGTTGACTTCTAATTGTGAACTACCAGTTCTGTATTGATATATTTCTTCACAGAATATAACCTGTGAGGAGAAAAAAAGTTTGTGAAACTTCTTGGTTTCTGTCAAGAAACTTCTTGACAGAAAGAATTTCTGTTTTGGTTTCTGTTTCTCAACTTCTTTACTTCTGTGCAAGAGAAATAAATGTTAAACACACACAATTTAACTCCAGTTCTAATCAAAGCACATGTTCATGAAGACATCAGCATCTCTGGAATTTCCTGTCCAAACTGCAGTGAAACTAGTAAAGACAAATATGTACTCTTCAATAATGGTAGTAGTCTGGACTAACTAATAGTGGTAGAGTCTGAAGACCTCTCCACGTCATCCCTTTGCTTTGGCATTTTCCTTGGTGCTTCATGAAGTTATGTCTCACAAACCTGAAGTGCAAAGTGTTTTTCAAAATAGGTGTCTCTCTATTTTTATACAGCTCCACACATAAATGTGGCTACTCTGTGGTGCTGAGGGCAAGGAGCAACATCCTTGAAATTCTTGTTGCCTGAGATAAGAGATTTTAGATGTGATAGACCAGGAGTAACCAGATACACCAGCAGGCAGCTGTTTGCCATCCAAGGGGAAGGGTTGGTTGCTGTCCTTGTAATGTGAAGCATTTGACTTTAAAAGTGCAGCAGCCAAAGATAAAAAATAAGGCTATGTCTCCCACAGGTCTGTGTGGCTGTATCTGTAGAATTGTTCAAAGTCTTGTCAAAGTCAGACATGTATTTTTAATTATATCTTTGAATTAAGTTTGTTTCTTCCCACCCCCACTCTCTTGTCCTTACTCTGAATCCTTTCCTTTCCTTTCCTTTCCTTTCCTTTCCTTTCCTTTCCTTTCCTTTCCTTTCCTTTCCTTTCCTTTCCTTTCCTTTCCTTTCCTTTCCTTTCCTTTCCTTTCCTTTCCTTTCCTTTCCTTTCCTTTCCTTTCCTTTCCTTTCCTTTCCTTTCCTTTCCTTTCCTTTCCTTTCCTTTCCTTTCCTTTCCTTTCCTTTCCCTTTTCCCTTTTCCCTTTTCCCTTTTCCCTTCTTTTCTTTTCTTTTCTTTTCTTTTCTTTTCTTTTCTTTTCTTTTCTTTTCTTTTCTTTTCTTTTCTTTTCTTTTCTTTTCTTTTCTTTTCTTTTCTTTTCTTTTCCTTTCCTTTCCTTTCCTTTCCTTTCCTTTCCTTTCCTTTCCTTTCCTTTCCTTTCCTTTCCTTTCCTTTCCTTTCCTTTCCTTTCCTTTCCTTTCCTTTCCTTTCCTTTCCTTTCCTTTCCTTTCCTTTCCTTTCCTTTCCTTTCCTTTCCTTTCCTTTCCTTTCCTTTCCTTTCCTTTCCTTTCCTTTCCTTTCCTTTCCTTTCCTTTCCTTTCCTTTCCTTTCCTTTCCTTTCCTTTCCTTTCCTTTCCTTTCCTTTCCTTTCCTTTCTTTTCCCCTTTCTTTCTTTTCCCCTTTCTTTTTATTATTGAAGAAAGCATGCCAGCTGCAAAGGGAGCACTACCAGCTTCTGTTGGAGGATGGAAGAACAGGATTTCAGAATAGGAAAAGGGGTAGGAAATGGTCTTCAGGGTGGGATATGAAACAGGACAATAAAAGTGCTGAACATCTGGGATACAGACCTGCATAGGGAGGTTGAGGTGAGGACTCTGGACGTGGAATTGACAATGTGTGTAAAAGGAAATGCCTGGGAGAGTTACAAGTGTGAGGAAGGAATGGAGTGGTGTGACAGACAAATAGGGAAGCAGAATGAGCAAACCATTGGTGGGACTCTGGATGTATAAATGAGAGATAGATGGAATATTTGGGAACAGAACTAATAGTTATCTACAAGGACACTTTAAAGACAAAGAAATTGATTATTTTAGCCTATCTAGTAGCTTTTTGTATAGTGCTTTTTTTCTAAAACCAGTTCTGAGGGAAGATTATAAAGAAGTTACAAAACAATGAGGGCAGTAAAATGAAACAAACCAGTTTGTACTTTGGCATTTACCTCACAGATGCGATACAGTACTCTTGGGTAGTCTGACTGTACTGAGGTCCTCCTGCTTAAAGGTGGAGAGGAAAATAAAGTAATATAAATTTTATTTATGAAAGTCTCTGTGTTGCTTGAAGTAAGAGAAATGATCTGCCTAAAAGCATGCATTTAATATTAACAAACATGCAGCTTGCTTTTCCTGTCTCCTGTGTTAAAATATCAAATTTCCCTTGGCAAAGGGCAGGACTGTGCAGGACACGGAGCAATGCTGCAGAGTCCTTTTGGACAATTCATCCTGATGGGATTGTGCCTTTGGAGCATGAATGTAATTCGTGATCCATGAGTGTCCTAAAATCTGAGCTGTGACCTGTGGAAAACTGAGAAAACCTGGGAACACTCAATCTTGGAAGAGCAACAGG
Source organism: Lonchura striata (assembly GCF_050655825.1). Classification (NCBI taxonomy): domain Eukaryota; kingdom Metazoa; phylum Chordata; class Aves; order Passeriformes; family Estrildidae; genus Lonchura; species Lonchura striata. The sequence continues at coordinate 4,649,799 of NC_140740.1, read as the reverse complement.
GTTAAGATGAGAAGCTACTGGAGTATATTAAATACAACTGTAAGTCAAGAAAGCTGTAATTTTTCTCCAGCTGCAGTAAGAAATTGTTGCTAAATGTGTACATAGCCGTATTTTTCACATTTCACACAATTTGCAGTAAGTGGCTCTCTGGTACACAAAGGAGGCAGAATACACAAAAAGCCACTTTGTAAATCCAGTTGAAGGGTGCCTATGTTGCCTTCAAAGCCTGTGGCAAATGGTCATTCCTGGAGCACTGAACCCCAGTTTGCCATGAACAAGGGTGATTTTGCTCCCAGGCAGGGACAGCAGGGATGGAGAGCTGTTACTGCTGAAATTAACCCCTTGCTGTGGGAGAGGCTTGTGAATTCATCCACTGCTCTTGGCAAGAGGGAGCCTTGTGATCCCAGTTCAGATTTCCCTTTGCTCCAGGGCTGTTTGGATGGTCTTTGTCACTTGAGAGTTCAGCCCTGCTTAAAGGTGAGGGTAGCTTGAGCTGAGAGGAGGTGAGGAGAACAGAGAGGATCCCTGACAAAGGGGTAAGACAGTTTTTGGGAAGAGTATCGTTATTTAACTATTCTGATGCAAAATGAGGCAGGGAGTTGAAGCCATGCATTGATTGACATGGTGCTCATGCTCGAAGGTGGCAGATACAAATTGGTGTTTTTAGAGGAGACAAAACACCCTGCTGGAAGCTAGGGTGGCAATTAAAATATGTTTGCCTAATGGAGCTGCTTATGGTGCAGAATTCTGCCGTTTTTATATTTGGATTTTGAAAGTGAGGCCACTGATTGTGCAGTTTTGTTTCCTTGCCACACAGCTGAAGGTTGTGGTGTCTTTAGAATGCTGTGTTGTTCCCTAATAAGCCTTATCATGCCCTAATAATATCTTCTGAATGCCTTGGATGTGAGTGATTAAGCATGTGCTTACATAAATAGGTGTCTCAGTGGTAAGATGTTATTTGCATGATTGTGGTTTGTAGGTGGAGAAGCTGCAAGCCTGTCATCAAATTACTTGTTCCAGATGAGAAAAATCTGCTCTGTGTGGCTGTCACATCGTCATCATCATAGCTTGCATGGAACAATTAGTGTTATTTTGCAAGGGACTGGATTTTTGTCCCTTTTTTACTCCCTGTTTTGCTTTATGGTGAGTGTGCTGGTTTTGTCTGGGACAGAGATGACAGTAGGAGGATGGAGTTTGGCTTTGTGCTGCAGTTTGGATTGTGCTGTATTATCATTTGTGTTAGTAATACAGGCATGTTTTATTTATTGGTGAGCAGTGTTTGTACAATGAGGCCTTTCTCTGCTCCTCTCACCACCCTGGCAGCGAGGGGCTGAGAGTGCTCAAGGATTTGGGAAGGGACACGGCCAGGAGAGCTGATCCCAACTGACCCAAGGGGCACTCCAGACTGTGTGATGTCATGGCCAGCTTAGGAAGTGGTGAGGACACAAAGGAAGGGCAAAGGACACACACATTCAAGGCTTTTGTCTTCCCAAGTGATGGAGCCTGGCTTTCCTGGGGATGGCTGAACAACTGCCTGCCCATGGGAGGTGATGAAAGAATTCCTTGACTAGTATTTGCTGGCCCTATGGGCCTGTCTTTATCCCAACCCATGAATTTTGCAGCTTTTTACCCTTCAGGTTCTGTCCCCCGTTCCCCTGCTCAGGGGGGTGAGCCAGGGGCTGTGTGAGGACAAGTTGCTGACTGGAGCTGAACTCTGGAAGTGAGGAGAAGACAAGCCAATTAGAACACTCAGAGAAATTTAAGTTTTCTGGATACTTACCTTTTCCTGGATTCTGTTAATACCCAGCTCTGTGTTTTTGGACAGCCCTGTGTTCTGGAAAGTTTTAACACTACTCTCCCTTCACCTCTGACCCCAGCCACAGTGTTGGTTGTCCTCCTGTTTAACACTCAGATTTTGTAATCAGGAATTGATCCATGCTGGGTTGATGGAGAATGAGCAGCTCAGTTGTCAAATTAAATTAGCATTTAAAGAAGCGTAGGCAGAGGTCACACAGAGCTGACCAGGCATCTTGCATGGTTGGCTGGCCAGGTAACTGGGAAAAAAAAGGTGGGGAAAAAAGGGGGAAAAGTTTTTAATTCTGCATTTGAGGAAAGAGAAGGGGAAATATTTGCCAGTCTGGGGAGTTCTGTGGGGGCTGTAGTGATGAATCCCAGGTTTGAGACTCTTAGCAACACACCCATGAGGTGTCTGGAGAAGGGGGATGCCTGAAGAAACCCTGAGGGGTTTATAGATATACAAAAATACGTGTAGCTGGCAATACTAGGGTTGGGCTTAAGTAATTTAAACTCAAACCTGTGTTCCTTAAGTTATGCAGACTTTGAGTGTGCCAGAATCTCGATGGAGACTGCCATCTCAAATCTGAATACGTAAATCTGAGGGTAAGAGACACCTCCAAGAGCTGGTGTAGGGGTGGGAAAGGCAGTCATGTGAGTTTGGTCCTGTGCTTGATCACTAACCTGCTCATCAGATAGGAACAGTTTAAACAGTGTCAAGGACTAGTAATTTCACTTGGAAAATGTCATGATTGTGAAGGATGAAGGTTTTGGAAAAATTCCCCATTCTGGTATTTTGTTGAACTAAACACAACCTTATTTACATCCTGTATTCCATCCTGACCTGTTCTTTCTAAGTTTGCAGCTTTAAATGAATTGGAAGGAAGCTCTCCATGCTTGGTGTCTGCCTGTGACTTTGTTTTGGTTTGGGGGTATTTGGGGTTATTTTTTGGTTGTGGTTTTTTTTGTTGTTTTGTTTTGTTAGGTTTTTTTGTTTGTTTGTTTGTTTTTTTTAGTGGGGGTTTGATTATTTTTTTGTTTTAAATGTTTCAGATAATAACTGATTTTACTGTTTTGGAAAATAGAACTGGGGGCAAAGAGAATACATTACTTTTTCAAATTTGATTTTCTTTCACTGAGCAGAGGCACTAGGTATCTAGATGCTATTGAATGTGGTTCCTATGTTTCCCAATATTCATGCATGGGACCAGGAAGATGAAAAATTCTGAGGGTTGATATTTTGTTTTTTCTCTTTGGTTTCCAGTGCTAAGTGCCTAGGCAGAGTTTCTGTGATGCTGAAAGTCTGAAAGTCTTGGCTGTATCCCCTGTGCCCATGGCAGCAAATCTGAAAGCTTCCATGGAGCAAGTTAATACTTCTGGTCTTGTGCACAAACATTCATCTGACCTGTTCTGGATATCCAGGTGTTGCTGTTCATACATGGGACACCTGTTTGTTGTAGACATGAAAAACTGGTGGTTCTTGTCTCCTGTGACAGCTTAGAGCATGTGGAGTCTGTAGGCTTGGAGTTTGGACCACTGGAAAGGAAGAGAGCACATTGAATCAGACTTTGGTTATAAAGGCAGTTTTCGAGCCACTTGGAGTCAAACCAAAGGCAGCTGAAACTCTGTTGTGCTCCTTCAATAACTTCCATTTGCAAGTTTGTAAAACTCGAGCTCTCCATTGGCGCCATTGTTAATAATTGCATTTTTTCCTCACTTTTTGCTGATTTTTTTTTTTTTTTAAGATGCCCTAATACTGTTTGTCCCATCTCGTGGTCCTGCCTGTGCAGATCACAGAGGATGAATCACCAAGCTGTGGCACATTGAACTCTGGAAACAGATCCTCAGAATCTGGAGCATTGTGTCCTCTGCTGTCAGCAAGTGCCTGTGAAGGCTCCTGATGGGGTTTGTGTCATCTTGTCTCTCTTCTGCTTGAAGGACAATGTCCTCTCATAGTTATTAGCTGCTGCTTTACATGGAGTGGAAAGGCTGTGTGGCTTTCACCATCACCTGTGAACCACAAAGGGGTGGAATCTGATTAGGTTTTTCATATGGGCAGCTTGGCAGGGGGATACACAGTTCACACAGAATTTTTTTCACATTTCAGTGGTGTCTAAGCTTTCCTGAGTAATAGAGGATATTGTTATTAACAGAATTAAATAAGATTTGAGTCACATATTGGAGCAGGTTGTGCTGTTTCCACCTTTGGAGGTTTCCAAATCCAGCCTGGTGGAAGGCCTGAGTGCTCTGATATAATCCTGTAGATCACCCAGGATGACTGAAGATGTCCAGAGGTCCCAGGCTGATTCAGCTCCTCAAAATTAATTATTTTTGTCATGCAGCCTTACCATTCCAGTGGGGATTTATCTTCTATGAGAGCTTAGCCTCAATTTCCATATCCTGCCTTTTCTTTAATTTTTTTTTCTTTTTTTGAAGCTGCCTAAACAACCTTTTAATACTGAATTCTGCCACCTTCTCTTCATTTTTAAGCAGATCTATAGAAATTTAAAAAGCAAGCTTGTCTGACATTGTTAGTTCTTTAAAAATCCATCAGTGGTGTCATGACAAATTAAATTAGGCCTAAGTTTATTTATTAGGATCTGATAGGCAAAAAAAAAACAAAAACAAGAATTTGCAGAATCAGAAAGAGTTAGGTGACTATCAAATGATGTATTGGGAAGAAGGATTTTCTGAGCTGGCATATAAAATAGATGCCAAGGATTATTTGCTGTGAAATTTTCTCATGCCCTTTATTGTTGTGGAAGCAGCTGCCCATTTATTTGTTTCAAAACCATTGCTTCCACAGTGGGCTTACTTCTCCACCTCAACCCCTCCAGCTAAAAGCATCTATTAGTGCTTGTGAAAATTCTTAAAGAGGCAAAAGTCCCACTCAAAAAAACCTGTAATTGCACGGCTTTTTTTTTATTATTATTCTTTTAAACATTTCCCAGTTTTTTTAAGTGCAGACTGAATAGAAAACGTGACTGGAAAGCGTTTAATTTTTTCATGTCAACCAGACAGCGCAGGGATCCTGTTCAACCTTCCAGGGTTGTGAAGAAGTGAGTAGAGTAAATCATAAATACCAAACAGATTTCCGTGGCCTGGACTCCCAGGCTTACCTTGAAGAGGAAACCAGTTGAGTCCCTTGGGTGAGGTGCTAGAGAAATGCCACAGTGAACTCCCTGCAGACTGTGACAGGGGAGCACCTAAAAATCAAGTGCTGAACTCATCCTGCTGGGAGAAGCAAGGAGATCTCTTTTTTCCACAGTGTGTTGGGCTTTCCAGCCATTCTGGTGAGCGTGGAACAAAGCAGATGCATAAGGCACTGCTTTCTCTTCCTGCCTTCTGCTTGGGGTTGGTTTTCTGCTATTTCCTTTCGCTCTGGGACAGCTGTGATGGATCTGTAGGATGGTTTTGCTTACTCTGTTGGGGTACTTAAGTTCAGCTATTAACATTGGTGATTAAGGGCATTCCTAAACAGAGCTCATTTTCTTTGTTATGTCTTTGTCTGGAAGTTAGCAAGAGGTGGAAATCTCTCCCACCACTTTCAACAGCTGGCACTGAAAATTTTGCAACAAAATTAGTCTTTCACCACTAATAAATATGCAGTGGCTCTTTCTGTTGCATCTTCTTGGGACTTTATGCTATATAACTTCCTTATTCCAGCTGTCTGAAAGGAAGAATGAGGATCTTGTTATCCTGAGCCAGTCAGTCACACCACAAGGTGTAAAGCAGTCATGTTTATCAAGACTTTTAGGAGACAGAAGGTCAAAGCTGCCTTTCATCCATGAAAATAATGCATTTAGCTTCTTGGGACATGCTTGCTAAAATTACATCCCCCTGATCCTTCAAGGCAGAGCTGCTTTGGTCTCCATGCCACTGAAGCACTTTGTTCACTGATAAATGACAAGGCGAAAAGGATCGTCCACGTGGAAGCTTCCCTGAGGATTTGTCACCTTGTAATGTCTGAGCTATTAAGAGCAGGTTGGGGGTGGGAGGAGGAATTCCCATTCTGGAGTGACAGGGCAGGCCACAGCACCAAGTGAGGTACCCAAAACTCTGTTTCACTTCAAAGGACTCCCTCACCATCAGCCCTGAAGTTACCAATGCCCCTTCTGAGCTGAGAGAAAACTGAGGGCTAGAAAGGAGCAGGTGCTTCCCAATCCTGCCTCCCTTCTAATGGCACAGGCTGGGCTGTCTCAAGCCTGCACATCCCAGAGCTCATTTCAAAGTGCTAAAAGGGTCTTGACAAACCCAAAGTGAACGGTGCATCCTGCAGTGGGTGTGGAAAGGAATATTCTGGCCAAGAGGGCACTTTGCTGTGCTTCTCAAGGGAGGCTTGCATTTTGAGTGCCTGCTTGCCCACTCTGTCCAAATCTGAGCCTGAGCAGACTGAAAACAATCCTTTCGATGCTTGAAAATAACTTGAGAGGCCGAAAATTAACTTGCCTGCTTTTTAGACTTGTACACTATAATGCAGTGGCTTGTTTCCATGGTGCCTGTTTTCTGCACGGCTCTCTGATTTGTATTAGCAAATTAAAAACCTTGGATCTCCTTTCTTCTCTTCCGTCCCAGACCCAGTGTTGAAAATCACTTTTGAAGCAGTCACTCTGATAATAAATGGAGTCTCCATGGTGACTTGCAGGTGTAAGTGATGTAATGAGGCAAGAAGGATGTTTTTCTCAAACTCCCTGCTGAAAATAACCCAGATGCCCCCCAGATCACCTCTCTGTTTCATCACAGTCTAGCCTTGTGAAAGAGAAAGTAAAAATGGGGGAATGATTCACGTCAGCTGGCCCAAGACAGTGTAAAGGGCATTGTAACGTTAGGCTTCCTCTCATCCCTGCAAGTTTCCTGTGATCATAAAGGAAATCTTGTCCACATGATGAACAATCTGTTCTTCCACCTGAAAGAGGAACCATCACCTGCATGACACAGCCAAAGTGGGGCTTTTTGTGAGACTCCTCAGCTTAAATGCATTAAGTTTCATACAAAGCTGGAGGGCTTTCTGTGCCCAAATGGCAGCAGAGTCTTTGTGGGGATCTTGGTGAGGGTTTGGATTCTTCAGAAAGCTTTCAGTTCTCTGGAAAACGTTTTTTGATAGTGGGATGCTCAGACAGAATTTTTGGCAGCTGGGTGATTTGTCACTGGGTCGGCACCGGTGGCTTTAGTTGCTAATGGCAAGGCAAAATATAGAAAAAAATGTAGGAATTGGCTTTATGGGAGTCTTGACTGAATATCTGCCAGGTAGTCCCTTGAGTGACAAAAATAATAAAAGCCTGGTTTATATGTGGGTTTGTGGCTCTTAGTGTACACTGAGCCCTCATACAACTTTTCCCTGTGCTGAGATGCTCATAAAAGATTTTTCTCCCTGCCTCATGTGAGTTTTTTGGATTTCTAACTGCTTATGGAGAAGTTTGCAGGGCAGTTTGCTTCTCTTCACCAAGACCAATCTGTCTTTGTCTGCTTAACCTCGTAGGGGTGCTACACCTCTGTCCCAGTTCAATCTCTTGAACAGGTTTGGGGAGGGAGTGAAGGTGGCTGAAGAGATCTATGGGACCACAACATACCTCAACTTATCAATGCCATTGATACAACTTAAGCAATGAGGTTCTCTTCAAAAACTTGATGGAAAACCTCAAACCCTTGGGACTAAGCTCTAAGTCCTCAGTGGCTCCTGTTTCCTGTGTGTTATTTGGGACATCTTCCTCCACACTGAATGCCTGAGCCCATCCAATATTCAGATTCATAGCCATAACTATTCTTTTATTTGCTGATGGATATCTCAGCTGCTGTAGTTCTCCCAAGTGTCTTTCCAAGTAGGCCTGTCCTAAGAGGCCTTAATAATTTTTTAAGTTTCAAAGATACAGACCTTCATGCCAAAGCAGGGAATGATTTCCACTTGACTATTTACATTTCAAATTTTTAAGATTTGTAATGAAAAAAAAAAAAATTTCCAGGTTTCCCTTAAAGAAAGGGCTGGAAAGCGACTTTACTCAAGGGCATGGTGGGACAGAGGAAGGAATGGTGTTAAGGAGAAGGAAAGCAGGTTCAGGAGGCACTGAAACAAAGACAGTGAGCCTTGGAAATTCCACTTCTCTTGGACACCTCTTTGCAAAGCCAGAGCGCTGTGAGGAAGGCTGAGAGTAAATAAGATTCAATCACTGTTCAGTGTGCTGAGGGCTGACAAAAGGAGCCACTAATTTTCCTTCTGCAGAAGAAAAACAAAGGATATTGCCTGGGCCAGAGGATCTGCTGATGTAAATTACCAGAGTTTTAACTGCTCATGGAGTTCATATCCCATTAACCCAGCTGGGAATGTGTCCCTGGGAGATAGTTTAATGATTTACACCATCAACATGGAGGCAGATGAAAAAGCAACATTAAAAAAGCAATATGCTTAGGTCAATACTTGGGGCATTAAAGGCCTACATTAAAAAAAAAAAAAATAGAAGAAGATTTTACTTTGTTGCTAGTTTGGAAATGGGTTTCTAGTGGTGTGATTTTTATGGTCAGGTAGCCTTTTTAAATCTGAGGCTTTTTGTTTGTAATTACTGGCTTTACAGATGAAATAAAGTTAAAAATAGCACGAACTAGTGCCCTGCTCCTGCAAATGCTCAAGTGTTCTTATAAGCAGGACCTCAGAGTTCAAAGGGTTCTAAGGTCCTTACATGAGCAATGTGAAATGCAGAATTTATGTGTTCTAATTCTGTTTTCCCGAGTTGTTTCCTCCTGGTGCAACTTGGGGTGCTTCGTTTTGAAAACCAGACCAAGGACATCTGGAAATTCCTAGGGTAATCTAACTACATCTAATTACCTGCTAATAAACAGCTTGGTTTTTTTTTTTTTTTTTCCCCCCCCACCTTCCCATTCCCCTCCCTCCTTCCATCCACAAAGTAGATTTCTTTGTGGTTTTTTTTTGTTTGTTTGTTTGTTTGTTTTTTTGTTGATTTTTTTTTATTGTTTTGGTTTGTTTTTGTTTTTGTTTTTGTTTTTGTTTTTGTTTTTGTTTTTTTTAATTTTTTTTCCCCCTGAGTGGTTCTGCAAGGCTGAAATTAACTTCTGGCCAGGTGGCAGACAGCCTGGTCGGGCATCAGGTCACAGAGGTGACAGGTGTGTCACCGAAAACGTGGGGGTAAGTGAAACTCCCTAACGCTATTTTTTTGGGGATCTAGCATTCCTTTTTCCCAGGCTGGGGAGCATGAGGGAATAGCTCCACCTAGATGCACATGGTTTTCAAAACTTCCCACTTATTTATGCACTTCAGGCAAACAGATTTACCATCCATTTCCTCTTATTTACATATTCCCTTCGTTAGTTTGTGTTCTCTCTTCTGCTGGTTATTGTTTTCTCATTTTCATGCTAACTTATCCACATTTTTCTGTGTCTTTTCATTATCTTTCACAGGCAGGGAGTTTCCAGCATATACTGAATTGCCTTTGATAGTCTTTTCTTTATCTTCTGGTCACTCCACCATCTCTTTGGAGGGCTATAAATTCTGCATTCCAGGTGTCCAGGGTTTAGCTCTCCCAGGCTTTCTTCACCGAAGCTTATCAGGGTTTAACAAAACTTAAAGAGATTTGGTGATCTCATAACCTCACTCTAAAAATAACAATCTGAGAAAAAAGCTACTTTCTGCCTAAAGTGGAAAATTACACTGCTTAACTCTTGTGGATAAAACACACTTCTTATGATTAAGTGCAACAACAATTAATTAAAAACTAATTTAAACTGTTAATGAGAAAAAAATTAATTAGGGAAGCATTGTCATTCCCAAACAGGTGCAGGGGGCATTCCTGGTCCTGGGCAGGAAACATCAAAGGTTGAAAGGGATTGATGCCCTCCCTGTGAAGGCTGACCTAGAACAGAAGCTGAATAGAGTTAAAGAATAAAGTAGGGATTTATTAAAAAGCCTCAATGGATCCACCTTGGGCAGCACAAGAGCCCAGCCAGGGCTGCACCCAAGATGAATCAAAATGGTCACAGAATGCAGGAGTGCTCATGGGGTCTCTCATTTTATAAATTCTGCTCCATTTGCACCTTGGAGTTCATTGTCCAATTCCAGCTTCAGCCCATGAATTCCCACCCTGCTTGTTTTTCTCTCTTCAGCCCACAGTTTCTGCTCTTGGGACTGAGATTTGGATTGTTTGTCCTTGTAAGCAGCTGGAGAAGGAATTCCCAAATATGAAGATCACACACTAAAGCAGCACAGCATCTGAAAATGTAAAACTTACATCTGAAAAATGTAAAAGCCAAAACCTGAGGCATCAGGAGAGTCTGTCTCCCTGCAGCAGGGCTGGGCAGGGACCTCATCTCTCTCTGCTGGGCTCCTCTCACTGATGCTCCAGCCCAGCTCTGTGGGGCTGGGCTGGGGTCTGGAGGGAGGAGGGATCCGTGGAATTGTGCCCTGGGCTGGCAGCTGACCAAACCTGTCCGAGCTGGGGCTGTTTGTGCAGCTCTAGCCACTGCTGTGTTTTGTGTTTTGTATTCAGAAGGACCAACACGGCTCTGAGGGTAGGTTCATGTGACCCAGCCATGCACATTACAGCTTGGCTGATCCAGCCCAATTAGCGCTGAATGTCAAAAGCAGCAGATTCCAGTGAAGCTGTTGTGAGAGGGGAGTCCCTTCCAGTGCTTCCCACTGAAGTTTTGTGTGTGCCTTTGTGTGCTGAGCATCATTTTGCTTTCTAAAACAGATTAGAAATGCTGTTCTTGCCCCTTCCATCTGCAGTGGGCTGCTCTTTCTGTTTGGTTCTGATGCTCCCCGGGCCTCCCTGCAGGTTTGCATCCGTGCCTCCTGCTTTGCAGAGGTACACAGCAAATAAGTCCTTCATCTGACTCCCATTTAGGTTAATGAGAGTCTTTCACTTCAATGGCAGCTGGAGAGAGTCTTTCATCTTTCCTTCTCAGAGACTGGTTGGTCGAGGTCCCTTTTTGTTCTTCTTGTGCTGGCCTTTGTCCCCATCATCTCTGAGCACTTCAGTCAGCAGTGGATTGCTCTGTCTTGTTCTAGTACTCTTATTCTCTTTTGGGGAATAATAGTGTCTAGAGTGTTCTGCATGTCCCCATTTTAACCAAGGCTAAGTGGCAAAGATGAAAGGACAGGTTTTCAAGATGTGCATGAGAGTCTGCTGTGGTTTTTCAAAGATATTTAGAAGCTTCAAAAAACACCACTTTGTTCCTGTTCCTTTAAACCCCATAACTGTCCTGAGAAGACAGAATTAAATAGGTTGGAAGAGGTCACAGAGGGGGAGATCTGCTGCAGAGGGGGCCTGGAGAAGCCCCAGTTCCAAATCTGCCTCTGAATGTTCTCTCCTCTAAAACCTGGACACCTCCCAGCCCTTGGGCTTCACCACACTGTAGTGGCTGTACAAGCAGAATGCCATCAGAGAAGGCTCCCACCTGGAAAAGCTGCTCTCCTGAAGCACCTGCCAGTGGGTGTGGGTTGATTTCAGCCTTCAAAGGTTTCCCTGCCTTTTCTTAGTTACCATTGTTCACGATTTAAGGGTCCATAAGGAGATATAAACAGGGTAATATTTCCAAGGCCCAAAACATCACAGGGTGGCCACTGTGTGACTCTGACTTAAGGTTTCAGAGGCAAAGAGCAACCCAGGGACTTGTTCCTTTGATACAGGGATGTGACAGAGGCAAACAAAACAGAACAAACCAAACCACAACACATCTGCAAGCTACTGCCTTGTTGACACAACACAGCTCCATTTCAACTAGAAAATTTTCTGCTTTTTTGGCTGCTCTGGGGTGCTCAGATATGCACACTACAGCAATTAGCTGTGCCAGCAGTTACTTCTGCCTCCAAAAAAATGGAGTCCTTCATTAAGACCTGGCCTAAGATGTCAGAACCCAGCAGTTCACCTGGAATCTTTGAAGTCTTTGAATGTTGAAAGACTAGCAGTAATAATATGTAAACACATAAATGCTTCCCTAGGATGTCACAACCACATGAAGGGCAGACTGAAGCATGTTGGTGAGAGTGCAAGAAGCAGCAGGACAAAAGTTTGAAGATTCTGACTGCACAGGTTTGTAACAAACATCATTATTTTGATAGAAATTGTGTCCCTTTGACTGATTTTATTGTTTTTCCTCCCTAGTTACTCTGGTGCACATTCATGGCACTTGGTAGAGTGACTGAGTCACTCAGATTACAGAGCAGGACTGGTGCTCCCTGGGCTGGTCATTTAATTATACCCTTTGTATTAAAGTGTTGTGAATGACTGCTTGAAAGGCTGACAAAATTATATCCTTACCACCTTGGCTGACAGGTAGGAAGAGATCATTAAAATAATCTCTGCAGTATGGCAATGATCAGGCTTGGCTCCACACACTGCTGTGTTAGGGAAGAGGCTGAAATTTAAAAGAACAATGCAGGAGCTGCCATTGTTCAACGAGAGTTTGTGGCTCATAAACCAGAGGACATTTGAAACAAACACAGTGTATATATATATATATATATATATATATATATAATTTATATATATAAATATATATATTTATATAAATAGGAACACTGCTATCCCGAAGATCTTCTCCAGCTGACAGTAGACAATTAATTATTGCTGAGCCTTTAACAAAGCCATCTGCAGAAGGTGTTATGCCCTTTGTCAAATGATACTGGTGTGGCACAGACACAGGAAAGAAAGTGGAGTTTTGAGTCTTCCCAAAAGAAAAACTTTTGGGAAGTGTTTCTTTTGGGAAGACACCTACAAGTTCTGCTAGCTGGCAAATTCACTGCTTTGTCAGTCCTCCAAGATGGGGACAATGAGGTTGTTATACAGAGCTTATGATTAATGATGCTTAATGACCTGTGGCAAGCAGCTGTGGTGTGATCTCCTTTCCACGTGCTCCTTGTTTGTTGACTTTGATGGACAGGGGAACAGAGGAGTGGGAAAGAAGAGCAGGGTCTTAATGCTAGAGGATCCACTCTTTTCAGGGCAAAAGGGTTTTGCTCCAGAAAGGTTCTTTTTCAGTTTTCCCCTGTGAGAACTCGGAAGCAGAGGGAACAAAGCATGTACATGAACATGGTCTTGGCTGCTGTCTCCTGTGGCTTCTGCAGCACCCCACAGATGCACCAGGCTGGAGCAGCTCTGCTATGGACACAGGCTGAGAGAGGTGGGGCTGTTCAGCTGGAGAAAAGAGGGCACCAGGAGGACCTTTAAGCCCCTTCCAGTGCTTAAACAGGCTCCAGGAGAGATGGAATTTTTTTACAAGGGCCTGGAGAGACAAGACAAAAGGGTCTTTAAACTGAGAGAGGGCAGGGTTAGATCAGATATTAGGAGATAATTCTTCCCTGTGAGGGTGGGCAGCCCTGGCAGTGCCCAGAGCAGCTGGGGCTGCCCCTGGATCCCTGGCAGTGCCCAAGGCCAGGCTGGACACTGGGATTTGGAGCAGCCTGGGGCAGTGGAAGGTGTCCCTGCCCATGGCAGGGGTGGAATGGGATCATCTTCAAGGTCTCTTCCAACCCAAACCATCCCATGAGTCACAAATACTGCAGGCACAGAAGCTGGATTATATCAGTGCATAACTTCACCACCCGTTTCCTGTGTATTTTGGGGTCAGCCTTTTGCCTTTCTATAACAAGGACTGATGTTGTTGTGTTTCTGAGCCCGGGGTGAAATCCTTTTAAGTGGAAAGCTGTGCTGTTTTAATTTTGTTGTGTGGGTGAGATACAATCCTCAGAAGAATGAACAGTCCTGTGCTTACTGCCCAATGGTCATTAAGGTCTCCAATTAATTACAAAGCCAGGTGGTGCTGAATAAAAAATGAAATCTGTGAGGTGTTTCCAGAGCTGAGCCAGTAAAATATTAGATTTTTTTTTTTTCCCTGTGCATTCCTTGTGCAGCACAGGGGGTTGGGCTTTATGGCATCATGAAATTTCTCTACAGACCCCAAACTTCTGTGTCCTGTTTGCTGGGGAGAGGTTTTTTGGGAAAATTGAGTTTAAAAAAGACTGAAAGCCTTTAAAAAAAAAAAAAATCCAGAGAAGAGACATCCTAAGTGCATTAATTTGCAGTTTGTAGCTGGGGTTACATGAAGGGAAAGTGGACAGCATTTTGCATGACAGGGTGAAGTCTGTAAGTAAGAATTTAAATTAATTAAATTTAGAAATTTAGTATTTTCACTATGGAGCAGAAATTTTAAAAATTGTTTGGATGGCCTTTACCAGGAGGTACCAGATACATATTTCTGGAAAAATCTTAAGCCACATGCATGTAGCTTCCTGAAAGTCATGTATCACTTTTGAAAATGTAGGATTAGGGCTTCTGGGCTGTTCAGAATCCCCATGTCCACACAGAAGTCCTGCAACACACAGAAGTGGAAATCAGAGAAACTGATCAGCATTACAAGAGACTTTCTGCTCTCCTGCCAAGAATTTTAGGCTGAGTAAAGGTTACCACCCTTATCAAGAAGATAAGTTATGGCACATGCCATATATGAAGACCCAGATACTTGATTTTTGAGACATGGCATCCTTGCAGTCAATCCATGTAATTTATTGCAGGAGTCAAACATCCCATTTACTTACCTGCTGCAGGGAGCAATTTCTTCCTCTTCATATGTATAAGTAGTCTCTAGAGTTTTTTGACTTCTCAAAGCATAATGACAGCATATTTCTTTGCAGCACCAAGTCCTTGGCTGGTGTTAATTTCACCTGTGCTTATCTGAACCCAAACACTGAATGCTTGTTAAAGAATTTGAAGGCATAAATGGGAAGGAATTTGTGTTGTTTATTCAGAATTCAGGGGTAAAATAGGCCTCTACCTGTAGATGACAACATGCAAATCATACAGAGTGCCCAGTTTTGCTTGCTAGCCACTTCTGCAGCTGTCCCTGCTGGCAGGCACGAGATGTTTTATGGCATCTGATGCCTCCTTCATGTGCCAGTGTCTGTCCTGAGCTGTCTCAGCCATGCTGGCTCCTGTTCTCCCTCTGCCTCCTTTTCCCACAGCTTTCCTATAACTCCCAAGCCTTCTTTTCTCATAGTTGTTCATCTCTTGAGCTCATTGGGGTGTGGATTAGCTGTAAAGTAGCATCTCACACTGACTTGCACTCTCTGCCCAGGGATTGTACCCATTTTTCAGCTCTACAAGGACACATTTCTGTTACCATTAACTGGTTTCTCCAGCTCATCCCCTAAAGATGACCCATCCTCCTGAGGTTCTCCTGCCCTTGCAGCCTGTGAGTCATGCCCTGAGTTTGCCTGTGGAGCTCTGATGTCCTTGTCTAGATAACGGGCAGTCAAACCAAACAACATTGCAGCAAGGGTGGCAAAAACAGACCCACACGTTTCTCATGATCTCATTAACAGCTGCAGAACCTGGAAGACCTGCCACCCCCGGGGGAGAGTGTTTACTCACCTCATGTCTTCCCCCTCTGAAAATTACATCATGCGAGGTCTTACGACAGGCACTGGGGTAAAAACACTCTGGAAAATTCGAGTGCATCCAGGCACAGCGGCAGCCTTATTGAAATAAAGTGCTTGTTTCATTAAGGTGTACTGACTGGTTTTAATTTTATCAATTTAGGCCCTGCCAGTGTGTCCCAGACACCACACACTTCACTCACTGAAAGAGGCGCCACTTTGAAGCATGTCAGGAAGGAGTTTTACAGATTCTTGCAGAATTAGACAACATTTGTAACTCCTTTCAAGCACAAATATCCTGACACCAGGCACTTCCCTTCTGCTGCAAATGCCCCTGGATCAGCTACAGATGACTGGGGGAGGACGTGCCAGGGTGTCCAGCACTCTCCTAGGATGGCAGTCACTCATGCCAGCAGTGTCCCTGTGTGAGAAGGGCCTTGCCAGTCCCAAATTGTCCCTGTGGAATGTGAGGGATTGCCAGTGGCAGGCTTCTGGAGGCATTCCCCAGTGTGGTGTGTGTGTGTGCAGGGTCAAAGGAGGTGCTAAACTCTGCTTAATTCCATCAGTGCTGCCACACCGGAAACTCACAGTGCTAACAGACTCTTGGCTCCTCTGCTGCAGGCCTTGTGCTTCTTTTTTTGTTCTGCTTTGTTTTCCAGTTTTCTGCAAGTGTAATTCTCTCTTTCCAGTTCCACTGTAGGGAAAAAAAAAAAGCTGAAATGGGATTCATAGCTAAAGTGAACCTCTTTTGCAGTCCTGTGAGATATCTACACCTGACACACATCAATTAGCCAAACTACAGAGAAAGAAGTCTGCATAACGTAAATGAGCACTTTTTGCAGACTTCCTTTAACTGATAATGACCCTGCATCAAGGAGCAGGTGATGTAAAACACATAATTAAGGCCAAAGGTAGGTGGTGATACCCAAGGACTTCAGAATCTTCTTTGTGATCAGCATCTGGCAGCACCTGGGGCCAGATTCTCCCAAGATCTCAGCTCCTTGGAAAACCAAAGCCCTGATTTAGGTGCTAAGCTGCTTTGAAACTGGTTCCCAAAGGAAATCAGGGAGCAGGCAGTCCCTCTTTGCACGTCTCTGTCCTTGAGGGCTCATCCCTGCATAACTCCTGAATCCATTTGCTCCCCACGTGTGACCCAGCAGCAAACAGCCCCGCAGCCTGTGAGCTCTGCAGGGCAGCTGGCTTTTCACACAGCCAGGTGGAAGGGCTGGTGAAACAGTCCCTTAACCACTGGGAAGGGAATCAACACTCCTGGTGCGAATCAGCTTCTGTTTGCTCAAGCCCAGGGGTGGGGGAGTGTGAAGAAGGGGGTGGTATCACTGATGCCTTTTTGTGCCACCGAAAAACAGAGGCCGGACAAAGTTAAGGGAATAAAAATTTGTTATATGAATTAAAGGGACTTCAGGTACATTTAGGGCTGACAAAGCCTCCCCCCCTACCCAGGGGCTGCAACCAAAATGGATGATGAGTCACGGGTTTTTATACTTGTATAAGTTTGGTCCATTTGCATATTGGGTGTTAATCTTCCAATTACAGCTTCAGGACAATGCCCCAGGTTTTAGCTTTCATGTTTTTCAGATTCTGAGCTGCTTTAATGTGTGGGTCTGGGCTTCATATCAGGGGATGGTGAGCTCTTTTCACAAAGTAGGGAGACAAAACAATTCTTTCTCCAGCTGGGGACCAAGGACAAATGAGCCAAATCTCAGGGCCAAAAGCATTAACAACTGTGGAATGAAGAGAGAAAAACAAGCAGGATGGGAATTCATGGGCTAAAGCTGGAATTGGACAATGAACTACAATATATAAATAGAGCAGAACTGATCAAAGTGAGAGCCCCTGGGAGCACTCATGCATTTTGGGACCATTTTGGGTTAATTTTGGGTGTGGCCCTGGCTGGGCTCTTGTGCTGCCCAAGGTGGATCCATTGAGGCCTTTTAATAAATCCCTACTTTATTCTTTAACTCTATTCCACCTTTGTTCTAGGTCAGCCTTCACAAGGCACCAGGGTCATTAAGTCATTCACCCCAAGTTTGGCCCCCACCAAATCACTTTTGTTTCCATCTCTCAGGGTCTGAGGCAGTGGGGTGTCCTTGATTCCCAGGCCTGGAGAGGAATTGTGTCTGACCAAAATGGGAAAGCAAATCCAACGCTCTGTATGGAATTTAGAGCTATACACTAAAGAATTGCAGGATTACAAATACATATGAAAAATATAAAAGCTAAAATCCTAAGGCATCATCACAGCAAAAGGGAGCAGGAGGCAGGGAAGGAATCATAAAGGTCAGCACAGCCCACAGCCTGGTCTAATCTGTGGTCCAAGGCTGGTGGGGGCTTTAACACCCTCGGTGGGGAGGAGATTCTAAATAAAACAGCAGCCCAAAAGGATAAAGGGATGTCTGTGGGACCTTTACATCTTCTCCTACAAAATCAGATGTGGACACTCATAAAAAAGTAAAATTAGTTATATCATCAGGGTGTAATATAATTGTAAAACCCCAATATTTTAAGTTAATAATTAACAATTTCACTTTTTAGGGATCATTGTTGGATTAGGAATTTTGGGTTGTTGTGCATTCATTAGGGTCATTATTGTATTGATACTTACTGTGGTGCTTTATAGGTTAGTAGAAGGAATTATATTTTTTATATGTTATAATATATAATATAAATATAATATAAGCATAATCTAAATATATAAATAATATAAAATAAAAATAAATATAAATATGCAAAATTAGTATAAATATATTAAATATATCTATATTTACATTTAATAGTTTTTGATTAATTTTCATGTTTGTTGTAGGTGGTTCTATTGTTATTTTTGGGTTTTTTTGAGGGTCCACTGAGGGACCCATAGAAGAGTATTTGTGTTTTATGTGAGTTTAAGTTTTGGTTGTACGTCAGTGGTCTCTTTAAAAAATTTGTTGCCAAAATCAGTTTTTATTGTGACAGCAGATGTAGATACTTATGCTGTGACACTGGAGCATGGTCTGCACTGGGAGGAGCATGAGAGACTGCATGGCATGGGTCAGACTTCTCCCAGGTCCTGCTGCCTTCAGTGAATTCCTGCTCTCAAGTTTCACTGAGTACATGTGTGGTTAGAGGATATATTTTAAGCTGAATACACTTGATCCCATATCTTTGTTATAGAAAGTGAGAATTTGGCCAAAGCTGTAAAAATACAAATTTAACTTTTCTTTCCTCCCTCCCCTTGGAATATCCAAAAGATGAAACTGAAGAAGAGACCTGAAGAGTTCTGGTACTCATGTGGCTTCTGATGTGCTTGCTGGTAAAGTGTGTGGTAATCCCCACAGAGGGTCTTGCTGTAATAAATACAATAAAATTAACATTGTCTGACATATTGTGTCTTAAAAGAGCATTTCTCAACCTTGCATTTCTACCTGCTCTCACAAATCCTGTCCCTCCACACCCATGCCAGCTTGAGCACCCTGTAAATGATGTTTTTCCTTGGCTGTGGAATGTGTGATAAATGGTAACAGCGAGGCTGCCTTTCTAGGTGTCCTTGATGAAATCCCAAACATTGCAAGTGGTCTCCTCATCCAAAGGACTGATATCCTGTGTGAGACGTGAATAAATGAAAATGTCATTTCATGACACGGCAGCAGGCTGTGTGCTTGCATGGTTGTAACATCTGGAGCATAACCCAGGAGCTTTGTGCTGATGGCAACTGTGCTGTGAGGGACCTGAATCCCTTTCCTTCATGCCTGTGTGACAGGCAGAAGTCCTCCCAGAGAAAGAATGGTGAAATCATTCTGTTTTTTTCAATGCCAAAAAAAACCCCAAAACAATTCTACTTTGGATAAACTTCATATTTTGGATCATTTGAAGTATGCATGCCCAGACTCAGACTGCTCAGGGGGACACCTGGTTGTAAAGGGTGTGGGCACTGTGGAGAACCTGGAGCAAAGGAGGCTCGGGGGGACCTTGAGCTCTGCACAGCTCCTGACAGGAGGGGACAGCCGGGAGGTCGGGCTCTGCTCCAGGAACAGGGACAGGAGCAGAGGAACGGCCTCAGGCTGGGCCAAGGGAGGGTCAGGTCGGACATCAGCAGGAATTTCTTCATAGAAAGGGTTGCTAAACCTTGGAAGGGGCTGGCCAGGGAGGTGGTGGAGCCCCCAGCCCTGGAGGCTCCAAGGGCTGCCTGGATGTGGCACTCAGTGCCCTGGTGACAAGGTGGTGACAGTCACAGGCTGTGGGCTTGATGACCTCAGAGGCTTTTTCCACTCTGCTGGACTCTGTGGTGCTTTGCTCAGCTGTGCCATCAAAGGATGAGCCACAAAACCAGAGAGCAATTCTCACTGCTTCACCAGTGAGGTGACAGCACCATCAGCATCTTGGGACCTTCCAGCTTTCCCCTGTGTGCCAGCCTGAGCTGCCACGTGCAGCCTCTGAAGCTCTGGGGCGGGCATGGGAATCACCTTGGGCTGCCTGTTCCTTTCAGCACCCTTCATGCTTGGCACACATGGGAAATAAAAAGTCTGGGGTGAGAATCCTGGTAGAAAAGGAACGCAGCAATCCTGAGGGCAGAGCTCCTCGGGAGCCTTCCTTCAAGGGACAATGTCTAGCTCCAGCCAGGGCTGTGTGACACTCTAAAAGCACGCCAGCCTCCCTCTCCTGGAGCACATCTGCAACACAAAACACATTACACGGCGTGTGTGGAGGTCCAGCTGGAAGGTAAACTTAAAAAATAAGGCGGGAGAGAGAGCATGTGCTTTGAATACAGATCACCCTTCCACCGAATTTGGAGCAAGGACCAGCAGCTCTTTTGGCTCTGATCTTCACAACCACCTATTTTGCAGCTACTGCTGTGCTGGGGTCAGTAACCAGTGTTAAAATGTGCTCTTGTTCTTTCCAGGGATGGTGACTGTACTTTCCTCTGAGGTTGGTGGGGTCACTGCCCATCCCTTTAAAAGGCAGCCCTCAGTCCCAGTTTGGAACTGTCCCCTTCCAGTTTTCAGCTCCTCTTAGCTCCTCCTAAGCCCTGCTCTGCTAGATGTTAGATACTGCAGCACACCCTTCTCTTTAAAATGGATTCTTTCTGCATTGTGTTCTAGTGCAGATACCCAAAGATTCTAAATGAGCAAGTTTGGGTTTCAGAGAAGCCTCAATATAGCAGCATATGCCTTTTTGTTTTGAAGCAGATGGTGTTGGTCACAGAGGAAGAAAGCACACGAGGAATGACATGCGCTTTTGGGCTGATTTATTCTTGTGTGCTGGGCTGTTTTTTTCCCAATCACTGTCTTACAACACAATTAATTAGTACTTTTCTCTGTCTTGGCATCCTGGCTGTAGAACTGGACTCAGTGGTTTTGTCTCAGAACACAGGACTGCTGGGACCTTTCAGTGACATCCTTGAGTGTCAAGTGAAGGATGTCACCCTTCATCCCTTTTTCTCCATATTCCCAAACATGTAACATAAAACGCTATGGATTGCCATACCAGCAGCAGGAACCCTAAAGGGCTTTGTTGTCTTCTTTTTGAATGGTCATTGTACAGCGTGAAATACCTGGCTTGGCTTTCCTCAGATTTGTGTGGCCCTGCCTGCCACCTCATGTGAGCTGCTGTGGCTCCATCAGCACCACGGAGCTCGTGTTGGACACCTGGAGAACGAGCCTGGTTTCTGTCTGTCCTTCCAGGAGAGAGCTGTCCATGAGAGTGTCTCTCCATCTTTGTGTCCTGCACTGCAAAAAACCCAGCCTGGACTTCTCCTTGGAAAGCTTAGGCTTGTCTGGCTGTTGCATTTATTTGTCCATGCCCTGCTGTCTCTTTGTGGTTTGCTGTTTTTTGTTTTTTGGTTTCTTTTTTTTTTTTCCCCGTGGTTTTCCTCATCTCTACAGAGTATTTTGGTGGTTGTTTCCTCTTGAAGACTTTCCACCCTTTCCAATTATTGGATGGGTCCAGTTTCTGTATGAAGCTCCTGTGTGAAATTGTGTCTTCCAGTGGCTTTACAGTAGCTCTGCTTTAGGTCACAGTTGTTCTCCAAATGCCTGGCAGAGGTGAGTTTGAGGAAAAACAAACTACAGGCCCTGTGATGAATCTCTGCTGGGCCAGGAGAGGAATAGGAAAATATTCAGCCCTGCTGGCTGAGCATCCTTCCTCAGGGCTTGTGGCAGCATGGTCCTGACATCCAGGAGGATGGAGGGGATGACCCTGGTGCAGAGCGTGCTCTGAGCTCCCTCTACAGCCCACAGGCTGGAGGGGTGGGTGTTCCAGGCCTTAGAATCTCAGGAGTTAATCCTAAATAAATATAAATGGTAGTTTAAAAAGAAACCAAATAAGAAACAGGTCCTTCTCCCTTTCCACACACATTTTAGAAGAAACATCAGAAGCAAAGTGTGGCGTGCCACCACTATGAAGACTAACAGCAGCGAGCATAATTTTGATGCATTTCATAATATAATAAATTCATAAATTCAGCATATGAATAACAACAGGACAGTGACAAAGAACAGCAAGCCAGCAGGGCTCTTTGCCTCACCACTAGGTTTTTATTTGTGTTTTTATCCATACTCACACACTGTGCATTGCTGAGCCTCAGAGCACATCAGCTCTGCTGCTCGTGCTGGTCTAACACCCACCTGCCAGTCCTTCCATAAGGGCAGCACCAGCAGCCAAAGCTGCTGTATTTTGCTGTGGAGCACTCAGCTTTTTCTTTTTCTTTTTTTTTTTTTGTTCATAGAGCCTGGATACAAATTTCAGACACCTCTGATAAAACAGTGGGTCTGTTTTGTTTTGTTGTGTCTTCCCCATATGCAAAACAACATGATGAAACATGCTGAAACACTCAGTAAAAAGGAAGGTGCTCACTTTCACAGCTGAAGGTGGGCCTCGATTAAATCTAATTCCAGGATACAGAACCTTAAGGGTCAAATCTAGAACCAAAAGGTTTACAGCTCGCTTTAAAAACCTATTTAAGGTGAAACACAACCTCCTGGCAAAGGTGGACGCTAAAATGCAAGTATCCTAAGCAGGACTTCCACACTGACAACTTTTGGTTTTGATTTGGCTGTAGTCTGGAGAGAAAAGTTTATCATTCAGCTCTGGGGTGGCTTGCACATTTCCAAGGGAGGACTATAAAGCTTTTTGGTTGTTTAAATAAGAGGGGGCGGGTTTGTGCTTGGGGTCTGCCTGGCGAGTATAGACAAAGAGAATTGCACAAAAGCAGAGACTTCTGTTGGCAACAGGAACCTGTAATGACATTCTTCATTCTTAGAAAGAGTAAACTTCCTCAGCCTTTGAAGCAAAGTGATAACAACAACCAGCTGACCCTTAAGGGGGAAATGACCAGGCTGAGTCACTGCTGCAGAGCTGTTTTTTTCCCTTTCTTAGAAAAGCAGGAGTCAGAAGCTGGGAGGCAATGCATTCTTAGATGTCTCTCTCCTGGATGTTTAGTTATCACCTAGTCATGACTGTAATGAGATATATTACAGCTCTCTTGTCCAGGAGCTGAGGAGCTGAAGCCTTTCTGCACCTAAAATTTCCTCTGGGTTGGTGATGATTTATGCCTTGTGCTGACACATAAAAGCTGTTGATTCAAATGGCATTGGATTCGGGAATTTTGTTTGCTTGATCTTCCAGAAGCACCTCTTAAGAAGCAAATGTAAGATCTGCTAACCTTTGCCACCCACTGCCCTCTGACTCAGGAGCCTGTTTCACACTCCAGAGGATTCCCAAGAAGAGGCGAAACTTCCAGGGTGTTTAGGCTCAGCAGCTCCTCCTGGCACACTTTTTGCCAAATGCATTTGCAGATTTCACCGTAGTTTTGGCGAGCCCACCCAGATCAGGCATGTCCAAATTACACACAGCAGCATCCAAAGCAGGCCACCCCTCCTGGAATGGGGCTCTGGGGCACTGACATCACACTGGGACCATTCCACTGCAGCCAGGCTGGCACTGATGTTCCTTGATTTTCAGCCCTCCTGCAGTTTTCCTACAGAAATCCCTGCTGTAGAAGGCATGAGGCAGTTTGCTCTGGGACATATTGTGCATTAGCCTAACAGCTCTTTTTCAGAGGTGCTATTGGATCTTTGGACAGTGCCTGCATAAGAAAACTCACCCCTTCTTGTCTGGCAGGTCCATGTTCTTGAAATAGCACAGCATGCCCTGGAACAGCCACATTTCCATCTGGGCTGCTGCTCTGAGTGTAGCTGTGGGCTGACCATGCCATCCTTGCCTTTTTGCAGCTGTTGGAACCTCGTCCACAGATCACCATACTCTGGTGATTTTGCCTCCATGCCAGGGAGGGGTTCCCCAAGCAGGGGGTGAGGTGTCACACCCATGACTTCGGCTGTCTCCAGAGCAGACTGAGAAGCCCTCTTGCCACTGAGTCTGTGTTTTAGCTGAGCCAGCAAGAGAAAACCAAATTTGGATGCTTTCTCCTCATTAATCCTCCTGTGTAATTGTGACAGGCAGTGGCTGAGGCTAAGGATTCTCAGAAACTTCAGTGCACTTAGAGATTTTAGTGGTACCTCTCCATCAGGCTGTGCGGGCATCCCTGTGGCAAGGCAAGGAATTCCAAATCTGTGCCAGACCCACAACCCCCATGGCCTTGCTTTTGGCTCAAAGTGCTGCATGAAGGTCCCAGAACATCATCTTTGACAGTGGGAGTGATGAGTAGGGTTGATAGCCTGTGACCCAAAGTGGGATAACCCCATGGGCTGGATCACAGGGTCAGCATCTGAAGGGATGAAACATGGTCCGCAGCCCTCTCTCTTTACAGCTTTAGCTCTCTGAAAACCACATAACACAGCGCTCGACCAAATCAGCGCCCTGCTCAGAGGAAACGTGATGGACCAGCACCTCCTGGTGCAAAGGCACTGCTGTGCAGGCAGGAGCAAACCAGTGGCTGGACTGAACACGAAATTTCGCCTTGAAACCTGAGTTCTGCAAAGAGGAATCTGATTTTCGTAAGACTGCTGCTGCACTACTTTATCTTACCTTTTTTTTTTTTTTCCATGGCTTGTTCTAATATTCTATGGAAAGCCTAGGCTCCTCAAAGTGAATTTGTGCATTTGCAGGTCAGCAAATTTAAAACAAACAAACAAACAAACAAACAAACAAACAAACAACCCAAAAAACCCCAAACAAACAAAAAACCCAAAAAACCAAAGCAAAGCAAAACAAAAAAACCCAAACAAAAAACCCACAAAAAAAAGTCAACAGGATATTGTAAAAAAATCCCTAGATTGTATCTGGTAGTGCATTTAAACATAGGGATCAGAAGAGATGTGGTGCAGCTGGCGTGAGGAGCAGATAAAGTCCCCCAGGAGCAGAAGAATGAGCAGCAAATGTAAATATTTTGATTACAGCTCTTGCAGCCAAGGTTGGAGACAGCCCGTGTGCACCTCCAGCTGCTCTTCCACCAGCCCTCTGAAGGTGGTAGTGTTCTCTTCTCCAAGCCTGCAGCTCCAAATGAGAAAGTTTAAATGCCTTTTGCTGTAGGGACCAGGAAGAGATGAGCAGGTGGGAGGAAAGAAAACCAACAGAGGGCAGGAAATAATCAACAGAAAATCAACAGCCCTTGCAGAAACCACTCTGTGCTGTGCTGGTGAGCTGAAAAATATCCTGCTCATGCCAGTGGAGGAGGATCTCCATGGTGCACTGCTGAGGGCTCCTTCTCCCAGGGTATTCCCTTGATTGTCACTTGGGAGTAAAGTGAGGGAGAGACACAAAGACACACAGAACACTTGCTGTTGCTCCAAGGAGTGGTGCAGAAGAGAAGATCCTTCTGCTTGGGCCTGCCCATGTCCCAGGGAACAGAAACTGAAAAATAAAGATGCCGGACAAAAGTGTTTAGGCCATCTGCACTAATTCTTATTATGGTGATGCATGTAGGGAGCAAAACACTCTGTGTTTTGTGGAGGGAATTGGAAATGCAGTCTGCTTCATTTAGCAGTTGTAAATGATAAGTCTTGTTCAGAATAATCTCTGCTGGATCGTGTAGTATCCCACCAGCTCAGAGTCACAAATCTGTAGTTAGGGGTTCTGCAAGCTGCCTTCTCCATTTAGCATAATGGATGTAAATGGCTTATAAAAGAAAAAAGAAAAAAGAAGAAGACACTACTGGAAAACCTTTCGGTAGGCAAGGAATCAAAGGAATTAGGGAATTAAAGGTCCAAATAAAGAACTAGGAAATAAAGGTCCAAATACTGCACAGCATTACATAAACTTGGCTTCTGAGCATCTCAGTTTTGTGCATATCCATCCTCAGTAGGAAAAGTTTCTGTGATTTGGTGATAACCCATGTTCAGTATTTTGCTGAAAAACATCTGTAAAGGCCATTTCCCATGTTATGGAAAGCAGTCTGTGGTGTGCATGGCAGGAAGGACCACATCCAAGATCTGACATGACTTCCCAGTTATCCCAGATAACTAAAACAGCGAGGAACAGGACATCTGAAATTCTTAAATTCCTCTCTGGTGGTTTGTGTCTGGAACCAGGACAAACAGGACCAGGCCTCTGATGTGGGCAGGAGCTTCTGTGGTTGGGGAATGTCTGGATACTTGTGTTTTATGCTAATATTTGCAGAAAAAAATGCTTAGAAAAGGAAGACTTCTCCAGACCCGAATTCTTCACGTGTACATAATTTTTTTTAAACCTTTCCCTGTGTCATGCAGTACATGAAGTCACTCCTGATGCTTCAGGAGCAAGCCTGAACATACTGGTCCATATTGCCAGCAGCTAGTCAGAGATGTGGTGTGACAGCACTGTCCCTTCAATCTCACAGTTCTGTGGATGCTGAGATGGCAAATAAAGCTGGGCTGAGGTAATTTAATCTTTTGTTTTGGAAGAAGCAGAAGGGCAGGGTATAAATCCCAAGTATTTCAATGCTAAAGTGCTTCAGGCTGCTGCAGACAGGGCAAAAGTGGCCAGAGACACTTGGGAAAGCCCTGTCCTTGCAATGAGATGTGAGCAGAGAGTTTTCTGGCTATGCTATGCTTCCACTCCTAATTTTCCACTGCTGAAGGATGTCAGTCTGTGAAAGGACAGCAAACATTGCGAGGACAGGATACACTTCATTAGCAATTACTCACTTGTTGTCTTTATTAAAAGTAGACAAAACATGAAATTTAGCCAGATGTAGGTTGTTAGGGCAAGTTTAAGACAATGCCAGGTACAAAACAAGTTTTCATGTCTTTGCTCACCAGTTCAGCCATCGATCTGAAAGCAATTGAAACCAAACAAAACCTTGTGATGCTGGCCTCTGAGTGTCTCCAGGAAGCAGCTTGAGCTGGAGACACAAATTTACCTTAATCACATGCAGAAAACAAAGAAGCAGAAATTAGAGCATCACTGGAGTCACTGAGGTATTTTGAGCTGCCTTCTTAAAGTCTTAATAAAAGACGGATAAACAGGTTCCAAAAATATGTGAAACCACCACACCTAAACCCTGGTCCATTCCTAGCATTAAAATGTTAAATTAAACAAAATGTTTTCAAAGGCTTTGAAATGTTTGGTGGTTATTTATATCATGGCCATGCCTTCAAGCCTAGACAAAAATCGAGGTCCCACTGACCATGCACAGCTCCTGCCACCAAAACAGTCAGGGTTGTGCTTCCAAAAAGAGCCAACTTGGTGCACGTTTTAAAGCTGGGCTGCTAGCTGCTGGCAGTGACATGAGAAGGCTTCTGGGAGACTGACAGACTCCTTCTGCCATACCTTTCTTCCTTTTCCTACCCTCCCAGCATTTTCTTTTTAAATGCATTTTGCCTGAACACACTTCCAGGCCTGTGGTGGAGCAGCAGGACAGGAGCAGTGTCAGGTCCCAGTTTTTTGTTCTGCTGTAGTTGTGGCACTGCTTCAACCCAAATGGACAGTCTGGCTTCTCAGGGGTCATGGATAAAGATGGGTAATTCCTCCAGGGGCTGCAAGATCTCTGGTCTGTTCACAAAAGGCAGGTTATTTGCGCATCCCCAACTCCTGCAAACCAGGCCTGAACTTTTTCTGTGCTCCTCAGAGCGCACTGGGGCTGACCCAAGAGTCTGTCACCAAGCACTGTCCCAGTTTTCAGTTCGTGTGGCTCTGACATCTGCTTGTTGTGGGGTGCCTGTGCACTGGCCAGGCTTTGCTGGCACGATCACCTACAAAATGCTGTTTGTGGGGGAAGGAGCGGCAGCTGCTGGAATTCCAGGCTGTGCCCCTCTGTGGGGCAGTTCAGCGGCGATCTGTGGGGCAGGGAAGGCTGTTTGCTGTTTGCCCTCCCCTGTCACAGCTGGCAGGGTGTGGCAGCTGCAGGAGCCGGACCCTGGCCCTGGCATCTTTGTCACCCCACAGCCAAAAAACTCCAGCCTTTCTGAGCCTCCCTGTCTGAGTCCCCGTGACGTTAACCCCCAAACCACATTAAACAACTAGAGCAGGGAAAGGGAAATTTTGTGCCAGATTCCAGAAGTTTTGTAGATGAAACAAGGCTAAAATAAAATGATTGATTAAATTATCTTTACCCACTCGAATATGGGGACAAAGGTAACTTTGCCACAAGTGTTTATCTTGCTGGTTATGATTCAGCTCGCCAACTGCTGCTGTATGACCAGAACAAATTTACCCTCACAACTAGAGAAGCATTAAGCACCATTTCATCAGTCGTATGTTAAAAAATGTTTGCAGTTCTAATGCACATCTCCAGAATGGAGGGCTTCTGAACTGATTGGCCTGTTAGCTTTCTGCTTCCCTCATGGGCCTTTCAGAAGAGCTAAACAAACTACTTGACACATTTAAGGCTGAAATAAAAAGACCCAGTGTGGAGGGTGAGTAGTTTGGTAAATGTCCTGGAGGCCTCAGTTGTTCTCGCTGTCTGTGACCGTCAGGCTGGAGCCGTGCAAATGTAGCTGAGGTTTAAATAACCCAGATCTCACCGAGGCTGTCTTTGGTTACTGCTTTGCATATTCAGGCTGTAAGTGAAGGCAGCTCAGGAGTCACTGGTGCGTGCCTGGTCGAGCCAAACCGCCACTGGCACATCCACTGTGCAGGCAAGAGGAGGACCTGGAGCTGGAGAAGGGACCTGCAGACACCTCTCCATCCATCCCTGCTCACAGCAGGCTCTGCCCTGGCTACCATCAGCCCTGGCACAGGCAGGCTGACATGTCATCAGGAGCCAGGATTTATTCTCATTTCAAACAGTTCCCAGAAATGAATGAATAAAACTTAAAAAGAAAATGTCATCAGAAACCATCCTGGAAAAGATAGTGAAAAGTTTTCTTCCTGATACATGCAAAGTCAATTAGCGGGTTACTAAATACACGCTGGGAGACAACATCATAATAGGAACAATCGGGGCCATTTGAATAGCCAAATATGCTTTTATGCCATATTTGTTTACCTTGTAGAGCGCATCCGCGATATGTATGTAAATGCCAGAGCCTATTTCTTGCTAAGCACAGTAATCCCTCCTGCCCTCAGCCCTCACTGCGGTTCCTTGTTTGTACCTGTCAAGGGCTGCTGGAACCTACAACTGTTGGTTTAAGCAAATGCACAGCCAACAGGAATATCCTGTTCAGGGCAGCGCTGCAAGGAGCCAGTTATATAAACTTAGCTGTGTGCTGCCATGGCAGGCCATTCCATGAAAAAAATGGAGAGGCAGGAGACCCTTACTGGGAACCTCACCACTAGCCCAGGCAGAAACACTGATTTTTCTCCAATTGCAGGGGCTGTGAATGGTTTATTCCTAGTTAAAGCCCCACTCAGTGCAGAGAGGCTGGTAAGGTATGAAAATATCAGAGTGCAAGCAAAGGAAGAGAAACACAAGGCCTCCAACAAGTCTGGTTCTTGCTTGAGCTGCAGTTCATTAGGGGAACAGGTCAGCATGGCCCCGTAATTACACTCAGTCCTATGACAAATAGACTTCAGCCATGGCATGCAAAGTGAGTGGGAATAGGGAAGTGATCTTTGTTCCTCTTCTAGGTGTAGGA
Organism: Lonchura striata; assembly: GCF_050655825.1. Classification (NCBI taxonomy): domain Eukaryota; kingdom Metazoa; phylum Chordata; class Aves; order Passeriformes; family Estrildidae; genus Lonchura; species Lonchura striata. The sequence continues at coordinate 4,620,681 of NC_140740.1, read as the reverse complement.
AGCTGAAATGCAGGTAAGTTCTGGCACTATTTCAGCAAGGTGCTTAAGCCTGCATTTAATTTTTAAACTCTGAAATGCGTGGGTGGGAGCTGGCTCCACCAAGTCAAAGGCAAAACTCACATGAAGTGGGATTTTGCCTTCTCTGACTATGAAAGTGTTTTAGGAGGGAAATAGCTTGCCTCAGGTCACACTGGGAGTCTGTGACAGAGCTGGGAATTGACGCCAGCTCTCTAGAGTCCCAAACTAGTGCCTTAACCTGTTTTTAAGTTACTGCACGCTTCCTCCCAAAACATCATTGGGCATTCTTTGATATACCAGATATCCCGGCATGACTGTAAGCCTGCCACTTGTTTTGGCCAGCTTTGGAGGGTGAGAAGAAATATACAGCTTTCATTTCATCTTCTGAGCGATGTTTGAATGTGACACAAACAAACCGAGCTGGGCACACGCTCGTGGAGGACTGTGGTGTGTGTGCACACTCCTGTAGAGCCACTGTGCTGCTGTATCAGTGAGCCACGCAGCTAAAAGGCAAGATTCTGGTTTATTTAGGCAGTCCGATGCTGTATAGAGCCTCTTTCCTAGGTTTCCAAAGCTGCAAGGCACAGCTGTGCCGGGATGGCTCAGCAATTTCCTGCAGCACCAGCAGCTCCATGCAACCAGCTCCGTGCATCGATTGACTTAACTTTGGTTGATCCTGACTTAAACCGATGCTGCCGGCCTAAACTCCCGGCAAATCTGCCGCTGCATAAGCAGGCGGTGCTCAGCAGGAATGCCCTGGCAGAGGTGCACATTTTGGCACTCGCTGAGCGCTTTGGCACGGGCAGCGCAGCTCCCTCCGGCCGGCCGCTGGCGCTCGGGCTGGATGGGAGCTCCCGTCTCACCGGGAAAGCCCGGGAGCAGCAATCCTCACGGTGGCACTAGAAAACAATTAATCGCGGCTGCACAGGACCGTCTGCGGCCGCCGCTGCCGCTGGTGCAGCCCAGCGAGCTCCCCGTGTGCGCTCCTTGGTCCGCGGCAGGAGACTCCAAGGGTGAAGCCTGAACCTACCCCAAAACCCACTGAACACTCCTGGAATACCCTCAGCACTTGTCATCTAGACAGATATTAGTATTGCCTGATCGTTAATGCTTGGCAAAAGACTTTTCATCCAGCCTCCAAGGCACCTCGTGTTAACGCCTCCTTTCCAGCAGCAATAACTTGCCTTGTTTGCCGTCTATAAAATGCTAGAAATAAAAGGTAAGGGAAAAAAAAAACAAAAAAACAACAAAATCAAGGTGCAGCCCCAGTGACTCAAACATCTGGGAATGTGATTATTCTCTGCATTCAAGTAGTATTGGGGTTCTTAGTTCCTAAAAATCATACGGGTTTTCCCACCTAGAAAAAAAGCAATAACCGTTTTTTATTTTGCTGGAGACTCACGCAAGCTCAATTCTGCTCACATGGCTTTGATAAACCAGGAATAGCTGTGTCTCTGTAAGGTCTGATTCAGCCAGGCCATAAAACACGAGTAGTGCCTGAGAGGGGAGGAGCAAACCTCTGTTAGGTGTGTGCCGGCCAAAAAGAGAATGAGAGCCAGAGTTTCTCACAAGTGACTGAGGATGCAACAAGGTATGTGCAGGTATGAGGACGGATGGTTACTCTGCCTCTGAGAACCAAGACTATCTACACGATGATCCTCAAGCAATAAATCAGAGTAGCTATCACTTTTTTTTTTTTTTTTTTCCCTGAAATGGGCGAAACAAACTACTGTCAAAGAGGGGAAGGGGCCAGTGTATTTCCTCCAAGGTGTTCATGTTGTCACTGCCATGGGGCCCAGACCACCAGGAATCTTATAAATTCCTACCTAAGAGGTGAATCAGTGGCAGTCCTGGGTGGACAGTTGACCCCTCAGCCAGAGGCAGGCAGTCTTTGAGAATCAATTCTTATTTTTAAGCATTATCCCCTGCTCATCTGAGTGTGAATATGGCCCATCAAATACTGCCATGCCAGGCACCGCTGACTGAGCCAGGGAACACCTGCAGGACCATCACCAGGGCTGGAGCACAGCCAGCTCAGACCTGTTTGTGTTTTTATAAGAAAGCAAGAGTTTTCCCTCACTGTCTGCTGTGGAAGGCCACCTATGCTGGCCTGCCACCTGTTGAATTCAGACAGAACTGGCTCTTCTCAGGCAGACCTCTGCTCCAACTTCCCGTGCAAAACTGTCCTCGAGACATTGCCAGCTTGTCCCCCACAGTCCTCCAGAGAGCCCTGCAGGACACCCATGATAGTTGCACTAGACACCAGAAGGACGTTTCACTGTGAAATACTCCACAAAAGTGAAGGTTAAAGCCAAATTCCTTTAGAGGATGTGGCACAAGCCAGACACAGAGGGGAGGTGACCAGTGCCAGCTCGTGCTGCAGCTGGCTCCTCAGAAAGATCCAGCCTCACCCAGCACTTGCTGTGTCTCATCCTGCAAACCTGAAGGGAAGAGCTGACATTTCCGGGAGCCCCTTCCACACAGATATAATAAAAATAGCAAAAAGAGTTTCAAGAGGACTTTGTATTTCCCTATTTAAGTTCAGCGAGTGTGTATTAGTGCTCTTTCAGCCCAGGTGGTGACTGGAATAGTGAGGAATGCTTCTGGCACCTGAGAAAGGCAAATCCAAAGATCCCAAAACAGCCACTGGACTGCAATGGCCCCACACTCCAAGGCAGCAGGTGTGTGAGGGTGCAGCCTTAACAGGACTCTATTTTCCCACTCACATGTACATGGAAACACAACATCATGGCAAAAGCGGTGTTTGATTACAAGGCACAAATCCCTTCCAAAAGCAGGGTTTAACCTCCCCGCCATGAACACAAGTATTTAGTATAGATTTAATTACATGATACAGGAAAGGAGAGATTTGCCCAGATACTATGGTGATGAGTGCGACAGAAATATCTATAAGTAAATAAAAACACAGAGCAAACCCAGACATCTTCAACAGAGTTTGAGGGGGAACCCAAAAAAACCCCAAACAAACCTAAAGAATCAGAAAACCACTGCCTGGCATTCTCTATTCACTCCCTCATTTTAAAGAAAGAAGAGATCACCACCACTTCTTTTTGACACAGGACCCAGTGCTCATTTGGGCTCACTCAAGTCAAAAGTCACAAGGTGGGCACATCTTTTTTGCATTCCCCAGTGTCTCCTTCCTGCTGCTTCTCATCACCTACTCATCACCTGAGAACGTATTTGTGCATACTAAATAATGAGCATTGCTGGGAACCTCGTGAACTTTTATGTCATTTGAATTCAGAGGGGAAAAAAAATAAAAGAAATTGAACTTTCACACACCTCCCAGGTTGAAAACCCTGACCATGTTATACAATTTCTTCATTGTAATAAAGGAAATAAGATGAGGCCCTTCAGGGGCCTGAATGGTGATGTGTGGCTTGCTTTTTCATTGCACCCCACAGACATAAAAAGCACTTGCCAAGCTGCTGGTCGAGGCCCCCTTGTCTCTAGGTTTCTGATTGCTTTTGTGTTTTTCAGTCTTTCATCTCAATTTCTCTGTTAATTCACAAGGCGTTTCATCATTTTGTTCCCACCACAGGGCTCTAAGGAGTGGATCTTTATGAACAGCACCCAGATGTAAAGTGAGAACCCCACCTCCCAAACAAAATTATCAGCCTGGCTCCACAGCAAAATTGCAGATTTTCAATAAACTGGTAGTGCTAAATGGTGTCATTGCAATCACAGTGTGGGGGGACAGAGGGAGGAAGAGAAGAAGGGAGGGCAAGGTTGGACTTGGGGGATCTCAGAGATCTTGTCTTCTACAATAATGATTATGTGAAAGAGGGAAAGAAAAAGGGAGGGAGAGAGGCAGAGAGGAAGGCAGGCAGGAAGGAAGGAAAAGAGGAGAGGAGAGGAGAGGAGAGGAGAGGAGAGGAGAGGAGAGGAGAGGAGAGGAGAGGAGAGGAGAGGAGAGGAGAGGAGAGGAGAGGAGAGGAGAGGAGAGGAGAGGAGAGGAGAGGAGAGGAGAGGAGAGGAGAGGAGAGGAGAGGAGAGGAGAGGAGAGGAGAGGAGAGGAGAGGAGAGGAGAGGAGAGGAGAGGAGAGGAGAGGAGAGGAGAGGAGAGGAGAGGAGAGGAGAGGAGAGGAGAGGAGAGGAGAGGAGAGGAGAGGAGAGGAGAGGAGAGGAGAGGAAGAAAAGAAAAGAAAAGAAAAAAGAAAAGAAAAGAAAAGAAAAGAAAAGAAAAGAAAAGAAAAGAAAAGAAAAGAAAAGAAAAGAAAAGAAAAGAAAAGAAAAGAAAAGAAAAGAAAAGAAAAGAAAAGAAAAGAAAAGAGAAACAACAGTAGACCTACCATACTTCAAAGAATTACCATCTGCTGTTGCCCAAAACAGCTCTGGGTTTGAGACGTTTGTATATGAAAGAGGAGGAAATCAGAGCAGCTGTTATTCCATTGAGCATTGCTGAGCCATTTTGGCTGCCTGTAAATTTTCCTCCTACCAACCTCTCTCCTCTTTTCCCATCCCTGTCTCAGGAGCCATGCAGGCAGTGGCAGAGTGGACCCTGTGTTCCTCCAAGTACTGGCTGTTAGTCCTGCCTAGGAAGAGAGAGTCACAGCACTTATCCTGGGAGTTTGTCTGTCTGCTGTCACTTTGCTCCCAGCAGCCAGGCAGTGCAAAGCTACAGGCAAGGAAAGACTGAAAAAAATCTGCTGAGTGACTTCCCTGTGCTTCCTTCCCTGAGGAAATTCATGCACCAAGTTTTATATATGATATACATCTGCAGAGGAAGAGATTTCTCTTTTGCACTTCTGTGCTGCCTAGTGGGATGTTGTTCATGGACAGTCAGTATTTATGTCAATTACTAATTTAGACAGAGTTATTAAATGTAAACTGTGGCACCTTATGTTTAGCACAAAACAAAATGCTGGGAGAAGCCAGTAAAATAAAACCTCTGACTTAACACAGTGGTTTGGCCAATGTTTAAATCATTCCTTTACTCTGTATTCTCCCATAACACCCTTCCCCCACTCCTTTGCCTTGTTCACACACAGTTTCCAGTGCTGGACCCTGAAGATTTGGATCTTAAACTTTTTCAAAGTGCTACCTATTTATATATAATGCTTTGGATTTGCTTATGCAGTTCATTTGCATAGCCCCAAATCAGCATAAACCCTAACCTCATCTCACCAAGGGGATTTACCTGCAACCAAATGAATTTGGTTTGTTAATGAAGTAGTCAGGTTCCCAGACAGCCCTGATACACCTAGATCACTTCTTAGAAAGAGATTTCTCTCACCTGGAATGAATTTCAGTACCTAGTACAAAAGGACACCACATTTTTGACACTTGCTCTTCAAGGCCTAGGACACAACAACAGGGAAAATGTGCAGAAACAGGTTTTGAAGGTGTAATCAAAGAGAAAAACCCTGGAGTTAGATTTGAGCCAATAAACATTGCTGTGGTCAGTTTTCCTTTCCACGTAACAGTAAACATAACAGTAGCAAATACACAAACCCCACAATTATTTATAATGCCTCAGTAATAAAGCTGTACAAATAAATGATGAGTTATTCCAACCTGTGTGGATGTTTAGGTACATGAGCTGGAAAACACTTTGACAAACAGTCTACTCACAAAACTTTGCAAGGTGTAACAAAGAATATACTGAGAAGTATTTTTGTTTTGAATAAAATTTGAAGAAACACCTGTCCTTAAAAAAAAAACAAAACATAGGGGAGATTGATGGGTAGGGGCTTCTCAGATGTCCTGGAAATAAAGAAAAATGAAACCAGTAAACCAAAACTTCATCTAAATATTGACTAAAAGATCATATTATGCTAAATATCCCAGCATTCTTCCATTCTACAGTAGACTATATTAACTCATCCATATGTAAAAATCTCATATTTACTTTCTCTTCACAAATTCATTAAAAAACACAACCAAAGTCAAATTCTTCCAGCCTTTGGTAGTACACAACAAATTCAAGGCTGAGGTAGAGCTAGAGGTTAGATCTTTTCCTTCTTTGCAGTGTGTAGGAAAGGGGAAACAGCAGCAATCTGAAAGGCAACAGCCTCAGATATTACAGAAAATAAATACCTTTTTTCTTCTCCCCTCTACCACCTACATTTTTAGGCTAGTTCATAATCAATCACAGAACTCCTTGCCAGAAGGTCCATCAGAAGCCATAAGCTCAGGAAGGCCCCAAAGAGGATCAAATATTTATTAGTGTAAGTGGAATCTGCAGAACTACAGCATAAAGTAAACACAGGATGGAAAGGCATCTTTGCTTCTCAGGATCCTGAGCTTGAACAAACCTGCAATCATTAGGGCTCCCTGGAAGGGGGTTTTCCAGGGAGAGCAAAGTGGGATTGCCCCAGAGACGCCCATCACAGGGTCACTTGTGCCTTTCAGCCCCATTTCTGGCCAGTGGCTGGGACAGAACACCCATGGCCAGACAGAAGTGGCCACTGCTCTGCCCTGTGCTCCTCTGTTCCTCTGCAGCACATTTACAAGCGGGTCTCTTTGCACAGGAAGCCTTGGCAGTGAGTTTTACACTGTGAACATAGGAGCCTTGTCAAAGCAAATGCTGGTTAGAAGGGGTTTGCAGAAGGAAGGTAGTCAAACATCTTGTACAGGCGACAGCAGCATTGTAATATTCTCTAAAGCTGCAGAGAGCATGAACAGTTACTGGGGAGGCAGGAAGGCTGAAGTGGCAAAGTTGTTTTGCCTTCCACTGTAAAGCATTTTGATGTTTTGAAACACGAATTATTTGAATTTGAAACACAGATTATTATCTGCTGCACAGCAAACAAATTCAGCCATCCCTTGTCAGCTGGGGGAGTCTGTTGCTGAAACAGTGTGATGTGAGAACTGAGAATGGACAGCCAAGACTTGTACATCCCATTGCAAAGACAAATGCATCCCTTTGGGCAGTCCCCTTACGTTGCCAACAGTATTATTGAATCAATATGTTTTGAGTCTGAACACAGGATAAAACCTTGTCCAGAGCTTGGAAAGTAAATTCCAACATGGTTCAGTAATTGCCATCAGTGCTGCCCCTAGTACTTTATCAACATACTAATTCACAGTATTAATTTTTATCAGAAAAGAGGAACATAAGAACAACAGGTGCTAAGCCCCCAGGAGATCCCCCAAGGAGGAATCCCTAGATGAGATCTGGACACTGAACAGTGCTGACACCATGGCACCCTCCCAGAGGCCTGATGTGTGAAACAAAACTCAAGAAGCCACTTTCCTCACATGAGAAAAGCCCTCTCTGCAGAATTTCTACACGTCAGGAAGCGCTGGGTGGACTCAGTGGCAAAAGCCCACGGAGTCAGGTTTTCCCATGTGGAAAATGTAGGTCTGGTTCCTCAGGCCAGCAAAATCAGAGAGCCTTCCCATGCCCTTCCAGGGCTGGAAGGGCAAAGCACACTGAAGATTCTGCTCCTGCCAGGGTTCCACAGGGCTCCATCCTGTGCTCTTCAATTTCTTCATAAATGACCTGGGCACAGGACTGGAAGGGACACTGAGCAAGTTCACAGATGAAATTGAGAGGAGCAGCTGTGTCCTTTGAGGGTAGGGAGGCCCTGTAGAGAGCCCTTGACAAATGAGATGCCTGGGCAATGGCAGCTATGTGGAGTTTAATGGGTGAAAGCGACAGATTCTGCACCTGGGATGGTCCTGGGGCTCCTGGTCAGTGACCAGCTGGACACAAGCCAGGAGTGCCCGGAGCCAGGAGGGACATCCCTGTCCTGGGGGCTCCGGCCCAGCATGGCCGGCCGGGCCAGGGAGGGATTGTCCCGCTCTGCCCTGGGCCGGGGGGCTCAGCTGGAATTTTGTGTGCAGCTCTGGGCAGGGCAATGTCAAAATGCCATTGAGGAGGCCGTGGGGACATGCAGGGCCGTGGCGAGGGGCAGCTCCACCAGGAGCAGCTGAGGGCACTCGCTCTGCTGGGATGGAGGAGAGCCAGGGGGACCTCAGGGCAGCTCTGCAGCTCCTCGTGAGGGACAGAGGAGGGGCAGGCACTGAGCTCTGCTCTGCAGGGATGGGGACAGGGACAGGAGATGGCCCGAGCTTGTGTCAGAGAGGTTCAACTTGGATATTCCGAGAAGGTTCTTCCCCCCGAAGGGTGTTTGGCCACTGGAACAGGTTCCCCAGGGAATGGGCACGTCCCCAAGCCTGACAGAGCTCAAGATGCATTTGGACAATACTTTTGGGCACATGGTGAGACTCAGGGATGTTTCTATGAAGAGCCAGGAGTTGGACTTGATGATCCTTGAGGGTCTCTTTCAACTCAGCTTATTCTGTGATTCTGTGACTCTGTGATTCTGTGACTTTGGGACATGCAGAAGCAGACTCTGAGCACCATCGAGGAGGCTCCCAGTGAAGGAACCCCTTTGTACTGGTGGCGTGGCATTTCCTGTCAGATTTTTCCTAACTGCTGTGGCAGTAGTGGGGTAAATCATTCTGGATAACTGCGGGATATCTGTTCTTAAAATTAAAGGCCTGAAACCAAATAACACAGGGAAGCTGGATTATTTTGTTGAATAAAGCTGAAAGTTTAACAGTGGAGAACTTGAATGGCAAGATTTAAGCAAGCCTTAGCTTGTGCTTGATAAACAAGCATGCTGTACCCAAAGCAAAACCATGCAAAACTTTTCAGGGTTGCAGCAAGATGGCTGCGGTGATAGCAGCACATGATTACCCTTCTGCTCACCCAGGTTGCACAGTGAAAGCAGCTTGGCTTGTTCCATGTTCCCTAAAACTTCTTCTTAATTAGCAAGTCATGAGGTTGACCCCAAGCTAGCCAGGTCTGTGTGAAAATCACCATCTCGGTCCAAAAGAAGTCACAGCTCCAAGAGTACAGAAAACATTACTGAAGGTACAGCTGTCTAATGTCTCTTGTGAGCAGCTATTAGGGCCGCCTGTCTCCTGTAAATCTCTGGGAACACGTGCTCTAAATATAGAATAAACATTAATAAAGCACAGGCCACTTTTCCCCCTCCTGTCTTTCACACCATTAAGGTTCCAGCCTTTAGGGCTCACAGATAATGCATCCAAAGGTGAAAAAGAGACTGACAGATTCCTATATGCATCCAGGGAGGAGAACCAGGCTGCAGATACACCACCACCGCCCACTTCCACGCCGCAGAGGCAATTTCTGTGCTCAGTGGCAATGCCTTCAGCAGTAATGAAAATGTTCTGTTCCCCTGGTAAAGTCACGGCAAGAGCGAAGGGCAGACGAAACGTGAGTCATCCAGGTGTATGGCAGACAGGGGAATGTGGGTGTGTTCCCCTGTGGCTCCAAGCCAATGTGACCTCAATTAAATTTCGGTGAATGATGGGCCATCCCCTCTTTTAAACATGCTCATCTCTCTCGGTGTCCAGAGATACATCCACCAAGCCTAAATACAGCTGTTTAATCTGGGGTGCTCTCCAGGCAAGCCTAAGTCAACACGTGGCAGTGCCGCAGGTGGTGGTGGTGGTGGTGGTGTTCCTCTTCCTCTCTTTATCAGTTTTGCTCACCATACCTTGAGTTTACTTCCTCCTACCAGCTCTTCTACAACATCCAGATCCCTGCCCGAGTCATAGTTGAGTGGCGTAACCACTGCTCTGTCTGTCCCCAGTTTGCAAACCATTCCTATTCTCCTGCTGCCTTAGAGCACACGCGACCCAATTGCACTGAAGGGAAGAAAGCCCAGGGACAGACACAGGTTAATTTAGAAATTCTTGCACTCAAATGCTGTTAAGAGTGCCTGCCAGGGACTGCAGTGAAAGCAGGTTAGCTCCAAGATCCAGCACACTCCCATAGGAAACCTGTGTAAACTAATTCTGTCGAACCGTTAGCACTCGGGGTGATTAACCGCAGCAGTCTCTGATCTTCCCTTATTAAAGAGAAGGAGAATGAAATTCACTGATTCATATCAGCTTAATATAAATCCTTGTGAGATCCAAAGTTGAGTTCAGCTGCAGCAGGATCTGGTAGCCACCACAAGGGATAAGAAAACTCTCCTGCAGGTAGCCCTCCGTGTAACATGGGGTGGCTGAAGCCACTTGTGCTGAGTCACAGTCACACCCAGGCTCCCAGGCCATGGTGTGCAGCAGACAAGTGCACGGCAGTTGCGGCTCTGAGATTTTTACTCTGGTGCCACTTTTGAATACTTGGCACTCAGCAGGCAGGCATGTGCCATCTTGTTTTAAGCAGCTCCATCTATACATGCTAAGCGTGCTGCAGAGAGATTTGGGCTAGGGGTGAGCAGGATTAAGGACGGCTGCAGTTTGACTGCAGAGATCGCTCCCTGCCGCAAGAGGTTTTGCCTTCAGTACCTGAAATTGTGTTCTGGGGCAGCTCTGGAGGGGCTCACCCCATGTCATAGAGGCCACCCCTAATAACCTCAAACCCTTTTAGATGCCCCAGAAAAGTGCCACATGAGTACAGCTTTAGCAACGCTAAAGAAATCTTGTTTTTCAAGACATACTTACAAGAGTTCTCGGTGTTTTACATATGTTTTTATGAGATACGCTTCTTGATACATGTGTTGTTTCACTGCATCCATGTGCAATCCTGCACCAAAGTGCAACACCACGATCCCACACACGATGAAACAGGTGGCAAACACAACATGCTGCTTCCAGCTCTACTTACCAGAGCACTGCTCATTTCAGTATTTCCCCCATACACCTCCTTAAGAGTAAGGACTGCCTCTCATGTGTTGAATGCTGTTTGGCAAAAAGCAAGCAGTTGGCTTTTCCTCTGAAAAAGGTATAGGAGTAGCAATTTTGAAATGGTTAAAGACATAGCAGCATTTCCTTTTAAACACAAAGTTACAGTCCTGTCTCTGTCAGTCTGGAAATTCATACACGACGACAGCTTGGTTAGGATCAGGGACAAAAAGGAATTAAAAAAAAAAAATCAAGTGGAATAGGGAACAATGCCATTTCAAGAATGCCATTGTTCATGCAATTAGAAACCTAGGGTCCATAAAAACATCAAGCAAAAACTGAAGCTGGCTGAAGCAGATAATGCCTTACTAAATGCTACAGTGCTTTACAAAGTTCTTAAGGGTGCATAATGACAGAATGCTTGAAAAGTAAAAAGAACCAGTTTCCCAGATGAAATACTCAGATTTCAGTACTTACAGATGTGCTAGAACATAGATTTTGCACATATGTAAGAGGTTTTGAATGGCAGCCATACAAAGGAGATCCTACACCTACCAAGCTTGCCCCGGCATTATTGGATGGCACAATGACATTTCAGGCCCTCAGCACACACCAGCTTCAATGCTGACTTTGGATCTCTCATCTAGAATTCACAGGCAGAGAAACAGAGGAGGTAAAAAAATGCCTGGTTTAATTGTAAAAAAGTTTTCACATGGAAAAAGCTTCAGATAAAGGATGACTCATAGCTTTAATTTAGCTTTAAATGCTTGCTATTTGCAAACCAAACAAGACATTCCCTACTGCCTGTGTTACCTATAAACCAAATCAACAAAGATAGCTTTCAGTTGAACAAAGCATGCCTAGGCGATAAGGGGTGAGAAATATTTTCTGCATCATTATATTACTTACACAAACTGAGGGAGAAATGGCAACGGTCCCCACACAAACACCACATCGAAATGTGAACTTTAGTAGCATTCCGAAGGCACATTCACACATAAAAAAATTGATATTGCCACTTTTGTTTTAACTACTGCAAAGATACAAAAGCCTCTTGCCTGCTGTTTTTTTTCCCAGCTTTATAGGGCACCACATACACCCAAATTCGTAGCTGACAGACATTACAAATCAGCTGAAAAGGAATCGCTTCTTCCCTTTTATCGAAGAGTAGTGAGAAAACCAGATCCTATTCACGCAGCATGTGGAACTCATGTGTTTGCTACACATTCTGTAAGGCAGTGGGAACAATGAGGTCCCAAAGGAGAAGCACGGCGGGGCTGGCGATGACCCAGGCGGAGCTGCGGTGCGGCACCGCTGGAAGGACACCGGGACCTGGCAGCAACACGTCCTCAGTCCCTGCATGGTCAGCCTTCCCTTGCTACGTGTGCATTCCTGCAGGAATCCTGGCTCTTCGTTGAGTGACTGGATTCCCAGACAGAGCAGGTTTCAAAAGAAAACTCCATGCAGGTGTTGGTTAAGCGGCGTTTTGTGCATGCGCCCTTTATTCTCCAAGCCGGGTTTAATTCTTTGCTCAACTGAGTGGGTTTTCCTTTGATCACACTAGGGTGGTTACACAGGCTTGCCTAAGAAATCCAAAGCAATGAAGAGGGGAATCCTTAATTGCTGAAAAGACTGCTAAAAAAAAATTATTTCTAGGATTTGTTATCATCAGATGCACAAGGTTTTATGTCCTCAACAGAACTATGTCCTCTAAAAAAATCATTTAAACTAAGTTACTTTAAAAATGGTAAATTACAGTTTTACCCATGCAGGTGCGATAAGCAGCAGTTTGACATCTTTCCATACACCTTTTTCCCTAAAAAGAGATGTTACATCAGCACTGCACTTCAATCCTGTCTGTCAGAGTCTTGAGACTAAAAGCGTTTGCCACCCCCCTGCTTGCCTTGGTAAACTCAACCACCAACAAATACCTAAGAAACCTTCTTTGGCCATGTTCATACACAGAAAAAAAAAACTAGAGCAACCAACCATTCAGATAAAACATTATAGGTTTATTTAAAACTTATTTTCACCTTGAATATGCAAAATACAAATTCCAACAAAATGTTCATTACTACACTTCATAGTTTACAAATATACAAAATAGAAGTTTGCTTAAATTTATATTACATATTTATTATGTAAAGAACTATATAGAAAACATTTGTTCTGCTTAAGGCATATTTGGGAATAAACCATTGTACAAACTATTGCACATCGAAACCACAGTGCATTACAGACTGTCTGCATAAAGTTATTTTCTTAACAAAAAAGATAAACCAGGTTTATTCACCTGATTTAGGTCATAATTGGCAATCGGAAAATAAAATATAGTTCCTTGTCAGATATGCAGCAGTTTGAGAACTTTGGCTTCCTGTTTTTGGTACCTATAGAACCAACAGTCACTAAGCACCATGAAATAGGCTTTTAAAATATAATTCTGTACCTGAACTTTCCTCCTCTTTTAACATTGTAATGGCTTTTAGAAGGAAAAAAAAAAAAAAAAAAAAAAAAGGAAGTACAAGATGACATGTACATCTAATATTGCATTGAAAGGAAATTAAGGGAATGTAATTTCCCTGTGTAATATCCCCACCCTCCGAACTACATACAGTCTGTTTAACCCTGATATCCGTGACTTCCAGTCACTCCTTGGCATTCTGTAGTCCAGAAATAATTCAAGTTGGATTTACAAATGGAATGATAGAAGATCCAGTCATTGACACCAACATCTTTGGTTTTCATAAGTGTATAACTATAAAAAAAGAAAGCTGCAATGACTGTATAGAGTTATCCCTCTTTTCCACTCTTTGGAAGATGTCACCTCGATTATCTGTAGTGCTTAAAATGAGTTCTCCCCGTCTTGTGGAAGACAGTCCTTGTGCTGTAAATACTGAATCTCTGTGGCAGTCGGGGGAAAGATCCACTGCTTTCCCAAATCAGAAGTGCCTCTTCATGTGTAAGGCGAGGTGGTCTGACCTGGAGAAGGCTCTGTCACAGCGCTGGCACTGGAAAGGGCGGTGGCCTGTGTGTTTTCTGTAGTGACGAGTGAGTTCATCGGATCGGGCGAACTTCCACCCACAGCCTTCCCAGTCACATTGATAAGGCTTTTCACCTGTAAAAAAACCCCAAAAAAACCCAAAAAAACAAGCAGTGAAACACGTAAGTTAGGTTTTTTTTTTTGTGGCTACCACTTGTAGAACCTTCTTTCAAGCAGCTGTCCAAGAAAAAACAAAAGGGTGGTCAAATGCAACAAACTTCATGAAGCAGTTGCAAACGAACTGCAAAGACTAAAAGAGCAAGACTGTCTTTTCAAGATGTACAGGCGCTATGAAATACTAGTGTCCCTTAAATCTTCACTAAAATCCTCCTTTTCACTGCCTTGCACATGAAACTTCAGAGTACCTGAGTGTGTGTTTTTGCTGGCAGTGTTACACAATCAAATAGCAACCAGAAATAGCTCAGCAGACAACGTATTTAGGTAATTGTAGGTCTCAAGAATGAAAAAACAGCCGGAAACTGTTTTCATTAGCTCAGCCTGATTAAGGACTCGGTCTTACTAGTGTCTTCATTATACAAAAACTACTGTTGATGGCAAGATGAGCTTCCCCAACAATTACAAACTGCCTGTCCTACACATCCTGGTGATGGTGCTGACTGGCTTGGGGCAGATGTTCACTGATCATCTGCCCATTTTTTTCCCCTTTCTGCCATTACCTGAAGACACAGTCTAACTACTGCAGGGCCATGTATTTTCCCTTTCCCATCTCCCCTTCAGGAGAAAGTTTTGAATCAGGTTCACAACCCAGGGATTCGAATTATGCAAATTCCCAGGTTATTTAGTCACTGTTACGGAATGACCACGCTGGCGAAACCCGTATGCTGTACCTGCTTTCACAAGCTCAATTACTGCAACTCCGCACTCAGCTGCAAAGTTAAGAGACTGGGCTCACATACACACTTTGGGCAGATTTTATCCCAATTCTAGTAGCGGACAATCAACAGCTAAACTCTGCAGGTACAGGGGGAGATGTCCTACAGATAGGCGAGGCACCCCATCAGTGCTGCCAGCTCAACTGAAAGCCTCTTCTCTTCAGGGAATCTATCTCAGTTTTCCCAAAAAGGGAGCAACAGCTTGCAGTAGTGCACAACCTCTTGCCCTACAGCCAGCCAAGAGAGAGGGGTGAGTGTGCGAAGCACTTAACCACCAGCAAAGAAAATAGTTATCTTCGAGAGAGGGCTCCTGCCTTGTCAGAAGTGGGCCAAAACAATCCAGAGCAACAAACCCCAGCTGGCTTCCAGCTACCTGCTAATTAGCTAGCCACACAGCAAGAGAGAAGTAACAAACTGTGACTTGGCAAGAAACCCACCTGCTCCCACATCTGAGTCACTCTGAACCATTAAGCAAAATGTCAAGCCAGTAAGTGAAGACTGCTCAGAACTTCACGTAGCCAAGGGGGGAGGAAAAAAAAAAAAAGCCTGGAAACCCAGCAAGGAAAAGTCTTGTTGCTTTTCCTGTGCTCACACCCTTTCACTGTTCAAGGCGGGGGGGGGGGGGGTCACACCCCGTGCCCCTCAGGCCAGGACATCCCCCTGACCCCAGCAATGGGACTAACCTGTGTGGGTTCTCAGATGTGCCTTGAGATGAGAGCTCTTGGTGTAGGTTTTGCCGCAGCCCGCATAGTCACAGGTGTGCGTGGCCGTCCTTTTCCTAGGCCGTGACCGGCGTCCCCTCTTGAGCTTGGTCTCCTCGGACAGGCAGCTCCCCGGCGGCATCAGCTCTGCAGGCGGACAGGGAGGAGTGAGCAGGGCCGGCGCCAAGCCGGGACATCCGCCGCCGCAGCACCGCGGGGACTCACCTTGGTACTGGAGCGCGCCGGGGGAGAGCTGCTCGGGCAGGAAGGTGGGGTAGCCAGGAGCCGGGGGGTAGCCCGGGGGCAGCGGCGGGTGGCCCAGCCCCGGCGTGCCGGGGAGACAGTCTCTGCCGCTCAGCATCTCCTCGGGCCCCAGCGACGGCGTACTCCGGGCGGGCAGCGGGCGGCTGCCCAGGGCGAAGTCGTGCTGGGGGGCTCCTCGGGGCCTGCTCCCGTGCGGCGGGGCCAGGGTACACGGCGGCGCGGCCTCCTGCTTGATTTTGGGGCACATCCGCGGCAGGGAGGTGTAGGGCGCGCCGGGGCCGTCGGCACCGGGCGGCGGAGCGGCGGGGCCGCTCTTGGAGCTAAGCCCCGGGTGGCTGTAGTCGCCCACCGCCTTCACCACGAACTTGCCCTGCAGGCTGCCCAGGGGCGGCAGCGCGGCCGGCGCTGGCAGGTACACCGCGTCCAGGTCCGGCCGCATCAGCTCGGCCACGAAGCCTCCCGAGGGGGACACGTCGGTGATGTCGGCCAGGTTGAAGGGCGCGGCGGACCCGGCGGCGGGCGGCCCGTCGCAGCCGCCGCCGCCGCCGTAAAGGAGACCGGCGGGCTCGGGCCGGGGCAGCGGGTAGGCGAAGGGCCCGGCGGGGCAAGGGCTGGCGGTGGGGGCCGGGGCGGCGGCGGGGGCCACCACCACGGCGGCGGCGGCGGGCTCCTGGTGCATGAGCGAGTTGGAGAGGATGAAGTCGAAGTCCAGCAGCTCATTGAACTCCTCGGCGTCACGGCGGGGCCCGAGAGCGGCGGCGCCTTCCAGCTCCGACGGCGGCGTCTCCGCCGGCCGCGCCGACAGCGCCGGCGGCGGCCGCTTCAGCTGCGACAGCTCTTCCCGCCAGCGCTGCGGGGACATGGGCACGGCTCAGCCCCGGCCGCGCGGCGCCGCGCCCGCCCCGACGGCCCCCGCCCCGCCCGGCCCGGCCCGGCCCGTCCCGCCCGGCCCCGTCCGGGTCGCGCTGCCGCGGCGCCGATACTCACGTTGCCGGGGCCCGCGGGCCGCGCCGCCTTCTCGCGGCCCGCGGCGCCCGCCGCGAAGGTGGCGATGGAGGGAAGGAGCGTGCCGCTGAGCGCCATCTCGCACTCGCCGGGGGGCTGCCTGCGGTGGGGAGACACAGCGAAGTCAGCCGACGGCCGGGCAGGGAGGGGACGGAGGGAGGGAAGGCGGCGGCCGCACCCGGCACGCACCGCATCCGTGCCGGGGAGTCCCGCCGAGCCGCCGCCGCCGCCGTGGTCCCGAGCGCCGGCGCGGAGCAGAGGGAGGAGAGGCGGCACGGACGCGCCGTCCAGCCGCGCGGAGCCGGCGCAGCGCCGCCGCCGGGGCGGTGCCGCGGGAGCGCCCGGCAGCTGCTGCTGCTCCTGCTGCTTCTTCTTCTTCTTCTTCTAGCTCTGCGCTGCGCTGCGCGGGGCGCTAGCGGCGCCGCGGGGACGAGGAAGAGGAGGCGGAGGCGGCGGCCGCCGCCCGGTAACGCGGCTCCGGCACCGGCAGGGCGGCGGCGCGAGGCGTTTCCCGAGGAGCCGCGGCCATGTGGGGAGCCGGGCAGGACGGACGGGGCGCGGTGGTGCCAGTGGGGAAAGGAGGGGTAGATGGAAGGAGGGATGCGCCGGGCGCGCTGCTCCGCCGCCGCCGCCGCGCCCCGGTCGGCACTGCGCGGTCCTGTCGCCGCCGCTCCCTCTTATCACCTCACTTGGCGGGCGCGCCGCCCCCGCCGCCATGGCGACGGCGACAACAAACGGACATGTGTGGAAAAGGGGGGGACGGGGCGGGCGCGGGGAGCGCACGGAAAGGGAGGGCGGGGGCTCCGCCCCGAGCGCCCCGTGACGCGGGCGCGGGGGGGCGGGACGCGGACGCGGGGACACACGCGCCGGGGATGCCCGCCCGCCGCGGGCGCTCCGCACCGGCGGCGGCGTGGGAGCTCCCGTCGGGAATCGTCGGCCCCGCGCGGAAGGGAAGGAGGTGGAACAGAGCATCCCGAGCAGCCGGCGCCTCTCCGCCTTCCCCCGAGCCTTGCATCTCATTATTTTTCGTTTTGTTTAGTTTTTCTTTAACTTTCTTTGTGTTTTTTTTTTCCTTATTTCTTCCCTATATTTATTTGCCTTTTTTTTTTCTTTTTTTCCTATTTTTTTTTCTCTTTTTCTCTTTTTTTATCTTGTTTCTTTTTCCCCCTCTTTTTTCTTTTCTCTTTTTTCTCTTTCCCCCCATTTTATTCTCTTTTTTCTCCTCTTTTTTTTTTTTTTTTTAATTATTTTTTTTTTCTTTCCCCTTTTTGTTTATTTTCCGGACCGCCCCGACGGCGCGGTCCTTCACACAACCCGTGCCAAACCCAAGGCTATTCTCGGCTTTGCTATCACCGGGACCCGGCGGTCCGGGGAGCCGCGGTCGGGCAACCCCCCACTCCTCCCGGCGCTGCCGGAGGCGCGGTGGGTGCGAAGCTGAGAACAATCCCTAAAATTAAAAAAAAAAAAAATAAAATAAAATATTAAAACTACAAAACATCCCCCAAATTTCGCAGAGCCCCGCGCAGAGACTCCTCCAGAGGGCAATGGCGAGCCGGCGCCGCGCCCCGGCTCCGCGCAGCCCCGGCGCTCCGCGCCCCGGCTCCGCGCAGCCCCGGCGCTCCGCGCCCCGGCTCCGCGCAGCCCCGGCGCTCCGCGCCCCGGCTCCGCGCAGCCCCGGCGCTCCGCGCCCCGGCTCCGCGCAGCCCCGGCGCTCCGCGCCCCGGCTCCGCGCAGCCCCGGCGCTCCGCGCCCCGGCTCCGCGCAGCCCCGGCGCTCCGCGCCCCGGCGCGCTCCGAGCCGCCCCCCGCGCGGCGGGAGCCCCGCCGGGCCGTGTCCCGGTCTCCCGGCGCTGTCCCGATCCAGCAGTGGGGTCTGCGGGCGCTCCCCCCGCCGGCAGCCGCCCCGCCGCCCCCCGGCGCCGCCCGCCGCTCTCCAGAACTGGTCGGGCCGGAGGGGTGAAGTCCCAGCTCTGCGTGATTTGCAAACATGAGCCCGAGTAACTTACGATGACTAAATTAAGCCCTAAAATAATAATAAAACGCCGGGCTTTATTTTCTATATTTGCCGAACCGGTTTTACCGGATTTGTGTTGTGAATGTTAATTATTAATAACTTTGGCACTAAAAAGCAGAGCGTTGTTTTTTTCGGTTTTTTGTTGTTTTGTTGTTTTGGTTTTTTTTTTTTTTCCTGCTCAAAGTCCGTGTCTTGGCAGAGGATGTGCCAGGAACCACAGGTACAAAAAGGATTAGTGTGGGGAGATGAAGGCTGGTGAAATATAGGACGATGCCCAGGAGGGGAAGGGAGGCCCCTTCCCTGTTTGGAGGTGCAGGGCTGGGGGTCTGCTCAGCCCCTTGGAGCAGGTCCCAGCTATTACTCCCATGCAGGGCTTGTGCTCTATGACTCTCTGACAACCACTTTGAGTGTCCAAACTGAATGCAAACAGCTGTAGGTCCAAACATCCCTTCTATCTTAGTCTCAGGAGAAAGCCCCTGATGTGGAGGTTTGCAGCTCTCGGAACATTTCTTCCCCATCAGTTAGTCTTTGTTTGTTTCCTCTCACTGTAAGTTTGTTAATTTACAGATCTCCCAAGCAATGCAGCATTTTCCTGGTCCAAATTTCAAACTCAGGATCACTTGAGGCCAACATCAAAATTAAAATCACATCACTTATTAGAAATAGGAGAACAAGAATGCTTCAGAAGCAGGTAAGTGATCTTTGAAATATATGCCAGAACTTCATGGGTTCCAGGAAGAGAAGTTTTGAATATTGTGGACTGAAATAAAACAGGTTTGCTTTTACAATCTTTCATTAAAATAGATTTGATTGCCATGTTTCTGGATAATTCAGGCAGACACGTGTGAGGTATGTGTAAATTTCACATTAAAAAGATGTGGCCCTCTTTAATCTGTCTTGATTTTTAATTGTGTAAATGTTGGCAGCATGCTTAAAAAAGTGGATGTTTGCAGGAATTCGTAAGTCCGATGACACCTGCAATTTGAATATCCCACATAAAGATCAGCACATTCTTTTTCTTCACTAATGAAGCACAATAGTGATTTCCTCCCTTGCATGATAAGGACTGAGATTTAATGGTCCTCAGTGTGGAAATTAAATTAATGAAGTTTGCAACTGCTCACAACTAATGCTTTCCCAGCCTACATAACAACATAAATGCTGTTTTCTTAGGACAGACTTATTTTAACATGCCTTCTGTCGCCAGCTGACCATTTCTCCTAAGTCTCAGTTTGCTCCAAATTTCCCAATTTTCTCTAAAACTTTCCTTCCACTAACTTAGAACACAGCATGTTTCTGTGCTGTTCAAAGCCAACTTTGGGTATTGCTTAACACAGATAGAGAATTGCACAGAATTTGTGTCCCCTCTTGCCTTGGGATGTGAAATGACATTTTTGCAGATGATGCTGTGCTGGGACAGAAGGGAGCCTGCTGCAGCCCTCGCTGTGCCAGACTGCTGTGGCCTCTGTGTGTTTCTCTCCCTCCCTAAGTGGAAAGAAAAGGTTTCTTCCACATTTACCACATCTCACTGTGGGAGTGGGGTTGCCCTAGACTTGCCGCTGGTGCTGCTGACCCATTTTGGCAGAAGAATTACTGCCTCCTTCAAACAACTTGTATTGGTGGCCCAAGTGTAGAGCAGAGTAAAAATGACCAAGTGAAAGGCCTTAGTGTCCAGCCTGAGTCAGTGCTAAACTGGTCACCTGTGTATAAACCACAAAACACAGAGAGAGAAGCCAAAGAAGAACGCAGGTTTCTGGAGCAGAGACAGTCCTCAGGAAATGACATCACACACTGAAAAACATTAAGAACATCAACAAGAAGAAAAAACAGTTGAGCTGATTGTGCCTGAAACAAAGACCAATCTGTTTATCTTGATATGTTTATTTTAAAGCTTAAGTTTGGAACTCGATTTTCAACAAACTGCCTCTCAGGAACCTCGGTGTGCAGCTTATCCCCTTTGATTTGGTTGTCTGTGGCAGCAGCTGATGGCATCAGGGACTGCAGGCTTTGGGAAAGATTGTGTCATAGTGTTGCTGGAAGATGGCTTTCCTGACAGTTTTGGGATTGCACTCTGTTGTCCCAGCAGCTACAAGGGTCAGGAGATGCCAGGACCCCTGCTCCATTCCTAGCAGAACATAATGAAAGGGGAACTGGGAACAAACCCATGATGCTGGGTTACATCCAATAAAGTCCCCGTTGCTGATTCATCAAAAGCAGTGATTCCATAACCCTTGGTGCTGTGCTGTGTTTTACCCTGACAAGGCTTCTGGAGAGCAGGTGAAATTCGAGGAAATGCAGTATCTGGAGGGTTTCTTATGTCCCATGCCACCCAAATTAGCTGCACTGCAGCCAAGAGAGAGGGAAGGTGTGAGATTTCACACCAACACCTGCTGTGCAAGGTGTGTTCTGGAGAGGGATTCACCCTCCTCCCACAGGATCTCTGCTCACCTGGGAGGATGAGACAGCCCAGAGCCATGGCCACCAAACTGCCCTTCTGGCTTCTCCTTCAGGGACACCTGTCCTTGGGGATTTGTTTTTTTGCTGTGTATTGTATATTCCTCACCAAGCACAACTGAGCTCAAGCTTTATTTATCTGTTCCTGCACGGGTTACTTTGTTTTTGTTAAACAGAAATAAACCCTTGCTCAGCTGGCAGTTATACTTGTAGGTTATTAGTACAGTGCAAAGGGCGCATCTCTGAAGATTGTGAGCAGTTCCAGGCAGGTTTCAAGCAGTAGTAAGTGTGTACATACACAGATGGCACATGCACACTTGGGGTCATAGCTGAGAATGTCAGCAGTGCCTGTGGTCAGACTTGTTCTCACCTGCTTTTTGAAAACCTGGCCATATCTTGTTGATAGCTATGTTACTTTTCTAAGAGGTGTTTAAAAGACATGTGGATGTGGGACAAGGTTTAGTGGTGGGCTTGGCAGGGATGAGCTGAGGGGGCAGGTTGTGATTCCCTCTGAATTTCCCCCAGAGTGATAACTCCTGTCTGAGATTCCAGAGGTGCTGATTCCCCCACCCAGTAACATCAATTCAACCTCAGTCCCTGGCAGAGGCAACCACTGCCCTCACACAGTTTAGCACCACCCAGGATCACTTGCATGCAGCAACTTTCTGCTTGCAAAAAATCCAAGGGTTGTCGAATTCCTCTAAGAGGCAAAAATACCTTGAGCTCCTTATGGAAAACAAAGAGTTTTTCTTTTTTTTTTTTTTTTTTGCATCCTTGCTTTGATGGGTTAGCCCCATCTGTCATTGTTTTTAATGGGTTTTCCCCATCTTTGAATTGAGATGCTCCCCAAACTCTTAACAACGACTTAAATGAGTGGCTCCCACAGTGGGACTAGTGCAAACAAAAACTCCACAATGAGCATCCTTCTCAAAGTCCTGCATGTAATGTGGGGGCACAAGGATGAGCTCTTGCTTATTGATTTGCCTGTGATTTTATTGATTTTTTTTTAATGCATGAGGCTGATGCATTGTATTTTTCCAGACCCAATGGAGGAGTCACAGAAAAATAAAGAAAATTTGAGAAATTACCAGCTGCTGGCTAACGAGATGGTCCCCACTGATGGGTGATAGGTTTGGTATATGCTAGAAGATGCAGGGAAATGTATCTGTGAGAA
This sequence comes from Lonchura striata, assembly GCF_050655825.1. Classification (NCBI taxonomy): domain Eukaryota; kingdom Metazoa; phylum Chordata; class Aves; order Passeriformes; family Estrildidae; genus Lonchura; species Lonchura striata. Next base: position 4,598,490 of record NC_140740.1, on the reverse strand, counting down.
GGCCGAGTTGCTTTGTGGAGCGGTCTCTGAAGAGACCAAGAACTTGTATTATTATTAATTCACCTTTCTGCATCCTTGCATCCTTCCTTGGGACCAGATTCTCTCATTATTATCTCCATGGCATATTTAAGGCATTGCTGTCTCGTAGCCTCTGGAACTTCTAATTTATCTGTGTCACTGGAAGAATACCTCTTTTTGCTGAAAGAAGGGGATTTACTATTTGATGATCTCCCAGTTCCCTCAATACCTGTGGAAAAACTATGCAGAAGAGATTGTCCTCATCCTCCTTGTCTCAGGCCCTTCTTTTTCAGTGTTCCTCATCTATTAAATAGTAATCTTTATCTAATTATCTATCTCTGGTAATAAAAATGAAGCACCTTACTGCAGATTTGACTTCCCAGAACATTCCCAAGCAGTGGCAGTATAAAATAAATTCACCCCTCCCTTGTAATTCCAAAATGGAGCCATGTCATCAATAGAGCAATGTCCTCACTAATTTAAATTTTCTTGTTACTGAAGCTGATGAGAGCAGAGAGATTTTGGCACACCTGCTCTGGTGTTCAGTGTTTTTTTAGCACATAGAAAAAGTGGCATTTTGCTAGTAGGGAAGTTCTGATACTGCAGAAATTCAGGTTTCAATACCCACCAAGGAAAAGTTGTCTGTCACTCCTTAAGTATTTTTCAAACCTTTCTCCCTGGTTGAGCTCCGAGCTTTTTTTTGTTTGAGGGAAAGTGGTGCTTCTAAGGAATGTAATCTGAATTGATAACATGCTTCCTAACAAAGAATTAAGGTGCCATATAGGAGAAAAGTAGAAAATACAGGAGATAGCTACTTCTTGTGTGTAATACACTTGAGTTTGCATAAGAGTTTAGCAGCAAAGTACTCCTGAGTTTAACCAAGAGTATTTGCAATTACATTTGTGCTAATGAGCTAGGTAATCACAGGACAGTAAACAACACCTCTGCCACTTTTCAGTGGTTCCTCCCACTCAGCACTGTGGATGAATTGACCTGGACAGCTGATTCACCCAAACTGTCTTTCTTAACTATTTGCTATGCTGAATTCTAGAACATCTGTTGTTTCGCTGCACCTGTATCCAGCACAGGAAACAATTAGATAAATATTCCTCTCATTTGAACAGGAATAAAGACATTATAGGAGAACACTGGGGGAAAGGACCAGCGCTGCCTTGCTCTGAGAATAAATACCAGGCTTTCCACATTGTTTCCATAAATTCCTTCAGCTTTACTCCAATGTTAATGGACCAGCACGAGCCCATTACTGTATGATAACAGTCCTTTGCTCTCTTAATGAGAGCAATATGGCAACTGGTCAGAGATTTTTGACATAGGCACTGCACAATGATGGCATAGCTGGAGGACAGTTTTGGTGGCTCCATTTCTTCCAGAGAAGCTTTGCCATGGACAGCTGGTGGCACAAAACAGTCCCTGCCCTGGGGAACACCTCCTCACAGGTGCCCTGCGCCAGCAGAAGAGTTTTGGCTGCCCCTCCTTGCTGAGTGTGAGTTTCACTGCTCACTTCACTCCTGCCATCAAGCAGATTGAGCTTGCAGGGCCCTGAGAAGGGGACAAGAAGTGCCATAGGAAATCAGTAATGAGGAAACATGGGGAAATTAATAATGGTGCATTCTGAGCAGGGTTTGAATAGCATGCAGTAATTGAAGCCTGGGGCCATGCTCTGCACAATGAGGAAGAAACAAAATGAGGAATAGCTGCTCATTAGGCTCCAGATTCAGCCAGTCTAAATTCCACCTAAGTCTTTGTGCCAAGAGCTTCCTACTGGCAGGCGCTGGGCCTTCGGGGATGCCGAGTCAATGGGAAGCCCTAGGTGGAATTTAGTGCAGGGATAAATCTGTCTGACACCAAACAACACCTACCTTGAGCAATCCGTGGGTGACGCAGAGCTGCTCTGTGAAACAGCTTGTGATCCTGCAGTGAGAGAAAGGGGCCAAGAGACGGCGGCATGGGCAACTGTAGTTCTGGCACATCTAGTTTGTTAGCACACAAATGTTGTGTGCCTGGTTTTGCAACATTAATTTTTCCACTTTTTTTTTTTAATGGTAGGCGAAGATCATCCATTTGCCAAGAAATTATACAGCTGAACTTTACAAAAGAAGTATTTGCTTCTGAACTCCTTTAAAACCTCCTTGGGTGAATTAGGTAGGGTCTATGTAGCATAGATTTGGGACTTAAGAGAACCAATGCAGCCAAGGCTATGAATAAAATGTGCAAGTAATTAAGATAGAGTATTTGCACCAGTTAATAATTCTGGATGCTGGCATTTCATGAGTGAAGACATACTCATTGTGAGATGAATCCATGATTTTTATCCTTAGAGGACTGATTGCCAAGGCGTGTTTCTATCAATAAAATCTACTTTGCTTTACAAATCCATTGTCTCACACAATAGGCAGCAGTGACTCAGTGGACACCTAGCTTAATCACTGACTTAGGAGTGTAGCTTTGCCTCCAGAAGGAGAGGGAGAGAGGAAGAGTGAGCCTAAAAATCTATTTGAAGTACTGAATCACTTCTGTGAGGGTGAGCTTTTGGTGGGCTGAGGCTGGGGAAGAAGAGTTTGTTTGGATATTTCCCAAATGGAACCTGGCCAGTGCTGCAGGACTTACCACAACATTGGTATCTCTGGCCTTCAGGTCCATTTTGATTTTCAAAGTTAAACTAAATTTTGCCGTGACTAAAAGCTTCTCAGCCAGACAAGTGACACCTTCTTTACACCCAAATCCATGTGTCTGTAGCTGTGGCTTCACATTTCATGATGTAAAATGGTCTCGCTCTTCATTATAGTGTAACTTTGGTGACCAAAAAGGCTATGTAAGTCCTGTGGCTCCTCCTTTGAATGCTCACATTTTTGTCACAGAAGTATAATGAGATCCTAAATCTCCCACTCTGCTTTGCTCATGAACCAGGGAAATATTATGAGATGATTGGACTGTAAAGGAAAGGAAGATACCTTATTAATTTTATCAAGTTTTAATTCACTCAGTGAGGTACTAGCAAGTTCCATCATCTGGATGTGAGTGCTATGAAAATTCAAATAATATTGCTTTCTTGTAAGGTGGACAATCAGCTGGCTGCCACCTTTTAAATGGGCATGAGGTGCTGATAGGTAGAGATCTCTTGGAAGTTACTGCATCTGGTGTATTTGATATTACAGACAAAAGAGATTCCTTTAATCCAAGACCCCAGTTGCAGAAATCTCATCATTGCACACCTGTTCCTTGCAATATCTGCAGCTTCTCTGTGAGCTCTTTTTCTCCAGGCTACTTGTGTCTCTGAGCCTCCTATGCATTGCCTCTCCTTTGCAGATATTACTGGTGTTGTTTTGCTGTTTTGACTCTCACAGGTTGTTCCTGGTCTATATTTTCTTTAGTATCGTTCCCTGCCCCCCACCATTTTCCCTCCATTTTCTTCAGTTTTCCCTTCCTTAGGTAGCTAAATATAGAATCACAGAATCATGGAATGGTTTTGGTTAGACAGGACCTTAAAAGTAATATTTTCTAAACCTGCCACGTACAGGGACACATTGCACTTAACCTGAATGCTCAGAGCTACATCCTGCCTAGCCTTATCTTGTCTGAAAAAAAATCCCAAAACAACCCATTTCTATTAAAAAAAAAAGTTATTCCCTTTCTGTATCTCACAGCTGTCATAATTTGGGTGAAAGGAGCCTCCTCAACTTCCTGGAGAAGCCTTGGGACAGGCAGAGCCCCACATGCCCCAGCGAGCATCCTGCCAAGTAATGCTAACTGAAGCCACTCACATTTCTTTCTGGGAAAAGACTGACCTGACTTTCAGCCATCAGAAATTAGGAAAAGATTGGTGATGTCTCCAGCTGTGCCCAAACTTCTGGAATCCAGGAGAAGTTTTACAGGATGACTATCGAGACAAACCCCATGTGTTTCAGGTGTCCAGAAGGCTGCACATGATATTTCTCAAGAGCAGCCTGGAGTGCTTGGTGCATGGTCAGCTGGGTTTTTTTGCTTATGGTGGAAAAACATGCAATAAGACTGCAGAATAAAGAATTTGCATCAGGGTACAATAGCTCCCTCCCCATCCCAGTTCCTGGGTCTGCTTTACAGTGACTCAAAAGCTGTGGGTTGCTTGAATTCATAGTCCAGTAGCCTAAGAGAGGACATGACAAAGAAATGTCTCCAGACAGTGGTTCTGAACTTTTCCTGACTCAGTTTCCTTTTGTTGTTCTGTTGTAGCCTCTTCATCATTCCACCCCACTCCTGGGTGCTGGAACCAACAGCCGCTGGCAGCTGCAGGAGTTTTTCACAGCAGTTTTTTACTGCCCATCCTCCTCCTCCTCCTGCTCTCTGTGCGCTCATCACCACTGACTGCTCACTCCTCTCCTGAGCACTGATATTTCACAGGAGCCTTTCTCAGCCATCTGTGATTCCCTTCTGCACACTTCATGCCTAGCTTTTGTGTCCCACAGTGCTCTGCAGACACTCTGAAAGCATGACCCTGAAGGACAAACATTTAATTCCATGGCCAGATCTTTAGTAGTGGTCAAGACCACAGTGTGCTGGAAGCAACTGGAGCAGGAGTTTAAAGTATCACACGGAAAATTTAAATACTCTGAATAAAATATTGAAATAGTCATATTTCATTCAAGTGAAGGGCTCAGTTAATAATGTTGTTTGGGAATGGAGGATGATTTTTAGCCCCAGAAGTATGTTGTGCTAGGTATGTTGAGAGAAAGTGATTAAATGACACTTTCTGGAGCAATTTTAAGTGTAGAGTAAAACAGAGAGTGATGAACGTATTAGCTGTGACATGAATAATTTTGGGTTTTTTTTAATTCTGGAGAAAAGGAAAATTAACAGCCTGTCATGCAGCAGTCAAGTCAGTGTTGAACTTGTCAGTCAGAGTCATCTCCATGTTAATACTTAATGGAGTAAGCACAGACCTATGACTTCACTCCAGGAATGAGCCACTTGTAGAGGTGAGCAAATATTCAGGTAGTTGCCAAATTCCAGCAGAGGCAGGGAGAAACTAAAGGCTAAAAAGGAGGTCCTGCTTCTTCTTGTGCAGGCTTATCAATAGTCTATCCCATAGCTTTTCTTTTTTTTTTTTTTTTTCCTTCCTTTTTTTTAACTTTCTTGAAGCTAGGTAGGGAATCCACAGGAAATTAATTGAGCTAAAGATATGGGATAGTAATGTGATGTGGCTTTGCCTGGTGGATCTTTGGCTAAGATAGTGTGAATGCAGGGAAGATGAACTGACTAGTAAGAGGTGGTGAGGCCTAGTGCCACTGACTTCAGTGGTGGTGCTATTTTCTTTTTTTTTTTCTGAGAAAAGGCCAGTGAAAAAGAGACTAGCATTTGCTCTTCCATTCCAGCATCCTGCAGGAATCCTGTGGAAACCTCTCCTGTGTTCTTTGACAGTTCTCCCTCCTGCACTTCAGAGATTGGTTTCACAGATTCTCTTCAAAAAGAGTGAAGCCTGTGGTGCTTTTCCTCTGCACCTTTCCCTTAATCACACCTGACAGAGTGACTGTGAGTTGGTAGCACACCTGGGAGAAAAACATTGCTTCAGTGATAGTCCCCTACATATTTCCTTAATGTTTATTGGAGACTTGTAGTGCATGTAAAATAAATAACATTAGAGGTGTTAAGTTCAAGGAAACCTGAGTGGGCTTTACAGTACAATTTCTAGGTCCTGACTAGCAGATGGTGTCAGAGTGTGGTTCATGTGTGTGAGCTTGATAAAAAGCAAAAAGTTGTTTTGTCCTGGGTTATCATGAAATGGTTGAGATGGAATTCTCAGCCCATTGCAGTTTCTTTTTCTTCCCCAAGCTTTTTGCTACATCATTTTTCCCCCTCCTAATTCTCTTAAGGCAGTGAACCCAAAAATTTTGTTCTGGATATGTGGTGCCTCAGAGAAAGAGATCCACTCCCTTCCCAATCTCTGAGTGTCCTGTAGTTACATCTGAAGTTTTTGTCACTGAGATATTATTTTAACCCAGGCTAACAATTTGAGATAACTGGCACAGCATAAGACCATATTTTTAGTTTGTTTGGCTAAATTTACCTTTTCAAGTCATTCATAAAAAAGCTTTTAGCAGAATCAAGGCCCTTTACTTGATGAAGAGGACATACCATACAATTCTGATAATATTTCAGGAACAGATAGTTCAGCCCTACTTAAATATACTTCCCTGGCAAAGCATGCATAGCCTTTATTGAGAACTGATCAGCATGCCAAGTTTCAGTTATTAAATATGAGTTTGGATTGTTCAAGGATGAAAGAAAGTAATACTTTTTCTTGGCATGTGAGTATATCAGAAACATCCATGCTAAATGTAATCAGACATGAAACAGAGGAAGAGAAATGAGCCTGCAGGAAAAAAAAAAAATTTACTTCCCTCACTGGAAGAAAAAACACAGCAAGGATTTAAAAAGTAGTTACAAGTTGGTTAACAATTAAAATCAGTAGAAACGCTAATTCTGTGTGACAAGTCTGTGCTATCTTTAACTGTGCCATAAATAGATTGGTGTAGGATGTGGTTAGCAAGGCAGAGCCCTATTAAAATGAGGGTATTTACTGGGCAGCTGGAGTGGTGTTTCTTACTGAATCAAAGAGCCTCTTTTCTGTGCACACGTAGGTGGTTCCACGTTGAGGTGTTGGCAAAAGAAACAAGGACAGCACGAACCTTTTTTCCCCTCAGATAGCCAGAGACCTGCCTCAGCCTGGGGAGCCTCGAAAGCAGCCTCTGGACACCTGCCCTCTGCTTCATGTCTCTGTTTTCTTCCCAAAATTTTGACAGCAACCCATGAGTGTAGATCAGCCCCATCAGCAAGAGGACAGCAGCCCAGCAGGACCATCCCCAGACCCACCACAGCAGTAAGAAAGGCAACTCAGAGAATTTGCTGCTTTGGCATTTCAAGTGAACTTCTCACTTCCTTATGTTTACTTGCTGCGCCTTTGTTTTCCAGTCTGGAAATACTGTTTTCAAGCCATTTTGTGCCCGTTTGTTCATTTAGCTGTGTTCTGATCATGTGCAAAATGTAGTTTTGTGTCTTGGAAGCCCATGGTAGGTCACAGTAGCTACCAAGCCAGACAGCAGGAAGTCTCCTCTGATCCAATTTTCCCACCATTTTTTGTTATTTCTTTACCTCCCATGACATGGGATTGCTGCAGAGGGCTGTGGGTAGGATTGGAGGGGATCTGCTGACTCTTCTTGTTCATCTTGCTTCTGGCTGGGTGTTTGTCTCAGGCAGACACACAAATCAGTCGTGACTCCATGGTTTTGACAGTGCAGCTCCCACAGGCTTCTCCCAGAGGTTACACCTGCCAAAAGACAAGTGCCTGGGGCTGTTCCTGCCTTCTTGTGGACACCTGCCCTTGGTGTGGCAGCCTGCGAAGGACTGACCTCACCACCATGGGCCACACGTGTCCCTTCACCCCAGGATGTGGATATGGGACTCCTGGTTGTGGAGTTGTTATTGTGGCTTCTGCACCTGGCTTTCCTTCTCATGCACAGGCACAGGGGGTGGATTGTGAGGCTGTTCTTGCCCTGCCACACAGCCAGCAGGCAGCTGGGGTTGTGCCTGTGAGCCAGGGAGCTGTTTAGACACAGATGCTAAATGTGAATTCACTCTGGGTGGCTTTGCCCTTGTGGCTGCCCATGTGCTGGAGATCTGGAGGAGCTGGTTGAGATTTTCTGCACAAGGCAAAAGCACAACCTAAAGGAGCAGGAGCGCAGTGCTGAGGTGGGAAATGGGTTGTTCTCCTCCCTTAGCCATAAACCCTCACAAATGCCAGCCAGCCAGTTTTTAGTGTTCCTGGATTTGTCCTGCTAGATATGAGTGTCCTGCTGTTTGGCACAGCAATGTTCCTGTCTGGTATCTAGTGAGCCATCGTTAAAAAAACAGAGAGTAATAGTTTGGTGAAAGTGCAGAGTCGATAGTGCTGAGTAATGTATTTGCATACTGGCATATGCTCTATGAAAGTAAATAAGATTATGTCAAACTCATCTGGAAGAGAGTTAATTTAACATCCTGGCTAAAGTTATGCAACCAGAGGGAGGCGGGGGTGCAGAGGGGGTGGATGTAATAGACTGGCTGATGAAGCCTGGGGGACAAAATGTCCTAGTGGAAATTGTATGTAGCACAAAAGAATGTAACATAAGAGCCCAGCAGAAGAGCACTGATTCCAAGCTGCCTATATGCACACACAACTGTATTTCTGTGAGCTTTAGGAAGGCATGGGATGATGAGAGAATGGGAAAAAAAAATTATCAGCAAGATTTGATGTCTCCTTCTTATTGAGGCCTAAGTTTCTTCTTGGTCCTGATTCAGGAAAGCCCCTGCAGGACACAGAGGGTGTGAGCATGCCTCAGTGCAGCTGGTGGATGATGGCCAGTCTGAATTTGAAGCTGCACGGCTGAACAAACGCTCAGGTCCTGTTTTCAATAGCTGACAGCCTGCGAGAGACGATCCCCTCCCAAACGCGTCATGGGCTGAGGAGCTGCAGAACTTCAGGGGTGTTTGGACTTGGACTCAACTTTCCCATTTGAGCTTTGATTTTTAACAATTTGTTTCAGGCACTTGTTTTGAGCAACTCCAGATTTTTGGGCAGCTTTGCTCTGGACTCTCCACAGAAGCTTTGTGTAGCTCATGTTTCTCTCTCTTTATTGTAGGCTTGGAACTAGCTTTGCTGTAGAGAAATGAATGTGTTTCTTGCAATAAGCAAAGTTTGAAATGCAGACCAAACCCTTTGAAGGTTTTTGTGCTCAGTATTGCAGATCACAGCAGAAAAAGCTCTCTTCCTCTCTGCTTATAGTCACATGTTTCTAAATTCAATCTGACCCTCAACACTTAGCCCAAGGAGTGAGGTATTAAAGCCTGTTTGAGAGTAATTTCTTCTCCAAGAAAATGTAAGCATGAGGTTGTCAGGTATATAAATATTTGTGAAAGTTAGATCAGTGATACATGACCACAACATGGTGATGGGAGCATTCATGTGCTGTTTGATTCAGCATCAACGTGCACACTCTTAGGGAAGAAATGTCTTCAAGCATAACCACAGAGTGAGGATGGGAAGTTTTAGGACACAATTCATGTTTACAGTAAGGAATATGGACGGCAAATCTAACTCCAACAGCAATGGGCACAAGAAACTTGATGCTAAGATTACTGATGTTGCTAAATGCTCCTGCATGGTTAATTTGAAATGTGTTTTGTGTGAAATTGACACAGAGCTCTGAAGCTGCTCTGTCTTTACCTAGAAGACTCTGAGCCTGCTTCTCAAGCTTCAGTGCAAGCAGTGGCTCTTGAAGCTGTGTAACCTCATCTGGTTGAGGGGAAAAGCCAGAGCTACACTACAAGACGAGGTCTGCACTTACAGGGCAGGGATTTGCACCTTCTTGCTCTGAGTGAGGCAGACTTCTGGGTGGGGTCATTGTCATCAGGGGAGACATATAATTCCAGACAGTGCTGCACAGAAAATACTTAATCCTTTTCACTGACTCCTCAGGAGGAACCCAGACTGCAAGGGTCATCATCGAAGGTCAGGTAGATGAAAAATTTAAGTGGAGATTGTGGGATCCTTGCAAAACAGAAGGAGCCACAGAAGGAGTAAAGGCACTTCAATAGCAGGGAATTTAGGTGCAGCAAAGAAAAGTAGCCAAAATCACTCATTCTCAGCATCCAGCTTTAAAGGGATGCTTCAAAGAAAGGGGCAGTGGGTCCTGTGAGAGGTGGTACTGGGATGGAACATCTGTTGTGTCGTGAAGCCTGAGTATGACAGAATCACCTCTTTCTGGGAGCAAGTTTTGCCTTATTGGCATGAGTGATGATCTGTCTGCAGCCCAGGGACGCTCTCCTTGCATTAAGTCATCTGGCAGCTGGAATCTTGAAGGAGAGATAGATAAAGAATTGGAGGAAAAACTCGAGAAAATATGATTTGACATTTCACTGAACTTGAAACAGAAGTCTCTTGAGTCTGGAATGACCACAAACAGAGAGCTGAAGCCTGTGCTAGGAAGGAGAGAGTATGTCCTTGAGCAATAAAGGAAATAACACAAAGCAGCATCTCACTGAGGAAAGTTTCACATTCAAAAATCAACAAGCTTTGACTGGACCGGCACTTGAGATTCAAAGAAAACCATGGCCTTCAAACTTCTGTGCCCATCCTCTGTCTTGTCCTCTGTCCTTGCCTTGCTGTCCTCTTTCCTTGCCTTTTTCACAGGTCAGCCCAGAAATGATGAGAAACCAGCTCTGAATGAAGAACCTCCCAGGATTTTTACAAGAATAAGAGATATGTTCTGCTGAAGTGTCACATTTCTCCTTGCAATCTCTTTTCAAATTTTTGCTCATTTATGAGAATACCTTAGATAAGCATTCTAATAATAATAGCTGAAAATGTTATTTGATAAACTTTGTGTCCATTTTGACTTTTATCAGAACTAAAAGTTTCTAGCTGGATATTACCTGTAGAAGAAAATAGTCTCCAAGAGAACAGGAGTCCCTTATCCAACATAAAATACTTCTGCAACCTGTGCCGGTGTCTCACCACTCTCAGCGTAAAAAATTTCTTCCCAGTATCTCATCTAGATTCACACTCTTTCAATTTGTGTCCATTAGTCCATCTCCTGTCACTACCTTTCAGTTTTGCCACTACAATGGGAGTTTTCCCTTGCAATGTGTCCCCTCTATCACTCAGTACCTGTACAAGCTACCTGTGCATTATTCAGGTAGGCATTTATCTGCCTGAAATCCCTGTGGGGTGAAAAAACCCACTTTCCTCTGTACCGATTCCTTTGGGACAGAGGCAACAGATCCTTAACGGATGCTTAAGCATTAATTGCTTTAGGGCTCATGAGGCATCTGAGACGCTCATTAACCATGGCCAATAAATTCCTCCAGCTTCTGGAAGAAACAAATCTTCAATCTTTCTTTCATTTCCCGAAGCAAGGACCAGCCTTTTTTCTTATCTGTCTTTTTTCCCCTCCTCCTGACGCAGCATCATATACACTTTCCTCAGCTGTTTTCTTTTCCTGAGCCAACACCCTTCCGTGGCTGTGCCTGATATTTCCTAATTCTTTCTCTTTCACCTCTTCTCCTTCTCCTTCTCCTTCTCCTTCTCCTTCTCCTTCTCCTTCTCCTTCTCCTTCTCCTTCTCCTTCTCCTTCTCCTTCTCCTTCTCCTTCTCCTTCTCCTTCTCCTTCTCCTTCTCCTTCTTTCTCCTTCTCCTTCTCCTTCTCCTTCCTTTAAAATTTTGTTTCACTTCCTTGTGCTATTTTTTCCCTATTTTCTCATTTTACTGTTTTTCCCCCATTTTCCCCCTTTACAGTTTTTCGTATTGGTGTAGCCCACCTGATCTCCCTAAAGAAAGCCCTGAAATAAAAAAGGCAGTGTTGTTACATGGACAGGTCTGTGCTGGGGCTCTGTTTTCTATGGACAAGGTGTTCAAATCTAGCTGTAACCCTTTTCAAACCAAGTTTTCAGTGCCTTGGGTAATGTGTTGGCAAGCCACAGGTCACTTATGAGGACTCTTCTAGGAAGACTTTTAAGAACACTCTCACTGTCAGGAATGTGTTTAAGTCCTGCTCCTAAAAACATTTTGATGGAGAAGGCTGCTTTCCTCACATGGGACAGGATCTTTAAGCTTTACACTTGCAGCTTGTGTGGCAGATTTGTAGAATCAGGTTAAGGTTTAAAGGCTGGAAAAGACTGCTCTGATAATCCTGAGAGATGTCTGGAATGCCAGAGGTCAAAGAACCCCAGCTTCTCTTTTAAACAGCCAGTGGAGACACAGTTAACTTTATTGTGGCTGCTATCTTATCACCACCAAATAAAATGCTCCAGACTGGTGCACGTCTGCAATTATCTGCCTGGCACACAAATAATATTTCTGCAATGTCATGCTTATTGTCATCATGGCATTCATTTCCAGACTTAATTTTGATTATTAATTATGCTGTCATGTTTACTGAAGCCCTGTGCATCTGCTGGAATGAGAGGACTGCAGATGACCAAGTCTCCTGCTCTAGACATGATCTTGCTGTTAGAAGAAGAGAAGCAGAGGTATAGGGCAGTGGAATGATCACGGAATGGGAGAGGCTCTGCACTCCCAGCTGGACCAGTGCTGTGACATCAGAGACAGTGTGCCTTGGTTTGACAGAACCCTTGAAGGGGTTCAATTAAAAAAAAAAAAAAAAAAAAAGTGGTTTCTTTTGCCACAGATTACACAGGCTTACTTTTTGTGCTGCTCTGCTCTATCTAGTATTACCCACAATACTTAGAGGTAGCATACCAAAGCTGTTGCTGAAGCTGTTCAAAGATGTAACCTGAGTTCCAGCAACAGGTACTTGAAGTCTGCCTTCCTGGTCCTGAATAAAAGTTTAGCTGGGTTTTTGAATGACTCTACAAGGTGACAGATTCTGCTTCCAGGTGTCCTGTTTATTTTTACTTTTCTTTATCTAAATTCTCCTTCATTCTTTCACTCTTTGTTTTCCATAAACTGAGATTTCAGATTGGAAGTCTTGCTTGATGTGCATCAGTTTTGACCAGTCAAGCAGATAATCAAGCTTCTGTGCTGCAAGAACTCATCCACTTGGGCTGCTTCCTAATTTTCCCACTAAAGCAAAGGAAAAAAAATCACATGCAGTCTTCATGGAACATCCTTTGGTGAGCTCTGCATGAAGCTAGAGGGACAGTCACATTGCAAATACCACCCTCACCCCCATCACCAGCATCTCTGTTTCCTGCTGCCCTCCAAGCACAGCTGAGGATCCCAGACATGCAGGAGAGGAAATCCTGTGTCCTGGAGGCAGAGAGGGAAAGGGCAAAGTAGTTTTGTGCCATGTTCTGAATTGCACATACCCAGAGCAAGCACCGGAGAAACAACTTTTCATCCTGTCAAAATTCAGGAGGGGTGATTTCCCTTTTGTTCCCCTTCTGTAGCGGGGCTGATTGTGCAAGATCACCTGAAAGGAAACCAGAGGACTTTCACCTTGGTTGTGTGGTGGGCTGTGTGCCTCTTCAATGGGAAGATCTCAAGAAGAACTTCCAGCCTTGTGCATGCCCTGAGGCACCTGAACCTGAGCTGCTGGAGCTGCGTGGCAATGGGCAGCATTGCTGCAGACTAAGTCTGCTTTTTCTTGGGGCAGCATCTTCGTTTCTGTTCACAAACTTTCCAGGGGCAGCACTAAAGTGTTTTAGAAAATTGCTCTTTGTCATAGATACCTGCATTTCTGTGCTGTGGTGAGGAAAAAGCCCTCTGTACAGCATCTGTACCTGGGCCAGGCAGCACTGTCTATGTGATAGTGAAGTGGTGACAGAGAGCCTGAAATCCAGGCAGAAATACAGCATATTTGGGGGATATATCTATGCCCAAATAGCCAGCAGCACAACAGAGAGATGGTCTGGCTTGCAGGAGTGTCTCTGTGGAAGATCTGTCAGCAGAGACATGTCACGCACACTCCTCACCTGAAAGGATGCCAATACCTGGTGTTTTGGTGTGCCCCATCCTTGTCTGGGCTATTTAGCAGGCAGCACAATCTTGCTGATGTGTGAACTTGCCCTTCTCGTGCCAGTGAAGAGGTTTGGCTGGTCTGCTTGCTCTTGGCTTTCACAGACATCCAGATACCACTGCACGCTTGGCAAAAGCCCATGTGTGCTCCTGCCACGGAGCAGTGACACACAGTCTTCTCTGCATGAATTATGCTGTGATGGTTTATTGTGTCTAGTTGTGAATGAGCTTCAAAAGGCTTGGAAGTTCAGTGAATCACTTGAAGCCTTTTGGGGCAAAATGATTCCTGGACCAGGAGCAGTTTTCTGAGCCCTCACAAAAGCCTTGAGTGAGAAAAGAGGCAAAATCTGAAATATGCCATGAGTGCAGAAGTGGCATTTAAAACCTTCTGCTGAAGACAGGGTCCTGCAATGCTTTGTGGTGGTCAAACATCCAGAAATGTATACTTTTTTGCCTCAAAATACATGCCAGCTGGGCAAAACAGGCAAGGGATTGTAAAGATGATTGCAGTGCACTGAGTCTGAGCCTTACTCAGGCTGGAAGATCACCCCACTACAGTCCAACCCATATCTTGTTTAACATGTGGGAATGTAGCAACAGCTTAAAATGTACTTAGTGGAGAAGATGGCACCATGCACTAATTACAGTCAAGTATTTTGTACCAGGATAGAATTAGTCCAACCCAACAGCAAATATCTGCATGCCATGTTAAGGTAAAAATGGAAACACAGAACTCTTTTGAGGAAGAAACCTGGGTGAGGGCCATTCATTTATTACACCAAAGTCTCTGGCCCTGGGCCAGTTTGGCCCTGCAATGAGTTTGGCCCCAGTTAAACTCTCAGGTTGTGCTTCAGTGAGATGTACAGATATACTTAACTTGCAAGGCACATGCATGTATCATTCCCTGGAAATTGTTAGGCACATACACTTAATTAGACATATACACCTTTGAATTATTTGTTATAATGATCAAATCCTTACTAATGACGCTGATAATTAATGGATAGCCTAAAAATTGCTATTTCCCCATGTCTTAAAATAAAGCAGCGATGTTTTGAAATTAAATTCTTGAGTAGGAGGTTGATGTCAAAATACATGTTTAGTTACATGTGGTGAGGTTGGCAAGATACATTTTCAGAAGTAGGAATCTAAAATTAAGTCTTAAAGATGCAGTTAGAAAGCTAAGTAAACAACAAGGTTTTTCTAAGGCTGAGCACCCATAAGCTGTGGCCAGGAGCACCAAATACAGATTTAAATGCTTGGATCATCATTTAAAGACAGTACCAAGCTCCCTTGATTTCCCAGCAAGAGTCTAGGCCTGACCATCCAGGTTCACACAGCCAGGTATTTTGGGTTTTTGAGAATTGACAAGCCTCTCCTGGAAGTGTGGAGCCAGCGTGATGAGCAGAGGAGGCACAGGGGCTCAGGCAGACTGGAAGTCGTGTGCATTTATGACGGGGAAACACATGTTTCTGCTTCCAGTTTTAAAACCCTCACGCATTTAGATTTGTTCTACAAGCAGTGCGGTTTACGGCATCCTTAGAGATTCCCGTTAAGTTTTCACATGGAGATTGGCTGTGGTTGGTGATGTTATCAGGAAGGAGGATGTTGTCTCTTCCCTGCCCCAGCCTTTAGAGCACTGCCCACTGGTGCCTGGAGAGCCTGGCGCAGGAACAGGAGGTGGAGATGGGGCTTTGCATTTATGCACCTCTGCTTTCCCACCAAAGCACCAACATGCCGACACATGCACGTACTCCCCCTCTCACTCAGCAGCCTCCCTCCTGCTTGCCAATTCCATCGTCTCAGTTCCCCAGAGAAGGGTGGGATCCTGATGCAAGAGACAGCCTTAGATGGCTGCTCCCCTCCCTTGAACCAGTCTGATGACACGTCTGCTGAAATGCGTCAGAGGGCTGGGGAGAGAAAGCGAGAGTGACAGAGAGGCAAGTCTGGGTGGAGGGACTTGGTTTTAATTAAAACAAGTAAAGCTGTGTTTTCCAAGCCCCAGATTGCACTTGAGCCTAGCAGTAGCTGCTGTGTAAAAGTTGATTTTCAGGTGGCTTGGTTGTTTTCCAAGGGATCCTCTGCTGTGAGAAAGCTGGGATGCCAGGGCACATTTGGCTGGGAATTGCCAGGGTGCTCAGGCTGGAAGAGACTCCTGAAGGGGCCTGAGGTGGGACTAGGTAGTGAAACTAAGCTGACAGCCCCAAAACAGTTCAGCTGCAGAACAGAAATGGCATTTTCCTGGCTGGGAGTGTGGTTTCTTTCACTCCATTTGGTCAAAAGGGCAAGCACACAAGCCTGTTCTACACTGCTAAGTCACTAAGAAGCTCTGGGAAGGGTCTTGTCCTGCCACTGACCATTTGGCAACACACTTGACTTCCCCACATGTCTCTGTCCCCACCCAGCTCATCACTAATAGTGACTTCAAGCTGCCCACAGCCAAAAACTTTCTCTTTGTACATTTTTATGTGGCATGGAGCATTGCTCCTCTCAGAGGCCTGAGGCACTACCATGGCAAGAGCTACATCAGAGAAGCAGAGGAGATGTCACAGAGCCTCCCACGGTCTCCAACAGCTTTTCCCTCTCCACCCTCTCCCCAGCAGTGACATGTTCCTCTTGCATGGGATAACTTGCTGCAAAAGAGAACTGGGGAGTTAGCTTGCTGCTTAACCCCAGAATCCAAAGCTTTTCCTGTTTAAGAAAATGACACTGTTGTGTCTATGACCCTTTTTGTTTAGGAGTGGGATTTGTGTTTGAGGCAGTGGCCCCCTTCTCAGGCATGTTGTCCTTGCTGAGATACTTTCTCTCTGCTATCATTTTGGAGTTGCTGGGGATGGACATTTCTGCACATTTACATTATGAGTCATGATCTTCATTGTACTGTATATTGCTCTGGAAGTTCTAACTCCATGGAGAAATCCTCACAATACTCCAAATCATCCAAAAAACCCTTCAGATACTTCTGGAAAAAAAACCACAAACTAAGCTAGGGAGCTTTCTGGCATTAGTTTCTAAAGATGCCTCAGGAGGAAACCACTTCAGAACTCTCTTTTTTCAGGATGGTGTCTGGAGGCCTCTGAGTCCCATAGAGTTATGGCAGTGCCTGATGATGACCTGGATTTCTGAATTTTCTTAATGGAAAGCAGCCAGAAAATAATGGGACATGAACTGTCACAAGCTTGTTGCTGCTGCACAGTAACAGGGTTGAAATTCTTTCAATAGACATTGGGTTTTGATGTTGGAAATTAATAAAGTTAATTTCTTCAAGATGTAGCATCTTTATTTTCCTCAGCCCTCTGTGTCTGCTTGGGTCAGAGATGCAGTAGCAGTGACACTGCTTAGCTGCAAGGATGGTCATATATCCATTTATTGTATCCATGTGGAATCAGGCAGATCACCTGTGGTTTTCTCTCAGACCTCTGAGCAAAGCCCTGGCAAGATCTGCTGTGTCACACAGCCCAGTTCGTCTGCACAAGGACTTGCCTGAGGGCATTTCCTGAGAACTTTGGAGAAACTGATCTACCACAGCTGGATGCAGGCTAGCTTTCAGAGTCCAGCTAGAAAAGGAGAAACCCTGCTGCTCTTTCTCTGAGCCTTGGTTTCCCACCTTCCTGAGGAAAAGACCCCCCCCTTCCCCGTGGGAAGATGCCAGAGGGATGGATGTTAGGAGAGACAGTGGCACATGTCTTGGTGTCAGGGACAGCCTTGTGCTGCTCCTGAAGTGTCACCACCCATTGTGCACGTGCCCTGAGCATGGTGACGTCCCCATCCTGCCAACCATGATAAAAAATTCAGTCCCCATGAGAAGAACAAACAAGGATTTGTTTCCTCTTGCTTTGGTGCATGCCTGGCATTTGCCAGGAAGATTTTAATGCCTTGTTTAGATAAGATGGAGAACCTTTCTTTGAGCCAAATCTGCTCTTTCAGACAATAGGAGGGATTTCAGGGAAGTCACCTGATGGTGCAGGTCCAGGGAACTTTCTCAGCTGGAGTCTTTACAGTGAGGAAGAGCTCAAAATTGCTTTTCCCTTGCAGGACCATGAGAAAATAGTTGCAGGACAAGTGGATGCCCCTGTTCTCAGGTGGCCTGTGTGGATGACCTTTTGTGGAGAGGCTGGTCTGGACTGAGGGATGTTCCCCAGTCAGGGTGGCTCTGGGCTTCCCAGCTGTGGAAAAGCAGCTTTTTTTTCCTATGATTGTGCAAAAGATGTTCTCCTCACAGACCTCCCGAGGGGGCTGGGCCTCTTGTTGCCTGCCTTGTCCTTGCCTTCCCACTCCCTCCTTTCTTTTTGGCAGCTGGACAGCAATGGAACTCCTTCATTAGCTCACCTATGGCCTGGAGGTAAACTCCCTGCTGCACAGGAACCAGCACCAGCTCATTACCTACCGCACACAGAGCCCTCTTACACACCGCTGTGACAGGCACTGCATGCACGTGAGCAAGTTAGCTGACACCAGCAAATCACTGCTAAATTCCTGACTAGCTGTTGGTTTGACTGCTGACATTTTCTACACACACTGCTGTTTGTCCTAGAAAGCCTCTATATGCTGTACCTGCTCTAGATGCAAATCTTACAGAAATTAAATACTTTTTTTTTCTTTTTTTTTTTTTCTTTTGTTTTTATTCCTAGTGAATTGTACACCCACCAAGCAGTAGCCTTGAAGGTATGTTTTGGAAGTACAGCTTTGCCAAGCTCTCAGGAAGGATATTTAAAGGATCTCCTTGCTGTTTTCTCTCTCTCTAGATGTGTGCACTGCCTGTTGTCAGAAATGACATATGGGTCTAGGTGGATCCTGGTTATGACCCACTTCTTTTTTCCTTTGTTGCAGATGAACAGGTCATGGTACTTGCCAAAGTGACTTTGAAGAAGGAATAATTCCTTGTCCTTGCTGAAGAATACTGATTAGGCCAGCTAACTGGTATTTACCAGGGCTGTTAGATGCCAAAATATAATGCCAAAATGCAAGAGCTGGTCTGCGGAATCTTCATCCTAGAAAATGACATGGTTCATAGGCAGAGGAGGCAAAATCCCATTAGCTGAGCTGCACAGTTCCATGCCTGCAACACAGGGCTCAAGGAGAAACAGGGTTGAACATGATTTATCCTTTGTACTCTTGGCTGGGACTGGTGTAGCTAAAATGCTTTCTAATACCCACACTGTATAAAATGACTTTTCCTTTCATTTTAAGTGGCTGGAAAGTATCCTGCTCCCCTTCCTAAGTGCTGTAAAAAAAACCAAAACAAAACCTGGTCCACCTATTCTTGTGCAAAACTTCATCCTCTGTCCCAAACTGCATTGTTTGACCTTTCTTAGATCCACATATTTGTGGGAAATTGCACATTGTTTGAAACTTTCAACACAGAGAGTACCACCAACAACTTCTTTAGAAACATAATTATTTTTTACATGGATCAGAGGAGAATACACACTGAAATTCCCCATGAGCTTCTTGTTCCTGTCCTGACATTGCATTATGGTGGCAAGTGGTTTCTTAGGGATTGGTGTTGGGACTGGTGCTACTTTGGTGCTGCAAAATAGGATCAAGGCTGGTGATGGCACTGAGCTGTGTGGGAGCACTGGACAGGCTGGAGAAGTGGGACCCTGCAAACCTTATGAAAGCTCAGCACAGCCAAATCCAAGGCCCTGTGTATGGGCCAGGGCAATCCCTGAGCAAATGTTATTCTGGCTGATTAATTCAGGCTTGTGGGGCCTCTGGGGTTGTGGTAAGAGCTCCTTTTCCACCTGTGCCTGGAGCACAGAGGTGTGAAATTCAACCCAGTGAGTAGGATGAGGGCAGTCGAGCTTTGGGTCATACCTTGGAGTCAAAGTAAAAGCAGATGATGTGTCCTCAGGTTACCTCAGTGCTGCTGGTTTCTTGCTGAAGGCTCACAGCTGAAGTAAAATGCTGAATGGTTGCCAGTGACAGCATGTCATTTTGAATATAAGAAATTATGGAAGAAGTGCATTGCAAGCCTGTTCCTGCAGCTTTTCCTTACACAAAACATGGGAAGTCTCACAGCAGTGAAAACCTGTACCTCTTAGCTTGGTGGGTAGCATTTACAGCCTGCTGAGTCAGTGTGAAAGACCAGAAATGCTGTCAATTGTCTTTGAAGATGAGTTAAAACAGAGGCTTCCAATGCGAAAGGCTTTGTAAAACTTGTTTTCTTCTTCTGTTGTGAATAAAATAATTTGCTACTGCAGGGCTGTTCTTGAGTATGGCACAGCTATAGTGTTTCATAAAGAATGGCCTGTCTTTGAGGCAAAAGGGACCATTGTTTCTGAAACTTCCCTCCCCGCAGAAACAAAAGAAATTTCATTAGCTAGAATATTTTGACATCTTATTTGCAGTGCTGTATTTCAGCTCTTGTCCCTGTGATCTTAATTGATGAATCACCTTTTGCATTTCCAAAACTTTAGGTAATTTGTAAATTTGCAGAGCAGCTCGTACCATAAATGGAATGTAGGTTACTCTGTATACTGAAGTTATATTATCAAGAGAAGGAAGTGTAAGTAGTTTTAAAACATGGTAATCAATAATACATTAATTTCTGGAGTCCTGCAAGAATGTAAGTGATTGATTAATCTTGTAATTAAGACTCATTAGGGATTTATTGTCTCACCATAAAACAGGAACACGACAGTTTGGTGCCACTTTATCTTGGTACTAGAGGAAAACAAGGAAACAGAAATGTTAAGAGATTTAAGGTGTCACGTGTATCACCTCAGGATGGTTCAAAATGTGAAGATTATACCTATCTGGGTCAGATTCCAGCTGAAAATATGCTAAAAGCTGTGAGGAAAGGTAACCTCATAGAGTTAATGAGGGAGGGTATTTTTTCTTTTTCTTTTCCTTTTCCTTTTCCTTTTCCTTTTCCTTTTCCTTTTCCTTTTCCTTTTCCTTTTCCTTTTCCTTTTCCTTTTCCTTTTCCTTTTCCTTTTCCTTTTCCTTTTCCTTTTCCTTTCCCTTTCCCTTTCCCTTTCCCTTTCCCTTTTTCTTTTTCTTTTTCTTTTTCTTTTTCTTTTTCTTTTTCTTTTTCTTTTTCTTTTTCTTTTTCTTTTTCTTTTTCTTTTTCTTTTTCTCTTTTTCTTTTTCTTTTTCTTTTTTTTTCTTTTTCTTTTTATTTTCTTCATTCTTTTTCTTTGTCTTCATTCTTTTTTCTTTGTCTTCATTCTTTTTCTTTGTCTTCAGTCTATATGTTTGCTTCTTTGGTCCAAACCAGTTAGATAAAAGAAGATAAAAAAATATATAAATTTGCTTATCAGAGGGGGAATTGTGTGAGCTGAAGTAAGGTAAGTGATTTAAAATTGAGTAGCTCTTCTACAGCCTAACTTCTTATGTAAACAAAATTGATGGCTTTTGATTCAGCTTGTTCTATGTACTTTTAATCTGTAAGAAATTGCAAATTGATACTAGTCTACTAGATACACAACCTAGAGACCAGTGATTATCACCAAAATAGCATTGCTTTTTGTGTTGTAAAAAATAGGGGAAAAGATTGAAAAGTACAAACCTTTTCCCCCCTATCCACTCCCAGTTTTATTCATCTCCCCATGGCTGAAATAAGTGTCCAGGTGAAAAACACAGCATTCTTTTCCTTATGTTATGCCATAACATATTTGATATTTCTGCACATAGTCCTTGTCCTTTGGAGAGAAGTCTTGGCGATGCTGTTCCTATATTACAAAGGCTCAGACCTCGCCTACCATATAAAACAGAGCAATAAAAGCTGGGAACAAAATGTCTGAATAAATAACAGGCAATTCTGTCCCCTGAGAAATGAAGGTCGGGCTGCAGCTGTCTGGGAATGCTACTGTTCATGGAGTTCTACTCCTTCATCTGAAGGGAAAGACTTTTTGGGCTCTTCCAGAAAAGCAGGCAGATGGAGAGGTTGCTGACAATTCTTGTGTGTAGAAACAGTGAGTTTGCAAGAGGAGGGGCTGCTCCAAACCCTGCCAGTCCTGGTTGGGATGTGGGAGCATCTGGGTCTAGTGCAGGCTCCCCACAGCCTCCTTCAGTTCTGGCTTCTCTCACTGTCCTCCTTCAATGCTCACAGACTGACCTCAGCACCCTGATGATGTTCAAGGTCATGGGACCAGGGCTAGGTAATTTCATTATTCCTTGGACACAGTGGAGATGGGAGCCCAGGCATGGCTCGGAGTACAGCACCTGTGCTGGGTGTGAGCAGATGTGTGTGACCCAACTTACCCTCCTTCAGCACAAGCCTGTCGGAATCTGAGGTATTGATGATTCTGAGATTGTAGAAAGTCTCTGTCTTTCAGCCCTGCTGCCAAAGAAGAAGCCATAATTTGTCTGTGCTGGTTTCCAGGTTGTTTATTCTGTTGATCTCTAACATGTTCTGCTGCCCTGCCCAGCTCTGTCCTGCAGGGCAGCATGTGAGGCTCTGCCCTCAGTGGGATGTTACAAACATTAAATACCAGAAACTCCTTGTGCTGGATTGACAATAACGTGCCAATATCTGTCACCTACGTTGGACAGTGTGTCCCCAGCCTGAACCAACAGAAAAATGCCAACACCACAGTGAAACATGGAGGGCATGAAGAAGGAGAAAAAGGACAAGACACACCCAATTTCCTCCATCTTGTCCCCTTTGGACCCCTTATCTAGAATCCTAAAATTTTACTTTTGCACCCATGCCACACTTATTACTTATATCAAACACTCAGAGCTGGTAATTCATCCTGTAAGATTGAAAACTCTTTTGCATGGACAGAGATCACAGCCAGTGTCTCTGGGGCTCTGTCCAGGGGGGTTCCTGACCCCTGCCAGAGTCCCAGACCTGCCAGGGCAGCCAGAGGAAAGCCCTGGATTCCCACAAAGCAGAGCTCATCTTTTCTCATCCAAGACCTTCTCATTGCCACAGGTGGGAGTGTGGATGCCTTGCTGCAATTTTTCCAGGTGTTTCTGCACATCAGGGCACTGGCATGATCTCTGCTGCTGGCTGCTCCTGGGCTGTGCTGTCCATGCCCGTGACAAGTGGAAGCTCCTTTTTAATTTCCACAGGGAATAAAATGACAATGAGTCCTGGCACTGTCAGTCTGAAAAGCAAGAAAGAAAGATAAAACACTGGCCTTTGGTAATGTTAGTCACCTGCCAGAGATGGAAAGGCTCATTACAATACACAGAAACATTCAGTGATGTAGTTCAAAAGCCACTGTTAAAATGAGTCAGTTGGAGTTGCAATAAAACTCTAACAAGAAGTTAGAAGTTAAAGAAAGCAAATTCATCTCTGCCCCAGCTTTCAGCTAGGACAAACTGGTGCAAATTGGAAGGGGTGGAAGGAAAACAGTTCTCTCCTGTTCTGTTCTGTTGTAGATCACAAGGCAACTCAAAACACAGGCAAAACTCAAAAGCCCTGCTTGTAAATAATTTTATAACAATAAGCAAACAGCTGCCCAAGAGTGAGAGATGAACTTGGTGATTCCAAGAGCCATGCCTGTAACCAGGAAGGGCTCAGTGCAAGGATAGGCAACACTCAAACACACTGGGCTGCTTTTATATTAAGATGCTTTGCAGGAAAAGAACAGGTCTGCTTGCATTGTTCTTTCAAAAGAAGTTAACTGTTGGGTTATAGCTGCGAAGGTCTCAGATGTAAACGAGGTGAGATTGTGGCGAGAGATAATCCATTCTATTGGACTAAATTAGCTGAAAAAATGACTTACGCAAGCAGAAGGAAGAGTCAGCTACTGCCTGTGATGAAGGGTATCTGCAAGGGGAGAAATAATAAGACATTTATCTCCTGTGGTCCCTTCCAGCCTTATCCACTGTGTGGTTCTGTGATTCCTCCGAGACAAAGAAATGTAA
Organism: Lonchura striata; assembly: GCF_050655825.1. Taxonomy (NCBI): domain Eukaryota; kingdom Metazoa; phylum Chordata; class Aves; order Passeriformes; family Estrildidae; genus Lonchura; species Lonchura striata. Next base: position 4,575,140 of record NC_140740.1, on the reverse strand, counting down.
TTATGGAAAATCCACTTGCTGCCGAATTAATAAGCTCAGCTCCAAGACAGCGTTTTGATGCAGCAAATTCAGCTCTTTTGGTTTCCCAGTATCAGTTCAAAGCTGCTGAGGCTGCACAACACAACATGTTGATCCAGCACAAACCTTCCTGCTGCTCAGATCTCTCAGGAAATGCCAGGGAGTTAAAGTTGTAGGCAAAGCTTTAAGGCACTGTTTTCCCACACATCTTTCCCACTTGCACCTGGTGTCACAAACATCCAAGCTGGGGTTGTACTTATTGTTTTCTTGGTGTGTTAGCCCCATAAATAGAGGTGTGATCGGGCACAGTCAAGGCTGATCCAGACTGACTTTGTGGTAGTGGTTACCTGGTACTGATAGCTATGGAATAATGGATTGGCCTTCTGGGCAACTTACAGGGAGTTAAATTTAAAATAAAGATTTTCTTTGGTGAAATTGCTAACAGGCTTTTTTCTTTTCTCCCCTTCAAAGTTGACAAAACTCACCTATTTCATGACTTTGTTGTATGTTCACCAAACTTTGTCTTAAGGTTGCTAGAAGATGCATACATGTGAATGAACTTGGTTGTGAAACTCCTTTTATGAAAACACTTTAAAGTGCTGTCAAATGAAAAGAGATTTTTTCTTAAGGAATGAGGATTGTAACTCAGCTAAGAAACATGAGGGCAAATCATCCAGTGTGCAGGCAGAAGAAAGGTTCTAATCTTCACCCAAGGTGTTGTGGTATAGCAGAAGCTTTGCTCAAGGCAGTCTGTGTTTGTAGTGAGAAGTTGGGAATTTCTTCTCCCATTGAGCAAACATCTCTAAGTGCCCTGTTACTCTGGGTTTCACTCTGCTACTATTTTGCCCAGCTTGTGAGATGAAACAGAACACTGGGGACTGTTAAGGAAGTGATGCTGCGAGATGGGTTGCTTTTCCTGATAGGGCCAAACAGTATTTGGCTTCAGGCAAAAAGCTGAGAGTTTTGCTTTGGGGCAAGCTAGCAGAGCATACATTACTGCAAAGCAACTGGAAGGTTTTCAGAATCCCTGCCTGCAGCCAAAAAACACCTTCACCTTGTGAATTATGTACAACCTAGATACTTCTGCTCTGTGACTGCTTCTCCTCAGAGTTCTGGTGCCAGTCTGAGGGAGGGAGGCTAACAGCACTAAAAACCTCATCCACCTTCCTGCTGTTGTTGTTTATTTTACGTCCCTGTGTAGATACCATCTGGGACTAGGCAGAAAAAGGAATAACACTGCTGACACATCTCAGCTTTGCAGGTACTGGAGAGGCTGGACCATAAACAGCTGTTACCACAAACCACACTTGTCAGCCTTGGACTTGGTGACTGATGGGCAATCAACCCCAGTGCTGCAGCCAGGACTAAATACTCCCACTCAGGACATTCTTCTCCAGCCTGAGGATGCTGCTCAGGGTGCCTGATGGGTGCCTCAGCCCTCTTATTTTGTGTATTTTTTTAACAAGCGGAGGAAGAACAGCCAAAGACTGGAAAAAACTTATGGAAGTAAAATGAACCAGCAGAATTTCCATCCATTTTTGTTCCCTGGCAAAAGAGGGTGAGAATTTTAAAGCAGGACCAGGATTTTCCTCTGACAGCCCTTAGTGGAGGCATCTTCTCATGTCTCCTTGGCACTACAAGCTGGCTCTTCTTAGCTGGTTCCCAGAACACTCTCACCTCAGTTCTGGGGCTTTTCTTGGCCATAATTACGGCCAAGAAAGTGATTTCCTGGACAGCATTGGAGTTACACCGGTGCCCATCATGGAGCAGGAGAAAAACTGATCTTATGTTAGGACTGGGCACTTAGAAATAGTGTCAGATCACATCACAAGCTGCAGGAAATGCAGTAAAAGTCATATTCCTGTTCAGTTTCCATGCCCTGTTCAAAGGCCAGAACTGCCTGCCCTTTTGTAGTTGCAAACTCCAAGGCTTTTCCTGGGAACTGATAAAGCTCTGAAATTTCAGTGTCCTGGAGAGAGCTTGGGACAGCGCCTGGGAGTCCACAAAGCTCCTTCTACCCCCCGGGTTGGAGGGAATGGAGCAAGGCACCTCATCCCCACACTAACACAACTCAGCCTAACACCTCTGTGCCGCCCGGGAGCACGTCCAGCTCTGCTCCCTGGGGGAATCTGGTCTGGGGCAGGGGTGGGGGGGGGGGCGGAGCAGATAAACCACACCTTTTCTGATTCCTCAGATTCCTGAGAGGCCCAACACACCTGGGAAACTGAGGTGCCATGCACCTGAGAAGCCACTTGCATCCGCAGGCAGATAATCATCTTGCCAGCCTGCAGCTAATTGCTGCTGGGTGAAGGAAAGAAGGGTTTGTGTGGCAGCACCAGTGCCCTGCTGATCCTTCAGGAATATTTTAGAGAGGCTGAGTAGCTCAGAGAAGTAATCTGTAGGTCCAGTGTCATCTCTGGGGAATAGAGAAGGAAGCTCCTCACTGCACACACAGTCCTGTCCTGCAAATGTGTTGGGGTGAGCCCAGCTGGCTCTTGGGCACTGTGTACCTTGGCAGTAATTCTCTCCCTCTAATTAGACTTAAAGGGCAAGGCTGCAGTCTGTTAATAATACTGACTTAATTTCTCCCTCTCCTGCTATCTGGCACTGGGCATATAATAAAGAAAGTAAATGTTTACTAAGCAAGGAAGTGGGGCAGGTGAGTTTACATCAGTGATGCTCTCTGGGATGCATGTGGTTCAGTGGCATTAAAGATGCTAAATGACTGCATGACAGTCAATTGTAGACTGATCTCTCCTTATGTTTTGGGCTGGCATTTGGACTGGAATCCCACCCCACTGATGGTCAGAGGAAATCTGTGTGTGTGAGAGTGGTCATTGATTTACACAAGCAGCTCTGACTGTATAAAACAGATGTATGATGTAGGGCTTGGAAGCAAAAGAGGTGCCCCGATCCAGCACTTGATGATAAAGGATCAGCTTGTTCTGCTGCTACCTAATCATCAAGGCTCCAAATCTCAGAGCCATGCATGCAGTAAATGTTCCATCTCTGCTGTACCTAGAAGCACCTTGGCCTCAGCAGTAGGGAACCTGAGCATCTGAAAATCTCTACCTTCATCCCTCAAGAGATCTTGGAGTGACCTGTAGGTACTCTTTTGTTGTATCAGCAAAGTCCTTTAGCTCATGCCTTGGCTGTGCTCAGCTTACTGGCATAGTTGTCCCCTCACAATCAGGTGCTGGTGGTTGGTGGCCCATGCAGATCTGAATCTGCCATGCCTCTGGCAATGGGTGGTTACCTCACTTCTCTCCCAGCATTGCCCTCTTGCTGTTTTCCCTGTACTTGGGGAAGGGGCTTTTCATCCACTCTGCTTGTGGTGCCCAACAAAACTAGATAATGCTTCAGGAGAGAGAAAGAATTCCATCCAGTCATGGCAAAATCTTAAAAGAAAAAGATTAAAAACAAAAAATTTTGCTGATTTCTAATAAGGGAAAATATAATCTATATTTGGCCTCGATTTTTTTTTTAACAACTGAACTGTAGTTTGTTAACAACCTGTTATTTCCTATACTTATGTACATTCTTACATTTCAAGTGAGCCTCACCCCTTCCTTTAAGCTGCATATTTTCCATTTTAAGATTTCCTGTTCAAGCTAAAGGGCAAAGATCTTTAAAATATCAGCATGAAGCTGGGCTTACTTGCAGTGTGTAAAAGTTATCAAGCTCCCAGCTCTTGGTCAGGCTGTCACACTTTCTCCTTATCAGAGAAACAGGTCCCAAGTTCAATGTCTTTGACTCTCTAACTGATGTGCTGGACTAAAGTCCTGACTGTATGGGCAGCCAGGCAGGAGACAGCAGAGTAATATGTGTCTGTCTTTGATGGCCATTATTGTTATTGTGATTGGCAGCAGGCAGACAGACTTCTGTCTTCAGGGTGTTACCTTTCCTTTCTTTACCTTCTCTCTGTTTGCCTGTATCCACTCACCTTATTTTCTCCCTGACAGCTACAACCAGGCATGAGTTGTACAGGGCAGCACTGAGGGGGAAGGAGCACACACAGTGAGTAGAAGCAGCACCTGAATCTGTATCTGTAATCTAAACATTGCAAAAGATGCAATTGAACAAAAGCTGGTAACACTGGATTGCAGGTATTCAACAAAAACATCCAAAACCAGCTTCTGTGTTAGAATTTGGGTCAGAGGGATGCTGGGCAGGTAGGCAGGGACAGCTCTGTGGTGCCTGGTGCCTCACAAGGTGCGTGGGAGAGTAGCAGGAGGAGCACCCCAGCCAGCCCAGTGTTTGCAGGGATGGGACCATTTCCCTTCCCTTCCCTTCCCCTCTCTGCCCTGCCACCAGGACAGTCCCCAGCACCAGGTGCTGCCCACAGCTGGGCTAACAGCTCCAGCTTCAGCTGGATCCTGTGTGGATGCCATGGTTGCTTCTGCACCAAGGGGCATCTGCTGCTTTCCCCTGCTGCGAGGGCTCAGCCCAGGCTCTCCTCCTGTTGAGCATCAGTCGTTCTCCCTGGGGTCTCTCCTGCACTGCCCTCACAAACAGCTGCCCCTGACCAAATTAGCATCAATGAAACCAAATACATGAGGGGGGAGGAGGGCAGTCTGCAGGGAGTTGATCTTGTAGTTGGCCATGCTGCTACTGAAGCATGTCTCTGGCAAATAAAGCTAAAAATAGCGTGTGATGGGGAAGGAGATACTGGGACAACTTCAGGTCACAGCTGCTGAAAACTGTATTGGCCTAAACACTTTTTCAACAGAAAGTGACATTTCCCCCCTTTTCTTTACTTGGAATCTCTTTTGGAATATTTCCTCTTTTTTGAATAGAAATAAAATTTCTGTCCTTCTCCTGGATCAAACATATTTTCTGTCATTGCCTTTTTCTTTGTGGAAATCTGCAAGAAATGAGGCGGGAGGGGAAGGAGTCACTGGAAGAAGAGAGCAAATTCCCCTTCATCCTGCTCTCTAACCATTTCCTATCCTTGTCTACTTCTCATGGTGCCCAAATGCAGCTGGAACAAATCCAGCAGGTACCACCAGGACATGGATAAAGTGATGGCAGACATGGATTAATGAAATATCCCATTTGGGAAAAGGCTTTTGCTTTCAACATAAGCATTCAGGAGTGCTGCTACCTGTCTGCCTCTCCAAACAGCAGTTTTCTGTGCTGCTGATGAGAAGGAGCTGGGGCTTGTATGTCTGAAGAGGTGTAAATGCCTAATTCAGGTTTAGAGAGAGGTGAAATGCTTGGGAAAACCTGACCTTACAGATGTGTGCTCCACAACTTGTCATTGCCCCTGCTCTCTGCAAAGCACAGGTATTGCTTATCACATTATCACATTTTCCCCAATAATGTGGAAAACACAGCTAGGTGCATTTTGTTCCCAGACAGGGGGCAGGGAGAGGTGGGAGAGCACAATGAGTTTTGGAAGGATGGAGGGTCACCCTTCTGGCTACTCCGTGCTTGGTGTAGGGTTTGCTGGTTGAAATACCCTGTGGATGTCTCACCAGGGGCCAGACCCAGAGGGTGCAGCCCATTCTTCTGCTCTTGGAATCTACTGCCTGACTGTATAGCCCTGCAGTCTCTAAACTCGTGGAATGTGCTGCCATGTGCCTTGGGCTGTCTTCTTGCCTAGTGGTAGGGATTATACTCATAAGGGCAGAGCCAGGAAGACCACAGGAGCAGTGAAGAGTGAGGGACATATTTGCACTCACTCACAATGTAAATTTGAGAAGAGCCCCACTGAAATCTACAGGGCCCTGGGGGTGCAGTGTGCTTTGACATGGGCAGGGGAGAAGGGCCTAGAGCCCTGTGCTGGTGACCCTGCAACCTGTGGTGACAGCAGACAGTAAAAGCCTGTTTTTTGAATGTCTGGGCATCCCTGCAGAATTCAAACAGCCCTGCCAGAGTGCTGTGTAATGCCCAAACTGCATGAAAAACTGTGCATCATGCACAGCTGTGCCAGCAAGATAAAGCAGATGCCCCAGGTTACCAGCAGCTGTGGGTACAGCAAATGGCCATGCAGGGACAAGAAAACCCAACCCTGTTGTGTCTGCCATGACTTCAGCATTGCTGAAGTGCTACAAAGGTCAGCAAAGCCATCCTGTGCCTGCTGGAAGTGCAGTCCAACCTTCTTTCTGCTTGTGGGAGACACAACACCCCAGGGACATCCTGTCCCTGCACCCTGTCCCAGAGCACTGGGGAGAAGGTGTCTGCTCCATCCAGCTGTGTCCCATTTCAGAAGGATGAGGGTCAAAGCCCTGACAGCCTCACTAGCTCAGGTGTCTTGTGACTTACAAATTCTGACATGTCCTGTACAGTTTTTATTATTATTTTGTTTCAAATAATTTGTTTTCTTCTTTCTGTTAATCTTTTCTTCTTTGTCCCTCCTTGCCTTTTCAGTTAGAAAGCAAGCAACTCTTTTCCTGATACTTCTTTTTAAAAATTCCCCTGCAGGTTTTCATGATCTCATGTTTATAATTATTAATAGGGCTAGCATGTTGGGTCAATTTCTGTTTCTTTTTAAGTAAAAAAAAAAAAAAAAAAAAATTAAATGTCTTTATTCCTTGGAAAGAGGAAGAAGAAAAAAAAGAAATTTTAATTCCAGAAAATTTCTCAAGGTACCCTTTTTGTTTTTAAACAAATTTTCTAATTCTTGATAGTAGTTTGTAGGATTAGTTTTTCTGAGAGAACTAAAATGTTTGCCTCACTTCCAAATGAAACTGAAGGCAGATACCAAATTCTTGAACTTCCAATGAACTAGATTAGCATAAGTTGCCAAGCAATTATAAGTGGTGCTCTTCTTTCCCCCCGAAGAATTAATTTCAACAACTACCTCCCTGTAAATGTGAAATAATCAATCTTGATAGGAAAAGCAGCCCCTTAAGCCTTCTGTCTTAGCTTCAAACACGCATGAGCTGAAGGCCTAAAGCCTCTCCTGTCCCAGCAGTTTTCCTTCCACAGTGGATTTCCCCATGTTCCACTGTTCCCTGACCACCTGCAGATGCTTGTGCCAGGACCAGCAGAGTTGGAGCCAGTGTGAGTGTATAAAGAGGTTTTGGGTGGCTCCTCTAAGCCACCCAAAACCTCTTTATACACTGACACTGGCTCTAAAGCCCTGAGTGCAAAGAGATCTGCCCAGAGGGTATGAGGACCTGGCTGATTAAAACCCCATGGGGCTTCTTCTGCAAATGGATGGCAGAGTGTTTGGAAAATGAGGTCAGGCTGTAAACTCAGGAGGGAAAAAAAAAAAAAGGAGGGAGAGGTGGTTTTCCTTGCTGACCACACACGGATAGGTGGTGCAGAGCTGGAGCTGCCACCTGAAAGCCAGTGTAAGGTCAGTGCAATGGCTGGAGATTCTGCTGGTGCAACAAAGGGAGACTGTGGAGGGACAGCAGACCCTCCTGCTGCTGAGTCTGCTGGAGAATACAGATATGCAGAGGTGAATTGAGTTCTCAGTAGATGCTAGGGAGATGATAAGGCATGTCAGTAGATAATTTATTTTCATTTATGGCTCAGGCCTATCTAAGGCTGCTGATAAGGTCATTGTTTCCCTTGACTCACTGTCATCAGGCTCTATTTGTACATTTACATGATTAAGCAGCAGGAGAATTTAGCTTTATCTTAATTTGTATTTTTATGGACATGTCTTCCTTGTATTTGCCTCTGCTTCTGTGCCCAGAACTCGGCAGAGCTGAAATGTCTGACAAGTGCTGCGCCGACATCCCCAAATGATTTACTCCAGGGCACACGTGGAAGCCTGGTGTAGAACCAGGGTTCTGCAGAACAGGCATCTCCCAAACGCCGGCCTGGAGGACAAAGTGATTATTCCAGCTCCTGGCTGGTGGAAAAGGGGCAGAGATTCCACTTTCTCCGAAAGTTTGACTTGTTGCATGACTAGTGCATGATGAGTGGACGTCAGCAGCACATGACAGACGTGCGCCTGGCTGCCCTGCGCAGCAGCCTCCAAGTGCCTCATGGAATGTGTTCTAGATGAGTGACTCAGGGCCATAAATGTTTACTAGCCTGATGGACTCCAGAACAATCAATTAAGTCTTTATTAAAACCGTTCATGAGAGGATCCTCCACAAAAAGCAGTACCAGTGAGGACTTGTCTTTCTTGGCACCCCCTGCCCACCTCTGCCAGCTGGGAGACTCTCTGGCTGTGATTTCTGCAGGCTTGGACAAGCTGCTCTGAGTAATGCCGTGGTTCTGGTTAAAGTTTGTCACTACTCGATTTAACACCCTCTTACACACATGGGAATAATGTGTGTCTCCTTTATTTGGGGTGTTTTATTTTTTTCCCTTTCTGTCATGTGAGTTTGGATTGGAACCAAGTCTTTAATTTTTTTTTTTTTATTTTAGAAGCTCCCTACTCTTACTCATAGCAGGTTTACATCAAAAGAGAGCTCTCCTCCTGGTAGGGCTCAGTGAGGCAGCTCTGGTGATAACAGTGTAAACAAATAAAATTACGCTGCACTTTTCCTGTGTCACAGGACTCCTGGAGTCCTCCACAGGGCACAGAGGGAAAATAAAGGATAATTTCAGTCTACTTGAGGGCTGACTGGCCAGATGGAGTTTTGCACGATGATTGCCTTTCTGGCAGGGCCTGCTATTTATTCTGCCAGCAGCAGCTCCACACAGGTGCCCCATGGCTCCCATTCCCTAGGGAAGGCAGGGAGGGCTGTGGCCAGCACCGGGTGCCTGAGCTGCAGAGAGGAGCAGCAGCAGCAGCTCCAGACCCCCAAGATCCAGGGCATGTCCCTTGCCCCCTCAGCATGGGCACAGAGGTGCAGAGAGCACAGCACATGGCAGTCTGTCTGCCCACAGGTGTCTGGGGGTATCAGGGCACGTGGGGACATCCCCCTTCACCTGCTAAACCCACGGTGCTGCCACAGCTTCGCCCTGTAATTTTGATAGGAGACAGAAAGGCAGACTCCTCAGGGTTAAATTCGCTTCCTAGGCTGAGAGCTTGGGATGCAGGAGCTGCCAAGGCATTCCCTTCCTCTAGGATGTGGAGCTGGAAGCCAACAATTTGCTTGGAATGCCTTTAGTACAAATCTTTGGGGCTAATTCAGGCATCTAAGCTGATCTTATTCCATTTTTCTTTTCCTTTATGTAAGTATCACTATTTTTCATATTGGACAGTATTACCATCTGGTCTTGGGACCAGGTCTATCTTGGAAAAATCCTCCTCAGCTGGTCTTTGCTGGAGCTTCTCCCTGTGCAGCTTTTACTATACGTGAGATTTGCATCCTGATAAGCCATCCTCCATCCGAGTTTGAATCTGGAAAATGTCTCCCATAAATAATAACTGACATTTATGAGACGAGCAGTTAAAGATGGACATCAAAGAAACTGTGGAAGATGAATAAAAACCCAGGGGCTGTCGTTTGACCTGTCATAAGGCCTGAGATGTTGGCATAGGAGGCTTTGGTTTAATGACCTCTACTCCCCATTCCTCCCACACAGGCAAGAGAAGTTCTGCTTTGTTTGCTTTTCTCCAGAGTACTTTCATTTAGCAAACAAGTTGATTAAAAAAAAAAGAAAGGCTGGGGGGACATAGTCTGGTAGAATAGAAGGAATTTTTAAAAGCCATTTTTAGTCAACCTAGAGTACTTTTAAGACTAAAAGCAAATTTCAACAATTTTTTTTCAGCAAATTTTCCGGCAGCAGGAATCTGTTGGATGAGGATTGAGGCAGGAGGCTGCATGGGCACACAGGGTGAGAACTCCCTGCAGGTCCCTCTTTTGCCCTGGATTTTCCACCTCTTAACTGGGAAAGCCACGACATCCAGCCCTGGCCCAGGAGGAGCCTCGCTGCTCAGCAGCGGAGTGAGAATTTACTGTTTTTATACTTGCTGATCACTAATTGTCAGCTTAATCCCGTGTTTGTGCTGCCGCTGGGAGGGAGCCAGGCCCAGCACCGCCTCACAAAAGGGACCGTGGTGTGTTTAACCGGCTTAATGACTGTGTAATTAGAGCTCGTCACATCCCCGCGACCTGACAGGATTTTAAAGACGTAATTAGAGGCTTGGCAGCACGGCTGGTGCTGGTCTTGAGGCGTGAGGGGAGGAGGAGCTGCAGTGGGTGTCTCATCCCCTCCCTGCCCCACATCTCTCTCTGCAAGGGCCATGGCTGGCACCACAAGGCTGATCCGCCTTCTCAGCTCCGTCCTCCTTCCCCAGGAATTCCCTGCAGGAAATCCCTCCCAGTCTCTGCTGGACGAGCTGGGGAATTTGGCCTCACGAGTGGCAAAGCTCCGTGCCCCAGGCAGAGCAACTTCATCCTCAAGGCAGCACCTCCATGGAAGTTATTTGGTTTATAGATGGGAAACCCCTCGTGGATAAGAGATTCTGCTGGCCACAGAATCCCAGGATGGGTCAGGTTGGAAGGGACCACAGTGATCTCCATCTCCCGGCTCCAGCAGGATCATCCCAGAGCACGTGGCACAGGGTTGTGTCCAGGCTCTGGAGTATCTCCAGTGAGAGAAACTCCACAGTCCCTCTGGGCAGTCTGCTCAGGGCTCGGTCACTGCACAGAGAAGAAATTCTGCCTCAGGTCCAGGTGGAGCTTCCTGGGTATCAATTCCTGCCCATTACTCTGGTGCCTTTGCTCCCTAAAGAGCAGGGTCTGGTCTGTGCTCTAAGCCCTCCCTGCAGACAGGGATGCGCAGGAATGAGGTCCCCCTTATGCTTGCATCCATCTATCTATATATTATATATCTATCGATCTATATCTATGTATCTATATATCTATATATCTATATATTTATATTTCTATCTATATCTATCTATCTCTATATCTATATCTATATCTATATCTATATCTATATCTATATCTGTATCTATATCTATCTATATCTATATCTATATCTATATCTATATCTATATCACCTATATCTATATCTATATCTATATATATATCTATATCTATATAATCTATCTCTATCTCTATCTATATCTATATCTATCTATATCTATATCATCTATATATCTATATCTATATCTTTATCTATATCATCTATCTCTATCTCTATCTCTATCTCTATCTCTATCATCTCTATCTCTATCTCTATCTCTATCTCTATCTCTATCTATCTCTATCTATCTCTATCCCTATCTCTATCTCTATCTATATCTAGATCTATATCATCTGAGATATATATATCAGAAATATATACATTATATTTACATGTATTCGTGCGTATGTATGAGAAACACACTCATGTTTCTGATTGTTTCTGGCAGCTAAAAGAAGCAATAAGTAATAGGCTGAATCATACATTCCCCTCTTCTGTTTTATTCATACTCCCTCTTGATCTTCCCTGACTCTGCTTCAATGCTTCCCCCCCCCAGCCCCCCCACCACATACCTTTTCTCTTCCCTCAGGTTCTGATTCATTTTGCAGTGGAATCACTCAGGCCACTGAGTTCACCCTTTTCCTTTCACTGGGGGCACGTACAGCCACCACTCCCAAACTCATACAAGTAGCATTGCCTCACTGCTATCCAAAACAGTTTACTCACATGGTGGAAAATTGTGACACTTGTGAATTTTGTGTATTTTTAAAATTTCTTCATTTCAGGAGACCTGGGAGCTGCATCTGCTTGTTATAGTTCGCACTGCCTTTCAGCTAGCTGTTCAATACCCAGCACACTCCACAGGAGCCTGCTTACTGCTAATATTTCCACATTTCTTCCCACTCCTCTTCTTTTTCCAGTGTGGGAAGAGGTTCCAGCTGCTGTTAAGGGATAAGTTTCACATTGGAAGGTGTATGTGGGTTTTGTAAGGGAGATGTTACTTCTAATTAAATGGCTGGGGGAATTCAGCTGTATTTTTTTGGTTGGCTAGCTTGGGAGATGGTTTTGGGGGTGTTTTTGATTTTTTTTCTTTTGGTTTGTCTGTTCTTTTTCTCCTTCACATGTATGGGTATGTGCCACAGCACTGGTAATTTATATGCTTGCTTAAAATGTGTAGCATTCACTGTATTTCTCATTCTTTTTATAATTGGATTGGGCATATGCTTATGTGGTATCCAGATAAGCAGGAAGTTAGCAAGCAAGCACATTAAGTTAAATTCAGTGCAAATAAAATGCATCAGCAGCTAATTTAAAATGATGAGATGATCCAACAAGCATGTGCTGAACTTGAAAGGTACCTGCAGGTACAGCTAACTATTTTGGTATCCATTACTTGGCTGTAAATTTGCCCATGTGAGGTCACATCACAGAGGCTTTACCCTGGCTTCCTCCTCCTCCTCCTCCTCCTCTCTGGGGAAATCAGGGGCCAAGAGTGGAACCAGTCCCTAACTGGGGTAAATCTGACTGAAGGGTGAAGAAGATAATGAGAGTGCCAAACAATGCACCACCACCCCCATTCTGCAGATTTGGAACTACATGAGAATCACACCTGCAAGGGTAATAATCTAAATATCTTGAAGGTGCCTAATTCCCATAAGTTTCCACAGGAGACAGGGATGAGGGCACTCCAGGGGATGCTGCCCTGAGGAGGCACTTCAAATGCCACTGTGGGGCCATTGTCAGAGCTGGAGGATGAAACCAAATCCCTGGAGGTGTCATGCTGTGCTTAACCTTTAAAAGATTAAAAAAAAAAAAAAAACAAACCTCACTGGATCCATTCAAATGCTCATTGATCAACTCATACTTTTCATGAGGTCTTTCAAAAGCAGCCTCCCTCTCTCCCAGCCCACCCTCACACCTGGCCCTAAAACCTGCCCCTTTCTTCTAGGGAGGCTCTCTTTCTTCCATGTGGAGGCTCTCTTAGGCAGGAAAGGAGCTCTCTGGAGGGCCTGTGGAAGGTGGGCTCTTTCTTTCAAGCTTCTCTCTCAGTGTGGTCTGTGCCAGACAAAAAGTTGTGGATGGAACCATTAACAACTTCTCCATCATCAACACAGCACAGGTGTTTTCCCAGTGATTGTACCTGGGATTGCACTGGACAAAATCCCACCAGTGCAGTTGAATAGCATTGCGTACTGAAAAAGAAAAACAAAAACAAAAAACCAATCTAAACAAAACCACCAGACAGAAAATCCAAAAAACTGTTTCATTGAAAACTCTTTGTTGGCAGCTTTAAGTACTCACGAGGTAGTGTAAGCACCCTGGGTTATCCAGTTATCCACCTCTGCAGTGTTTTCATCTCTAGGATGTATCATATGGTAGAAAATTTGTTCTGAGGAGCCTTTCACCAAACTAAACTTTGGGAATGGCAATATTGCAGGAGGAAGCAAATGTGTTCTGACACAAGAATTGGAGCTGCTGAGACTGTTGGCTTTGGCAGAGGTTGGCAATGTCCCTAGTGTAGCTCAGAGGGATCCCAGGGCTGCTCTGATGTATGCCAGGCTTTGCTGAAATGCTCAGACAGGCCACGGCATTGCCTAAACACAGGGAAAGAATCCCCTTCCTGCACTGGGGAAATCTCTTACCTGTCTGAGTGGAAGGTAAATGAACCTTGGATGCATCTTGCAGGGAACTACAAGGGCTGGATTGAGCATTGGAGAGGAAAAAGGAATCCAAACCTGGTCTCTCCAGTTACAAAAGACAAGATTCCCTGTGTTTTGATACTAACCAGGAATGTGGCTCTGCTTGCTCTTAATGCTGCTGAAGTGTTTCCTGTCCATTTCTTATTGCTTAAAAAACACCAACTTGACTGGTCCCTGGAGGAGGAGGAAGCCTTCTCCACAAGAGCAAAGTCTTTTTCCCCAATCTTCACTCTGCACCATATCTGCTTCCTGCTTGGTCATCAGGAATGTAAATAATCAGCCATTTTCTGTATCAATAAAGATCCTTTTCAGTGTAATGAGGTGCTGGGCTCAGCTATGTCAGGACTTGATGAAGCGGAGGCTGATGTTTCTCTAAATCCTGCCCAGGGCAGTAAAAATAAAGCTTGTTCTAAGATTTCAAACAATTTCCTTGCTTCCTTACTCCTAGAAATCTTGTTTTGGGCATACCTAGGCTGTGAAAATTCCTTGTTTATCCCTGCAGAAATCCACTAACAAAGGACTCATATTTAAGGGGATGAACTGAGAATTTTGCTGGTCTCTTTCATTTGCTTCTTCTTGCTGTATAATGAGGGTCTGACACCATAGTAGTCATCATTATTAGAATTAGGGCTTTTCTCCTTTCTTTGTTTATTTAAAAAGGAATAAATAATCTTTAAGACATTAGATTTAGACTGAAGGCTGTCCTCCCCCTCCTCACACACACACACTTTGTTGAAGGATTTTTGGAAGGTCTGAGGAGCAATTACTGTGAGTTCTTAATGCTATAATTGAAGGTGTTGAATCTTCAACAAAGCAGTATTTTATTAAACTTGTGAATTAGCCCTGACATTAAATAGTTGTTAACAACAAGCAAAAAGGGGCTTCTTTAGCGGTTTCAGTTGTTTTCTTTTTTTTTTTTTCTTTTTTCCTCCTTCATATCTTTTATTTTTTTGTGATTTTGCTCATCCTCAAATGGCTTGGTTGCTGCTCCTCTCCTTGGTTCCAAGGTGCAGCAAGTAAAGACCTTTTGTCAGGTGTGGGCATTATGTAGGACTGGGCTGATGTGCTTGGCCTGTCTGTGGTCCTGGGGCAGGGCATGGAGAGCAGAGCTTTGCAGGCCATTCCCAAGATTTCCGCCTGCAAGTGCCACCAAGATGAAACTCCTGCCCCAAAGCAGAAAGGAATTGCTGTACTGCGTCTGCAGCAAAATTAAAAAAAAAACCAAAAACCAAAAAACCCAAAAAAGACCACCAAAAAACCACAAAGAATCCCCATACAAACAAACAAAAAGAAATCAAAAAAATGAAAAACCAAAACCATCTCCCCCTCAACAATCCAACCCAGAAATGTATTTAAAGGAGTCTTTGGAAGATGAAGTTTAGCTCTGAAAATCAGACTTTTGCAGCTGACCCTCCCAGAATGTAAAACCCATGTCTGTTTTCAGCCCATGAATGCACATGCTAAAATGTTTGCCTCTTTTAAATTTTTATTTATAAAATCCAGTCCATAACAAGATTCATCTGTTTCACCAGGCTTTTTAGTAGCCAGAAGGGTTTTTTATTGTTGGCGAGCATGAGTTTACAAGGGTGGAGGATCATCTGGTTTTGTGGCCAGCTGTTGGCCATTGTTAGGGAGTACTAAAAAGTCTTTGTACATTTGCCCAGATATGTGTTGGAGGGGCGTGCCATTAATCAGCTGCTAACTATGGGAATAATGATGAGACATCTAAGGAAGATATTTCAAAGTTATTAAAATAGCATTCAGGTGGGAAAAGCCATTTCTTCTTCTGCAGAGCGTCTCACAAGTGTCCAGGAATGATGCACCAACCAACTCCAAAGCCACCAACACTCCCCCCAGTCCCATAAACACACAGGATTGTCCTTTAAACAGTGCTGTCTGTGCATCTCTTGCACCGTCCCTTTGTAACCTATCGTGGCTTCATGGAGCTCAGTGTGTCAGCAGAGATCCCCACAAAATGACCTTGGTGGTCACGAGAGGTTTCAGGTAACATGCTTTGCCTCTCATTTGCTTGGGAGAATATGTGTGCCAGGTGGGACAGGGCAGCTGTTGGGGATGCAAAGGCTTGATTGATCATGTCTGAGCAGTGGAGAAATGCTGTTTGCTGGTTCTTCACCTATTTACATGGCCATGTTGTCCTAAAACTTACAGCGCAGTGCCTGGTGGCCATGGATGTCCCGTGGCAGCTGGAAAAGACTTTTGTTTCATCTGCCAGGGTGAAAGGCGCCGGTTTTGGGAGGGACCACACAGGAGGAATCCTCAAAGGAGCAGGCGTGTCACCCCTGAGATGTCCTTGCTTGCTCTCTGTCCTGGATTCCAGCAGCTTTTGGGTTTTCCAGGAATAGTTCTATTTATATTTATCCCTGGAAATCCTGCCACCACAATGCACACGGTTCACTCTGACCCTGGCTGGTGCCAGCTTCCTTCAAGCCATGAGGAAGGTGCACAACTTGTACCAGAAGTGCCCTTTCTGCTGCCAGCAAGAGGCTTGAGTAGCTCTCTGTTAGTGGCATCCGAATACAATAAGATAAAAAGCAAGTACCTGGCAATGCAAAGTCCTAGAACATGAGAGTGCTGAAATTTAAGGAGATAAAGGACCACACTTCCACGACTGTGCTGAACATTGCAAGGTGCAACCTGCTGCAAACTCCTGTGTGAGTCCAGGTTAGAAACTGAAAACTTAGGAACTCACTGGGATAGGAATTATTTGTAAAGCAGATACCAAGGGGCTTGAGGATGGCACAAGAACATCATCTGTGAACTCTTGAATTTTGGGTAGAGGTGTTCAATGTCCCCTCCAAACCCCATGTTTACAGGGGAGACTGCAAGGGACAGTAACAAGTATTTACACTGTGGATTGCAGCAATGCTTTCTGAGATGCTGAAGCTCGTGTACTTTTGCTAAAATTTGACAGGATTAAGGAGCAAAATCACTTTGAATAGGTTGTAATTGCTTTATACTGTCACAAAAGACTCAGGAAAAGTACCTATCTGCTGCATGGGGACATCTCAAGAGTCTGGAGGACTATCAGGTCATGCTGTATGAACTTAAGCAGTGGTCGCCTCCTGATTCTGCTTTAATATTGTCAGCCCTTGGCTTTTAAAGCTTATTACTCAGACTATCCTCAAGAAACATAAGATTGAGAAATCATGAGGTTTAAAAAAAAAATGGTAAATTGTGTGTTCTTTTTCTCAGCCTTGAGGGTTTATGTTTTCAGTCTTTTCTCTGCAACAATGCCGACTAGAAACTTACTTCTAAAACACTGGAAATAGGGAATGTTTGTGTAATCATATGACTCAAAGAAGTAGGACCTTAGGAGAAGAAAAACCAAAAAACCAAAACAAGATCACAACTAAAAACTTGTGATACAATCTCCAGGAGACTGTGATAAAATCTTCTGGAGATGAGTTGTCCAGATGAACAAAAATAAGACATCAAGTGAAAACAAAAGTTGTGAATTCCTATTTTCCCTCTCTGAGTAGAAATCACACTGAGATTTTAGCAAATATGAAAAGTGGGGAAAATATGTTCAAGAATAAAGAGACAGACATTAAGTTTATATTTTGCCCTTTGTTATACACCTCTACCCCTAGACATGCTTTTAAACCTTTTTATTCCCCTAAAATGGAATAAGACAGATATTAAACTCGATGGCCAGATATTTATAAGTGCAGTCAAGGGCTCAGATCATGGACTGGCTTCATGAGCTGTTCTCCTTGGGTTTTGCTCTTTTTCAGCTGCTACTGGAGAGAGTATGTGAGCCCAGCGTTTGCAAATAGTCCTCAGATGAACCCACAGAGACCACCTCACTAGTCTGCTAATGTCACCTACTCCAGATGTCCTCCCCAAACCAATAGACTTGTCAAAGAAAATATCTTTATAGTTTGCACAGACAGCAGAATCCAGCCCTTGAACAGGCTCTCACGAAGAACAAATAACGAAGCACGATTTTTGCCTTTATATTCAAATGCATGCTATTGTTCTGTAGTTACATAAGCCAGCCAGTCAGAGGAGAGAAACAACATCATATGACTTATGTAACTAACCATTGCCCAATCCTGCAATGAGATCTGTGTGGCCAGGCCCCCCCCATGCAAAGCTCCATTGAAGTCCAGACAAAGATCACTCCGGGGTTGGAACCCAACATGGTAGAATTTATGACTATTTGCAGCAAGCCACTCATGAAAAAAACTGAGAATTAATCCCTGAAGAAATGGGTGAATTTTTTTTTTTTTTGATGAACAAATACATTCTATTCTGTTTGTAACAGCTTTGTGGATAATTCAGGATTCAGAAAAGAGGCAAAATCCATCAAAGTGAATAGACATTAATTTCTAATTATATGTCCGGTTCTTCAAGAGGGGCCAATACCCTTGGGCAAACAAAGAGAGCAGTCTGAAGAAAACAATCTTCTGAGAAACAATCTGTTGGTTCTTGATAACGCAGAAATTCATCTGAGGTGCAAACACTGGCTGAAAGGCAGCAAACGTGGTCCCAAAATTCCGAAGCCGGGGTCTGCAGTCAGATGCTTCCACAGGTCACATGAGAAGACCTCCATGGCTGGAGGTGCTGGTGTAGCCTGTTCCAGCTTCCCAGTTTGGGGCACCAAATGCAAGCATTGAGAACTCTTTCCTGCTGCTGCTGCTGAGCAAAACCTAGCAGGATGCTGGAAAAAGCCTGAAATGCCCTCTTCCAAGGAGGGAGAGAATAAAATGGATGGAAAATGGAAATATAAGACTAACCCAAAGCCCTTTTTGCCTTGTTTTACATTCTCAACCACAGCCAAACTGGTGCTTTTCTAGGAAGAAGCACCCAGAGTATTGGATTCACATCACTGTCCCTGCCACCTTCTAGAATTATAGTTGCAATGAAAAACTGTCCAAAGATCTAAAACTCCTGCAGTGGTGCCTTCTTTAAAACGCCTCAGGTGGGGTGACCAGCTGACAGCTTGCCTGGCCTGTCTAAAGCTTACCTTTTATCTAAGAGGATGCCTGCCACTGCCCACCTGGATGCAGGCAGAAGTTTCAGGCTGGGATTAGTCTGCATGCAGAAGAGTGCAAAGTGACAATGGACAGTGTGGCCACCAGCCTGCGGCAGGAGAAGCCTCCTCACTGGAAAACTGTTTCCCAGTGCTCTCCTTCAGCCTCCATGAGAGGTCTTTGCAAGTGCAGAGTTGTTTCTAGGAATTCAGGGAGATCTGTGTCTCCCTCTTGCTCTGCCTTCCTACAGAATTCCAAGGCCACCTTACCACAGAGTCAGTGTGTTTGCTGACAGTTTGCACCTGATCATACAAGAAAACAAGATGCTTCCAGCCCATGGCTTCAACTGAAGAGATGGGATGGGGCATTCTAATGGATAATCACAGCTGTTTCTGCATGCCTGACATGAGCTGTTCTTCTGGGAGGCTGGGCTGCGGAATCTGCTGAGAAAAGGTTACAGTGATAAGAGTCTGACATTTATTTCTAGGTGCTGGCTCCTCAATGATCAAAAAACCCCCACCATTTCTTCAGGTTGAGAAAGTCCTTGAATCAGGTACACAAGGGATTAAGGGAGAAGTGAATTAACCACCAAGGAATTTGCTCCAATTGCTTCCTCTTGTCCACTTCCAAGTTGAGACAAGGGATTACAGGCAGGGGTGAAATTGTTGATGTGTTTAATTTTTCAAGATTAAACAATAATAATTAAGCCTCTTAATACATAAGTCACTATGAACTTGGAAGTTCCTATCACCCACTGAGATTTGGCATAAGAAAAGAGTGTGGATGATTGAATGGAGAATTTTTTCCAAGCTGAAATGTAGAGGAACACTCAGCATCCGTCTGCAGACCTACACAACTTTCATCACAGACACCACTCCTGCCTTCAGCCCAGCTTCCAACTCCACCGTGTGGATTTGTTTACAGGAACTTATCAGTAATATCTAAATTAAAAAAAACCAAAACTTTAAAACACCCTCCAAAACCCCAAAAAGAGTAGTTCTTGATAACAAAGTGGAGGTAGGCCCCAGTCCTGCAGACTCTTCATCCATTCGTGTGCTAACCATGCAAAGACCTCATTGCCACTGGAGCTGGGAAGTGCTGGAAGACTTTTTCTGAAAACACACAGTGTTGTCTGAGCTTTGTCCCAGTGAAATCGGTTTCAGGGCAGGGAAGAACAGATGTGAAAATCCCACCCAAAAAGGAACTGTTGTTTGTGGATCCGGCTGACCCACCACAACCACATCTCGCCTGCAGAGCCCCAGCAGCATTGTTTTTCTCGAGCAAGCGAATGTTAACCTCAGAGGAAAGAGCCCCAGACTGTTACCAGAGACACTGGCTGCAAATGCATTCCTCTCCCTGTGTGTTCTCGGCCTCATCCTTTTCCCATGGAAATGCTGCTTTGCAGCTGGTGCTGCCGCATCTGCCCGTGCTGGTAAACCCAGCAGAGCCCCAGCATGGGCCCGAGCACTTGTCATGATCCTCTTTGCTCCTTAATTGCCAGCACATGCCCTGGCACAGCGTGGGCTTGCTGCCAGCCAGCCTCTCCAGACAATGCCTGGACACAGCTTTGTCTGGAGGGCGTCTTTGAGGGACACCAACGAGGACAGTGGCATGTCTGGCTGTGTGGACATGGAGGGAAGGTCCTGGATCCTCTGAGTTACCATCCGTCCGGAGCAGGTTCAGGCTCTTGGAGGAGCTGAATCACAAAACCTGTTCTGGCAGCAGGCTTGGGATGCACCGCCCTCATAAATTACAGCAAGAGGGGCGGTTTCAAATCCCTCCCACCTCTCTGTTGGCGTTCAGAAGCTCTGCCACATATCCTGCCCTGGGGTTTTTGTTTGCCAAAATTTCTCTTCCCTCCCTGTTCCCCACTCCTGTCACTGAAGTTCAGATTATCCTAGACCTCTGGCTGACAAGTGTTTGCAGCACGGTTTTTCTTCTGGGTTCCTGAGGAAAAGAGTCTGGTGTAGGTTTTGGTTCCTGGTGTCGGATGCAACCCGCTACCCTCTTTTGAAGGCCCTTTATCCTCCCTTGGAGTTCTCCTTCTAGGGTTCCAGCTGTGTCAGTGCTTTGAGTTTGCTTGGATGCCTAACCTGGGCTGAGTTAAAATGTATGAACACTCAAAACCAATTACGGTTCCTGTACCGAGGACCCTTTGTTCTAATTACAAAAACTCCAGGAGGCTACGGCAGATCTGTCAGCTGAGGCTGGGAATACAAACGTTTCTTTTTCTATTTCTCCTCCCTCCTCTTTTTTTCTCCATGCCTTCCCCCCACCTCCCCTTCTCTAGTAATCAGGGAGGCGGGGAGGCAGAAATCTCAGCAGGAACAGATTGAATACATTAACATTTGGTTGGTTTTGTATTGTTCTTTAGTGAGACCGCAACTTACGAGGCTGTTTTAATAAACGTCTGGTCGGGGGCCAATCAAAAGCTGCCAAAAATGGGTGTAGGGACGCCTGTTTCCCACACAGTCTGCTCTTTCCCACCCTAATCACTGGAAATAAGAAGGCCTAATAACTAAGTGCCTTCTTTTTCCTATTTATCTCCTCACTCTCGGGGATTTTGCAGCCCATCGTTACTAGACATGAACAAACCTAACTCCCCACTCCAGCAGCTCCTCCCCCAAGGCAAACTCAGACCATCCTGTTGGACCATAATGTGACATATGTTGAGGGCAGAAGCTCATCTGGTGTAAATTATCCTAGGGCTGCTCAATTCAATGGAGCTCCAGAAACTGAGATCAACTGAAGAGCGTACCTTTGCTTTATTTACAGTGGTTGAAGGCAGTTCTTTATAAGACATGGATGTGCAAGGACTGGGAGTTTTCTTTGCTTGATTGGCACCTTTGGGGGAAACACTGAAATGTCTAGATGTGTTTCAGCCTGCTTTCAGCTGGAAATTTTTATGGAAGACTTAGCACAGCAAATCACTTTCATGCCAAAGAACATATATTTCTCCAAAGGTGAGATGCTGAGGAGGCTGGGCTCTGCCTCAAAGCATGAGGGAAGCCAGAGAAGGAGAAATCACAGTGGTGTCAATTAAAAAAAAAAACAAACCTGGCTTCACTAAGATGCAACTTCCTAAAAAGAAGCTGAGGGGAAGCAGAGGTTTCTCCAGTCTCTGACGGGTGCTTCCTGCTGGGCAGCTAACCTCATCTCCAAACCATCGTGACGGGCCATGGCAACAAGAGGTCCTCCATGGGATTTGGCTCTCTTGTCCTGGTGTGCACACCCAGAGGGAGAGAAACCGTGGGAGAAACCCTTTCCACAGAGTCTGGAGCCTGGAGATGACCGCAAGCATGGCCAAAGACAAATCACAGAAGCTGTGTGTTACAACCAGGGCCATGCAGTTGGTGGGATGCAGAGAAGCCAGGTATCCTGATATTTACCATATCTGGGTAAACAGAGCACCAGGGTAAAAAGAAATTCCCTGTTAGCCAAGTTCACATGACACAACACTGAGCTTTATCTTTCAGCATCAGAGCAGGACACCTGATGGGAAGAAGAGGGGCCTGTTAACCTCCAGGTGGGTGACTTTGGTTTGTGCTAAGTTGTGCTGGCTACTGGGTGGAAAACAATGCCAGAAAAAGAAAACAAGTGCAGAGACTTGAGCTTTGAAATTTAATTATAACAGCATGGCAAGCTACATGTGAAAGAAAAGAAAAGAGGAATGGCTTCAGCTGTTGAGGTCTATGGAGTTCCTGTCCATTTAGTAAAGATGTGATGGGAGCTGCAACTGGAAAACATATCAGTGGGAAACAGTCAATGAGAATTAATCCTTTTTGAGGCATTTTAGAACTTCTTACTACTGTTAAAAATCTGGGGGTAATTAAGTTTGTATTAAACTTTTGTTCTAAAACTCCAAAGCATATGGGAACTTGACGGGTTGCGTTTGCTACAGGGAAGGTTTGGCTGCATGACAGCACCCAAACACACAGATCCGTGCCTGCCATCCTCTTTTGCAGGGTTGTGGCAGCCCAGGGTGAAGTTTTTAAATGGCAAGTGTCTCCATAGGCTGATAGCATGGCAGGTGTGTTATGCAAACCCCAGGGGATGGAAATGTGCCAGTGGTGCAAGGGCTGGATGCCTTCAAACCCCAGCTGCCCCGTGCAGTTCAGCCGGGAGGACCTTGGTGCAGGTAGATGCCATCTGCTAAATCTGCCAGGGCACTCTAGGCAGTTCTTCATCCTCTAGGAAGGGAAAATTGGGAGTTCTGGGCTTGTGTGACACACTTTGTGCAGCTCCTCTTCCCCACCTAGCAGCAAAAAAGGGAGGGAGCCTGAGGCTGATGACACCTGAACTGGCAGGAGGAAAATTAACCAGGGAATGTTGGCCAGAAGCAGAGGAGGCTGACAGTGGTCCTGGTGGACTGATGAATTGGTTTTACATGGGTAAACTTGCTGCTCCTGCTGGAGAAAAGGAGATGTGGATTTGTCCAGCCACACATCCTGTTCCCCTGACAGCAGTACCTGAAATGTCAGGGAGCAGCGAGCCCGTGATGCAAACAAGGCTGTGGTCCTCATCAAAAGCCTCTAAGCAGCTCTGTACACCTAGGTACTGCTCCATGTGGCTGGGCAGACTCAGAGTTTAGTCAGCTTCCAGAAAAGTTTGGAATTGCTTCAGGATGTGGGTGTCAGACACCTAAAAATCCAGGTGGCTGCACTCAGCAGGCTGAATTACCTAGCTGCCTCCCATGGCCCTTCCCAGGTGAGGAATATTTCAGCTTCCTCCTCCCCCTCGTGCAGGAAGAGTTGTTGCAGTTGCCTCTCCTCTCCAGGCAAACCACCAAAGAAGGGATCACTTTCCATCCAACAGATTTGTACTTAGATGTGTGAAAGAGACTTTGCAGATACTCCTCCAGTGCTGGGGGAGCAAAGTGACAAACATTGAGGCAGGGTGACAGCCCAGCTCTGCTACTTACACCCAGATGTGTAAAATTATTTTCCCAGTGAAACTGGAGGGGCTTAATGTGAGTAATTGGGCATTGGGCCTTTTGTCTTCCTCCTGTGCAGCTCCATGTTTATATGAAGTGGGGATAATATTTCCCAATGTAATAAAGAATTAATTAGATCAAAGTCCATTTGGTCTCAGTGGTTCTCAAATACTGTTTAGTTAAATGTGAGTGATTATAAGAGTATCTACATAGAAGGCTACTGGTGAGGCTGAAATCAGAGGTTCTGGCCATTCCTTTTATTAGTCTGATTTTCTGTCTAGTTCCAGAGTTTCACTCAGCTTGAAAGAATGAACCTAGAACATGACACGGTAAAACCATAAACACTTGGAAAAACAATCAAAAAGTCCTGGCAGGTGAAATCCCTCACAAATGTCCTTAAACTCTACTCCTCATCTCACTCTTAATTCCTTGAAATACCCACAGGATTGCATAAGCAATAAACAATGCTTAAGTTTGTGCCCAACAATTGTCACAACTTCCCTAAAATGCATTCTTATTCCATTGTGTCCTACAGATTGTGGAATGGGAAATTGCAAAGTAAACCAAATACAGTGATTTTTTAATACTCTGGCTAACATTTAACAGACCTTTGCAGCAGAAACAACCTCAGGATCAGTCTCTGCCTCTCATCAAGGTTTACAACTGATTTCCCTCCACAGGACAGAAGGCCACTCAGCAGTCCAGCAAGGAGCTATGAGCTCCTGTTTTCATAGTAACAATGAAATTCAGAGGCTTCCCAAAGACTTCAGCCTCCTCAGGGCAAGTGTGAACTGCTGGGATCCCTGCCACTGTCCTGTTTAGCCCCAGAGAGGGTGGCACTAAGGGTGAAGTGTCCCCTTGGTCCCTTTCTCTTGACAACCCTGACTGTGCTGATGCCGGCGAGGAGGTTCTCCTCCAAAGTGCAGGAGTGGCCAAACCATGGCATTTTCTGCTGCTCACCTGCAACGTCCTTGGCACAGATGGAAAAAAGGAAAGCTGAAGTGCTGCTGCTGAAGTTCTGACTGCTTTGCTGGTCAGAATGGTTTTAAAAGAAAGGCTGCTGTCCTGGCAGTGCCACGCTCTTCTGGGTGCTGCAGTTATGGCAGACGCTGTCTAGTGTGACACTTTGCAAAGTTTACAGCTGGTGTGCAGTGTGAAAGCAAGACTAAGAAATAATAAAAAAGCCAAACACCTTTTAAGGTTTCTGACAGCTGTGACTGGTGAAAGAACCAAAAAACAGAGTCTGCCATTTCTGGTTATTCCTGCCAAGGGCAGCCTGCTCTTTCAATCTAATTATTTTTAATAAACAGACAAGATGTGGGTCTCAATCGGCCACACTTGAGATTTGGAGAGAGGAGCCTAAAGAGGGAACACAGTGCTGTTCGAGCCTCTCCTTCTTGGGAGGCAAGTGCTGTTATCTCTTATAAAACTCCAGGACAAAGCCCTGTTAGGCTGCCTTACACCTGAAGCCAAGCAAACCCTTGCCCCCTCTTTCCTGCACCAAGCACATGAATCTGAGGTAAAAGCCACTTTTCAAAAGCTGTGCTAGAAACAAATGTGTTAAAAGGGGATGATAAGCTCTCTCCAGTAATTTTATTTTATTTTATTTTATTTTATTTTATTTTATTTTATTTTATTTTATTTTATTTTATTTTATTTTATTTTATTTTATTTTATTTTATTTTATTTTATTTTATTTTATTTTATTTTATTTTATTATTTCTCCTCTGGGCCTCCCCAAGGTCTAACTCTTTCACCAGCACTGCCAGGCATATATTTGGAGTTGCATCATATGCAGCAGATTACGGAGCCGGTGGAGCTCGGCTGCTGACCAAGCTCGCTCTGCCTGCAATGGGATTCCACAGCCAGCCTTAAATATCCCGGTTATTTTTATCCTCCTACGTAGCACCGCCAGAGCCCGTCCCACTCGTGTCAGGGCAACAGCTACACAATGTTTCCCTTCAGTCGGGAAGGGAAATGGAAAGAGTTCCAGGCTTCCTGATCACATGGTGACTGAAGTCAATGAAGAAAATTAGGGAAAAAAAAAAAAAAGAAAAAGAAAAATCCCAAGAAAACCAACCAACCTCCTCCCTCCCACTTCTTTGGTGTTTTTTTTTTTTTTTTTTTCCTTCTTTTGTAACAAGCTGGTCCAGCTTAACCCTTGGCACAAAACACGCCTAAGAGAGAGCAGCCTGTTGGGACACAAGCCAGGAAAGCATCAGGGGAAAGGAAAAAAAAAAAAAAGAGCACAAAACCAGAACATAAACACAAGATTGCTGTAGTAATTGGTGGCTCTGAAAAACATTAAGGAAATGTGAGGCTCGTATGAAACATCAGCAGACAAGAAGCAGGGTGATGTCAGATGGCCTTCCAGGATTAGAAACCCTTTAAAAGCTCCCGAGTGCGGAGCTGCTTGTGAAAAACACAGCAGTTCTTCACCGTGGAAGGAGCTGAGGAGGATGAGTTTTGTCTAAAAAAGTAACTTAACAGCTCCAAGTCTGCTGGTGGGAGAGGGAAAGCAATCAGGGTGGGAAAATGCAAAACCTGTCCTCTAATTATGTGCTGGGATAATTGCTTCTTTTCCTCTAGCAATCTTTTAAAGCTGTTTAAACACCCCAAAAAAGTGAAAGCACACAGTCTGCACAGGCTAGGGTGGAGATTTTTTTGGCTGTGGTGTGTTCACACTGTTCCTCCAGCTTGAGAGACTTCTGACAGCTCTCGAGCTCTCAAGTTTTCTGTGCTCCCCAAAGTTCTGCACATGGGTGTGAAGTGCTTACAGAGAGGCAGAGCATGTAAAAGCCTTGCTCTTTATTAAATAGCTTTCTGTATTATGGACTGAGAAAGCCATGGCCACTCTTCAAAGTGAAAGACCCTCGAATTTAGTACACTGTATTCTCTCTCTCTGTGGGGTATAGGGTGGTGGGATGCTAGGCAGCTTTTATTTTCCCTCCTTTCCCCACACCAGCTTTCTGGAGAAATGAAGAGAGGATTTCAAGATAAAGTTTGCTTTTGTGGGATGAATATGTGATTAAAACAGTGCCTTGTGCTGCCTTGGGATAAGCTGATTTCAGAGAATGGGGTCCTAAATGCCAAATACTTCTTCCTTAGGGAAAGGGTTCAGAAGTTCTCCCTGGTTTACACCTACTAGCACTCTAAGAAGATGCTGGGATGTGTAACACTTCAGCACCTCTTGGAGGAAAAAAAAACCCACAAAATCACTTTTTCAACCAGGGAAGCCCTGAGTTTGGAAGGCAGCAAGCATACAAGGTTGTCCCTTCAGTGATTGAGACTTGTCACCATTTTCCAGCCCCAAACAATGCTTTCCCTACCAGCAAGCCTCAGCAGAGAGCTCTGCTCCCACCTGTTCCTGCTGCAGGGTGGAAGCAGGGGAGCTGCTCCTGCCCCAGCACACCCTGCCAGAGGTTAGGCTGAACCTGCCTTCTCCTGGGCTGATTCCTGCCTCGTCCCACATCCCTTGGGCAGCGAGTTTGGGGTTTGTGGCTCTGCCAGGGGGTGCCCACGGGGAGTCCCCTCATCGCCTTGGGTCCCTGGGGAGCACCTCTGGCAGGTAGGCTGGGGATGGGCACAGGGGTTGGTGTGTTTGCAGGAGGGACACTGAAAGATAGAGACCTGAAAATTACCCGTGGCACGGCTTCTGGGCACAGACTGGCCTCCACCACACTTGCCCAAGAGGGAAAGGAGGAAAAGATAACACTTCATTTTTAATTTTTGAGCTGACCCAGGGTATTTTTCCTCAGCAATCTCTCATCTGTGGTTGGAAACCACATGCCATAATGGTTTAAAAACATGTGAGGACCTGGGACAAGAAGATGAATTCACCACTAATGACAGCAACAATCAAAAATTCTTCCCACTGCTTTTTTTTTATTGCCCCTCTCCCAAATAAATACGTGGCTCTGTGCCAAGGTGCCTGATGAGAGTCCTTAATGAACCAAATATGTTCCACAGCAAGTGTTTTCCCAGAGATGTCTCTTTAATTGCCACAGATGATTTGCTTAATTCTCTGGTAGTTTTATTTTCAGAAGAATTAAAGCGGGGGGGGGGGGGGGGGGGGAGGGGCGGTGAAAAGAGAGGAAGATAAAAACAAAGAAAAGGGAAGGAAGGCAAGGCAAGGCAAGTGAGACATAAAGAAGGAAGGAAATAAGAATAAAGAAATAAAAGAGAAAAAAATTAAAAAATAAACAAGAGGAAAAAGAGAGAGAAAAAAATGGAAATAGAAAAAGAAGAAAGATGAAATGTAAGGGAAAATGGAAAAAAATGTGAAAAAAGTAAGCATGACAGAAGAAAAGCAGAGATTTTAGGGTACAAATATGAAAATATTGAGGGGTTCAGCAAGCTCATTACAAGTCGGTAGAACTATAATAGAAAAGATTGGAAAGAAGGGAGTTGTAGTTGCAAAACTGCTAAATCCAAACAGAAAGAGGCTTTGAACAGAGGTAAAAAAAAAAAAAAAAAAAAAAAAGAAGAGAAGAAAAACACTCTCCCACACATTATTTGTTTTTCCTACTTCTTTTGGCTTCTTTCCTCAGGGGAAAACAGAAATACAATACCAGACATGATATAGTTATTAAGGAGAAAAAAAAAAAAATAAAAAGAAAAGAGCACGAGAGTTTTCTAGCAACTCCCTTAAAAAAACAAACGGTGCTCGGCAAGCCCTTCCCAAGGAGAGGAAGTTTGGGATGCAGTGTGGGGAGGGGGCTGCGGGAGGGGAGGAGGGCAGGGCAGCATCCCTGCATCCCCCAGGGACATCGAAGCGCTCCTCAAGCGTGAATTGACGATCCAAACCCCTCCCGCCACGCGAATATGATTACAGCTGGAATAACAAAGGCGCAGACCCAGCTCAGTGACTTCGCCTGGAATCGGGTGTCGTCGGGGCAGGGATTTGGGATGTGGGTGTCCCCAGCGCTGCAGACAGAGCTGCCGCCACCAAGCCAGCCCGCATTGTCCCCGGGGTTGCGTCTCTCCGCTTCGGCTGGGGCGCTGCAGATGTTTTCAGGCTGCCCGCAAAAGCAGAACAGATGTGCCGCGGCTCTGTCGCTGGGAGCAGCTCCAGGTTCTGCCCAGGACACGGCCCCGTGTCTGTGCAGGTGGAGAGAAGGAGGGAGGGAGGGACAAAACTCCGGTCAGACAGACCCCAGACAGCTCCAGACACAGAGGTGAGGTCAAGTCATGGGCATGGCATCCCTAGCATGGGATGGTGTGGGGAGATCTTCTTCTGGATCCCATCTGGGTGTCCCATCTCCCAGGAACTGCTGGCCACTGGAGTTGTACTCCTCCTGTGAGCTATTCTGTGAAACCATTGGCTTGCTGAAAGTGTGGGAAACAAAGGTACAGTCAGGACTGGACCAGCAGAAATTGAGCTGGAACCAAGAGGGGAGAACCTACACTGTATGGGCAGAGCTGGAGCCTTGGGGATTTGTGCAGATCTTCCAGTTACAAACTGGGATTCCCTGCCCTGGGGTGCCTGGGTGACCCTGCCTGTTTTTCTCTCTGTGTTTTCCAGAGAGGGAGTTGCCCTTTGGGTGCTGCTGGCCTGGTGTTCTGTGTCACTGTGGCAGAAAACCAGATTCCAAACAAAACCCAGAACAAGCTGCTTTTCACCTGGCTGTTGCATGCTGGAAAACTGAAGTCTTGCTGCTTCCTGCATCTTCTGATCACTTTTCTGCATCCAGCTGTGCTGTGTCAGCAGGAAAACCCTTAACATGCTTCTGTTCATCCATCTGCCTAAAACTGTGAGAATTCCAAACGCTGTTGTGAGAAGGTAACAAAACCAGCGTGGATCAAACTGGGCAGTGGGGGCTGTGTGTCTTGCAGAGGCTGATGTTGGTGCTGAAAGGGCCAGGATGAAGGCTGAGAAGTGCATTTCCATCTAGAACTGGCTTAGTTTTTAGTGAGAAGTCAACACCACAGGATGGTCTCAGGAAGCTGTCACTGCTTAGGTCCTGCTGCAACTGCTGCAGTTCGCTCAATGATTGGGGCAGCTGCCAGAGAGCCAAAGAGGATCACTGCTGCCAGCAAGAGAGGAATCGGGGCCTCAGGAGGAAGAGGGAAATGTTTAGAAGTCAGGAGTCTGCTGCCTGAAAGTCAGTACAGACCGTGAGCTGGTGCTGGAAAAGGAATCGTGCAAGGGCTGTTCCAAGTTCAACTCACTAAAGTCAGATATTTCAAAGAACAGCTCAGTGCTGGGCTCTACTCCATTTGTCATCCAGGGAGAGATTTTGACACTTCCAGAGGGCAGCGTGGCCCACCCACAGTCTAAGGCAGTCTGAAAGCCACTTCCATTTCTGCAGCCTGGAGAGCCAGGGTTTGGTGGGACTTATCTGCCTTTTCCTCTTCCCTCCTGACCTTGCACAAGGGGACCCACTCTGACACCAAGTGCCTCCGAAAGATCCACCAAAGGTTTAACAGACCAAAGCTTTTAGGCTTTTTTTGTTGTTGTTGCGCTGAGAACAGTTCAAGGGCCTGGAAGTAATAACTGCTGAAAGGCTGCAGAAGATTGTTTCTACAAACTGAGAATGGCATGAAATTAAACATCTTTTGATGCTATCTTATAGGCTGCCAACAACCATTCCTACCATAAGCAAGCCACCCAATTAAAATGAAAAGTGAATCCCTTAATGTGGTTACATATATATATAAATAGATATAAAGTTCATGCAGCCAGATGAGCATTTTTATGCTGTTGTTGCATTAGATGATCTTTTTTTACTTATTTTTCTCTGTTTTACCCCCTTTTGTTATTATTGCAATAAATATAATAATTAAAGTCAGAGGGACAGATAATTTCTTGCACCACAATATCACCCCATAGAGGAGGCACTTTGTGACATGGTGGAGCTTCTGCTGCCACTTCTGTGTTGAGCTGTTTTTTAGAGCTGATCTGATTTTTTGCTCAGGGACATCAGGAATAGACTGTCTGTCGCACCAGCAGGAATGCTGCCTTCATCCTTCCCTGCATGGCTCCTCATGCCAGGCTGCTGTGGTTTGCTTCCTCTGGGAAGCCATCAGGTTGGAAATGTCACTCCTAGAGTCGCATGAAATACCCTGGTAGCTTTGGAGGCATATTTTGTATGGATTTCTCACTTTTCACATTTCTCATTGGGTAGGGACTGCTTTATGCAGTACCAGATCTGTGTGTTAACACTCAAATGTCCATGCTTGGAGGGCCTAGGGGACTTACCTGCCCTAAAACCAGCACCAATGCCAGCAGGATGTCCCAGACAAGCCTCACTCAGCTCTTTGGTTGCTCTCCTATCGATTTCAGCTGGCTTTGGTTTGTTTCTAAGCACCAAACTGTTCTATGATGGAAGAGACCAAATTTTTGGCCCTCGTTTTGTCATACACCTTACTAAATTTATCTCTGGAAGTGACTTCAGAATATTTGAATGGCGTTCTCCCTGGCTTTCCAAACAATGTCTTGATTTCGCCGGAGGAAAAGGGAAAGAGACTCTTTAAAACAGCAGAACACCCTTTTGTTATATCTCAGATAAATCTGAACTAATCATAAGTCAGCCCATCCGGTCACACCGGCGTCATTGTCTCCAGTGCTGATTAATGGGTCAGGGCTAACTTTAAACTGGCACTTCCTGGTCTGCGGCTCAAACCCTGTTTTAAGTGGTTGCTAAATTACAGTTTCGCCCTGGTCCACTCAGGGGGAGGCTGAACCAGGGGTTGTCCTGGAAGGGGACAGCTGGCTGCAGGCCTGTGGTGTCACATTATCCACCCAAAAGCTGCCTTGCAACTGCATCTGAGCACCTGGAGAAGCTTCCACAGCATGGCCAGAAGTGTGGTACTTGAAAGGACTCTAAAGAATGAAGGGGGGAAAAGAGAAATAAAATCTCAGTGGATGTCATAACGACCTGGGTTTGTTTATGTAATGTAGGGGGCTGAATCATATCTCAGCCTTTCATCACCCAGCCCCAGAACAGTAGTATTTTAATAACGGCTAATGACAAAAATATGGAAAAAATTAGAAGCCAGAGCAAATGAGGAGGGTTTTCCTTTTTTTTTTTCCTGATGCAGTTAAGTTCCCCAAATGCCAGTCATTGTTTATTTTTGTCCAAACCTCCCCTTTCTAATTTAACAACTCAGATTCTTGTTTCTCTTAATGGATTGTAGTTGGGGAGGCTGATTTTTTTTTTTAAATACATGAAAGGTATTTAATATTTTGTAATTGCTACATATTTTTGGCAGGTAAGACTGGAGAAGTTCTTTCCATTATACCTGATGCTTTATTGAAACCAGTGCTGGAAGATGGTCATAAATGTGCTTTCTCTGTTCTTTTGAATAGTGCTCAGACCTCCCACCTAGACTCCAACTCATTAGGGATGTGCAAGATCAAGAGCTTTAGAAACAGAATTGATTGTTGAATGCTTGTGTGACACGGAATGGCAAAGCCCTGTTTTGGCTCTGGAGAGGCAGAATTTTGTTTCCATGGGTTTTCTTTCCTTCCTTCCAGGCTGTCTCCTTATGCCCTCAGAAGGTCTGGATCTTTCAGAGGCAGGAGGGCATTCTGGCTGATGTTCCGTGGGATGTGGATTCCTAGGAGGAGATCCATGGCTGCAACAGGACTCGTGGGGCAGCTGGATGTGGATCACGACAGCAGGGTGCTGTAACACCATTTTCTAAGTGTCGTTGTGGCAGGATTGGATCTCTGTGCCATTCCTGCAAAGACATTTGTCTGACCTGCTCTTGATGCCTGCCATGGGTGGATATTCCTGATCACCTTCTGGACTAAGAGTGAACCCTCACCACAGAAAGATCCTTTAAGGCTTCTTCCTCACTAAAATCACAAAATCATAGAGTTAATTAGGTTGAAAAAGACCTCTGAGGTCATCCACTCCAACCCATAAATTTAACATTTAAACCACGTGTTCTTAGACAGCCTGCCACAGAGATGGAGAACAGGCTATTAACTATCTCTCTTAATTTCTTCAGGAATGCTTGCCCTCTCTGCAGTGGGTACCTGCCCAGACTGCGGGAGTGTCCCTTGCATCCCCTGAAAGGCACCATGGTTTTGTCCTGGGTTTCTCTTGAAAGAAACCTGAGGAAGGGATGTGGAAGGAGAGCTTCCCAAGAGATCCATGGGCACCCAAGCAGACCAGAACTAAAACTTCCCCAAGGAAAACAGCTGAACACAAAGTGCCCTGAAGTGCAGGTGGCTGCAGGGACCAGCACACCCTGGCCATGGCAGTGTCACGATTTTCCAGGCTACTTTTGTGGAAACAAAGGGAAGAATGGCAGGCCTCACACAAGAGCTCTGTTACCCGTGCTGTGAAGCTGCTGCGGCTGTTCCTGCCTCAAGCTGATGAGCTCTGAACCATTTCTGGGCTTGGTGCAGGCCACAGAACTCAACTGTCAGGCAGCTTGGATCTGAAGTGAAGCCAGTAATGTGTGTGTGATTAAATGGTGCCAATTGTCCTCAAGGCTGGAGAGCAGACCTGCTAATTTCCATTGAATACTTGTACCCTTAGATTTTGGCAGCCACTGGCTTTATAAATATAAATATATTTATATACTGTGCCTGGAAGAGTAGCACAAATGTGGTGTTACCTCTTCTGTCTCCCTCAAATTTTCAGACTGCATTTGGAAATGGGACTTTTTGTAGCAGCTGCTGTGACATGGCAATGTGTGAGGACATTGACTTGACACCTGCAGGGAGTCAAGCCAAATTTGTGGCCCAAACTCAGATTGTGGGGTTGGCATGGTGGAAACCA
This sequence comes from Lonchura striata, assembly GCF_050655825.1. Lineage (NCBI taxonomy): Eukaryota > Metazoa > Chordata > Aves > Passeriformes > Estrildidae > Lonchura > Lonchura striata. Next base: position 4,541,986 of record NC_140740.1, on the reverse strand, counting down.
GAGAATGGGTAAGACCCACTTCTAGAAACTGACATTTCTGTTTGTGAAACTGACAATGGGCTTCCCCCATGAGGGCCACTGCCTGCATGGAGCTCTTCTGGGGTCACCAGCGAGTCAGGGACAGTGAGCTGCTCATAACCACATGCTTCTTCAAGCATGCATTTTAATTAGAAAAATAAGAAAAAAAAAAAAAAGAAAAGAATAAAAAAGGAATTTTCTTAGCAGGGCAATTTAATAAATATGTTCAGGTCATGCAAAATATGACCTTGAGAAACCACCAGGACTGTAATCTTATTGGAGAATTGTCCTTTGTGCTTCCCAGACACAGATGAAAAATACTCTGTGATGCTGCCAATCTTGAAATGCTGGTGAGGCTGTCTTACAAATGACATGCAAATACAGTATAAAGATGAAGTTCTATTTGTTTTTCTGGTTCTGGAGCCCTGGGCCATGTTTTCAGGCTTTTCCCTGCAACTCTGAGAGAAAAAAGAATAACTTCATATTGAAATAAAACAAAAACCCAACCAAAAAGCCTCTGATATTGTTTTGTAACTGCTAGCTGACAGGAACTGGAATGTAAAGCAAAATATCAGATATAATGAAGTTTGTGATAAAAGGCTTCAAGAGCTGGCAGATCCACACTGGAACTCCACTTCCAACACTGACTATTCCCTGTGGCAAGAAGCAGATTTCACAATGCCAAGGAGAGGAGCAGCTGCTCAATGGCCAGAGGACAGTCTGTAAACACTGCAGGATCCTGAGGGGCTGAGGAGAGAGAACCACCACGGCTGCTCCTCCCAAAGGCAGCAGCTGCCTCCAGGTGAGGCTGGTGGGGATGAGGGATTCCACCCCGACACAGCTCGTGCTTGGGGTGTCTTGGCTCCAAACAAATGCCCCAGCTGATGAACCAAACCAAATGAGGGCTGGATACAGTCTGTATCACCATCTCTCACAGAGGGACCTACCTGCTCATCCACCTCGTCCAGCACAGGCACCTCCCAAATAACTGCTTCTGAGCAGGGGTGCTGCAGCCCCAAGCCAGGCCTGGTGGCAGAGGAACCCAGCACATCCCCAAGGCCACCACAGTGCTGCAGAGAATCATAAAATTCACAGAATGACCAGGTTGGAAAAGACCTTAAAAATCATTGAGTCCAACCCAGCCCCAACACCTCAACCAAACCCTGGCACCCAATGCCACATCCAGGCTCGTTTTAAACACACCCAGGGATGGTGACCACCACCTCCCTGGGCAGCCATTCCAGAACTTTATCACCCTTTCTGTAAAAAACTTCTTCCTTATATCCAACCCATATTTCCTTTTAAACAGCTTGAGGCTGTGTCCTCTGGTTCTGTCAGTGCTGCCTGGAGAAAGAGACCAACCCCACCTGAGCACAGCCACCTTTCAGGGAGTTGTAGAGAGTGATAAGGTCACCTCTGAGTCTCCCTTTCTCCAGGATGAACACCCCCAGCTCCCTCAATCATTCCTTGAAGGCTGGGGAAGGAGTGAAGGAGAAGGGAGGATGGAACTCTTTGTTTTTCAGGTCCTGCTTTGGCATTCCCTGTTGCTATTGGACACAAAATGAGTACACAGAACCTGGTAAGTTCAAAAGAGAAAAAAAGACAATTTTATTTCTGACCTCACAATATATAGAATTCCAAAAGTGACAGTGGATTGGAGGATGAAATTGCCACCTCTCCAACCACACTGGTCAAACCAAAGTCCATCAATTCTCTCCTCCCAAAGAATTCAAAACAATCATTATTTACACAAACATTGCATGAGAACCCCAGTACAAATATGTAAATATTATTAGAAGGCTAAAGAAGTTTTATGAGAACTTTACAACTTTCAAAAGAACTATAAAAGAAAACTTAACACTTTTAAAAATCAGGGCAACCGTTCCCCTGTTGGAAGAACTCTTTGGTTGTAGCAGAAAGCAATAACCCTGATGTTCTTGGATATCCTGCATCCCCATGGAAAAAGGAGGTGGCAGGGCAGGAAAGCCTGCAGGATTACATGTACCAATGTCCCCTTCACCCTCCTGAGGGTGGGCAGCCAGCCTGGCCTCTGGAGGAGCATCAGATCAGCTCCCCATCACTCTCTGGACTTCAGAAGGGATAACCCCAGCACAGAGGAGAAAAGAAAAATTAGTTGAAAAGGAGAAAGACTCCTTACTTTGGGCAATGGAAATGAAACTTATGACTTGGTTTCTGAGAGGCCCATCTGCCAGAACAGCCGTGCTGTTGCACAACCTGCTGCTGTGGGCAGATAACTGACTGACCACAGCACGTGGGACAGGGCGAGCCCTCTGCTCTGGAGCTGGATTTGGTGCTCAGGCAACAAAACCATCGCTGTTCTCTCATTTACTGCCTGCCTGCAGCAGCCAGACCTGCAAGAAGAAACTGCAGCCAGCTGGGCACAGCTGGTGACTGCAGGACAAGACAGTGGCTGCAGCAGCTTGTAATACTGCAGAGTGGTTGCCTGTCATTAGAGCAAGGTAGAGGCAAACACTGAGGTGGTATGGGAGGCCACTGGTGATGTGATTACAAGTGTCCTTGGCCATAGTGTTTTAATAAATACTTGGCAAGCATCTGTTGCTAAAACCTTCAGAGAAATTCTGCCTGTAAGTGGAAAAGACTTCTGCAGTGTATGTGTACTGTGTGTTAATGCCTGTGCAAGATACCTAAAATTTCCATTTTCCCTTGACTCTCTTTCCTCCCCCAGTGTTGGGCTGTGTAGTCTCAATCAGTTACCACAACCAGCCAGCTCCATAAACTCCTGCTGACGATGCAGGCCCAGGTTTTTAAAAATTAGGAGTAATTTATCCTATCTCCCTGTGAACTCTGAGTCTTCAGCTCTTGCACCTGACTCTGAGTATAGCCTGCACAGAAATGTCTTTCCTAACCTTTGATTGCTGTGGATGAGCTGTTTCAGCAGAACCCACCTTGCTTATTTTACACCTGAATGGCTTAACAACCTCCTGTCAGAATTTTCCAGAAGAAAAAGGTGGGTTGGACAACAACCTAAAAGACACTCCTTCTTCAGGCTGTGGATTGAGTTCTCCCAGTCTGGAGGAGCTCTCTTCCACACACACACACACACAAAAAAAAGGTAATGTTTGCCTTTTTAACACTGAAGTTCTCTCTCAGGAGCAGCCAAAGTTTGTGAAGGGTTGGATTTTCAAGGAGAGTTTATAGTTCACATATAGCAGAGACTCATCACTGTGTGATGAGTCCATTCCCTGGCAGGATTTGTTCATCTCTGTCCTCCATCAGCCAGGCAAAGCATTCTCAGCTTTGCCCATCACCAGAAAAGCTTTGATATCAATCAACAAAATTTTTCTGGCTCCTCAAACATTTCTGGTGTACAAACCTTTACATCTTTGCAGAGCAGTGTGGGCCTAATAGAAAATAAAAAGGAATAGAAACAGAAAGACCCAAAAACCCAAAACAAACAAAAAAGAAAGAAAGAAAACAAAATCATAGCTCACATTAAGTTTGTGAGATTATCCTTGATATTTTGTGTTTTAAGTCAGCCCAAATTTGGAATGCGTGTGTAGCAGGTAGCACGTTCTGTTTAGCTTCTGATAAAGTTCCAGCTTGAGTAACTGGATTCTGTTGCTCAGAATTCTTCCTGCAGTTTCAATTAGATGCAACCATTAAATTTTCACTTCCTTTTCTGAGCTCTTGGGTAATGTTAGTGTGTATTGTTCAAACTGTTCCCTCCATCATCACAGAGATGGTTGCTGTGTCCTGGTGGATGATGCAATGTGATCCTTGCACGTGGCTTGCATATCACTTTGCTGGATCTATGAAGTGTTTTAAGATGGTTGCATTGCATTTTTGGCAAAAATTCCATATAAATCATTATTATCATCAGAGTTATTCTCTATAGCAGTCAAAATCAATATGTGCTCAGAAAAAAAAAGTTAAAGAAGATGAAAATTAAGTTTAGAATACAGTCTGTGCAAAAATCCCTCTGGCCCACATTACTGAAAATCTTGGCATACTCATTTGGTTTGGGAGATAAATTGTATGTTATGTTCTCCCACAGAAAAATTATTCTTGGGTTAAGATGTATGATCTTAAGGCCATTCATTTCTTTGTAGGTCATGGCAGTTCCTCATTTTATACCTTGAGGGTTTTTTTTTTGGTTTTGTTTTTTTTCTTTGGTTTAGTGGTTTTGGTTTTTTGGATTTGTTTTTATTTTAGTTAGTTAGTTTGTTTGTTTGTGTGGGGGTTTTTTGTGTGTTTTGGGGGTTGGTTTGGTTTGGGGTTTTTTGTGTTGAAGGAGGGGCCAAGTTTATGGTGAAGAAGATTTAATTCCCACTGTAGCAATGGGACTGATGGAGCTCTTCCTGAAGGAAAGCAGGTCTTTCAATCCATGTATTAGTAACTGTGGGCCCTCATGTAGTTAAGTAGAAATGAAAGATAATCAATGAGAACTGAAAATTACACTGCAAATTAATTTTAAGGCATTACTTTCCAGACCTGTAGCACAAGGTTTGTAACTTTTTCCCCCAGTGTGATAATTTTCTCTTGCCCTGTCACCAAAGCCTTGTCGCTAATTGACAGGCACTCATTTAATTTCCAGACTGGTGTAGTTAATTTTATCTTTTAATCTGCTTACACATCTTCATCTTTATTTCTAAAGTTGCTTGAGATGATCAGCAGTAAATTTACCAGGTTTGCAACTTGTTTGTACATTTATTCAGTGAAGATCTTGGACGAGCTGGTTTACAGACCACTCACTGTGGGCTGCTGTGATTTCAGTGATGTGACAGGGTTACAAGACTTACTTTGTTGGATGACTTACAGGGTTCTCTGCTAGTGGGTATTCCAGGCCAAAACTGCATTTTCCCCACTCAGTTCAACCATACTGCACATTGTAATCCCATTTAAAGATGGTTTAATAAGGGCTAATATATGACCAATAAATGCCACTAACAGCTGGGCTTTGAGTATATGATCTTTAAATGGGGATTTGTCCATTCAGATGACTGCTGCATTTTTCCTTCTTGCTCAGCTTTCACTAGAACACTGGATTTGTGCTCATTGTTTCCATAACAGGCTCCAGCAGCATCCTCAGCCTCAGCTGTGACCTGCAATGTTTAGGTAAGGATATAAGGGTTTGTCTGTCTCCTGCAGGAGCACCTTCCCTTGGAGAGGGAATCCTTCAGCAAGAGGCAGGAAAATCTCTTGCACTGTGGAAGAAGTGCATTCCTGATGAAAGCAGACAACAGCTCTTCACTGTGCTTGCAGCTGTACAAACACACTTCTCCTCCACCACCTCCTGGGGACAGAGTGGTTTGTCCAAAATGCTGTAATGGGCTGGTGGCAAAGAAAGAACCAGACCAGCACAGCCCTTTCTTCTGCCCCAGCCATTCACTGGCACACCTGCAGTTCTTAAACTTAGATTTTCTTTCTGAGCTTATTTCTGGGCCAAGGTCTGACTATGGAAGAACTGAATACAAGGTAAATAACCCGGAGGTAGAAAAACGTGTTGCACAAATAATAGACAACATGCAGTTCCTGACATTTGCATCACCGTCACCTCTTACAAAACATGCAAATGTCTGGCAAGGGGGCGAGTTCTGTGTGTGTGAATGGAAAGCAAACAACAGATGAAAGGGGAAGAGAGGCAAACAGGCTGATGAGATGATGCTCTTGCCTGAGAAAGCTCTTGTGAGTGGCACTCTCTGCCAAAAACTAAACCTTCTGTGAAGAGCACAGTGACTCACCAGCTCTGAAAGACACGGGGAATGGGATAGGGACTGACAGACAAGAGAAGAAAAAGGATTTTCATATGGGTGAGGAACAAGTGGAGACCATCTATCAGCTCTGTTTATCAGAGTTCTTTCAAACTTGGTAGAGAAGCCAGCTTTTGCTTTGTCTGTGATGCAACTTTGGCACAGTTTTTCCTCTTCTCTTTTCATCCTGTCATGTGCTGGGGTAACAGCAAAACCAGAGTGCCTCCAGGCACTGCCAAACATTAACTCTTGCCCTTCTGCTCTTCCCCTCTCAAGGCTCTGCCCTTGCCATTCTCCCAAGGCTTGATTGACTAAGAGGGCACCTTTGCTATGGCAATGACAATGGGAACAAGGATCAGAAGTGGCCAAACCATCCACTGTTGCTGTTTTGTTCCCTGCCATTTTCATCCTGGCTTGGACTCTCCAGTTTGATCTCCCAGTACAAACACTGCCATCAACAGCATAGCCATGCTGAGGCAGGATTCCCTGCTGGGATTGTACAAGCACTGCAGCCATGAGGTTCAAATCTCACAAGAACCATCTTTTTTCTCAGCAGAAATCCCTGTCATTCTTCTTCTTAGTCTCCAGGACTTGGAATAACCACGGCCTTCACTCCCAGACCTCCACAACCCAGCTGGCTGCCTCTTGAAAAGCAGTGGCCAAACCTATGGATGAGCAATGATTTTATTTTTTCCCCCTCCCATCATTTTGGTGATTCACCTTCTGACCTGATGAGAGCAGGAAGAGGAAAACCATGAGGCGCTGAAAGGAATTGGCCATGCACCAGTGGGAGCCACAGACACATCACAAGCCCTCTCCTACAGCTGTGATTTTCATCTTCATGATGCACTCCCATTATCAAGGGATGAAATGATTCCTCTGTCATATATAGTCCCTCTGATGTTTTTGAAAGGGAAGGTGATCCAAAAGCCCAAAATCTTCCCAGGTAACAGACTCTCCACAGAGCAAGTGAGACAAGCACTTGAGTCCTTTTACTCAGCCTCCTTTTGCACGTTGCCCCTTCTCCACAAGTGAGCATTTGTGCCTGGATTGATGGATATGGAGGGCTGCAACAGTCCACCTCTGGGGCTGGAACACAGCTCTTGGCTACTGAGCTGTGCTGTGAAATCTTCTGTTAGGAATCATTTCCCTTGGCAAAGTAGCAGAAGGCATCTTGAAAAGAGCTGTGACAAGTCAGGAACCTGTTGCTGTTTACTTCTGTCCCATGCTGCTCGCAGCACAGGTTTAAATGTTCCACCCTGAACCATCCTGGTTTCTGTGCAGCAGCAAAGTCTTTTAGCAGTCTGGACAGGAGTAGTATCCTGTTCTGAATGACTGGCAACACTCAGACAAAACAGCTTCTTTCAGCCTCAGACTTAAGTTTATAGTTTGAGCCCAGCACTAAGGGTTTGGTGTGCTCACAGGAGAGGAAAAGGAGGAGCAACCTCCTGCTGTGGTGAGAGAAAAGGAGGAAACTTGTTGGAGCATATGAAGGAGTATTTGGCAGGTCTTTGGGTGATAAGCCCACAAAGCATCTCTGCAGCAAAGTGAATTTATTCATCCTGGCAGAAGGTTTTTTATTAAACCCTCTGAGCAGTTGAGCAGGCCTTTGCCATCAGAGGACACAGCTTTCTTTCTTAGGCAGCAGGCTGTAACTAGCTCTGTAAATCTTCCTTCAGCCATCTCCCTCTGACAGATCCTTCTTAATATTTCCCCAGTTCATAATCCTGGTTGCACATGAACATTATCCCGTAAATGTTATATACATGGATAAAGCTCCCATCCTATGACTACTTTGGCGTCAGACTCTTGTTGCTGCCAAAATAAGAGTTTTAAACATTTCTCAGTGCCTTGACTGGGACTTTGCAGCTACCTGTAGAAGGGCAAAAAATGGACCCTGACTTTCCTGAGGCCATGTCTCTCTTCATCCTCTTGCAGCATTTATCTGGTCCACACAAGCAACTCAAATGATATCTGGGGTTTTCAGCTCTGTTGGCAGGATGCAGGAGAGCTGAATCATGAGGTCCTGGCAATGAGCTGTCTTTCCACACACAAGGACACAGACCCTCTCCCATTCCTGGGCACTGTGCAACAGCCAAGCTCTGCAGAAGGTCCTCAGAGTTCAAATCAAACAGGCAGTGGGCAGCAATCAGGAAAAATGGGCAGATTTGGAAAGCACCCTCAAGGAATTGCTCCTGCATGTGAGCTGAGGTGGACGAAGACTTTCTACATCAAGTTGTTAAGGCTAGTCCTGGGCATTTGTGACATGTGAATCTCTGGGCTGTCCTGGAGTTAGGCTCCAAGTTCCTTGTGCCTCTCTTCCAACTCAGCTTATTCTGTGGCTCTGTGGTTCTCTGATCTTTTAATGGAATGGAAAGGACTACTGGATGAAAATCATCACACCCCACAGTATGTCCTTTGCGTGTCACTGGAAAGAATTAAGCAGAATTTGTCAATGCAGGTTTGCCTTTGAAGGTAACAAAATTCAGTCTTGCTTTGCAGCTGATGGACAAAAGCTCATTAGTTTTTTGGGTTTTTTTTTAAATGTGTATGTGTGCTTATGTGACCACTGACTTGAAAGGCAGGTTGCTGTGTGCAAAGGCAGCTGGCAAAGCTTCAGGGAAGTCAGGAGATTTCTGGAACTTATGGAGGGCAGCTTCATGATACATGCAAGTCATGAACTGATCAGAGGAGATGCTTTGTTAGACCTGACACTCACCATGAAGATGGAAGGCTGAGGGCAGGGACCATGAAGCTGTGGTGTTCAGGAGGAGTGAGCAAGGCAGAAAATAAACTTGGAATTCAGAAGAACAGATTTACCCTGTTGCAGGGAGCCTGCTTGTCACAGTCTCAAGGAAAACTGCCCTTGGGACATCAGAAGAAGACAGCTGATCTTCCATGTCAGCTTGCTTAAGCACAAGAATGGTCTGCTGCAAGGTGTAGGCAGCTGAGCAAGGCAGGCAATGGGTCAGCAGAGACAACATGAAGGACTTGGGCAGAAGCAGGGACAGGCACAGAGGATGTGAATAGGAGTGGGATCAGGAAAGCCAAAGCTCATCAGGAGCTGAAACCATCAGACAGCACAGGGGACAGCAGTATCTTTCTATAAGAATTTTGGCAGTAAAAGGAAGCCTAAGAATGTTGCAGTAAGGTAGAAAAGTTATTAAGAAAAGCCTTATAAAACAAGGCCTGCTCTGTCACTACTTTGAAGTTAAACTAAGTTGTCTGGAAGTTTCTGTGTGAAAGCAATCCTGTTGTGAGCAGTTCATTACCATAACAATATTATTCCTGGGTAAACACCTGTATAAACTGTTCTCTCACTGTCAGATAGAAAAATGGAAACTATCTCTCACAAACAACTTCCCTGCATGCATGCACTGAGAGTTTGACCAATCAATACAGAATAACAATTTGTTCTTAATCAATAAAGTAATTGGCAGGAAAACTACTGACCAATTGGAGTCCCACACGAGGTCTGTAAAGCTGTATACAAAGGATTTATGTGAATAAAGAAGGGGCTTTTTCCACCATGAAGAAAATGGAGCCTGTGTGATTTATTCCTATATAAGAAGACCACAGGGTCACTGCTCAGTGGGACACCTCAGAGGTGAAGGCTTGAGTGTTCAGTGGCTCCAGATCCAACAGGAAAGTTTCTTTGGCAGCCTGGCCTCATGTCCAAAGCTGGACAGGATGGAGGGCCCTCCCAGCTGTGATTCTGTGACAAGACACATAGAATCAATGCCTGACTTTTTCTATGTATTTATGGGTTGTTACTATTAGGAACTCAGCTGCAGGGTCAGGCTGTCTACTTCAAATTTTTTTCCTGGGTCTGAAAGACAGAAACGGAGAGAAAAACTACTGAGTCCTATTCATCTTCACGGAGCTTACAAAACTAAAAGGCCAAGTTCTACTGTGCTGATTTGGTTGTAGTCATGAAGGTGGACTGTGCTGGTGTTCCACATTAGAAACTCAGGTCAAATTGCCTGTTAGGAGCTCTGGTTCCTTAAGAGCCACCTCTGAGGCATGGCCACTCTTCATCTGGATGAAGGAAGGGATCCCTATGCTCCCAGGTGACTATTAAGCAGCCAGCCCAACTCCACCCTTGCTAGGTGGGCTAGTTTTTGTCATAAGAAACTTGTCAAAGTCCCTAAATTATGGTGAGTTTCCTTAAGAATGGGGAAAGGCAGAGGTGTGTAAAATGGGCTTTGAAACCAAACTGCAGCACCAGTTTCACAACTGGGATGAAGCCAGCACTTAAACTCACCTTTCCCAGACTCAGGCCTTGGTTTTAGCTTTTCAGCCCACTTTTTTAAATCTGTTCTCTTTTCTTTCTCCTAAAAGTTCTCCAAAGTTCATGCCACAGGGCAATGTATTTGGATATATTTGAGCAGTTTAGTGTGAGTTTTAATTTCAGAGTTATAAATGTCCTAGTTAGGACAGTATGAGAGAGCCTGGTTTACCAGTGTTGTTTTCAGATTGAGCCAGATGCATCAGAGACAACACATATTGAGTTTATAACTCTGATTTTCTTTTCTTACTAAAATAAAAAGGAATTAATACATTACATAGTATTGTTTATGCTGAGAAATATTTTCAGTGTACCCAGGGTGTGTTATATTTAATTCCTTCTTGTTTCTGTGTAGCACTGTTAATTCTGTCCAAGTTGCCATCAAATACATATTTATTTTCTCAGGGGTACCCAAATATTTCCAAGGTGGAGTGAGAAACAGAAAGTTGCACAGCTGATATGTGTTTCCCACTTGGAATGACATCACTGTTTAATTCCACCAGATATTTTGCTCTTTATAGCGTTTTGACAGAAAGAGAAAGCTGTTGCCCTTTGCATTAAGGTGGAGAGTTTTAAAGTGGCTGAAATCAAAGGGAATGTAGAGCATGATGTAAGAAATAAATCTCTGCACATACAAATTGTGATTTGTAATCTAACACATGTTTTTTCATAGTAATTCCAGGACAAATTCAGACGAATTCCAGAAAAAAGAATTCTCACTCTTGGTCTTTTTAACACATGTGTGTGAAGGTCAATTTCAAGAGGTTCTTTAGTAATTGAACCTAAACATCCTCATCTATGAAAAATGAAAGTAGTGCAATTTCTAAAAAAAAAAAAAAAAAAAAAAAAGGAAAACTAAATTACAATATTTTCTTTTGCTACAGCTGACATATGGCTGTAGAGACACAGACTTAACAAAAAATTTACTTACAGAAATCAGTAACATAAAACACCCATGATACAGAACAGCAACAAGTAGTGCTAAATCATGTAGTGATGTAATTTATGTAATTTTGTCACCAGTTAGTTCAACATATGAACGAAATGCCACTGATTATAAAGCAGCAGAGATCTGTCCCCTTTAGTCAAGTAACTCCAGGAGTCTGCATTGAAATGCAAATAAATAAAACATTTTGCTATGGGCAATTGAAATTAATCCTGAGGCATGCAGAAAATTTTGGCTACACCCCAGATGCTGCCCATATTTGAAGATATAACCTATGAGATAGTTTAGGGTTTTTTCTGTGGATTAGAAAGGGAGGATCAGAAGCAGAGCCTCCTGTTGATCTAAGTTAACTTTTGCCTCCTAAAAGGTCTTTCAAGTGCCTCTTACAAGTAGTTAGAAAATAATTTTTTGGGACCTCTACAGATTAATTGTCTTCTTTATTTTCAGGGAAACCTTCTTTTGTAAAAATTGCATATTTGTCCCCATTTTTCACTTTCATGTGAAACACCAGAACAATCTGAGAGCAGCATGCTGCACAACACTGTTGACTGAATTAAATACCTAATTTTCCCATCTAAAAAGAAAAACAAATATTTGCTTTCCAGTCAGCCCTTGAACTTTTCATATTCCTCTTTATTTATTATATTTTTCCTAAGCAGAGTCAGGACATGGTTACAGCTTGGTAGGAAATAGAGATAGAAGGATATAAACTAAATAATCACTTAGAGAATAAGAAGGAATATTTAGAACCCTTGAAGCCAATGATAAACCAGTCCTTGACTTCCAGACAGGAGCAGGTTAACAGAAATTCAAGAACAGCTTGTATTAGACATGTGGTTGATGCAGACCCAAGAAAACACGGAGGAAAAAGGGAGTCTGCACCTCAGAGGAAAACAAAATTATCCACATAGCTTTTTGCTGAGTGAGTGAATCAACAAGTCAGCCAGCATCTACCCTGCTCATTGTCTTGGAAAGAATCCATGTGGCAACAATGCCATGTAAACTTTTATTTGGAGAGGCTTTGAATTGGCTAACAAGGGGGAAAAAAAAAGCTTAAAACAAGAAGTGCAGAAGAAGTGGGAAACTGAATAGAGCCCAGAATTTAGATTTTCAATCAGGCTGTCTATATAATGGAATGGGCAACAGAACTTCCTCATGAGATTACTACTTAGGCAGTTCCCCAAGATGTTTACAAACACATCTAAGAAATTCTCCTTTCTCATTATCTGGGATGGTGTTGGGTGCATTCCTTGAGGCACTTGTCATGGTCAGTGGACTTTGCAAAAAATGGTGTGGCTCATTGTGTGTCTGCTCATATTAATTTCAAATTCCCTGCCTTGGCTTTCCTTTTAACTTTTAATTTGGGCCTCTCTTGTCCTGAAGCATCTTAGATCTCTACAGATTTCTCCTTCAAGAGGCACAGGAGTGGTTCCTGGTGCTCCTGTGGTTCTGGGCACCACGTGTAGAAACAATGACCCCCAAAGTCTGGCAATAGATGGGGTTTCAGGTGGCTCACCTGAGCCACATAAATGGGATGGATTTTCACACACAAGCAAGCAATTGTTTGAAAATCACAAAAAAGCATGAATAAATGCTGCAGAGAGCATGACAGTAATGGTAGGTGACTGCCTTCACAGCTCAGGCCATCCCAGTGAGCAATGAGCCGTTCTGAAGTAAAACTGAAAATATGGTCAAAGACACCTGAAGACATGGTAGAAATAGGCAAATAAATGCCTGACAGCACAAGGTCCAGGCCATTTCGCCATGCTCTAGTCAAGATCCTGAGTACTTTATTTGCTGTACAGTGTGGCTCCCTTTCTATGTGGAAGAAAGAAAATGCTGACCTGACCTCAAATATGCCATTTCACCACTTTTTGCTTCCTTTTGTGGATTTGGTAACCCTGGGTTAAGAAAGTGAGTGAAGCTTTAAAGTAAATGAATCTGTCTTTTCAGTGGCATTACTTAGGGCAATAATCTCCCCAGGTATTTTGTGATCTCTGACAGGTAATGGCAGCATGTCTCCTGCATTTCTTTTGCCATTAGATTTTCTTTAGTCACCTTTAGGCTGTCTTGCAGTTCCTCTAGACTCCAGGGAGGCAGAAATGCTGGCAAGTGCTCAAAGGATACTGAGGATGACCTCCCAACTTTTGCAATCTCATTCTTTCTAGATTTCCCAAAAAATGGCAACTTCCTCCATCAATTCTGCATTTCAATGCTGTAAGGCACTTTAAATAATTTATCTGTTTTTCAAACATCCTACAGAAGTAGATCTAGGAGCATTACATGAGAATTTCTTCAAATCATTAGAAGAAGGTTGTGTCCAGGGAGAATGAGAGGCTTTTTTCCAAATTTTTCTGCTTTCAAGGTAGATAAATTTGGTGAGTCTTCCCCGCACTGCCCCAGCCATGATCACATGGACCTGTTGCTGCGTTTTACCTCCCAACATGAAAGCAAACTTGAGATCTGTTATCTCTTGTAACCCACTGGCAGTCCATGGCTCATCTGAGGGGACAAGCAAGAATTGTCGTGGCGCTGGGAGAGAGTCTCTGCTTGACAGATAAGCCTTCTGCAGGATTGTGGCTGCTCAGCACGGGCTGGATTTTAGCTTTTGTGGCTCTCAGGGAAGAGGACATGCATGTATCTAGACAGAAAATCAAAGTGGCTGCCCAGAAGTCCAGAAGTAGCTTGTGAATTATGAAGGAGAGAGTGTCCCCTGCCTTCACACTCGCACACAAACAAGGCTGAGGTGTTTACGGAGCTGCATGCATATTTTTCGGTCTGTCAGACACTCCCTGTGTGTGGCCTATTGTTTGACTGCAAGTTCTAATAAATAAGAGCTGACATTCAATAGAAGCCTCTTATTCCCCAGTTGCACAGGATGGCAAACCAAAACTGGGGCCAAATTCCTGGTTGGGGGGGGTGCGTGTGCCGTGTTCTGGGGACTTTGCCACAGCAAAGGTGGCAGCTTTTTGTCTGTGGGGAACTCACTGTCCACACTCTGGTGTATCTGTGCAGCCCCTGCACTGCCCAGCTGTGTGACAGAGCCAGCTAGAGGCAGAGAGACTCTGCAGCCTGCAGAGGAGGGAGGTTTGGAACAATTTGGTCTGTGAGATCAATCTGGAGCTGTGGGCAGCTCTTTGGTGGTGGGAAACCAAGCTGGGAGCTAAGGGCTGGCAGAGGAGAGAAGGTGGTTTTCTGGGTGAGAGGAGATGGTGCATTCGGGGCACAGCTCTGATTCTGCTCCTTGTGCAATGGGAGGCAGGCAAGGCTAATGATTATGGATCTGTCTCTAATGAAAAACACGGGTTATTCAAGCCCTTTGAGAAACCAAGTGCAGAATTATGCTCAGAAAAGCCTGTCTTTGGAGATTTACTAACGAAAAACAAATAAAAGAGAAAGGTCATCTGCATTTAATGTCATGTGTTATAGTTGTATTAATAATGTGAAAACCTAAGTGAAACACCCTTTCAAAGCTTTTGGCTCATTGTCCACTCTGTGAAATATTTTTTTCTCTATAATTGGAAGATCAGCTCTGCCGTTTCATGGGGCAAATTGCCTCACCCTATGCAATCAAACAATGACCCCCACAGACACAAAACAAGACAGAACACATTCTCCCTGAAAATGCACACCAGAAGACACGGGATCAGCACTTTTGGCTCTTGGTCTTTGCCAACCCACAGTGGGCTGTCAACGGGGACCTGCATTCCCAGGTGTAGAAGCAGCATCAGCCAAGGGATGTTCTCAGGGATTGGAATGAGAGGAAACAGGCATCAGCTCTGACAGACTCCTTTTTGGCTAATGGCCAGGTGGGCAGGAAGAGCTGTGAGGTCTGAAAATAGCCCCAGTGAGCACTGCATGCTGTGACCAGTTTTCCTTGCTACGGTCCAAACTTGGCTGAAGACCAGGCTGGGCATGAGATGGACAAAAACACAAACCTCTCATGCATGTCCCGTTTAGTGGCCACTGCAGGCCCCTGGAGCTGCTCAGACTCACAGACACCAGCTGCCAAGGGTGCTTAAGAAATACATTTGAAGCAAAACTCCAAATTCTTGAAGTGTTAGAGCAGCACAGCCGTCTCTCCTTCCAGGGATTTTATCCAAAGGTTGGTCCCACTTGCTCCTGTGTTTTACCACTTCTAAGAAAGTGAGAATGTCACACTATCTCCTTCTGAGGAGGTGAACAAGGTAAAAAAAAAAGAGAGAGAAAAAAAATGCATATGTTGTAGTCCCACCTTCAGGCTTTCATCTGCTTTTCAATGCTGCAAGTTGACACCAAATATAGGAACAACAAATGCACTTCTCCCTCTGGGAATCTGCTCTTCACTGCTCTGTGGGACTCCTGCTGTAGTTGCATGGCAGAAGAAAGTGTTTTTTTTATCATCACACACAAAAATATAAATAAATTTTAAAAAAGGGCCACAAAAAATATTTACTTTTCCCATAGAGTTACTCAATTTCCATAAAGTTTCTTGGTTTCTTTGTAAAAAAAAAAAATCCCTCTTGGAAAGAAACAAGAAACAGCTGTCCCATATACCACCTTTCTGCCACAAGGCAATTTCCTTAAAAACTCTTTCAGAAGAAAAAAAAAAAAATCACTTTTTAATTTTTAAAATTTATTATTATTTTTGGTCCCTTTTGCACTTGTGGAGAAAACGAGGGGATCTTGGGTGGAGGTTCTAGTTCTCCTATGAGTAATAGCCTTCAGCTTACTTAAAGTTTCCTCCACAGCACATGCTGTATTTTGCTACCCTCCCTTCCTTACATCCCTGTGCTGTGGTGCCTTTCACTTCCAAGCAGCAGCTGCGTCGTGGCTCAGGAGAGACCAGGGATCCAAAAATCTCATGTTAGCCCACCCTTTTCTCACTGGTGCAGCCTGCACACAGCAAACTGCTCAGCCCAGCTACATCTGACCCTGGCCCTACATAGTTTTGGGGTGCAGTGAGTTTATTTCAAGGAAAAGGGGGAAAAGGGGGAAAAGGAACATCCTTCTGCTGAGTCCCACAGCTCCTGGGGAGGGCTTTGCTGAGGAACTCCTCTCAAGATGTGTGCAAGGCTGTGGAATGCCAATTGCAGTGCATCACAGCCTGTGTTAGAGGGGATCATTCTTAAGCAGGGATGAAAAAACCCAGAACTGAGTGCATTCCATACTGACATGGGCTGTCAGGGCAGCTGTTTTATGAAACAGGCTGGGATAATGGGACTGCACTACCCTGAGGTTGGATAGAGGCCTGTTTTGCATACTGTAAAGCCTTTTTATTGCTCTTCATTCAAGAGTCCACACATGCTGTTTCTAAGTTTTCAGCATTATCTGTCAGAGTAAAAAGGGGGAAACATTATGGTAAAATTAGAATTAGTAAGGAGAAAAATACTGTGTTGGTTTTGATACTTTTTTTTTTTCAATATGTACTTCTTCCTTGCTGTGGAAGACTTAGAGAAATTCTGTCTAGAAATATCCTCCTGAAGCTGGGAAGTATGGAGATAGGTCAGGAAGAAATCCTTCAGCAAGAGACCCTTTCCTCCTTCAGTTCCTCTTTGACAGGCAAAACAGACCTTCTGTGGGAAAACAGAAAAGCAAAGAGGCAAAGTGGTTTTCCAGAGGTCACTCCCTAGGTCAGTGGCACAGCCAGTTCTCAGTTAAAGGCTTTAATTGACACTTCTGCTTTAGTGCTTCATTTTTCTCTCATCTTCAGCCCATGCTCTGTCCATGCATGCCAGAAGTACCCCCTCTCATTTTCTCTCTTATCATCTTCTCTGCTGTGACAGCCTCAGTATCTCAAGGCCTGGTTTTCTTCCTTTTTCTTGCTCTGTAAAATCCGCAATTTCTTAAAATGTTGCCTGGTTTATGAGTGATTTCTCACTCCTCACAACTGGAGAGAGGGGAGATAATTGAAACCAAATGTTTCATTTGTGTTAATAATGAGTGTCATTTTATTTTATGTCGTGCTGTTTCATGCAAGAGCACTTCAAAGTGCAGAGAAGAATAGAGGAGAAGAACATCATAAAAGAGCACTGGAGGCCACATAGTGGGAACTGATCACAAAAGGAGAACCACTCTCAGTCCAAACCTTGACCACAGTCTCTCCAGAGGAATGGATTTGAGGAGAGGAACACATCATGTTGCAGGGCTTTACCTTTCATCAGGAGGGGTTGTTGAGGTGCTCTGAGGTCCCCTGAAGCCTGGCACCTTTGGGATGAGATTCAGAGTGGATGCTCAGGTCTCAGTCTCCATGGGCTAATGATTTCTCCCTCCCTGCTCTGTAAAACACCTTTATTGGACATTTCTTGTAGATGTAACGTCCCTCCTTTTAGTGTGGGTGGAAATCCCCGTTTTGCCCTGCTGCTCAGGCTGAAGGCATCTCTTCTCTCCCATCACCACATCCCTGGGTGTGCACACATGGAGGAATGCCCACTCCTCCTAAAGCTGGGAAGCTGGAGGAGCTGAGCAGAGCATCAGCCTAGCCTGTGGCACAGCAGACAAAGCCTCGGGGCTCCTGGGCAAGTGGTGGTGTGTTATCCTGTCCTCCCAGCCATGGCAGGCTGTTTATGGCTTGGCTTCCTGTGCCTGGCTTAAAACCACCCCGTGGTCATGCCCTTCATGGCAGGAACGTGAGGTGCCCCTGCAAAAATCCATGGCCATGCCAAGTGCTGGTTCACTGGCCTGGGTGGAAAGGGTAACACGAACCTCTGCCTGATACAAAACCGTGCTTGTAGTTTGGGCCCAACTGAGGCCTACATCATATCTTCATACACAAGTTTTTATTCTCTGTGACAATCCTAGCTGATTTTGTATGTGTGGCCATCTTAATGGGAGATTATCCAAAGTTTTCTCCTGTTTGCAGAGGAGGAACACCCCATGGACCATATTTATAGCATGCAAACCCCATGCAGAGTTAACAGTGTTAAGTTTCCTCCGTTCCCTGCTGTTCGTGATTCATCAGGACACCAGAGAATGTCACAGCTGTGTCTGTTCTCCCCAACAGGTGAACAGGGGAAGATCCTGTGGAAAAACATGAGCTTTACGTGCCTGGTGACAGCCAGGGCTTGGTTACTGTCCAAGCAACTGATAGCAGTGTGTGCAGCTAAAATACATGGTGCTGTAGAGTCTTCATTTGATATGAGGGATGAAATAAAGGCTGTGAATGAAGAGCCAGCAGAACTGACCTGTGCAACCTCACTCAGGGCCCCTATAAACTCCGTCTTCAAGGCCACATCAAGGTCCTTCATCTATGACACCATAGTGCAACCTGATTTTTTTTTTTCCTACACACTCTCCAGCAGAAGAAACAAAGATGTGCATACTATTTGACAGGCTCACTCACTGCAGCATTCATATGTCTCCCAGGTTTATTGCATCTGAGGGATTGTCAGCCTTCTTGCTGGTGCTCTTACAGCTGGAGGCGCTCCTGAGGTTTATAGGACAGAATCTTGGCTCCACAAATTCCAGTGGCAAAAGCTGCTAGGTTTTCACTGTGTGGTGTAGTGTGCTCCTATTCTGCTCGTGGTCCTGACTATCACAGTGCTATCAGCCACCCAGACTAGCACAGAAAATCTTCAACAACTGAAGCATTGCTGAAAAGCAGAACCCATAATAACATAGTGTAACAGCACTTTTATTTTTACAGCTACTCTAGAGCCAAGGTGCCATAATGAAACACTCACTCTTAAAAAGAGAAGACCCCAAAAGAATAAGAATTAAAATTTAATTCTGCTGGAGAGCTTTTGCATTTGGCCCAGGCTATACAGTCACATCTTCCATTGGCTGAAATCCAGTGGAAGAAGGAGTGGAAATCAAGAAGTCTGCAGAACACCCACCAGTGCTGGGGCTTTTGTGGCACACCTCCGCATCCACAGTGCCCAGGCCACTCTTTGGTAACAACAAGGTCCTGTCTCCTGTGGGCACATTTAGGGCTGTGTATGCCTTTGGCTGTAGAGCTGAAATGTGGTGGAGGCTCCCTTTTAAAGAAGAGGACTCAGCTTTTTAAAACCCTTGAGCAAGAATTCTTTCCCTCCAGCCAGGACTATGAAGTGAGAAGCTGACATGCTGATATTGCTGGAAGGTCTGTGCCAGGCACTGTGGCTGCTCAGTTTCCCACCTGTCCCCTGCTCTCTTGGCCACCTGATGAGCCACACTTTGCATCAGGAGAAGAACAGATGAAACCGGTGCTGCCCAGGAGGCTCCTGTTGGTCCTCACTCCCAGGCAGGGCAGCCCATCCCTGCTGGGCTCTGCCTCCTTCCCTTGGCATTCCCCCAGTTGAAGGGCTTCCCTTCCTGATCCAGCCCCATAACGAGCCTGGAGGGAGTGGGGGATGCATCCCCTGCTCTTCAAAGTCACCTTGGATGACCAAAGGGAAAACACCAGCAATGGAAACAGCTCTGCCCTGGCAGCTGCATTGGATAGTGCTGCATTTCTGGACACTTAATGTTTATTTAACTGGAGTGTTTGAAGTGTCACACCAGAGCTTCTCATAACCAGGACTTTCAGAAAAAGGTGTGTGCTGTTTTTTGGGCCTTTTTTATTTCTTTCCCTTTTGTTTTATTTTGGTGGGGTTTTTTTTCTTTCTATTTTTTTTGGTTTTTTTTCTTTTTTATAATAAAGAATGATATCTCAAATTATCAGCATAGGTGTGGGGGTTTGCTGTTTACACCCCTCTGCCTCTTCCTGCTTTGATTTCAACCTGTTGCATGGGCAAATAATGCAAGCCCGCAGGATTTGAAAAGTTTGCCATCAGTTCAAAGGGGCTTGGAGTCTGGCTGATGGAGAAGGGAAGAACAGATCGGGGAAAATAAGTCAGGGTGTATTCAGATCACCCCTTGTTGTATTCATGTCCTGATTACCCCATGGTGTGAAGTGATTTCAATTTGTTTCACTTTTCATCATCCTGAATTCAGACCAGCAACAAAGGTACATCTTTTGTACCATCCCTGCATAACCTTCTCCAGCCAAAATATTTCTTTAGGAGTATTATTTCTTGGCTTAGAAAAATCCTTTTTTTTGTCTTGTTTTGTTTTGAACAAGTGTTTCCCGAAAGTATTTCCCAACTGGATCGTAAAAAAAAATTTAAAAAAAAATCTACATTGCACTGAAAGGAATAATGAGTCCCTGCTGTTAAACTCTTATATTCTGAAAGCAAAGTTAATGAAATGAATATCATCTAATTAAAGAGATCTTCATAACTTGGAGGATCAAACATTCAGATGGAAGCCATCAGATTTTTTTAGCGTGAAGCTCACAGCTCAGGCCATGTCTCACTGATGAACCTGCATTCCCAAGAAGGACACTTAGGTCAGGAGATGACTTTTTAATAAGAAACCCAAGCCTGACGCTTGAGAAAACCTCTGGGCTGTGGAAACTCTTTGTCCTTACCAGGCCTAGGACCAGGCTGAAGCCCTGCCAAGCTCTTCACCCATCTCCCCCTCCCACCAATTGCGACATCCCCGTCTTTGGGGCGCTGTGAGTGACACCAGGCTCAGTCACAGCCCTTGGCACTGCTGCTCTGCCTGCCCCTGTTTGCTCACAGGCAGCACATGGAGGCACAGCCAGTGGTGCCTCTGCCCCTCCTCTCCCTGACCTCTCCTAAAGCAGGCACCCCCAAGACAAAATGATGTCTGCACCAATGGAAACAGCACAGAGCGGGGAGTTCTCCACAGTCTTTTATGACTAGGGTAGAGGCTTTTCACTCTGGTGGTTGCCTTCATGCAAACACATGGATTTTTGGAACTGTTGTTACTGGATTGATTGGAATTTTAGTTACTGGTAATGATAAGGTTAAAAGGGTTTATCAGGTCTGACCCACTGAATGTGAGGGAAAGGCTTTTGCATGCTGCAGCACGAAGAAGGAGCACTACCAAGCCTTTGAAGAGAAGCCTGGTAGTGCTCTGAGACAAAAAGTTTTCCTACAGGATACCCTGTAGCCAGTGCTTTGCAGGAATATGCCAGGTTCTTTAAAATATGGTAGGGAAAATTCTGTTTGAAATTACTAGAACTGCTAAACACTAGCTGAACAGATCTAAAATTTCATTAAAAAAAAAAAAAGAAAAGCAAAACATTTTGAAAAAAACAACTAAGGAAACAAAAAATTCTGCTTTACAACCATCTTTAACTTCTATGTAGGCACAGAGCTACAAATAAATAATAGAGCCTTAAAATAAATAATAAATCTTACTCATCAAAGAAAAAAATTGGCTGAGACACATTCAGTCCTCATATTCCAGTGAGGTTTTGTTTGAACTGGAAGTCCTGGAGTCCTCAGTTCATACAATCTGAACAGGAATACTTCTAGAGCTTAGAATATGTAGTTAACTTGCACTTGGAGGGCTGTTTCACTGTTTAATATAAGTCCTCAGTTGTTCAAGTGGCACCACACATCTTGATGTTCAAGTGGTCCGTCAACTGCCTGGGTAGGTCTTGCAAGAATGAATTGGATTTTATATTTCATTTTGAAAACCTGGGCAATATTTTTGCACTTACTTTTGCACAGGCACAGCTCATGGCTGGTGTGCAGCTGAAAAGCATTTCTTAAAAAAAAAAAAGATGAATTATTGGCTGTAAGCATTCTGAGCATTCTTGACAAAACCAGAAGTATCTCTTTTGGGAAAAGTGCCAAATCTACACTGGCTTTTCCTATTTTGCCAGGCTACAAAAGAAGAAAGGAAAAACTGCATGCTTATCGCCAAAGCATTTTAGACGTTTGCATTTATCTTTCATCAAATAATAATTTTCTCTGAATATAAGTGCAGTCAATCAGAATAAAAAGGCTTGTACACAAAAGGAGGAAAACGTTACCAACATATGAAATACAGAAAAAGAATCTGAATGGTTCTGAATTCATATTTTCATTTCCTTAAGTAAAAAGCCCAAGAAAACTTATAAATACCACTACTCACCTTGGGTGGCTGCTGAACTCCTACCCAGCTTCTCTCTCCTTCAGTGGGACAGGGAGACGAAATAAGATGAAAAAGTTCCCTAAGTCAAAACAGCTGCATTTACCAATCAAGTTGAAGGCTTAAAAAATAATTAACCAACATTTGGGAGCAGGAAGCATGAGAGGTGAGAAAGGAAGGACAAGACAAAATGCTAACAATGAGATTCTGACTTCCCTGAAAGACACACAGAAATTCCCTGGTGGTACAGGGCTCCCTGCTGTCTCTGGCTGAAGTGGTGTCATGTCAGGCAGCTGAAATCCTCAAATCTGGGAGGAAGGAGCTGGAGCTGCTGCAGCCAGCCCAGAGGAGGCTCCAGGATGAGCAGAGGGATGCAGCAGCTCTGCTGGCAGGAAAAGATGGGAGATGTGGGGTTGTTCACATTGGAAAAGAAGAAAGCTTCAGGGTGAGCTGATTGCAGCCTTCCAGTGCTTGAAGGGACCCTGCAGGATAGATGGAGAAAGAATTTTACAAGGGGCCAGAGCTACAGGACAAAATGGGGAAAGGCTGCAAACTGACAGAGACTAGGTTTAGATTACCTGCTTCATGTATTAGGAAAAAATTCTTCCCTGGGAGGGTGGGGAGTCCCTGGCTGCCCAAAGCAGCTGTGGCTGCTCCATCCTTAGAAGTGTCCCAGGCCAGGTTGGATGGGGCTTGGAGCAATTTGGGACAGTGGAAATTGTCCCTGCCCATAGCAGTGGTTTGGAAAAGAAAAGATTTTAAGTTCCTTCCAACCTAAACCACTCTCTGACTCTGGGAACTTAGGCTACTGAAGATACAAGGAGGACTTTGCCATGGCATTGTTCTGAAACACCTTTAGGAATCTTTGCTCAGAAATGTCACCTCTTTTCTCAGCTTTCCCTGATCAACAAGACAGGCTGTCAGATCTGCAGGGGAGATGTGGAGATACTGTTCATGGGCACCTCAATGTCTTTGGGCAATTCCTAGCCTGGGGCAGTGCACACATCACAGTCATGGTGTTTAGCAGAGTTATTAGGGGATTTCAGACAGGGGAAAATCCTTCAACACAAAGGACCATGGGTTAGGACTGCAGCTTGTGTCATTTATACGTTACCAGAGATTCACCTGTAAAATAGAGCTGTGCTATGTTTTCATCTTCAGTGCTTTCCCTTTGAGATGAAGGGTTGAGCAACTCATTCAACAAACAGTGAAATCACTTCCCATGCTTTCCAGCCTGCCTTTTTCCTTCAACTTTTGGCTTTGTAGGGGAATTAGAAAACTTAAACTAGATTTCTGTGCCTTATAGTGAAACAGCTGTCACTGAAGTCATGGAAAGTTGTGCTCAGCATATCTCAATCTAGCATTTAAGGAGGCCAATCCCTGCCAAACATATGCCCTGCAGGAAACGATGCCAAAATTCCAGTTGTTCTCTGTGAATATGCTGGAAACCAGCAGGGACTACAGGGATGCAGCCGTGCTGTGGTGGAAATCATCCCATGAGGGAGTTTGGGCACAGCCCTCAGGCTGGAGTTACTTCAGGTGACCACAGCTGATGGTCACAAGGAGGTGAATGGATGGTCACCAGTTGATGGGTTGGTCTTGTGAAGGTTCTTTGGGTCTTGGTGGGAGAGAAGAGGTGGGTTCTCTCTTATTGTTGCTGTGAAGCTGGTCCATTGAATGGGTGACATCTTCTTGGAGGAAAAAGATGGGTCACTGTAAGAGCTGCTACTGACAGGGTGTCCAAATCAACCCTGACCATCTCCCTTGCTTCTCTGGTCAGTGCTTCACAATTGCAGCCACCCCTAAAACAAAAACCAAATACAAGGGATCCTTCCCCTTGTACTCACCACAAATGTGTCAAAAGATTCTCTCCTTGCTCTGCCTTCCCTACCTTGCAGATAACTGGTATTTAAAACCTATCCAATATTAGGGTTGTATCCTAAATATCTTTGGGTGTCTGGATAGATGTAATTTTTAAAAGAATTGTGTAAAACCCCACGTGGAGGAGGTTGTTGTGTAGGAGACACATATGAGGTACTAGAACCAGAAGGGCAGTTTCAAATATTTTTTTAACAACAAAAGTCCAACTGTACTGAAAATGACCTTATTGTTTCCAGTTTGTTTGTGTGTACAAACATAATTAGAAAATCAGAGAGCATTTCCACTTAGGGTGGGGGTCTAAGGAATTTTCAAGTGATGTGGTCACTCTTGCGGGGGAGTGGGAGAGAAGGCTGTGTATTAAATATGGTGTCTTTTAGTTCTCAGCTCAGTGGTTGAGTGAGAACTTGCCTTTCTCACCCCTCTGCTGATACTGAGAGGGAACAGCAGCAGTCACCCAAGAACGAGACTGTTGGAAACTTAAATTCTGAGTGGGACAGGTGTTGACAAGACACGATATTGATGTAGCCCTGTGCCCTGCAACAAGATGTCTGTGTGGAAGTCTTTAATGATGAATTTCTTGGGAAGTGTCAGTGCTCTTCCTCAAGTCTTTCAAAGTAGGCAAAACACCAAATGGAGAAAAAAAATAAAGGGAGGAGAAATAGATGTCAAAAGTACAGAGTAACGCTTGTAATATGATAACAGTTTGGCTAGATTTGTACAGAAGAATGAGAAAAAAATCAAGGCTGATTAAAAGATATTATTTATCATTAGTGATGTTTCCAGTATTGGGAGTGGCTGGAAATATGAGTAAATGTTTTCAAAGCTGTTTTGTCTCATACTGTTGATAGTGCCTGCAAAGATTTTGCATATATGAGTTTTCCTTTCTCTGTAGCTGCAGGTATCTCTGACACTGGATCTGCACCATCCTGCAGGGATCCTGGATGTTTGGGGCTGCTCAGGCCTGCCACAGTGGCAGAGGTAACCATGAGCACCTCAAAATCATCACTTCTCAGGAGGGTGACTGCTTGAATTGCTGTAATTGCTGTTTTTCTTTGCAGAAAAGGCCAAAAGCACAGAGAGAATGGGCTGAGAAGCACAGTCCAGCACAGAAGGTGCCTTCTGAGCCAAGTTATCTGCAGGGAGTTCAGGCACAGCACATTCTTTCCAAAGAAGGACCTCTGCAAAATCCTTGACAAAATCCTCGCCTGAGAAAGCTTCCCACTGGAGTATCAAGCCTGCTGCTCCTGCTTAGGGTGAGAAATTCCCTGGTCATCCAGCACCAGCAGTGCTTTGGAGCCAGACCCAGCCACCCCAGCTTGCCACGGTGTCCTCCCAGGTGTGCACTGACCCCAGGAGCAGGGTCAGTGCTGCATCGTGGGGACACCTCACCAGCCTGAGGATGTCCATCTGGGTTTGCTGGCTGCTGGTGGGGTGCAGAACGTGGGTTGGAGATTTGGCTCCCTCCAGGTTGGGCTGGAGGCAGCAGGGTGGACTCTGGACCCTGCAGCCCCACTGACAGTGCTGGGTCAGCTCCACAAACCATGTTCCACAAACTGCAACTCCACAGAGCAGGTTCACACCTCTGCTACCTCAAACACAGAAATCTTCCTCTGTTCCTGCTGGTTGGCAGGCTCCAGGGCGCTGCTGACAGTTTTGTTTCTCTGGCAGCAGCTGGCTGGTGGGCACAGGTTTGGGCAGAGCCCTGCTGGGGACAGCTGGTCTGAGAGAGGGCAAATAAAGGTTATTTTTTGGTTATTGCCTGCCTTGAGCCATCTTGAGGGGGTGACAACCAGCCTGTGCCCCTCTGGGGGGACACAGGTGAGGTCAGCATGACACCTGCAGTCCTCCATAATTCTCATGCCTCAGTTTCCCTGGTGTGGTGCCAGGGCACTCTCACTGACTTTTCTTTAGAAAAGACGAATAAAAAATGCTAACAATCATGTTTTAGATGTTATGTGGAGCTGGAGGTGGAAAGCTGTTCAATAGCACATGGCAGCGGAGAAGTTTCACAACAAAATCAGGGAAAGGGAGGGGAGTGGGGCAGTTTTTGTGTATCAGCAGTTTCGATCTATTTTGATATTAATAGTTTGGAACCACTCTTTCTTATTATTATAACTGGCATCATTTATTGCTATCTGATTAAATTAATGAAGAGCCTGCTGGGTCCTGACTTGGAGCAGGTGTTCCACGTCCTCCCCCTTGGCAGGCAGTACCTGTGCTTAGCTCCAGGCCCCTCTGCAGCCTCTTGGACAGCAAAGGTCTGCTGGGATTCACTCTGCTCCCCTGCAGGTGCACGGGCTGGTGCTTTATCTCTGACCAGATATATCTATCACCTGTGGATGCAGGAAGGGCGATGAAGGGACAGTGGTACCACTGTGGGGAAAATCTGCTTCTAAATCAGCCCTCTAGGGGATGTTTAGTCTCATGGCTCTTGCCTAAAATATTGCTGGTCATAAATGGTGCCTCTTGTCCCATCTCATCAGCCTCCCAGCACTGTCCTGAGACCAGCTTGGCACAGCTCAGTGCCCATTCTGAGGAGCCCTGAGGCATTTCTTCTGCTTTCTTAGTTCTTTTTTAATCTGCCACAAATTAAATTTGAATTGGTGAAACACAGGAAAAAGAGGTAGCACCACCTCACCAACCCCCACCACGCCCCAAAAACTGTGGAGGCATCTGTGAGTACATCCCACAAAGCAGTGGCACTCGCTCTGCCTGCAGCCTGATGCTGCCAGGGAGCCGAAGGGAATATCCCATCACTTCCTGCTGGCTTTGGCAGCCACGGCACAGGCAGCAGGAGTTCAGACCTGTTCAGCAGCAGCACGGAGAGCCCACAAGTCTGGTGAGCTGGCCAAAGATGTTTCCCAGGCCCAGGAGGCGTTTCCAAGGAGTGCTTTGTGTCGAGACAGAAAACAGTGCCACCGCTGTGGCCATGAGGTGGGCGCCCAACGAGCTGTATGTCTGTGTGTAAAATTTCAGAGGACTGAAGGAAAAAAGGCAGAAGGTGATTGGCAAGGCTGTAGTACGGATGAGTAACAATAGGAGCTGAGCAGAACACTGTCTGGAACAGATCCAGACACCAGCAACGGGAAACAGGAGTATCAGGACATTGTTTAATGCTCATCCATCCCAGTACCTGGGAAGGAGGAAGGTTTCACTGAGGACATATTTTGTAGGATAGTTAGAACAGAACCAGCCTGGGGGATTCAGTCTCTCTGCAAACCTCCAGTGTTCCCAGAGGTTTGCAGATGCTGCTGTCAGCCTTTGCCTTTGCACTCAGCTTTGTCCCACTGCCCAAGACAGATGTGCATGCTGAGACCTTGCAGCATTTGCAAGCCTTTGTTTACGTGTACTCCAAGCTTTAAGCACTTGCAATTTTGTGGCCTGCCCCACACACCCTAAAAACTTGTCTTTAGCAGTTATCTCTGGACTTGAAACTCCTGTGAAAACAAAAACAACTGGTTTTGGCTGCTCCGCCAAGCAGTGTCTCTCCACAAAAAGGAGACTGATTTTTTCTCTCTGGGTATAGTAAAAGGTTACAACAATATTTAGTTTGAACTTTCCTGAGATCAGGCATTTATTGTCGCTTACTCTCCCAGCATGTGCGTGTGTACATGGAAAGTACCTTGAAAGTGAGTCAGCATTACTCAAAGTGAATCACTGGTCACTGCTTCTCTGGGACGTTCATTCAGTGTTGCATGCAAGAGTTCTCTCCCTTCCAAGCCAGGATGGGATTATTTGTGCTTCTTCCAGGCTGCTGTAGACATTAAGGCACTGGTTTAGAAACTAAACAAGGGACTATCTCATACACACTGAGGCCAGCCTTGATGGTGGACCACTACTCCAGCCGTAAAAGAGGAATATAAACATTGTTTTAGTCTCCTCTCCAAAACAAGAGGCTTGTCTCCATCTGCTCTTGCCCACAGCATCACAGACATATTTGCTGCTTCGTGGAGCAGCAGCATCTCTGGGGAGCAGCAGCAGAAGTGTCAGAGCTCTGGCTCTCCCCCTGCCTTTAGGTCAGGCACTCCAATTTCCAGGCCTTTTAAACTGAATTTGAAGGGCACCTAAGAGGCAGAGAGGAAAGAGAAAGATTTGCATAGCAAGGGTATTTGAGAAGCAGATTTAATCTCTTACCTGCTGTTTACTTCAGATTCAGTTCTCAGGGCACATCCTAGTATGCATGGGTAGATTTCTGATCCTCTAGATAAATTGTTCTTGTCAGGAATTATTTCAGAGCCTGTATTTTCTCTAAGAGCCATTTTACCCAGTTCATCCCACGGGCACAGGAGCTGCGAGCCCTTATTTCTAAGAGCTGCCCGCAGCAATGGGGGAGGCGTTTTAACCCCATTTCAATAAACCACAGCCTTTCATTTCCATCAGATACCAACTCCCACAGCAAGCTCTTGGTGAGGATCTGTGTCTTCTTTTCACAAGTCTTCTCCCTCTTCAAGGAGTGGTGACATGTTTGCAACCAGTAATGCTACAGCATCTCTCCCTCAGCTCTGGTACCCTCCCAAACACAGCCAGGCTGTTTTTTGTCTGCCATCCAGACAAAAACACCTCATTTGTCTCCAGAGGGAGGCTGGAGTGTGGTACCTCAACCATGGGGAAGGAAGGAGGCCATGTCTTGCCTCACCCACGAGGCTTCTGGGTCTCCCAGGACCTGATCTAGGTGGAAGTGTCTCCTTGGTGCTGCCTCTCTGTCACTGTGACAGAACCCAGCTCTTCCTGAGATAAAGTGTATTTCCAAGGACATAGCTGTTGCAGTCTTCCTCCTCTGGCCTCAGAGCCCATCTGTGATGGCAGTGCTGACCTTGGGATGAAGCTGCCTTGTACCTCGTGCTGTTTTCCCTCAAACAGAAGCGTGAAGGAGCCCTTGGTTCGCCCTGTCAGACAGAAGTGACCCTACTTCATGGAGAGCAGGCGAAAAGCATGAGGTTTTGTGTGCTTTCAGTTTCTCCAAGCAGTTCCACAGTCAGTATGAACGCAGGAAAACACATTTGTGCTCAGTGTGTGCTGAAGGGAAGGTGTGAATGTAGGTCTGGAGCACCAGCTCTGGTGCCAGGACAGAGGCCATGGGCTGCTTCCTCCAGCTCAGCCTCAGTGTCTCCACTGCGCTGTCCTCTGCCTCAAGATGAATGGGACAGATGACAAGTGTGGTGGTGGACAGTGCCTCCCCATCACCAACTACTTAAATCAAGTGTATTAAATCATCCCTGAGATTTCCACTCCTTTAAAGGTGGATGCAGCTAAGGATGGAGCCAGGGAGTTGGAGGGAGGATTCAGCTGAGGCTGGATGAGGTGCATGGTGAGCAGGACCATCCTCACGAGCTGGGCTGTTTCTTTTTTGATGTCTTTGGGCTGTTTCTTTCCTTGTTGCTCCCAAAAAGAGGGTCTTGGGCTCACTCAAAGGGCTGGAGTGGTTCCCTGTTCTCCATGCCAGTGGAAGAGGGAGAGGCACCCAGGGAGGGCAAGGGAGTGGCTTGGCTGGAAAAGAAAAAATAGAGAGAGGATAGCAAATAGTTAAAAGCAAGGATGAGAAGCTAAAGCTGGCATTTACAAATGACTTGGCATTTTGTCCCTGCTGGATGCGGTAACTGACACAGAGTTTCCAGCAGCCTCACGTGTCCCAAGGAGAGTGGTGAATATGCCCAAGATGCCTGTTGCTTTAGTCACTTCACTTCTGGAGAAAAGACAACATCCTTTAAAAAAGGTTTTTTTGTTGTTGTTGTTGTTGGGGGTTTTTTTCAGGTTTTTTTTTTGTTTTGTTTTGTTTTGGTGGGTTTTTCTTTGTTTGTTCTTTTATCTTTTTTTAACTTTCTTTTTAAAGGAACTGATTCCGTTCAAGCTGTGAAGGGGCATCACTGGAGTGATGTTGGGACAGCATCTCTGTGCTGTGTGGAAGAAGGCAAGGAGTAGATTGGAGGCCATAGTCTTTAACCTTTGGAAATTCAGTGTGCAGATAAGTTGTTGAAAAATTTATATTCCTGGGTTTGCCTACAGTGTGGTATCAGGCACTATTTTCTCTCGTGTTTTGATGAAGGGAAAAAACCCCTGCTTTTGGAAGAAACAGCAACTCCATCATCACCAGTACAGGATCATCCTGGACACTGTGTTTCCATGTAATGAAATTGCATGAAATTGCTTCCTCCACACACACTGATTGCAAAATTCCTTGGATGCAAAGGCAGCCACAAACTTAACAGTCCAGAAATTTTGTCAGCTGAGGCTGTGAGGGCAGAGAAAGCCAGAAATCCAGATGACCTTTTAAAGGTGAAAGTGTGGGAGGAGGCGCTGAGAAAGTCTGTGCTTGGTCCACCTGGGAATAGGTTTAAATTACATTACAGCACAAGCCTATAAGTCAACCTGAAAGCCAGGTACCTATACCCCATTTGGAATCAGGTTTGTAAAGGCTGAGAAGTAAAGAGAAAGTTAAACCAACCACAGAACAATAATTTTGTGGCACAGGATCCCACACAGTCTTTGACAGCCATCCAGGCTTAAACCTTCCGAGGAGGTGGGTGCAGATTTTAGAGAATAGGCTCTCCACTGAATTTTTCCCCTGTGCAATCCTCTTAAAAAGTTAATTTACTACTCTCTTGTCAACCTTTTTAATGCCATGCCATTAGATAAGTAAGAATTCTTTCAATTTTTAGCCAATACTAGTCGCTAAACTTTTTTTTTTAATATTATCTTACATATTTCCTTCAGATTTTCTTTCCTTCCAGTGAGTAGAAAACCAGATAGATGCTTGACCACTAACATTTTTGCTATAAAATGTTATCAAATGTTGCTGCCAGCTCCCAAATCTTAACATTCCTGAGGTCAACTTCACTAGGTCATGAGATGATGGACAACTCATATGTTTTCCAGTGCTTCCAAGATCCATTTTTAAATGCAGTGAAAGCAACAAAAATTCACACTGTATCTCCCTATGAGATAGTCCACAGAGCGATACATCTTCCTGGTGCTTTTTTTTCACTTGCTGTGAAGTTGCATCAATGACATTGCAATGGTTTCTCAAGGTTCTGATTGGGAATCTGGAAGCTGATGACAACTTTGTGTTGCTTTGCTTGGCTTGTTTCTCTCTCTGGTTTTCCAGCATTTCTCCAGCAGAGTAATTCTACAGCATTTGCAGTCATGTTCAGAATACACAGCATTGTTGATATAAGAACTGACAAAAGATTTTTTTTTCCCCGTCAGACGAAACCATTTAAAGCTTTTGCAGTTTTCTTAGTAAGATCATTATTATTTTCCTTTCCTCTCTCCCATTTTTTTTTAATTTGAAGACAGACAAAAGAGAATATGGTTATGTTTGTTTGCTTTACATTTCTGGCCAAAAAGGATCAACAAATATTATTGAAACTCTCCTTATTTTAGAAGTCCTGTGTACAACACTAGAAAGGAGCTGTTATTTACCTTTGTAATGGAAATTTCTTGTACACCCATATTTCCAGTAGGCTGATTAAGAGAGGTACAGAAGAATAGTGCAGTTGCCCAACCAACAAAGTTCAAACACTACAAAATGCATATAACAGTAAGGTATGGGCAAGCCACAGATTTACACAGCAGCACAGCCAGATCATCTGTTTGGCTTTGCATTTATTTTTTTTCCTAGCAGCTCCCAACATTTGGTTTGTTTTTTTGGCTGCTGCCGAGCACCGAGCTGACATTTTCGGAAAATCACCATTTGCTGCTCCCAGGCCTCTCTGTGATTCTTCCCTGCTTTTCTCACTGCCTTGAGGAGCTCTGTGTCTCCCAGAAACCTTTACCTGCTCGCTCACCTCCTGTTTTCCAGGTCAGTTGTGGATGTGTGGATGAGCACAGGTCGCTGTAGGGGGGGATAACCTTTGCTGGAATTGGCCATTTTCCCAGTCCTTCTGCTTCCTTTTTATGAAATAGCCATACCTGTCAAGACTATCCCAACTGTATCATGGTTGCTTAGAGGCCTCAGGTGAAGGGATTTGTCAGGAGCTGTAAGAAATCCAAGCAGATGATATCGTGTGTGAGACCCTTGTGCAAATGTTTGTTCATCTCTTCAAAGGCCTCTAAGAGGCTTTTCTTTACAGAAGTCATGCTAACAATCATCTCAACTAGATTTTATTTATCCAGGTGCCCTCTGGTTCTGTGCTTTAATGTAATCACTGAGTTTTGGTATTGTTAACAGGCCTGTAGTTTCCTACAGTCTTTAAAAAATTAAAGTAAAAAATCAACCTTCTGTTCTCCAGTACCAAAAGTGTTTGAAGTGAGAGGTTACATATGCTGGTCATAATTCAGCTGTTCATCCTTTGTGTTTCTTGGTGAATGCCCACTGCCCGTTAATTTCATCCGCCTGTGCTGTAAATTGTCTCACAGCAACTTCAGTCTTGGAGAGATGCTCTGGTGAGTGCCCCTTTCGCTCCTTCCTTCTTCCCCAGAAAAACTGAGTTTTCTGGAGGGCAAAACCCCAGTTTTCAGCAGTCTGTGGTGGTGCACGGGACTCGTTCACCCTCCACACTCTCCCCTGAGCTCAGCTGTCAGTCAGACCTGGTGACTCTGCTGAGCTTTCTGCTCCTCATCATGCAGAAAGAGGATGTAATAAATCACTGGAGACCTTTTGATGATTTGTCTTTTCTGTTGGCATTTCTTCCTTTTGTGCCGCAGTTAATTTCCCCCTTTACATTCTTTTCCTGGAAACAGTTTCAGCATTTTGTATTCCTGATTCTTTTCTTTTTAATCACATTGACTTCTTCACTCTCCCTATTCTTTTGCAGGGCTTTAGATACAGCTGAATAAACTGATAAATGTGACAGTGAGGCTGAAAGGGACATGAGCAAGCTCAGCCAAATAAGAGGCTTAAAGGCAAAACATAAACTCCTGCTTATGTTTTTTGTTTTTTGGTTGCTTTTTTTTTTTTCCCCATGCTCCCCATCAAAAATAAACAAACAACAACAAATAAAATTTGAAAAATCTTCTTTTTTTCCAGAGATAGATGCTTACAAATATAATGTCTTTATTTCAGCCAAGTGCATTTCTGTTCTTCAGCAAGCAGGTCTGGGCTAAGGAGGAAAGGGCCCCCCTTCAGTGAAGTAATGATGATAGAATCGAGTTCTGATTTGCTTTGTGAATATCTTGGTTTATGGCTGTAATTTAGTGCTTCCCTTCTCTTCCATTCCCCCGTTTTTCCCAGAGTTCAGCCCGGTAGGGGGGGAGCTGGGATTGCCCAGCTGTTGCCACTCTGTGTCACTGATGGTCCTTGCAGAGGCTGGCAGAAATATTACTTATTTTAATGATATTGCCTGGATCCATTCCAAGTGAGGCTGCTACTGTAAGACCTGGAGGCATTTTTTTATCCCTCCCCACTCCTTGGCTCAGGTCTGCATTGTTTGCCAGAATTTCATTAGAGGGAAATCCTCTAAATCAAAGAATGACCCAAAGAGCTTAACTGACTTTGGAAATGGCTTCATGATGGAAATGGGGGCAGTACCAAAGCATTTCTGTTTGGACAAAACAGTCATAAAGTTAAAATGCTGGTAGTCAAAAATTACTGGGCACCTAATTTCTGCATATACTTAATATGCTAAAACCACCTTTTTACTTTAGCTGTCTTCACTATGCTGATATACTCCAGATTTCTTTCACTCCCACATTGTCTTGTCTTTTTTAGATGGAAACACAAAAAGTGTTTAATACAAAAGTAATTGCTATCCCAAAGCAATTTCCCACAGAAAAGTGATTTTTTTTCTTGTACCAGAAAGGGGGTTTACACCTTTTCTCTCCTCCAAATTTTTAAAACAATAGCTTTGATGTGAACACAGAAGTCTGAGGAAAATCTAAAATAAGTCTCTGACTTTTTAATTCCTTTCTTCCCACCTTGCTCCCCTATTTTCCTTCATTTTCCAGCCCAGAGGGAGACAGGAGTGTGAGTTACAGAGAAACACATCAAATTAAGTGCTCTCCCTGAAAATGAAGGCTGGTAAATTCCTAAAGTCCTCACCTGGAGGGTATCTGTGGACACTGTAGGGAAAATATTTTTGAAATCCTGATCAATACGTTAAATAAAATCCTGATTTAATACTTTAATACTTCATGCTGATTCTTTCTTGAGTAGAAACAACACAAAATGCACATAGGTCTTATTTCATTACTTCAGCTTTGATAATTTGCGCTGATTTATCGCCGTAAGCGTTGTGTGCTTTGAGGATGCTGATGGACAAGAGGATGGAGCAGAGACCAGCGCTGCTGAGTGCCACCAGCCCTGGCACTGCTGTTTAAGCAGCACAGGGGCTGGACCAGCCTTGGTGAAGTGCAGCCCTGAGCAGAAGGGCTGGCCTGCTGCCCAGAGCACGACAGTGAAGGCTGAGCCACTCTCACACTCCTCCCTGGCCTGACTTCGCACATGCAAAACCACCCTGGGCTGGTTCCAAAAGGGAGATTCTGGATGAGCAGAGTTTCTAACATCCCCTGCCATGTCCTGGGGCTGGGGCAGCTCTGGAGATCTTTGCTGGCCACCACCACAGGCCCAGGGGTGAATTCTTGACTGCCTGGACTTATCCTGCAGCACTGCAGGAATAGCCCCTCGTAGTTAGGTGCTGTGTGCCAGTTCCATGGGCTCACATCCTCTCCCCAGGGCTTCCAGGAATCCCATGGGCCCACATTTTCTCCCTAATTCTTCCAGGAATACCTGGTTAAATGGGTCCACTTTTTTTTTTTTTGTCTTTTTTTTTTTTTTTTTTTTTTTTTTGTCTCCAAGGCTTCCAGGAGTCCCTGGTTCCAATGGATCCACATTTTCTCCCCAAGGCTTCGAAGAATCCCTGGTCCCATGGTTCCACGTTTTCTGCTTAAGGCTTGCAGGGATCCCTTGTTCCTGCAAGGAATACTAAAAAAAAAAAAAAAAACCAAAAAAACCCAACCAAACAAAAAAAAAAACACCAAAAAAACCCACCAAAAACCAAACAGCAACAACAACAACAAAACAAACAACAACAACAACAAAAACAAAACAAAACAGAATAAAAAAACCCACAAAAAACCAAAAAGAAACAAACAAAAAAAACCCCCCAAAAAACCCAAAACAAAACAAAACAAAACAAAACCCTCTTTTTTGATCAACAAACCATTTGGAAAGCAATGTCACTTTTGCACCACTTTCACATGATCTGCCTCTAAATTCTGGGACTGTCAGGTGGAACTGAACCATGGTAAGTCAGGATGGTGATGGTGTCTTTCTTGTGTTTGCTGGTCATTTAGAAGTGTCAAGCCAGCACATTACCATGCTTTTGTGCTGGATAAGGAAAAAATAAGTGTTATGTTCAGAGATCTTTTCTCATCTTGCCAATATTTTGTAGGAAGACCTGTTTGTAGGACCCAGCTTCTGTACAGTTAATTCTTTTCAAGAAATAGGAGGTTTCAATAATCGCTGATTCCATTTTACAATATGAAATCTTCCTCTTCTCCTTCTTCCCCTGTTGTTTGATTCTTTACAATTGAAATGCAACTTTTTATTTTCTCCTTCCACTATGAAAGGTCAAAGCCCAAACCTCTTAGTGACTTGGAAGCCACATGCATGAGGAAAATGAAATGTAACAAAGGATAATATAAAAGTTTCTGTTGAGAGGTGATGGTAGGGGAAACTTACATGCAAGATCAGGAAGCACTGACCTCTTGAATGAGTTAATTGCAGGTACAAGTTTTATGAGCACTGGAAGTGTCACACTGTCCCCTGATAAATCCAGAAGTGATCCAGTCTCAGAACCCTGCTTTTACAAGAGGTGTGTGCTGTGAAATCCCAGGATCCCAGTGAGTGCAGCTGGCTTGGAGCAGTGTTTGTGCTCACAAGCAGAATGTCACAGTCTTTCTCCAGCCAAAATGTGGGTGCACCTCAGAGCCTCCTGTCCTGTCTAGGCTTTAGTTTATCGTGTCTTGGTATGGAAGAGCACCTGTGCCTTTGAAGCATTCAGAAACAAAAAATTACTCAGACCCTCAGGTTTTAATTTAGAGAGCTATTAATAGATACATAGTACTTATTTTGCAGATTCCTTTAATAAGAATAAATACGTGAGGGTGACCTACAGTGTTTTGGGTTCTCTCAGACCTCCTTGGTTCTGTTGATCATTCTTTACTTCCTTCTTTTTTTCCTCTGCTTCCTTCTCCTTGCTTTTAATGTTTCCTGTGAACAATTCAACGTTTAAATAAGAGACTGTATCATCTTTGCTTGACTTGGCTTAGTCTGAAGCCTCTGCCATCTCTTAATTAGATTTTTTTTTTTTTTTTTGCCTGGGGGAGGGGTGATGGTGAGAGAACACATGGAACCACAGAACCAGAGAAAGTGTTCTGTGATTAACTGTGCCACAAGGAAAACAAGGATTTTTCAGTTCTGATTTTTCCTTCCTTTTGCCCTAGAGCTGTCTATGCAGGGCAGGAGGTGCTGAGAGCTGAGCTGTGCTTAGGGAAACAACTCTGCAGTGCTTCTCCTTTGGGGAGATGCTTTTGCTTTCCTTTTCCATCTTCCCCAGTTCAGGTGGGCAGCATACAGCCTGGGAAGGAGCAGAGAGAAGGGGAAGCCTCCCCAGTTCACTGTGGCAATCTCCTCCTCCTTTGGTTTCATGCAGGATGTGCAGCACGCTGGACCCCCCTCTGTCTTTCTGACACCTCTCCAAGGCCTCTTCACTATCAGATCTGAACATGAGCATGATATTCCCTTCTGTTGTCTTCACAGTGTTCCTTTAAAGCCAGTACAAACATACTCTTCAGTTCTAATAACCACAGATTATCTTTGTGAGCAATTACTTTTATCAGCATTTGATGGAGAGGGGGCTCATGATGGGAAGAAAACTGTGTTTCAACACCAGTTCCTCTCCAACCTCCATAACCTTTATAATTTTCTGCCAGCTGCCATTTAATTTTCAAGTAAGTTGGCTCTTCTTTATGATCAAAGTCTTAGGCATTTTGAATTATGAAATCACAAAGTTATCTGACAATGAAAATCTGTAATACATTAGGCCCGTGGAAACATAGATTAAAACCAGTCCCTGCCTTGGAGATGTGGCACTTCCCTCTGCAAGGACTCAACTTAGAGGGGAGATGAAGTCCCCAGGTGATCCAGGTGGGATCCATGGGTGTGTGTGGACATGGACATCCCTGGATGCTCTGCCCCTGAGGAAGTGAGTACCCAAAAACCTGCAAGAAATGGCTCATTCAAGAGATTTTGTTGTTGCAGAGCTGGAAGGGTAAGTAAAGCTGAATGTGATCTTGCCTCAGTTGTTTTTTAAGGCAGAATGCCTTCAAAGCAGCATAACACTTTCTCATAAATATAGTGCAGTAAATCCTTCCCTCAAAAAGGGTTCCCATATCCACATTTCAGTCCCAAGGGTGATGTTTTCTATGATGTAAAACTTTTTCTCTCCTATGAGGTTCCCCACATGTCTGATCTGTGATCCTACTTGCTCACAAAGGACACTTGTGGCATTGTGAAAAAAAGAAGATTTTGCCTGAGAATCATCACTACTTGCAGCAATGGCTGTTCTGTGTTTGAATCTGCCTGTCCTCCTAAGATGTGTTTGCCAAAGAGAAGATTTTATATGTGTGGAGGGAGTATTGGGGTTGTAACTTCCTGGCACTCAGATTTGCTGGCAGGTCTAAGAAAAAACACCCGTGTGTTTTCACATCGTGAAAGGCATGTGGAAAAAGCTTTGCAATCAATTTTTGTGCACAGAGAAAATGATGGTTAAAAGCAGCAACCCCAGATGATCAGAAATGCTCAATGGATAAAGAACTCACGGTCTGATTTAGTTTTTATCTGTGCTAGAGGGATTATTTTTATTTTTTCTTTTTTATGTTGCTTGCCTGGTTGTTTTTATTTTTTTCTTCTTGAAGGAACTGTATAGGTTTTTGCTTCTGGCAAAGAGAAAAAAGGTACCATAGGGTTCAAATTATTTCGTGCACTTGGAAAAAAGTTTGTTCTGTCAGAGGTAGGAAAAGATATGAAGTGCAAGCAAATCTCTGCCTGTATTTACATATTTTAAAAACTAGAGCCAAGTGTGATTAGAGTCTGAATGAAACAGAATCCTTGTAAGGCCTTTTTTAAAAATTTTTTTCTCTGCTGAGAATGAAAGTAGAAGGGTAAGTGATTTGTTTCAAGATAATTAGGGCAATATAATCAGAGTTATGCTGGATGTGGGAGTCTGAAGGGAAGATCAAAGTGGTCAGGATACTCCAGAAAGGCCCATCAGGATGGTCTTTGCACCAGAGAAATTGCAAAGACAGGCACAGCACCTGGAGGAAGGATTAAGCTTTCACTCTCTGACTCATCACTTCTTGTCAGAAATGGTGATCTCTCTGCCAGGTGGAGAAAATAGGAGGAAGCTCTGCTCAGTCATCTGTCTAAGGACTGGTGGAAGATGATGATGGGAAAAGAGTCATCATAAAGACATTGTTCTCCATGAAAAAATGAGAGACAGCAAGCTCCAAGTGCCACGTGTGACATTCCTACAGACAGGAGCTGATTTTTCCTGTCATGTCCTTACTGCTGGTCTGATCCTCTCGTTGTTCTTTGGCATTGTGCCATTCCTCTTCAAATATTTTCATAAGCAACATATTAGGAAATGCCATTCTTTGAGATATGTATCTCTCTGCATGGGTTAAATAATTGACTTTTTGTTTTAGGCAAGCTCTGAATGCATGTTTAATAAATGCTCATTTTACTAGGAATTATCTGCAGCAATTTTAGAACAATCTTCCACAGTTCTTAAGGGTATCAAATATATTTTACAATACATGTATGGGCACCATTAATTTCACATAACTTTAAATATCCCTGCCTGGAAATTGTTGGACTATTTTCCTTTCAGTGAATTTTCCCATTAAGATTTTTCAGAACAGCCATCTCAGCCTAAGAAAGGCATTTGGAATGGGATCTTCCAAATGAGTTGGCCACAGGAGGTTCTGTGACAGAATAATGTTGGTAGGTGTGATTTTGGTGTGTTGTGCCTGTCTCATTCAGAAAGGGGAGAAGAAAGCAGGAAATTTCCATTCAGTCATCATCTTGCTGTACGATATCTTTTCCTTGCTTTTTACACTCCAACATATTTTCTTTTTTTTTTCAAAAAAAAAAAAAAAAAGAGATAATTGCATAAAAAGGATAGAAACTGACATGTTTTCATGAGGAAAACAGTTTTAAATAATCTCTTCTACTCTTATTCCAGAGATCATTCTATTGACATAAGAGAATGGTGAGACAAAAACAAATTTAACCTGAAATGGACAGATGCAATATAAAATGAGATTTTCATTTTGTAGTCGCCCTGTAGACAATAGGAGAATTATAAAATGTATTGTTTGCCCATTTTACAACCTCTGCCTTTGCTAGAGATGTGTGTCATCTTTCTTACTTAATTTGTGAGCCTTGCTTGGAAATCCAGCACTTGTTACTTTGCAGACCTGTCTGAGGTACCCAGTGTGCTGTGAAATAATAAAGGTGTTGGGGCAGTCCCTCCTCCTGCCCAGGCTGCACCCTGTGGCAGTTTGTGTGGCAGTTCTTGTGAGAAATGTGTTGAAGTGGCAATGCCACCCTTTTACACTTAAAAGACAGATCAAAATCTCTGCCACTGAAGAACTTTCTCAGAGAGGTGTCTTTCACTGCTGTGTTTTCTGTGCAAACAATACCTGCGAGTAGCATAACCCAAGTTACCTGAATCTTATTTACAGCAAGGACTTGTCCTTATCCAAAATGTTGCTGATATTAAACCTGCCAGCCCCTTCGAGGTGTTAATAAAACAGTGTTGGGGTAAAAAAAATGGGCCAGGATTGTTAACCCTGATTTTAGGGGGCAAAGTGCTCTTGTATCTGTGAAATCCACTTTTTTAAAATCAGTATTTATCCAAGGAATTTCTTCTGATATGAATCTTTAAGCAGTGTCCCTTCCACTGTTCCCAGCCCCAGTGATAAACTGTTGGGGCAGAACTTTATATCCTTCCTGCGAGGCACATACAGGATTTCCCTTTTCAGTTTCCTTTGTGTTTAAGAAGTTTCAACAGTGTCAGGAGGGTTTCATGCCAAAGCAAATCCATGCCCATCAAGATCCAATCTCACACACTGTTTGTTTATTTGTTTCCCTGCAGGAAAATTTTCCTCCAGGAAGATTTTCCTGCCAATGTACCTGGCCTGTGAGAGCTCAGGGGTGAGCAGAAGGGATCACAGGAATCCACAGTGGGAACGAGGCAATCCCTTCTCAGGGACACCACTGAGGGAGCTGCAGAAGTTTTAAAAGACTCTCGGGAGCACAATGAGCCTTTCCCTGCAAAAAGGGCAAGTAAGGGGAACAAAAGAGCTTCAACCTCCACAAGTGGAGCAAAGAGCAGAATGACACTGTGATCTCCTACCTTACATGTCCCCAGATGCATCTAAGCATCTCCCAGCAGGTATTTTTGTGCAGAAGTGGACAAAATAACCCACTTGAAGGAAACTTGAGGGGTATTATTTGGATTATTTTCCTATGTGTGTGAAGCAAGTACAGGACAGTTCCTTGATTTTGGTTTTAACCCAGCTATGAAGAAAGAGTGTGCTATAAAAAATTATGTTGTAGCTCTCATATTTAGCCCTAATTGTGGCTCCATATATATAGAAACATTATGAAACCACAGCACATCTTCCAAGTAATGTAAATTGTGAATTACAGGCTCCTGCTCGGTGTGCTTTGAAGATTTTCTGTTTTGTTTGTGTACAGATGTTCCACTTCCTGCTGAAAACAGCAAAAGAGATGTCTGTGAAGTCGGATCAATCCTTCTATATTTTAATTAGAAATCACCATTTGGGGTTTCAGTTGTTTGCATCTGTGGAATAATTTATGTCAACAGTAGATCTGTAATACAACCCTGCCTACTCTCAGTGTGGTTATAGCTAATGATTTCTGTGCTCTCTGAAAGAGTTTTGGGGTAGGGGTGTTTGAAGTTGTCTCTCTCTCTCTCAATAAATAAAAAGCCCAAATTAATCAGAATCAAGTGTTTTCAGTGTTTTACACAAACTTGTTAAAAGACATATCACTCAGAAGCATGGA
Organism: Lonchura striata; assembly: GCF_050655825.1. Classification (NCBI taxonomy): domain Eukaryota; kingdom Metazoa; phylum Chordata; class Aves; order Passeriformes; family Estrildidae; genus Lonchura; species Lonchura striata. The sequence continues at coordinate 4,501,205 of NC_140740.1, read as the reverse complement.
AGTGATATAGGGAGCTAAGTGTGGTCACGCTGGTGATGCCCCAGCTTGAATAAAGCTGCCATTGAGATCCAAAAGCTTTTCTAAAATTGTGGTTTTTCGTGTGTGTTGAAATAAAAGCTCCCTTGAAATAAAGATGAATCTAAAAATATTACAAGTAGCCTCAGCATATCATGGAAACACAGGGGACTTGAAGCAGAGCTGAATATTTAATTAATATAGACCCATTCCTCCTTTGGATTGCAGCAACAGTGTTCATACTATAGACCTCTGGGACAATTTTCTCCTTTTCGTAGAAGTTTAAAAATGCATGGAGGATTTGTGACAAGATCCCCTGAGTGGTTTTCTACTGTTTTTGCATTCTAAAAATACAGTGGTTGCTTTTTTTTTTTTTTTTTTTTTTTTTATATCTTTGGTAAAGTTCCTGGCCATGTTATCCTCTTGATGATGTTCACTTTCTCTCCCTTTCTGCTTCAAGTTTGGAACTCCAAAGCTCCAAGGCTTTCTTTTGGGTTTTATCAAATTACACACTGAAGAAAGACGTACATTTCAGAAACAGATGGATTTAATGTGCATGAAAATACATGCCTTTTAAAGAAACTAAATTAGTAGTTCCACTTCTACCCCTTTTTATTGAAGACAGAGCTCTGAGATCTCTGGTCTAAAACACAACTTTACAAACATCAGCAAAATAGATTTATTTGCATGGGAATTTAGCAGAACATCACAGAAACCTTAAGCAACACCAAATCTGATGGTTTCTAGTACACATGAAAGGCACTGTGACAGTACTAATAAAATATAGATATAAAAATGGCTTTATGAATCCATAACCAGTGCATATTTCAAGAACTCTTATTCACTATATATATTGCATGCATCTGCAAATTCACAGCTGCCCATGTTTCTAAGCATTTTCCTTATGAAATTAACTGGGTGCAAGAACTTTTTTTTTATTTAGTTGCTAATTAGTGTTAATTCCTTTTCAAGGTGTGTTGTCTTTCCTTATGAACTGAAAACCAAAAGAAAGACCTTTTTTTTTTTTTTTTTTTTTCCTTTAGCTCCCACAAAACTACATTACATAGAAATGTATAGAAATGTGAAGTAGGCGAGCTGCTCTTTTGCCCAGCCATGGACCACCAAATATTGCTTTTTTCTTTGGTGCAAAGGAACTTCCTCTGTGTTGCCTGAATTTGAAGGGAAATGGGTTAAATTGCTGTGAGAGGATAAAATAGAGGGAGTTGTGGATATTTCCCATGGGACAGTGCACAGGACAGTGCTGAGTCTCCTGTGGATGTGATTCCTTCACTGTGTGCATTTGTCTTAATCTGGAGTCTGAACACTTGAAATAACAAGTGCCCCAGCTTCAGGATTCTTTGTGGTGTTTCTGTGCCAAATAAAATTGGCTGAATTACAGCAATCCTTCACCCCAACAAGCACCACTTAGGTGCCTGACCATGCCTACAATTCATCAGTGCACTTATTTATATTCCTGATCATTAATGTAAAATAAAATCCACCCTTTTTTCTGCAAGTCCACCCTGCTTGAGCCTTTCAGAGGATAAAAAATCCACTGCTTGGAGCTGCACATGTGCTTTGGGGCTTTGCTGAGCCTGTGCCCAGCCATTTGGGTTTGCAGAAATGCTCAACACCTCCCTGCCCCCTCGTTCCTGGAGGCTTTGATTTAGGAAGGAATTCTCTAAAACCAGCACTGAGGTGCATGCTTAATGAGTTTTTCCTGACCGGTGACACATGGAGATCATCCCAGGATTGTGCTTTATCAAAATAAGCTGCTTCTTCAGTGGGAGCAGTGGAACCAGACCATCAAAGAATAAAATAACAGTTGACAGAAACATTCATCCTTCTTTATAGAAAGCAAGCATTTTCCTCTCAGAAGTGCCTGGGGTTCTGTTAGCAATTGATGAGCACCAAGCACGTGACAAGTCAGTTCTAACTAGCAGCAAAAATCATGCACTCAGCTTTGTTGTCTGATTTCCCTGATGCAGCAAAACAGTTTGTGTCACAAGAGTTGCTTTTCTTCTGCCAACCCCTCTGCCAGTAAATGGCCACGTTCCAAGAATGTATAGACAGAACCTCCCAGATCAAAATAAATGCTAATTTTGAAGTATGTTTTAGAGCCTTAATAAAGTTTTTTCAGATGATCAGCTAATCTTCAAACTGAAAAGACTTTTAGGTTTTCCTCAATTGGATCATCCAGCTTTTGTGTGTTTGTCAATGATCTCAAAGACTGTTTGAATTTAGGGCTCTTTATTTTTAATACTTCCTTTCTCAACTTGCAATTAGATGATTCAGTATTTTGAATGAATGCAGCTGATCCAACCACACTTTATGATATAAATGTGCTGAACTAGCATTAGTTTTAATTCCTTAATTTTACATGGTGTTTCCAATGGCATATAGCTGAGAATTAATTACTTTGGGTTTTGTCTGCAGCTATTGTAAATCCACACTTCTCCACCTGAAGCTTACCCTGAAATATGTCAGAATTGGGGTGTTGGCATGCTGCAGCTGGATGGGAAATTTTGTGATTCCAGAGGACTAGAATTCCAAAAGCCTTGGAAGAAAGAAAAAAAATTGCCATGATGAATCATGAGGCAGTTACGTCCTCCTCATAGCCATACATTTTGTTTAACAACCCTCCACCAGATAACCTGGTTATCTTATTACTTTACTGGGTCCCAGGCCCTTGGTAACTAATATAAATGTAATGTAAACACACTCATGGGCTTTAAAAAAAAAGAAACAGCTAGACACTTTTGAGAGGGAGGCTGGGTTTGGGGTGGTGCGCAATAGGGAATGTTCCTGGTAGATAGCACAGTTGGGACACAGCAGATTTATCTCCCCACTCCCGTGGTGCTTCACTGCTGTTTGTGCCACCCAACCCACTTGGGTACCATTAAAAAAAAGAAAAAAAAAATATATATATATATATCGTGGTGGAGTGAGACCTTTGTGGTTCAAAGATGTTTGGGGCTATAAAAATTCCCAAGGGAAGTGTGGGCCCCAGGGTGAGATTTGTGGGGTTCCTCTGGGACTGGGGGAGGTCCTGGTGCAGGCTTGCTCCTGGAGCACGGCGTGCCTTCAGCAGGGGAAGGGCTGGGAGCCACGGGAGCACTGTACAAATTTGCTGGGAGGAAGGCAAACAAAGAAGTCAAGAGATGTACACAGGTGATAACAAGGTAAATATTAGAGAAGTTGGCCTGTATTAGACTAATAGAATGGGATATCAGCAAGGAACAAATAGTCAGACATTCATGGCTGGTTGGTTAGGCTGAGAACAGTACCAGCCTGGGCTGATAACACTTCAGCTTGGTGCTGGTACAGCTGAGTCTGAAAGCAGAGAATTTGAAAGCAGATAGAAAGAATAAGAGGTCAGGATCTCTCCACTTTTTTGCTTTCTGGGCTTGTGTTTGCTTTCATGGGGAAAGAACCATGGCAGCAGAGTTTTGTGTGAATTCAGGGGCAAAGACTTCTGAATTCTTTCTCCCTGACTGAGAGATCCTTTGCCCTGAGAACATCAGATGTTATTGAGCCAGGGAGCTGCATCACATATCCTTAACTAATTCAGAGAAAAGTCTACTTTTCCTCATACCTGACCTGTGATGGCAATTGAGGTATCCACCAATTCCAGTCTCTGCTGGGGAGACACATAGTTTCTTGATAATTTAATCATAAATGTGCTCTGAAAGGGAGGCTGCCTCAATCTGCATTCCCCCAAAACCTCTTGTCTGGTCCTGTGACCACGGGAGACTTGCAGCCTTACCTTCTGAACACCACATGATGATAAATTACAGGAGACAGACATCATTTCCCTATGTTTTTTCCCAGGAATATTAACACACTTGAAGGCCATGCCAAAGGATAGTAACTCATTACTAATTAACAGAGCATAATATTATTGTTTTAAAGCTGTTGGTGTCCTGTAATGCATCACATGAGCACAACAGTTCAGCAGAACTGGAGGAAGACTGGAAATGTGGGTTACAGTGGGGAAAACATCAATTTATCAACTTTTCACTCAGAGCCCAAGCCACAGACTCAGGTCAGGGAGAAGTCCCACCTCTGTTGGTGTCAATGAGGGGTTTGCTGATGGCTTTGTCCTGCAATTCCAGAATCTCAGATAAGCTCATACTCTCTTACATGGAGTTTTCTTCGGTGCTCATTTGTATTTCAATGGGAAGAAAGCAGGGATGTTTTAATAAATCTGCTTTACAAAGACTAAAGTGGCACTTCTGGAGTGAGAAATCTCCTTTATAGCTCAATGTTGTTTTGGTAAAATACATGACAGGTTGGTTTCAAAGTACTTTGTTTCCACAAACATTTTCTAAACCACGATTTCTTATCTAATGCTGAAAAAATTGCTGTCTTTATTACTGAGTTCCATAGCACCATGAGAAATAGTTCCTAGAATGTTGGTTTAAAGTGAATTTTAATGTCCAATTCTAAGTAATCATCTTAATTTTTGGATTTGCAATAAGAACTGTGTTGAAGTGACAGTATAGATCATCTGATATTTTTTGAGCAGATTGTGAATAACCTAAATGTCATATATACATTCATATTTTTTTTACCATATGATGTATTTGCTTGCAACGTTCCTAGTTCTATGTGCAGTATGGTCACTTTTATTTTCCTAACATAACCTAGGGAGAAAAATCAGATGGTAACCAAATCTTCCCCATTTGTCTTTCCATATTAATGGGGAGAAAGTAAATTATGTTTCTTAAAAATTTTGTCGGGAATGATAGATATTCAAGTCTGTATGTTTTTGTGTATGTTTAACTACTTTAATGAAGAGTGGATATTATATCTGTAGTTCCTATACAATGGATACTTATTATAATAATTATAGTTTGCCTTCTTGCATTCTTTTAGTGACTGCAAAATCTTATGAGTGGGGTTTTGGTTTGGTTTGGTTTGGTTTTTTGGGGGGGGTTTGGTTGTGTTGTATTTTATTTTTTTAATTGGTTTGTTGGGTTTTTTGGAGTTGTTTTGTTTATTTTGAGGGTTTTTTGGGTTTTTGTTTGTTTGTTGGTTGGTTGGTTGGTGTTTTTGATTTGATTTGGTTTGGGTTTTCTCCTGTTGCTTTTTTTTTCCCCCTCGCTGTGTTTCATGCTCCTGTGCCAAAACTTTATATATAATATAAATGATTTTGTGTGTTGGGAACTTTTTCTGGGGATGCAGAACCATTTAAAGGAGTCTTACCTGGCACCCCAGTAGTCTTTTGGATATATTTTTCTACATCTCACAGAACTCTACTCTGCATAGAGTTGCAGAATTATTTGTAGAAAGGGAACTGAAGCAAGAGATCAGTTTGGGTCTGCAGTGAGAGGCACAGAAATTTTTCCCATATGTGATTTTTCCTTCTGCCTCACATCCCACATTCATAAATCCTTTACACCTCTCCCTGGGAGGGGGTTTTGTGAAGAGCTGACACAGGTGACTCTTTAGTCCAGATTGTCTTGTGATATCTACAGGTAATTTCTTGTTTTTTTATATAAATACAAAAATCAAAAGTTTTTCCCTGATCTCAGCACAGTTGATGGAGACTCAAGCCCCAGCACATCTAAATCAGGAACAGGAGAGATACAGGTCCTCCCTCCAGAGCTGCTGCTTTAAAATGTTAATTGACTTTAGTAAAGCTGGAAAATGATGGTTGAGGCCAAAGACCACTGATAAATGGCTACAGTAAGCTTGCAATTAAAAAAAAAAAATCTAATTCTTTGTTTACGTTAATTCTTGAGAAGTTGCTTACCAAAGCAGAAACCTTGTAAAAGAAACGCCAAGTGCCTCACAGAAAAGCCTTCTAGGAGCAGCTCCTTGCTGCTTTGTGAAGAGAACTGTTCAGACTGAGCTTGACTTGAGGAATTTGGATGAGGCACAGCCCAATCCCTGCCCTCATCCTGCCCTGATCTGCTTCCACAGCTTCGGAGCCCAGTGCTTCACCTTGCTTTCCTGAAAAGCCACCCTAAAAAAAGAAAACTATGGCAAAACCTGCAGCAAAACCCCAGGGAGGCTGTAGGAAGGAGGATTTTTGGAGTGTGCTGGGGAAATCTCGGTCAGTGCTCCAGAGGCTGCCAAGCGCGACGTTACCAGGAGAGAACAACCTGTTTCCTCGCCTTGATAGCATCAACCAATTGTTGGAACAGCAATTTTCTACCAGCTGCCCTTCCCCTGATGCCTGAAGGCCCTCCTAAAGCTCCTTGGTAAGCCTGAGGAGGTTTAGGAGAGGCTTGCCCAAGCATCCTTACCCAACTTTGACCAAATTCTGCCAAATTCCACCCTCTAACCCCTCCAGCTCACACTCCTGTGACAGGCAGAATTAGATTCTGGGGAAGGGGAAGAGCCACTGCTTTACTGTCTTGAAATAACATTCAGAGGGAAGACTAAAGCAGGCACATCACAGAGAAAACATGTGCTTTCCTTTTAAAAATATATGATATATATTGTATGTATATACATATGGTATATGATGGGTTTTTTTATCAGCAGATCAGTGAAATTTTCTGTGGCTTCAGGCAGGAAGAAAGAAATAGGTAACCTTTACCTTTTCCCATGCCTCTTCATTCTTTCTGTCTTCCTTAGTAGAATCACAGGGAAATGAAAAAATAATTATTAGTTACAAATTAATTAAACCAGCAGAAAACCAGTTTGAAGTGTTTGAAAAAATAGTTTGAAGTGGGAGTTTGAAAAAAATATATAAATCTGCTAAAAAATACAAAATATGTAATGTCAGAGATGAGGAGTTTTAGTTTCAACTGTTTAACATGTGAGAAAACCATTATGGCAAGGTGGGGTTTTTTGTTTGTTTGGGTTTTATATCGTTACTGATTTAGTATTCCTTTTCTTTTTCACATTATGAAAACGTGGCAGGTGAGACCACCTGAAGTTTCTGTTATACCATTCTTCCTTGTGTTAAAAGTCTTCTCCTTCTGGCAAGATGGTCACCCAGAAAAGCTCTGAAATACAGGATTATTTCAATCTGTGTGAAAGTAAAAATCCCTGTGAAAGCCAGAAAGATTCCACTGCTTATTTACTTTTAGGTCTAACATTAAATAGTACCAGGGAACATCCTTTTTGTGAAGGATACTAAAGCTTTTCCTCTTCTCAGTGCAGCCTGGTTGTTACAGACTCTAGGTGCTAATTTTATGGACTTCCTTCTAAATAAAGTGAGGAGATAAGGTTGAACATTTTCCTGCAATTTATGTTCAATTTTAAAACATTATCTCATTGTTTTCACAGGAATTTTCTTCCAGAATTTCAATGTCAGATGTATCTTTAGCTTGCCCTTTATTTTATCTGCTCCTGTGGCTTCCAAACATTGACTTTTGCACTGAGAAGTTGGTTTTCAATGCATATTTGTCATCCTGGCTCCCTTTGACTGTTTGTTTGCCCATTAAAATTTGTCATGAAACTTCTTTGGCTGAGCAACTTTTCTGCCATATACACAGAAAGCATAATATGTCCTTGTCACAAAATGTCAGAAGTAATGGTGCTCGAAGTGTTGCTGAAATGCCATTTATGCAATCTGTGCAGAAATCCCATATTTGAGTACAATTTCTTCTTGCCATTTGATAAGCAAAATTTCTCAGGGGTATTGTGAACTGAATATTTGCATCTCTGTGGTTACCTGGCAGTGTTATGAGCCAGGTTGAAAATCACTTTACTGAAAAATAAGCCAAAATACTGCGTGAAACAACAACAATTTTAGACCACGAAGCCTGACACTGTGTTCTTCTTGTTGGTGGTTCTTGATTCAGCTGATGAATCTTGCCTTATTGGCATTTTCAAAATATAGAAGCTGCCTAAACTTTCTCATATTGAAATCCTTCAAAATTAGTTCCAGTGTTGTGCTGAAGACTCTGCTCTTTGGGATGGCAAATTGCAGCCTGAGAAGGGAGGGTGGGACATGAGTGTGGAAATTCAACACACCTGGAAGTCAGTGGAAATTGGTTTTCAGAGTACCTAAGCAGTTTTTAAAAATCCCACCCAAATTGCGCTTGCAGTCTCTGGAGGATGTTTGCTTTTCTGTTACTAGGAGCAACATGTTTTATGTACGTAGAGCTGGCTAGTCCAAAAATGTCATTTCAACAATTGTAGCAAACTTTTTTACGTCTCATTTTCCTTATGGGCCAAACTTTTTCACCATTGTGGCCTGATGAAGCTTTAATAATTGTGAATCTCCCAACGTACTGATGCATTTGTGAGGATTTAGATTTCCTCCAGGAAAGGACTATGCAGCACTCTTAAATTATTTATTTTTATTTTTATTTTTATTTTTATTTTTATTTTTATTTTTATTATTTTTTATTTTTTATTTTTGCACTACCTTTCTGAGTGTTTCAAACATTCACAGAGATTTAAGCCCAGGAGAGGCCATCACAGCTGCATAAAGACAGGCTGCAAAATTTCCTGCAGCTCAGCACTGCAACTTCTAATTGAGCAAGGCTGAGCAAACCAAACTGTGCATGTATTTTTGACAGACAACCCACCACTCTGATTTGAAGGCATTGATGGATATAGAATTGTTTGCAATGGCAGATTACAGGCTGAGGGTAATGACTTTCCAACCACAGTACCTCACTCCATGACTTTCTTTTTTTTTAATTTTTTTTTGCTGTGCTCCTGGTATCATTTACACCAACAGTTTCACAAGCTTAGCCAATGCCAAGAAAATGTCTGATGGCATTTGCAAATGTCCACATGGCTGGTTAGGGCTCTGGGGGACTTGTTGCATTTGTTATTGTAGCATATATTTCATGGATGGAGGCAAAAAAATTATATCCGAGCCTCAAGCCCTGCATGAAAAAATGTTTCTTTTCAGTAAGGCTGTGTCATAGCTATCCCATAACTTTGGGTTTCCAAGAGCTCTGTTCAAAATAGTGTGATCCCAGAAGACACAGCCTTCTTGCTCTTTTGTATAAGCTCACTCTTCTGGATTGAGGTGGAACAAACTGCTTTGACAGGATGACTTTGTACCAGCAAGCTCTGGGCCAGATGAGATACTATCTTTTATTCTGTAAGCTTTACTCCTAATCACTTGTTGTGCCTCCTTTCACAGCCAGCTCGGGGACAGTGAGACCTCTACTCTCTGTCCTGGGCTTACCTGTCTAAAATGTGGTGTTCTCGTGCTTGCTGAGGGTGAGGTCACCACAGGCAGGGACAGGGTGGGATCATTGCACTGACACACATTGCTCCATCTCTGTGACAAAACATCTCTTGATCAGGCCACTGGGATGGACAGCAGTTCAGAGAAATAATGCCTAAACCTGCTGCTTCTTCCCTGGATGTAGCTGAGGATCTTTTGTTATGGAGGTAGATAGTCCATCTGTCAATTTTTGGGAGATGTGCAGCCCCTGCTCATGCAGAGTGGGTGACACCCACAACGGGCTGTGCAGAATGCTCTGATTTATTCTCCTGGGATGTTTGCCAGAGAGAAGTCAGGGCAGGAGGAGCAGCAGGACTCCTGAGGTGATGGACCAGGCTGAAGTGTTGCTTTGCTTCTGCAGAGTGGAATTCAATAGAGAAGTGGTATTCCCTGTGGGGAACTAAACAAAGATTTTCTCCTGGGTCAGAAATCCTGTTTTGAAGGCTTTGCAGGCCTTTTGTTGCACGAGGGGAAGATGGGAAAGGCTCAGAGGATGACAACTGGAATTTAGCAATTTAGTGGGAGCAAAGGAGCAGCTGAATACGAGGGATTCTGCAGAGAGCAGCTGAGGTACCTTGTGGCAAGCACATTTCTCTCCCTCTCAGGATTTTTCATAGACTTGCACAGAGACAAATGAAATAGAAAACAATTTCTATTTCTGGTCCTTGTTTTTCCCATGTGGAATGTGTTTGGAGAATTGTTGACCTGAGGTGATTGCTTGGTTGGATTCTGGTGAGGATTGTTTGAGCCTGATGGTCAATCCAACCCACCTGGGGCTGGACTCTCAGAGAGGGTCATGAGTTGTGTTGGAGTTAGAGAAAGTAGTATGTAGTTTTAGTATCCTACTTTTATATAGCATATTAATGTATTTTAGCATAGTTCTAATAAAGAAATCATTCAGCCTTCTGAATTGAGTCAGACATCAGCATTTCTTCCCATTTACAATAGCACCTAAAGCAGATGTGTGGCTGTAGAGGGATGACTGATGTGCTGGAAAAACCCAGGGGAGGAAAGAAATGGGGAGATAAGAAGCACCAATAACCTCATCTTTGTATCATCCACTAACTAAATAATTGGTACAGTTTAAACTGTCAGAACAGCAGAACTTCTCCAGGCAACAAAACATGTCAGGATATAGGGGGGATTTGAAGAGTGTAAGTCTGAGAGATAAATTTGCAGTAAAAATGAAGGACTGAGGCAGTAGAAAGGGGTAAAAAACTTTGTACGAGTGGGGTTAGCTGGGTGGGAATGGCCTAGCCTTCATTTTGTAAGGCATGTGGCCACTTGCTTGGCCACCTTGATGCCTGCCTTGAGACAAAGCCTTTCAGCTGAGGGAAACACCTCTCTGGTCTTTTTCAGGATGTTTGATCCCTTGTGCAGTGAATGCAGGGGTTGAATTACAATTGAAACAAATTAATTTTTTAAAAATCACTTTAAATTTATTATTTATTTAAATATCATGTATCAATTTAAATTGATTAATAATCAATTTAAATTTTAACAATAAGTTTAGACTATTTATATTTAATAATCAATTTAAATTTTCATTTATGTTGGAGGGGGGGCTGAGCTGGAGGAAAGGGTGAGGCCAATTGCACTGTGCCCCCTGAGCATCCAGGACTGAGCCCTTTTACCTAGACAAGTGTGTGTGAAAGAGTGTCAGAAATGGGTAGAAGGTATCCGTTCAATTTTATTCAAAGCTGTAATAAGGAAGAAATCTCCCCAGATCAATGTTTTCCTTTAGGAGCAACTTCTGAACATCCTCACAAAGGAAGCACGAATTAAAAGAATTTCCCCATCCTAACACACTAATGTGCATTTGAAGATGTGTTTTTAATTCATAGTGTAAATTAAATTCTTCTTTAAACCATTTCTACTGAAATAACTCAGAAAACACACATGAAAATCATCTGGTTTTAATTCCCTGTGGACTGCAAATCTGTAAGTGCATAATGTTTTGAGTTTCTTTTTATTGGTAATCTGTTGGGCCAACTCAGTCTAGGCTAATTTGTACCAAAAACACTGAAATGTACAATTTTGGCAGGAGTTTGATATGAATTTTCCTTGAAACACAGTTGGTTTTGACCAGGATGCCAAAGAAATTGAATTAATTCAAAATGTGGAAGATTTAGTGGTGAAAGGAAAAAGTAATAGAAAATATTTGCAAAGATTGGCCTTTCCCTCCTCCCCTTTTTGCCTGCCAAAGAACTGGGAATCCCAGCAAGCCTTTTCAAAAGGGGGCTGTCAGGACAAACCACCCAAAGAAAATACCAAGCACTGCCACCTCCTTGCTCTCTGTCCTTAACAGAGCTCCAGTAAAGGAAGCCCTGACCATTCCATTTCCTCTTTTAAAATAAAAATAAATGTGCTAGAGGTTTTTGAGGTCTCTCAGTGCCCCAAACCTGTCTAATTCCTTATGCTACCCAAGGTTCTGTTTTTTTTTTTTTTTTTTTTTTTTTTGTAGATTTTGCTTACTTAATGTCCTTGACACATGCCTTTGATTGATTCCTGATACATTTACAGGTTTCTGCTGTGGCCTTAAATGGTTTAATTTCTTGGAACTTCAGGTCTCTGTAAAAGTATGATATTTTTAACTGCTGTGCCCTGCCTGTGCTGCCTGCTTGGAGTGTTTTGGTCCTCAGATCATTTTCCAGGCAGTGATCCTTGGGCATCTCCTGCCAGGGATCTCATCAGGAGCTGGTGCTGATAACAGAAGCTGGTTTTTATTTATGTGTTTGGGGTTTGCAGAACAGTTGATGTCTCTCTAGAAGCTACAACCTGAGGAAAATAATTTCTTGTCTACACAGAGCAAACCTTGCTCAAAACACACAGATCTGAACTATGCCTCACAAGCCAGATCTTGTGTCTGTCTATTTTCAGGATGCTTATTTTCTTTTTTTTTTCCCCTTGGTTCTTTCTTTTTCCTTTTCTCTTCCTTTATTGTTCTTACCATTTTTGTGTTATCAAAATTCTGACTGAATGGTAAATTCCACAGCTAATGACCCCGGCTGATGATCTGCCCAAGTGTTAAACACCAGATAAAATATGTAATAAGTATTTATTTTCTTTCTTTGAATACAATGTTTTGATTTTTTTTTTTTGTAATTGCGCTCATAAAGATTTTAAGCTGCCAGACCAAGCCAGCAATAAGAACTTTTGCTTAGACTTTCTACAATGTGAGAAGGCACCATAGCATTAAATCCACTTGCTTTTTTCCTTGTAATTAAAACAGATTGTGAAATGGACTGGGTGGCCTATCAGGAAATAAATTATTCCCGTTTATTGCATTATCTTTCATGTAATTTTCACACTGGAATAACTCTAAACCTAAGTATTTTTATCACCAGTGAAGTCATGGGTGGAAGCTCAGGTTCAAAATATTCCAGGGGAAATTTTACCTTATCAGTTCAAGATGATACTCTGATTTCAAACACAGTTCAGCATTTGAATTTTCCATTTTCCTGGCATTGAAGGGTTTTTAGGGGTGACTCCTTCCTTACCTTACAAATATTTATGAAATAGGCAGTGCTTTTTATGTTGTTAAGATGAAATTTTTTGGTCATGCTGGCTAATAATTTTTTCATCTCATATTGTCCTTGGCTCAGGACTCAAGCTTTTGTCTGTCTGCCCAGGTTCAGGGTGGGACAAGGCTATTGTGAAATCAGCAATGACATTTCAGGCCTGCTAAACTGAGTGGATTTGAGACATCTGTCAGGCATGGTGATACTTGGTTGGATTACCACTAATAATTTAAAACAGGTAGTGACATTTACCAGCACAGCAAGTATACTCCCAGTGTTTATTTTGGTAAATCTATTCACCAAAGGAAAACAAGAGGCTTTCTGAGCTAAATTCTCATTCTTGCTTGACGGTGACTCTTAAGGTTATACACTGGTAAGGGCAGATCCATATTGTTTCTGTATAACTTTAATGACTTTCCTCAAATGTCACTGATTCCAGAAGGCTTTGGCACAAACTCTTTGCTTAGGAGAGTGGAATTCTTGGGAGACAGTGGAATTCTTAGGAAGCTGAAAGAGAGAGGGTTTAGATTAAATACCAGGGAAAAATTCTTTACTGTGAGGCTCGTGAGGCACAGGTTGTTGTCACATTTCCAGTGAATTCCCCATCCCTGGAAATGTCCCAGGATGAGGCTCTGAACAGCATGGTCTAGAGGAAGGTGTCCCTACCCATGACAGGGGGGTTGGAATAGCATTATCTTTACAGTGCCTTTCACCAAGGCCAAGTTTTACTCAGATTTTAGGTTCTTCTTCTTTTTTTTTTTTTTTGGGGGTTTTATTTATTTATTTATTTATTTTATTATTTTTTTTTTTTTAAGCACCATATTTTAGCAGTCAAGACAAGCCTTTGCCTGCTTAATCTCCTCCTGCATGGGAGCTGATGGTGCTGCTCCAAACTGTGCATGGGAGGAACAGGCTGGGGTGAGCTGAGGACACCGCAGCTGGAACTTGGGCCTGGAATGGCTTTTTCATTTCCTGCCAGGTTATGGTAGGAAGTTACAGCAGAGTTCTGTGCATAAATCTGCATTAATCACAGGGTGTTAATTTAGTGGGGCAGTAAGGTGAGAACAGGAAGCTCTAATTATGTAAGTTCATCCTCCTAGCCTGCATGTTTCTTGGATAATCCATACATTTGCACACATGAATTTTATTTTTCTGCATGATGAGAATTGACTTTAACTTTTAAATCTTGCTCCTAGGTTGAGGAGGTGTGATTTCATTGCTCCTCACACCTGTGGGGTCAAGTTTTAGGCACACTTGGGAAAGCAATAGGGTAATTTATTCTGTCATTGTGTTGGTAGAAGTAATAGCTGTTAGATTTATAAAAGCACCAGCTTCTGGAGACCAGTGGCAATAGATAGGGTGAGGTATTTATTTTGAGAGGAACTCTAAAAAAAAAAAATTTAAAAAAATAAAATAAACAGGTCAAGGTCTTCTTGTTTCAGCATCCTTGTTATAAGAATGGTTTCTTACCTCACCTTCCTCCTGAACCAGCAGGAGTTGCCATGACCTGAACTGATCATCCATTCGTGGATTAAACAGAACTTCTGCAAAATGATCCCAAATAAAACCAACTGCTGTGACAGGATAAAAGCACACTATAGCCACGAGTTGGCTGTGGAACAGGGGGTGATGGCAGGGGCAGCTGCAGGTACTGAGCCAGAAGAGATCTGGGATTTGTTCACAGCAAGCTGGTTTCCCACCCAAAAACAACCCTCTCCTGGGAGAACTGGAATGTTACAATGTAAGGAAAGGAAAATATCTTAAAAATGGCAGGAACAATATAAAAATACCAAAAAACCCCAAAAATTCCAACTCAGAGGCATATAAATATTGCTCCTCCAGAAGAGAAATAAGACACCCATCTGCTCCTGCACAGCCTGGAATTATTGCAGAATGGGGACAACACTTTTTGTACATATCCTGCAGTCATTTTTATCTCCAAGTGCCCTTACATTAGGAAAAAAGAAAGGTACCTTATGCCCACACAGGGCCCTTTTTATGTCACTGAAATGAATTGAGAAAGAAAACTCCTGCTCATAATATACTACAGCACAGGGTAATTTTTGCTTTTGGAAAAGAAGTGGAGGGATTGGAGCCTCAGAAATTATTCCTTTCACACTAACCAAATACCTTATTCTGTGTGCATATTCTTCATCTGATCCCTGAATCTGGGAATTAACCCTGCCAGAACTTTTGCCAGAAAAGGAAAAATTTGTTGGTGCATCTGGGTGTTCCCTGTGGTGTTTGCTGGCAAAGGAGTGCTGAGAAAGGGTAACCTGTGTTGCAAGTTGTGCCCCTGGGGAGAAAAGTTTTTATGGTGAAAGATGTGACTTGGACCATCTATCCATAACCTTAAAGAGGGGTTCAAATGGCCACACCACATCCAACTCTGATACTCATCTGCCCCAAGCACCACAATTGTGCTTTCCATTGGAGCAGAGAGGCAAACAGAGTCATGAGGAGAGCACTCTGGAAGGGTCTTTCTGGAGAAGCAGCTGCGTTTTCCACATGCCCTACCATGGATATGGAGCAAGGGCCAAATTACTGCAGTCCTAAATTTAAAAAAAAAAAAAGAAAAAAAAAAAAAAAAAAAAGCAGAGGTGCATAACATTGACCAAGTGGAGAAGTCTCTCCAAACTGCTCTGAGCTTCAGAAAATGAAATAGAAATTGATCTGTGTTTGTTTGCACACTGTCTCAAAAGGTTTTGTTTCTGTCCTCATCCTTCCCTTGGAGGTCAGCTCCTGCTGCTGTCACCAGATTGAGTTTCCCTGACATTTTGCAGGCCTGTTATGAACGTTCTGGATGTTTCTTCAGTGAGTCAGAAGGGCCATGTTCCACCCAAGAGAGGCTAAGAGACTTTCAGGTTGACATCAGAACTTTTAAATTCCTTTAGTTTTTGTCATTCTGTAATAGTTAAATGCAAGATGGGAAGAAAAAGAAAGGAAAGAAAGAAAATTGCAAGTATTTTCATAATATCTGGAGGATCATCCAGAATGGAGAGACAGAAACACTCCAAAACAGAGCTGAAGCATCTGTGTGTCTCTAAACAATACAAATATTATTAGGAAGAGAAGGGTGAAGATGAGCACATCACAGAGCTGAGAGAATTGCCCTTTTTACAAGGACATGCCCTGACAGGAAAAGGAGGAATGGCTCTGTACTAAAAGAGAGTAGGTTTAGGTGAGATTTTGGGAAGAAATTCTTCCCTGTGAAGGTGGCAAGACCCTGGCACAGGTTTCCCAGAGAAGCTGTGGCTGCCCCATCTCTGGAACTGTCCAAGGCCAGGTTGGATCTCTGAGCAACCTGGGATAGTGGAAATTGTCCCTACCCATATTAAGGACTTGGAGCAAGGTGATCTTTAGGGTGCTTTCCAAATCAAACCACCCTGTGAGCCTATGAGGTGAAAAAATGCTAAAAACCTGAATTACTAGGCTTGCATTAGTGAATCTGACTTGTTTTGGAAACATGGCTTAAGTAATATCACAAACAGGAAAATAAGAGTTTTTAACATAGAATCAGACAGCCTAATTTCTTTCTTGGAAGGGATTCTTGTTCACTTCCCAGAAAGTTTTGAACTGGACAGCTCAGCATTTTTGCAGACATTAATCCACTGTTGTCAGTGCACTTAGACTGACTCAGGCAGGGGGATGTTGTATCAGTTATTCTTTGGGACTTGCCTGAAGAATTCACAGGAGCTGGAGATGGGATTTCCAGCCAGCTCAATACAATTATTGTGTACCTATCACTGCCTCCTCTCAGCTGGAAACATTAAGTGTAATCAAAGTTCACGAATTCTGTCTCTCTTTATTATCTGTTGGACTAAACCACCCATGGGTGACGTTTCAAGTGACACATTTAGTTTTAGTGCCATTAAGTCTGAGTATTGCATGGAGTAATTACAGACAGCTATGTCACTCCAGGTTGTTTTGCCCCAGAGAAGAGTCAAAGTAAAGAAATAATCAACAGATTAATTGTAAAAAACAGCCTTTTTCCTTTAATAGAGAGCAGTGTCTGTGAAGGGAATCTTCATTTGCAACTAATAATTTTAAAGGTGATGATTAAAAAGTAAGATATTACATCCTTCTATTTTTTTTTCCAATGTTCTTGTGGAAGAGATTTATGCTCCAAAGGCACCTTGAAGGTAAAGGTTTGAAAACAGGAAGTTTTATATCAGGGTAAGAGATCCTGAGCATCTGTGAATCAGGAGGACTAGATGTCTTTCAGCAGGTCTGTGCTTCTTTACACTCTTTTCACATAAATATCCAAGCACTTCTAAAACAAAAGCTCTGGTCTCATAGACGTGTGCTTAACTTGAAACACCTCTCAAGTGTTGTCTTGTTTAGGAATACTTTCCCTGCCTAAAGTGAGGCTATGTTTTTTTAAGGAGGGTTTTGATGGAGATACATTTCTATACTGTCAAAAAACCCCAACCAAACAAAAAACAAACAAACAAACAAACACCAAAAAGACCCCAAAAAACAAAACCAGCCAACCAACCAACCAAAAAACCAAACCTCCCCCCCCCAAAAAAAAAAAAAAAAAAGCTTAGGAAAAATCAGATGTCAAACAAATAGAACTTGATGTATTCAGAGCAAAATCCAGTCTTTTGATTTTGATATTCAGTTGAATTCTAAGGAGTGCAGGAAGGATTTGTTGGCAGGACCTCTGATGGACCCATCACAGGTAATAAGAAAGGACCTTTTGAACAGCAGCCTACCTGTTCTCCTCTAAGTTCTGCTGCTTAGCAGCATTGTAGAGATTTCAGTGACAAAAAGGAGATGCAGACAAGAAAAATGCTCACTGTGAGGTGCAGGTGCAAAACGCCACAATATAATTAAAAGACAAAACCCCACAAATTAACATAGGTGGAAGACAATGCTTCATCCAATCCAGCTGCAAGATAAAAAAAAACATGTCTGAAGGTAGGTAAAATCAGGAAACGTTGAAAAGCGTGAGAGGAGAGGAGAGGAGAGGAGAGGAGAGGAGAGGAGAGGAGAGGAGAGGAGAGGAGAGGAGAGGAGAGGAGAGGAGAGGAGAGGAGAGGAGAGGAGAGGAGAGGAGAGGAGAGGAGAGGAGAGGAGAGGAGAGGAGAGGAGAGGAGAGGAGAGGAGAGGAGAGGAGAGGAGAGGAGAGGAGAGGAGAGGAGAGGAGAGGAGAGGAGAGGAGAGGAGAGGAGAGGAGAGGAGAGGAGAGGAGAGGAGAGGAGAGGAGAGGAGAGGAGAGGAGAGGAGAGAGAGGAGAGGAGAGGAGAGGAGAGGAGAGGAGAGGAGAGGAGAGGAGGAGGGTTTTGCCAGTCAGTGCAGCTTTCTTGGAGCCTGGGAGAATGCTGAGAAAGGCTGAGACAGATCCTGCTGGCTGGGGCTGGGTTACCACAGGTCCTGCAGAGCCCTGTTTCCACTGCTGAGTCCTTGCCAGGGAGCCAGCACATTGCTGTGGCTGTGAGCTTGGCACCTCTCCTTTGCTCAGACAGGTGTTGGGAGAGCTGGAAGATGCCAAGGGGATGGCTTGGAACCAAGGTCCCCACCCAGCACAGAGGGATCTGCTCCCTCCACAGCTCTGGAGCAGGGCTCCTGCAAGCTGTGCTGCAGCTGAGCTGCTCCAAGCATCTGGAGGGAGGAGGGTGTGAGCCGGAATTCCTGCCTCTGAGGTTCTGCAGCAGCTTTTGCAAAGCGAAACTCCTCAAAGGCAGCAGGTTTTGGTCACCCCAGTGCGCCCCAGGGTGTTCTGATGGGGCCTGATCTCAATGAATGCACCCTGCACTCCCTCTCTGAGGAATTTTCCCTTTAATTAAAGGCTTCTCACAGTCAAATGGACTCTTGTCCCCTGGGACTAAATGACATTTTATGTCATTCACTGCTGCCTTCACCACGGCCAAGCCTGGCCTGGGACAGGGCTGAGATGTTAGTCACAGGGAAACACAAATAACCCCCTCCCTGACCTGATGTGGATCAATAATAGGAAGTGCTCTGTTATCTTCCTCAAGCCTTCCACCCAGCTTTGCATCTGAGATATCTGTTTCTGCAGGAAAAACACTTGTGTCTTCCTGTGTCAGATTTCCTTGAAAAATGGAAAGATAAATGAGCTGTGGTCTTGTAATATATGGCTGCAGGACGAGTTCCACATGGTTTATGTAAGGAAAAGAGCTCATGGATTAGCTTAGGCCTACTACAGCACTTTAAATAAATCATCCTGTATAATTGCTACCACCCATCAGTTTGCTGAGATTAAAGAAGAGAGATATTGACAGAATGCTTATAATAGGAGTCTTGGTTTCTAATAGCACATAACACTGCATACTCTGGTTGATGCCAAATCTCTGCAAGCAGGACAAAAAATTCACTTTTTTAGTAAATATTTACCTCTGGTTTGGCTTCTTTTCTGATGGACACATCTATTGTGATATAGCTGACCTTAACATTTCTTAGTCCCCTTTATTTTTCTGCTAGGCTGGGTATTGGTGATTTCTAATCTGAACTCTCTGAAAACAATGACCTTTGCTGCCTTTGATGGGCTTTGAGCAGTCTGACCAAAATTACCAGAATGTTACTCATAACTATAGACTCTCAAGACTGTGTGTATCTAAGGCTAAAATCAAACCCAGTGTTTGTAGGTTCTCTAGGGAAAATTTTAGACCTTTATGTTCAGAACAAATAAGTTTTTATGGGTAATTAGAGCTGGTAGAATCCAGTGTAGTTTTGTGTTTCAGTAACTCATTTGAGGCTCTTAAAAACAAAATGTCCCAAAGAAACAAATCTTTTTTTTTTTTTTTTTTTTTTTTTTTTTTTTTTTTTTTGTCATGGAAAAATACTATTCAGATGAATCAATAAAAATGTGTTCCTTTCTATTTTCACTCATTAAAAAGAAGACTGTGATATGGTTTGCTATGGCTGAAAGTAGTAACTTCCTTTCAAAACACCAGGGGTAAACAGGGCCATGTTTCTGTCTGGTTGTGTACACTGTGGAAAACTAACTTTCAAAATATGCACATTCTGCAGCCCTTTATGTATCTCTTCAGTGAAATGTAAAAACAACTACTAGATACTGTGCTAAGCTCTGAATAAGAAATACAAATTGACTGATATCTGGGGGGCTCTGGATTGTTTCTAAGGTAAATATCAGCAGTCAAATGGTCTTCCAGAGAACTGGGGGGACAGAATGAAATGTCCTCCTGCACAGCCTGCTTCTCCTGCCACATCAGCTTTAATAATGCATCTCTTTCTGCCTGCTCCCTCTCTTTTCCTGAGCGATGAATTTATAATCTGGGGGAAGTGAGCTAGAAATGCTTCCCAGAGGAACTGAAGAGACTTCCCAAACAAGAGCATCTACCAAAAACTGAGGTGCCTTCCCCAAAAACCTGACCCTCTTGGCATTTTCATGTGTGGCTTACATATCTCCAGGGCAGCATCAGCTCATCCAGCAGGTGCCTTCATCCTCTCACTCTCTTCCCAACCTGGCAGAAATGGTTTCCTGGAGTGTGACTGGAAAACTCTGTCCCTCAGAAGCTACGTTTTCAAAACCAGATTCTCTGTTTTGGATTTTTGGTGGACCATTTTCAGTGTCGGAATCATGGGTTGCTTCTTTCAGTACAGGATGATCAAGGGTGAAGCTCCCAGCATTTCTTGCACAGCCTTGAGAAATTATGTTCTTCATGCACAAAATTTACTCATCCCAATTACCCCATTTTTCACTTCAATTAGAATGTGGTTGTTTCTTCCCCTGGTTGCTTTTTTCACAGTTACCCTCAGATGTTTCTCCTTCTTTAATCTTTCTTCCACCCAAAAGGAAATAGGAAGGGTAAAGAGTTGGAAAAGATGAAAGTAGGTAAGCAATTAGAATACCTATATTTTTAAAAATTTGTTTTAATAAATTTTCCTGTTTCTTCAAGAACTTGGAGGACTTTATCCCTTTAATTTGTTTAGTGAAACCCCTGATATAAAAAATATAATTTAAAGTGTGCTCTCAGCCCTTTCTAAATGCACTGGTTATGTTTCTTTTGCAACTCAGGCTCTGCTCATGGGGGCTGGCTGGACTTATACCCACAAATTATTATGATTTTACTGAACTTTCCTCTATTTGACCCTGATGTCAAACAGAGTCACCTTTAAAAAAGACAAGGAATGGAATATGCTCATCCTGATGAGGCAAAACCCCATGACACAGACCTTTCTCCTTTGTGTTGGAGTGGCACTGAGGAATAACTACTGAAGAAATTCCTTGCTTTGAAAACAAATCTTTGTGGATGGTTGTTGACAAGATTACTCGTACATCCTGAGTAATATTCCAAAATGCTGTGACTGACATTCAGTCATTATATTACAGCAGAAAAATTCTGCCACAATTTAGATCTGAGACTCATCAATAACATGGATGTCCCTCACCTCCTACCAAAAAAGCAACACCTTGGGGATTTTAAACTGTTTTTAATTATCCATGAAATTGATTTTTTTTTCCTTTTTTTTTTTTCTTCTCAATTAGTTGTGCAGTTCTACAGCTGAAATTTTGGTGCACCCATAAAGGTAATTGTTCCTAGGGATAGCTTTATCAGCTCGCATTTGCTTTTGTGATTAAACTGCAATTTTCCTGTAAAAGTGTGTTTTAAATCTCACCTCTGGGACACACTGCTCTGTGAAAATAAATACTTTAGAACCAGCAGGGAAACATTTCTTAAACATGCTGTGTAGCTGATGAGAGTGTGCCTCTGCCCTGGGTAGTGGCAGAAAAATCTCTGTGAGGAATATGTGAGAGAGAAGAGGGAAAATACACCAGAAGACAGTGGTCACTAACAGGATGACTAAGTAGCTTTTCCAAGGCTTGCCACATGCTTTCTGTAAAACCATAAAAAATGGCTTTGTGGTAAGTCTGGCTTGCAGTCTAGTCAAAAAATAAAAGTGGTTACTCTTTCAAGGCTCCCTGTATCTCCAGCAGCTGCAGACAGACTTAAAACCATGCAGCAGAGAAAGGGAAAAAAAAAAATTGTCCATTTCTTGTCCAGACTTTCTATATTTGGTTGAAGTTTTCCAAGCAGGGACTTGGCAGATGACATGTATTCCATTATTTTCCTGCGAGAGGCTGGGCAGAGGGAAGAGACTTTTTGCATTCGTGATGTTGCCTGCCACAAACAGGAAAAAAGATCATTAAGGAGTAAAAAAGATAGTTAAAAGTAAATAGATCATTCAGGAGTAAAGATAATCTTCAGAGCCAAATGTGAATGGAGAAGGGACCACCAGGGCAATCTTACTTGGACAAAGGTGGAGGGGACAGACAGGATGCTTTTCTATTTGGCAAGGGCTTCAGTTGCTGCTATGGTTTATTTTCAGGAAAATCCTTTGCGTCCTGAATGCTCCATGGCAGCAGTTTTGTACCTCAATCAGACTTTTCAGGCTGTTTTTCTAGACTAATGTTGAGCACTGACTGTGGTCTGGATCTTACTGGTCTGGATTTTATTGGGTGAGGCCTGCATTTGCAAAGAGAAGGGTCAGCACTGGAAGAGAAATAAAAATCTTTCTCCAGACTCCTCCTGTGGTCCTGACTTCCTGAAAAAGCTGATATCAGGTGCATCAGTGTTGCAATGTGACCAAAGCACAGCACAGTGTTGGAGTGGGCATTTTATGGTATAAAGCTTAAATTCAGGCTGGGCAGGCTTGAAGTCTGTGCTTTTTCTGAGTAGTTTTCATCTCCCAGATCCTTGGATTTTTCATATTCTGGCCAGATAGCTACTGAAGTCAGCAACAAAATTGCTCTTAACTTCAAGGGGAGTGATGTACAAGACCACAACTTCCTGCAAGAATAATTTTACGCCTGGACTTGACAAAGAGACTGAGCTGTGTTAGGAGACACGTCCTCTGATGGGCTCAAATAGCATCAAGGTGAATTCATGTTGAAAGAATGAACAGCCACCATGGTGCCCCATGAATACTGAACAAGGAACTCACCTGGACAAGCAATTTTGGGATCTCCATGAGGGATAAGCCCCTATTCTGTTGAGAATGTCAGGCTGTAACCACTTGTAGCAAGAAGAGTGATTTCTTGTGTTAAAGGGTATCTTTTATTTAACATATTATCATTTGTTTGGGTTGCCTTGGGACTAGATTATCTCAGCTATGCTTTTTCCCATATTCCTGCACGAAGGACCCTGACCTGTGAATGTGCTGCTAAAGTTAAATCACGCTGGGATTAAATCACAGGCAGCTTCAAGGGAGATGTCCCCTCGAGCACTGGATGCCTTGCAGACCACCGTGCCTTGTGCTCAGCAGATAGGGTTTATCTTGGTAGGATCCTTCAGTGCTGGGCCAACAAGGGCAGCACAACTTATGTTTGTGGTCTCCTGTTTGCAAAAATAATTTCAGATATCTGTGATTGCAGCAATAATTCCCAGCATTGGTGGAAGAAGTGCAAGTCATCCTGTACATGTGTATATTTATTCCCTGGGGGTATAAAAGTGGGTGAGGAGGAAGCTTTCCAAGCTAGCAAGCATTTAAACCTTTTTATTTAAACCTTTTTATTTAAACCTTTTTTATTTTATCTTTGAGGCTCAGGTCTCTGAGGTAGGAACAGCACTGGAAAGTGCTTAAAGGAAAGCACATCAATTTTTGGGCCAAATATTCAGCCATGTGATCAAGGTCCTGACTGTTAAAAGCTCATGCACACTTTGGAAAAACCAAGCCCTGTGCTACATGTTAGAGGCAATAACTATTTGTTTCCCTTGAAAACCCAGATGCTTTAAGTTAAGTGGAAAAAAAAAAGTTTATTTCTAATTTCAAATAAAAAGCCCATGTGCTGACAGATATTAAATCTGCAGCTGAAATGAGGGTTTTTTTCTGTTGTTTTTTTATTTTTATTTTGCATCACTAACAGCCAACAGCAGGACATGCTGTTCTGCAGGCTTATATTACAATCCTGATGTCACTTATCTCTCTCAGACAATGCAACACAAAATGAAAATGAAAGGCAGCATCTGGAAGAGGTGGAACTGTGCCTGGATGACCAATATAAATTTTTCTTTAGTAAAATAGGCAATTTCAGGCTGATGAGTTTGCAAACTCTTTGGAATCCTCTTTGGGGAAAAACTGAGAAAATGGTGTTGAGCTTAGCATATTGTACGAGCCTTGCTTCCCCAGAAGTCAGGTGACCAGGCTTACACTTGGAAATTATCTAAATAAAAACTTCCATCTGAACATTATGTGCTTTTGCACATGCCAATTTAAGTGTGAGATCACTTTTCTTTTTTTCCTTGTAATTTTATTTCTATTACTTAAATATAACATTTTCCAGGATGACATTTGGCATACACAAATTTTCTGTCTGCACCTGTATTTTATGGATAAAAGCTCTGATCACAAAAGAGACCTTATGCTATTGCCTGTGATGCAGAAAAACTCTGAGACATAAACTGCATTTTAGTGAATTGCCAACAAATAGTGGGGAGATTGTTCTTTACTTAAGATTAAGTAAATGTCTAAGTTTTTACATTACGAAGTACAATGAAACAATTATTCAATTCTGAGCTTTTATCTTAGGCTTTCTTCCCAAAACCCTGGGCAATATTGCTGAGAAAAAGTACTGTGACTGGTTTGTCAAAAGACTAAAGTGTAAGGCAAGGTAACTTGTAAATCTTCACTCTCAAAAAAAAAAAAAAATTAAAATAACTTTATGTGGTAATTTTGAGCAGCTTATAAGCAGCAAGTGTTGCAAATGCCTTATGTTTTCTCTGTGCTGAAGAAAATTGTGAAATTGTGCTGATTTGTCAGTTCCTGTTTTTACATAAATCTATTCTTATTTCAATCTCTCCTTTGAGGCTTTGCATAAACTGGATACCCACAGGGAAGTTTGCATGCATTTTGTATTGAAAAGGCCATCTCAGGCTGTCAGTCTGTGCTTTAAAACCTTTACATGAGAACTCTGATGCTTTTTAAGCCTCACAGAACTTAGAAATTAAGCAAAACACCTGAAACCCCACATATGAGTACCAGGCTTTTTACGGTGCTGCTTGCTATCTGTCTGGGAGGGAAAAGCTTTCCTGCACACATACTTAAATATTTGCCTTCACATGAGGCAATTAGTCATTGTTCAACAAGAGGGGAAAAAAAAATTGGTACATGCTGTAGGTAAATAATTGCAGATATTCAAACTAAAACCTGAGATGGAGAAGCCAAGAATAGCTCTGCAGATAAGCAGTGAGAAGGGTTTCACCTTGCTCCCTCCAAGTCAGGCTAGGACTGTCCAAACAGTCCAGTTCAAACATGCACATTCACATTGAACTTTCTTTGCTTTTTGCTTTTATCCTCACTTATTATCCTTATGGGTTGGAAACATCTCGGTTGTATCTGTATACAATTTTTTTGTGTTAAAATCACTGCACAGTGTATGCACTGCCATGGATTTCCAGCTTTGTCAGAGTGTTGAAAGGAACAGGAAAGTGGTTTAAATCAGGGCTGTGTTGTGGTTAAAGCACTGCACAAGACAGTCTCTGGCTGGCCTTGGCTGTGGCCAAACTGTGCAGCATCATCTCTACAAAGTATGTGTTATCTGATCTAGAGGGTACTTTAAACCTTTATCTATTCTGTGGCTTGAGCCAGCAGCATCCAAGCTGCCTGAGAAGCAAGGCTGGAGCTGAACTCTCCCACTCGGTTTGGAAAGTGCAAAAAATCGATTCCAACATTTTTCTGCTCTCCCATTTTCTTCTTGTTTCGTATGAGTTACTCTCAGCCTTGAGTTTTCCTTTTCTTGCCACAGATGCCTGACACCTTCCTTCACCGGGTGAGATGTCAGCTCCCTGGAATTCCAGCTGCTGGAATCCA
The DNA here is from genome assembly GCF_050655825.1 of Lonchura striata. Taxonomy (NCBI): domain Eukaryota; kingdom Metazoa; phylum Chordata; class Aves; order Passeriformes; family Estrildidae; genus Lonchura; species Lonchura striata. The sequence continues at coordinate 4,475,720 of NC_140740.1, read as the reverse complement.
GTGTTTGGGCGAGCTGTTGTGAGTGTCACCATCCTGCAGCTGAGCAGGTGGCATTTTGGGGGAAGCACACTTAGGTAGCACCACTTTTTGCCTCTCCAGACAGCAAGAGCAGTGGGTATCCCCTGACTAGGTTCTGGGAGGCTTTTAGGCAGTGTAATGAGAGAAAAGTAAGAAAGTGCTCTTGTAGAGGCTGGAAGAATTAAGAAGTTGTGCAAGGAAGATCCTGCAGAGCGGAGCAGAGCGCAGTTTTCCAAGCTTGGCAGCTGCGTGGAGTGACCTCTTCAGGGCAACAAGTTAGAGGCTGCTGAAATAAATCCATTTAGCCCAACGTTGTGGGACATGGCTCCACTTGAGCTGCTACAGCTGTAGGCAGAGCGTGTCAGCTGCCTTTCACACTGTGACAACCTGCTCCACTTCCAGGAAGGACCTGGTCCTGAATCACAAATCCCACATGCTCAGGAGAGACCTTGCCTCCACCTCTGCTAGATACAGCTCAGCTGCAGAGCCTGCCTCTCAGTGCATCCAGACAGATGGAAGCTGTTAGAAATTCCACTCCCAAACACATTCCATCAGGGAGTCACTGGGGTTTGGTGGCAGTGACACAGGTAACAGTGCTCCAGCGAGGTGGAGCAGTTCCACTGGGGGTTCTGGGCACAGAAGTGTGATAATATGAGGCAAGACACAGCTCAGCAAGTGCATTTTGGGGCAGACATTGCCAAAGGTGAGCTTAGGGACAGACATACAAGTGCTGAGCCCATTAGGGATAAAATAGAGATTGACAAAATGTGCAGCACACCAGACACACATCCTGGCTTGAGTTTGAGGATTCTGTTCAAAGAAGCCCTGGTGGCAAAGAGGAGCTGTCTGTCTTTTATTTGGGCCTTTTATTTTGTCAAAGGCAGTGGCAGATGCCAGCACTGAGGGGGGAAAATGAGACTTTTGCAGGAGCTGGGCTCCCTGACCACTCACTGTTTTTCACAGGGAAGAAAATCTAGGCTGTGGCACTGGGTTGCCTGCCAGTCTTGGGCAGGTCATATTTTGTCCTGGTGGGCTGGAAACACAGTGCCAAGGGCAAAAACATGTGAGAGCCTGACCGAGTGGCTAATCATCCATAGCTTTTCTTTGGAGCTGTGAGGAGGAACTATGTGTTGTAAGACAGAATATAGGGCTGCTCTCTCTGTGTCCCTCCCTTCAGCTGGGTCATAAGGCAGTTACATTAAAGGTGTAGAAATGTGGCAGAAAATAAACCCCTTTGCTTTCCAGCCGGTCCTCAGAGACCAGAGGATTGGTTGCTGCTGGGCTTAATTTCTGATAATAAATTTATCATTACAAGTCTGGTCATATTCAACAAGAACCTGTGAGAACACAGATTCACAAATAATGCTGTTTACTGAAAGAAGAGAAAGAGATTCAGAGTTGTCATTGGCAAATTAGCTAGTTGTGATAGAGCTCGAATAGTAAAAATAATATTGTATAATAATATGTCATAATAACAATCATACACAGAAGTATAACAAGAAGGTGCCTTCACTTGGGAGGAAGGACAGAGGAATAACCTGTTGACTTTTTGATATTTTTGGCTCTTCTTCCTAACTAGGAAAAATTCCTACACTCCTATACATAGCCCAATCTTACTTTCCCCCAGCCCTTGTTACATATAACATGATCCAGGTGGAGAGTTGAGGAGTATAGTTATATATGTGGTGTCATGTACTTAATGAAGCTCATTCTCATATTTAGGCATGCATTATAATATTTAGATAACACTTAATCATTCAAAAGTTACTTTTCCTGGCTATGTTGTCCTTCAAAGTTCCTGTTATATGTATTTGTGCTTGCACCTGTCTGTGACAGACTTTTGAGACTTAACCAGTCACCCCAGTGAAGTGATGACATCTCCTCTGTAGGTTGTGATGTGGCTGAACAGGGACATGTGCTTTCTTTCCTGTCTGCTTTGTGGGCAAAATCTGGCCTTCAGGCTCAAACCTGCTGATCAAAGAGCTGATTGTCATCCTGTGATGTATTTCTGAGGCCCCAGAAACCAGGACAAGACAGCTGGCAGTGCCCATGCCCTTGCTGGCTGCACCCATTATCTCAGATCCGTGTCCAGGAACAGTCACACCAGTGGGAAATCCCACTGTGAGTCATTCCTACAGGATAAATACATGTCATGCACGTGTTGGTGCAAAAAGAGGAGTGAGTGGCAGAAGAAGCCTGTCCTGCTTTCATTTGGCTTGTTGAGGATGGATGGCACGGAATGGATCTGATTTTGGGTGCCAGCCAGCACAAGGGGCTGCCAGCTTGTCATCCTGTTCTTGGACTCCGCACAGAACAAGCACTGCTGTTTGGAGGTAGAGCAAAAGAAACAAAATCCTTGCCCACTTCGTGCTTTTTGGCTGCTCATGACCAGGTGAAGTCAGGAGAATAATGTGTTTGTCATTCAGCTGGTTGTTCCCTTAGTGTTATCTGTGCTGTTTGCAGTCCTCAGTTTGTGGAGGGGAGATGTAAACTTTGGCCAAAAATTCTGCCTGGTGCAATGGAAAGTCATCACAAAAGTAGCCAGGAGAACTTGCCCTGGGTACCAGGGCTTTGTGCCACCTCAGGAGTACATGCTGTGTCCTCAGGGGCACCCGTGGGGAGTGGCTGGTGCTGACAAATCCATAGTTCTGAGTTCCCTCTGGCTTGCCTGGTGCAGCCTGGGTTCCATAAATCAAACAGAGAATCACTTGCTTTAGGGCTCTGCCTGGTCCTGTTGCTGTCACTGGCATTCCTGATCTCAGAGCAGCTCCTCACATGGACTTAAAAAAAAATCAAATTTCTCCTGATCAAACAGTTTCAGTGTTCAGGTCTCATTTGAGGGAGGCTGAAGAGCAAATATTGGAGAGATTCTGGGTCACCAGCATGGCAGTGAAGAAATAGTCCACAGAAAAGGAGTGGATTCTGGCTCATCCTGCCTATTTTCTTCATTCTCTTTACCAGCCTCATGTGTGGTTTTGGGTTCTGGGAAATGCGCCTCAGCCCTGCTCCTGAGCAATCCTCCACTGTCACTTGGATGTGAGGATATCCATCCAAATCTCTTAGAAAAACCATGGCCATGAGTGATGAAGCAAGCCTCAGGTGCTCTCTTCCTGAGACTTTTCTTTTGGATCTCAATCCTCTCCTTTCTGCAAGGAAAGAAGGAAATGGTGGATAATAAGGAAGTAATGGGTGAAGAAGATGACCTCAGTGATCCCACTGGGCAGCAATAAAGAGAAGATTTTTCTGCAAGCTGGATGCTGCTGGTTGAACCCAGAAGAGCTGGCCTGTGGGCACTGGACACTCAGAAAATTCCCTGAAAAAGGCAAATGGCATCACAGGCCAGACAGATAATCTGAACCCTCATTTTACTGCGGACTTGTATAGCCATGTATATGTTACTACAAGGAGGAATGGGAATGAGAATGAATAAAAGTGAGTGCGAAAATTAAAAGTAGAAAAATTGTCGCAGAATACATATAAAATAGGTGGAAAAGATTGACAGGGAAAACAGTATCTGACAGCATGACAGAATATATCGCATGGGAAATTTTAATATGAATTTTTAATCCTACTGCTTTATGGAAGCATCTACTTTCAAACTTAGTTGTGCCTTTTTTTAAAATATCAAAATGCTTTGTTTTGTCAAAACTGAGAGTGTTTACCTTACATTATGGCATTCCAAAACAAAACAGGGTAATCAAGATGCAGCAAAGGAAGACGTAAAAAGATAAAGTCTGAAAAAGAAAAATACTTGTGTTGCTCTTTGAATGATTTTAGTTCTCTGACAGAAATTGACATGCACCAAAGAACTGCATGACTCACGTTCAAACAGCATTAAACTGACAGATCTTCTGTTGAAAACTTTTAAGACAGGTTCAAAGTTCCTTTTCCTTAGCATTTAACCTGCACTGGATTTCTTACTCACCATTTCAGCTGTAGAGGTTGGTACAGCTATATATGAAACATCAATCTGGTAATAAGAAAGAAGATTAAAAACATCAGTCCAAAAAGAGCAACTGTCTGAAAAGAAAATAGAGTAGGCAGCTTCAGTTTCTTTTCCTTTTAAGACTGAGAATTCTTGAATACTTCTGTTTAAGTAGATTACTTACCACTTCTAAGGGTGGGTGGGTGGCCCAGAACAGCCTTGGTGGGAGTGTTGTGGCTAGAGGAACCTGAAATGCAGCACATTTTCTGTAACAGCTTTGCATTTATATAGGTGATGGGGCGATCGCCTGGAGGGGCAGAAGGAGCGAATAAATATTTGGCATTTCTTGGGATTTCAGAATTTATATTTACACAAACTTCCTTCAGAGCCTTGCAGGAGAGAAAGCTGGAGTGAGAGATGATCTGATGCGTGCACACTTGCAGGTGTTTGTGAATCTGCTTGCTCACCTGAAGAAATATTTCCTTTGTCGAAAGATTTTTCCACATCTTTTCACCTGCCTATTGTGTGAGAGTCACCCCAGGTTTGACTGATGGCATTTCTGTGCACTTTTAGGCAGGCAGAGCTCACAGAAACCACGACAAGCAGCAGGAGTGAAAAGAACACCCCGGGACACCGTGCACCCAGGGAATGTAGTGGTTATTTAACTTCCTTTCAGCGATCACTGGAAACCACTTCTGTCACAAGAAGGCATTTGCAGAAGGTGACTGGATGTCTCTCTGTGTTTGGATAAGCCAACAGGATTTTCTGGGGACATATATAATTAGGTGGCTTACGCAAAGTTTTCTGTTCATTCAGCCATGGTAGCTGGAGGTGTGATTGTTTTACCAACAGAGAGACATTTACACAAGCCTGTCATAAAGACACATTAAAGGGAGCAGAATGTCCTGTGCCCTGACATGAGGCACCTGAGCGTGGATAGAGTTTGTCTCCACTTCACTCATCACTGCTTGAATGACAAGGGGAGAGTATCTTGAGTGAAAACTCAGAATATTCTGATTATCTGAATGCAAATTCCTCCTCCCTAATGAGGATCCCTGCAAAATACCCAGTGTCTGCCTACCAGATACACTCCAAACCTAAAGGGGACAATGTACCATGGTGTTCTGAGACAGTGGGAGTCCTAAAAATATAGGAATGCTTGAAAAAATATTGTCAGTAGCAGTGTTCTGGTGCCATGAATCATAACTCTGTGTCAGAAAAACTTGTAGGAGAGGGAAAGGAACATGGCCCAGAGGAAAGACACTTTTCCTTCTCTCCCAAGAAGCCAAATGGATAACAAAGGAAAGCAGAATGTTCCTTGAAGCTTTAGTGAAATATTTTATTTTAACAGAATAAAAGAAGTCTCACAAGATTACTTTAGTACATGCAAAGGGTAAAGGTTGCATACTGTGGTGGAATTTCACTCTGAGCAGTTGGGACACAGGGTGAGTGTCTCACAAGGAAGAGACAACTAGGATTAAACTCATTTAATATATGATGGCTATCTGGGAACAAAATCTATTTATAGGTGGTCTTTGTGCCTTAATTCCCAGTGTGTACAGGAGATGGGACGGATGAATCACCCTGAACACGGTTATGTGGGGAGCAATTGCTTGATTTTTGACATATTCTCATATACTTCATGGCTGGGTAAAAAGATCTGGTGTATGCCATTGTCCTGATGATATACTTCAGATGGAGTGACTTTTTTATATAACAAATGCCATGCTAAGCCAGACCAAAGGCCTTTTGCAGATGGGATGTTTGTGTCTTGAAGCTGTCACTCCCATGAAACCTTCCTAAAAACATCCCTTTCCAAACATGCCTTATTTTCTGTTGGGTTTAAATCATTACTCTCCAAAGTCACTGGCCTGTTTATTAGGTCTGGCAGCCACTGATGAACTTACTCCTTACAAATTTGCCTATTTCCTTTTGAATCCATTAAAATTTTTGGCCAAGGGCACTGCAGCTTGCAAAGAGAGATGTCTCTGGAGTGCTTGAAACCACCTACTTGGCAATTCCAGACATTAATTTGTTCTGCCTTTTTAATGTGAACTGGTGACCAGTTTATTCTAATTTACTCTCCTTTGGTGATTTTGCAAATTTCTGTTTTAACTGTGTGTAAAACAGAGATTTCACACCAATGCAATGGCAATTGGCATTTTGTAAATATCTTTCCAGCTGGCACTTAGTCTAATCTGAAGGCAAAAGCCTTTGTAGTCATACTGGAGTCAACACAATATTTAAAAGTGTTGCTTGTGGGCAAAGAGGAGCAAGGTTGTCTACCACAGAACCAGTTAATGATCTTGCTGGGTCTGAATTTTACTACTTCAGCACCACACAGGTCTCTCATCTGGATACCCCGTGGCTATCTGCTCCTCGACCGCCACCCCAGAACCAACTGGACGACGACTGCAGAGAAAGATGTTCTGCTTTCAAACAGAGGAGAGACTGAGCCTTTGTAAAAAATGCCTGGCACAGAAGTGATTCCTGATCATCTTCCAGGCTCCATTTGTCATGAGCATGAGTTATATTTTCCTTTCTCAGTCAAGAGCCCCAGGAAATGCACAGCACAACTGAATTAGTTGATCCCAGTGGCTGTCAATTTTTGCAGGAGTTAATTGCACAGTGGGAGAGTAACAAATTAAGGGCCCAGAGTCAGAAAGGCTTATGTACACACTGATTTCAAAGCTTGTGAGCTGATGTTCTGGGAAGCAGAAGAGAAATGCAATTTTGAAACAGACAAACAGTGGAAAAAGCTTCTGTGAAGGTGCTAAAATGTGCTTTAAAAGTATTGACTTCCTCAAAATCCTTGTCCCTTTTCTCCTGCCGTTTTTGGGCATGATTCAGAACTGAAAGTGGAGGGCTGTGGCACATCTCTGGGATAGGAAAAGGCATCCTTATGCAACAGAGTGGTTTGCACATTCCTATGTGTGCAGAAAGGGGTAAAGAAATGGGATGGTGTGCAATGAGAAGTGTCTGTGCTGCTCCACAAAAGGTCAATCCTGTGCCATGCCCAGATCTCCCCTGAAGCCTGGTGTCTCTGGCACACCTCATCACAGAGGGATTTTGAGATAGAAGAGAAAGAAAAAGGCAATTTTTAAGGTAAATTGTTGAGGGTCCGGGCAGGAGAAGTTCCGACCCATCTGATTTATTGCACTTCACCCGTTTGAGTGGTTTGTCCCTCTCTGCAGGCTTGCTCATAGCTGTAAGTTTGGTGTGTGAGACGTGTGGCTTTAGTTACTGCTGGGTTGGTCTCTCCGCTGATGTAACTCCACCGAGGCTTGCTGATGTGCAAAGCTCTTGGCACCCTGCTCCCGGTTTTCCTCTCTGCCTCCCTGGCTCTCTCCACTCTCCTCCTTTCACTCCAGGGGTGTAACCTGGCAATCCTCCTCCGTGCTTCCTCGGCGAGGTGCTGGGCTGCTCTGGATGCAGCTGACCTTTGCAAGCAGGCTTTGGGGGCTTTGCTCTGTCCTCCTGCCTTTCTTCACGGACGCGTTTTTCCTGCGTGACTCACACATTCCCCGTGACATTTTCTGCTTGTGAGTCCCAGACCTCCTCCTGATTTCCTTTCTAAGTGATCCCACCTTGGACGGAGCTGGAGCTGTGCCTAGGGCTGGGGCTTTGCCTTCCACCCTCCATTCTCTGTTGTCACCTTTTACATGCTCCTTCCACCCATCCTGTGGCTGAGCCACAAAAAGTCAGGGGCCGCTCTGGAAGGTGACGCTGAACTAGAACACAATCACAGAAAAAATAAAAATGGCAGAGAGGGAGATGTGCACACTAAGGTGCACATTCTTTTTTGGGGATATGATAGCTCTGCTATGTCTTGGCCATGCAGTTTTTTGAATGTTTGCTCTATTTGTCTTGGAATATTTGCTTTCCCTCCAGGCTGCTGGGGTCAAACAGCTTGGCAGGGGCTGGTGGGGAGGAGGGTGGAGGGGACAATTCTCCATGCCATTCTATTATGAAAAGGTGACTGATATCAGGGATTTTATTCACTTTAATGAGCTGACAAAGTTATCAAGGGGAAAATCAAGTTCCAGCTGAACCAGAATGTAAGTTATTCAGCATTCGAAGGAGCAATGGGGGTAAAAAGCAGTGCAGTAATTTGGATTAATTTGAATACTCTGTGATGCTGAACAAAATAGTTTTGCTTTTGTTGTTTTGTACTGTTTCAAATCAACATATTTTCTTCCAAAAGTGGCTCAAGTTGAAAAAAAAAAAAAAAGCTTAAATCAAACTTCCAAAATTTTGTTTAAAATTGTCCAAGTGTCAATGCTTCTTTTTCCAAGAATGTCACATTTTATTCTAGAAAGTCCTGGGGATTGAGGGAGGTGGGGCAGGGAGAGAGGAATTATTCTCAGCCAGAAGAAAATGTTTTGGGCTAAGCAAGCACTCATAAGCCATAAGTTGTAAACTGAATTTGTACAGTGATTTCAGTGTCACCAAAACCGTACCACCTGGCAACTTCACAGCATCACGGCTTTGCTGTGTAAGATGTCAGCAGTTCAGCCTGGAAAAGAAGGCTGAATATACAGAGCAGAATCCACAGAGCAGACACTGAGCTCTAGGACCCTCTGAAGATGTCTTAATTTCTCCAATCAATTTACAGAGCCTTTCACACATACAAAAAAAAAAAAAAAAAAAAGCTGCCAACTCATTTTTTAAACCAGACTTTTTTTTTTTTTTTAGAAGAGAGGGACTTAAACTGATTTTTCAGCATGAGAACTTTGCCATGCAGTAGAGTTTTCAGGATTCCTGTAAAGCTACCCACAGACCCATCCTTTGGAAGATCAGGCAGGCTCCTGAACATGGGTGATCAGCCTGCATTTCACTGGCTTTATTCTTCTTTCAGGTCGTGGCTGCTGGGTTTACCTGGAGTCAGGAAGAGCCACTTCCACCCTGGTCCTGCAGATGGTGCCAGGGAAGAAGCTGGAAAATGCCCTCTGGTGTGGAGGTAAGTCTTGACCTGTCAGGTGCCTGGGATCTCCCAGATATTCTTGAAAAACTGCCCACGGTTCCTCCCTCTCATTTAAATAACTTGATTTTTTTGTTGTTGTTGGTTTTTTTTTTTTTTTTTTTTTTTTTTCCAGTTTGTGTCTTGGTGTCTAAGTTGTAGCTACAGACACCTGAACAAACATGCTCTTAATCGAGATCAGTTTGTGAGGAGAGTTATTACAAGCTTGTAGCAGGTCCTGCTGGCCATAAGACAGAGGAAGCCTTACACAGCAGCTTCCTAGTCTCTAGATAAACTCAAGATGAAACTCATCCGAAGACACTCCTTTCTTCTGCACATTTTCTGCTCATGCTGTGTCAAACCCAATTATCATCATCATCCCAGCTCTGTCACACTCTATAAATACAAGCCTAAATAAACCAACCAGCACAGCCAATTTCTGTGCAGGGAAGGATCTCGTTATGGCTCAGCAGAGAGTGCTTTGCAGAGGCTGGGGGCAAAAATAAGTTTTAAGAGTCTCAGGCCCTTCTTTAGAGTCAGAGGCACCTCCTGGGAGCAGCACCTTGTAGTATCTGTAGTTTTCAGCTTGGCTTGGGGCAAGAGAACTCTCACCTCCCTGAAATCAGTAAGGTTTCTAACTCTGTGAGCATGGCACAGGAGTAAATAGCAGCTCCAAGATAAAAATCAGACAAACTGTACCTAACAGTAACTCCAAAACCCCAGAAGTGCAGACTTTCAAAACCTTGCTTTAGCCTCAGGGTGGTAACTGCATACAAGAGAGCCTGGATTTAAAAAACAAAACAAAACAAAACAAAACAACCAACCAACCAACCAACCAAACAACAAAAAAAACCAACAAAAAAAAATCCCACCAAAAAACCCACAAAACTCTTACTGAAACAAGCTGCAGAGGAGGGAATTACTGTGTGTGTGTAAAAGGAAACACACGAGGGGATATTTTAACCTGCACCTTCCAGCTCCCCCAGCGTGGGCTGGACCCAAAGCCCATAAAAGCAGTGGAAGCTGCCTATAAAGGCAGTGGAAAGCTCTCACTGCCTTCAGGAGAACTGGACCAGGTCCCACGTGAGTTACACCCACCTCAGATCCCTGCCATAGCTGGAGATAGCTCTACAAAGAGAGAGCAGGTGGAGGGGTTGGATTTACATGACCTTGCAGTTCACTCTCTGTTTGCAGCTGCTCTTTTAGTCCGGAGGAAGCATCCACATGTTTCCAGAAGAGGAAGGCATTCTGTACCATACACAAGTGTATTTTCATTTAATTTCAAGGTGAGCCACGTGAGAACTTTCTTTGATTCTTTGAAAATCATGCCTAAAACGTTTTCAGATGTTCCTCACGAAGTCATCTTTGCTCCTGAGGGATTCTACCTCCTTGCCTATGCAGTGAGGGCAGCAGCTGCTTTAACTGGCTTCAAGCAGAAACAGGGATCCAGATTTTCTGGAAATCAGAGGCAAAGGATTTCTACTCTGGCAGCCAAAACAATACAGGCAGACAAAAAAAAAAAAAAAAAGCAAAAATAGATATCACATGAAGGAGATGGTCTAAACATGCAATGTGCTAAGTGAGGAGACTTGAACGTATGGTGCCTGCTTCAAATTAGATAACTAATTGCCTAATACAGAGTGAAATGAGAGAGTGAAATTAAAAGGAAGAAAAAAAACAACGAAGCCAAACCAAAAGAATCAAAAACCTGTTGGTTGCCCCTGACATGCTTTAATTTTGCTTCTGCTACCTTGGTTATTTGCTGAGAGGTTTACTAATACCTCATGGAAACCTTTGCCAGTCTTTCCACATTAGAGCATTTAGAGGAAATATGTTGTACCATATCATTTCATGATCTGTTTCTTTCCTCCCGCTACTCCTACTGTAGAGATTTGCCTGGAACTCTGAAACTGGATTTCTGGCTGCTGTAACCAGGCCTAGCCACATAGACTTTATTAATTGTCTTTGCAGGGCTGAGACCTTGTACCTGTCCTGAACTGTTGCTTTCCCTTGCATGTCAGTGCTTGTAGTGATATGCTCGACTAACATGCCTCGAAACCATGACCTTTTTCCAGGTTGATGAGATCTTTTTCTTCACTGGAGGCTTGTTCCACGAAGTAGATGTCCTGCCAGCACCATCACTTCCAATGTGCTGCATCTCCGAGGAACATGCATCTCACAACTCACCTGATTCTTTGCCCCTGCACTAAAGAAATATGAGATGTAATGGCACATCTGCTGCTGTTCTCTTGGACTTGTTGTACCCTTTGTATGTATAGATTTAACCAGATGTGGGCTACACAAATAGGGGTGATGGGCTAAGGGCTGTGTTTGGTGGGCTTGTGTCTGTTTAGTTTTGGACTAGTGAGGCAAGCCTAACATATGGTGATGCAGAAATACTAGAGAGCCAAAAAAATAAATAATGGGGCAGTGTTTCCTGCCATTTCCCACCTTGAAATCCTTGTGTGGCCACAAGCTTTCCTTTTAGGGAAAAGCTGTCCAGTTTGCACTGTGATAATGCAATGTGAGATATTCAGCATTCATGAGAGAGTTCGTAAGAGCTCTTGGTTTTCCCTGTAATCAAGCCTGGAATTCACCCTTTCTGTGAGTGTTTTATTATCCTCTATGGTGGTAAATATCCTTGTGTGCATGCTGTGAGCTCTGTGGAAGCTGTTTGCTGTGGAAAGGATGGCCCTGTGGGAAAATGATTGAAGTATGAACTCAGAAAAGAGTGATCTGGCTTTACTGCAGCTTTGCTGTGCAAGCACAAATATCTTGATTTCCCCCTTTTCTTCAGATTCTGCTCCCTTTTCTCACACAATGAAGCCTAACAGCCCTGTATCAACGGCAGGTGCAGGTTCTTGCTGCCAGACATGCAGGATTGCTCTGGTGTCTGCATGAGTCTTTGCAGCTCTGCTGGGTTTATGCAGGATGCCATATGTGTGTATCTCCTTAGAGGTAGTACAGTGGACACCAAAAACCCAGACTGTAGCAATTCTCAATGCCAGAGAGTCCCCACACCAATAAGAATTCATTATTTTTCTTTAAAACATCTGTGGGATGTAAGATGGTGTAAATAGTGCAAAGCAAGGCCCTGTTCATACAAAATGAATTAATTTTCTTTTCTTCATGTGACCAAGCTACAAAGAGGAGAAGCAGCTTGTCCATGGCTTGTATTTCTTCTTGCAGGGTGTCAGGACCCAACTTAGCACCACTTGGTGACTGGCTGGGGCAGTAAAAATTCCTGAGCTATACCTCCAACACACTGAAAAACACTGGTAGAAGAGCCAGCACCCAAAAAAAGCAGTCACCATGCCAGCACCTGCCAGATTGGTTTGGTCTTATGTGCTGCACTGCACATAAGAAGGGTTTGTCACTCCAATACACAAATTATTGACTTTCTACACTTTGTTCCTGAGGACAGCTGTATCTTGGTGGGGGTGACAGGTTTGCATCAAGTGTATTTCTCAATGTTCAAATGCAAACTGAGCCCTGGCTCATTTGCATGCCTGTGGCATCCAGCTGCTTAGTGTATTTTTGGAGCAAAAGCCACACTCAGCCACAGAAATGTTTTCCCATTGCTGCCTCTTTTTCTTTTTGAGCATCACAAAACTCAGGGTGCAAAAAAACCAAACAGGAAGCTGAATAATGTCAGACTGACGTATACTTTCAGCCCCCTGAGGTGTGTCAGGAAGGCTTTTGTGCCAGGTTAGCAAGTGTGATGGAAGTCATGGAGGGGTTCTGAGTCTCCTTGGAGCTTTTCATGTGTGAGAAGAGAAGGCTAGTTACAGTGAGGTGCTTGGTCTTACTAAAAGAGATCTCTTCATCAAAATCTATCCATCATTAATGTCTGAAGAGCAATAAAAGTGGGACATTTGACCATTCTAGATTTCCTAGTCTAATATTTGAAAACATCAGGGCCCATGAGAGTTTCCTGGCTCATAAATAACAACAAAAAGAGTTTAGCCATTACTGCTTCAGGATCTAGCCTTTTCAATCTGTGTGGCATTGAAGACTGTGATGTGATCAGCTCAACTAGAATGATCCCCAGACAGGCTGGGATCTCTGCCCAGTCTCTGCTGGCCTCTGTGGAGCCACCCTTCACTTCTGAGTCAAAATTTTAATGAGGTAAATGGGAATCTACAATCAAAGCTCAGGTTGGTGATGGTGGTCTGGAGCCTGTTCCACTTTGTACTGCAAGGTCTCTGTTGCTTAGACAGCTTCCAACACTGGAAAAAATTTGGAAGCCTTTGCCATTTTATTTTGAATTCACAAATAAGAGAAGCTTGGGATGGGTGGGATGTAGCTGGATGCTTAGTTTTGAAGGTGAAGTCACAATGGTGAAGTGAGCACTCTGTTTTCCTTTGCCTTTTCTCACCCCAGGCAATTCCAAACCAAGGGCCCCAAAACTAAAAGAGGGCTCAAAAATAGAAGTGAATCAAGTGCAGGCAGCTGCAAGAGTGAATCCCACTGACTCTCATAGCTCAATGCCAGAAATTGCTTGGTGGGTTATCTATTACTAGGTAAAGCTTGTAATTTGTGTGTTGCTGTAGTCAGCTCAGTGGGATTTTGGGACAAAAAGCTGCCTTATGCTACATATAACTTGGAAGTTTGTGGCTTTTACAGAACTTGCCATTCAGTGGTGAAAAGGGATTTGTAAAAGGGAGGGAAGGGCTGGGACTTTGAACTTGGGGTCCATGGGCAAGCTCCTCTGCAGGATAAAACAGTATCTGACCTGCTGTCCTTTCAGGCTGGATTTGTGAGAAGAAGGAGTTATGTGACTCTTTTTATTAGAGCAGAAGTAATAACTTCCACCACTTTTCAGACTTGTGGGGTGAGTCTGCAGCTTCTGCTTTTTCTCCATGGCTTTCTCCAGCTGCAGTTGGATGTGACAAAAATAGGAGAGATGCGAAACAAAGGAGAACTTCACAGCTAAAATAAAACTCAAGAAAAACTTGTTCTCTTGTCACAGTTTTGGAATCTATTTGAGAAATGGTGAAGCTATTTTTAAAGACTACGTTTAAAAAAAAAGGGGTGACATTGGTATAAAGAATGACAATTATATACCCTGGCCCTGCAGCCTAGAGTAGGGAGGATTATTAGAGGAGGTAAATAGATTGTGAAATCTATGAGTAATATTTCTCTGTTGAAATATTCTGGCTTTCTGATAAGATGTTTCCAGTTTAAAAGCTTCAGCTGCCAAAGCTGTATAATTTCTACTGGGGAAAATATTCTGACTGGTTATTGTGCTGAAGTATATTTTTGATTTTTCACCCCTTCTATGAGGGACATAAAGACAACCTATGTCCCTTAAATCCTAATTTCTCTCTTTCCCCACTTTAGTCATATGCTTGCAGAAAAAGCCCTTGAGAATGGAGGCTTTGCCTGCATGGAGGGAAATGCCAGAGGGAAATATGAAGATGCCAAGCTGGAGAAAATGGCTTTAAATTGAGATTACTGTGAGAGTGGAACCTAAACCAAACAGACCCCCCTGTCAATTTGATGTGCTAGGTGTCCAGAGACTGGAGAGGTGTTGTAGGACAGCAGAGCACCTGAAGGACAGCACAAAGGAATTCCAACCAGCCCAGACAGCATATCACTTCGTGGGGAGCTAAACTGAAATGCCTCTGTGTAAACAGACACAGCACAGGGCTCAGGAACTGAGAGGCTGGGATCTTATTGGCATCATATGGAATGGAAGGATAAGGGATCTTCAGGAAGGACAGGGACAAGGAGGGGGTGTCTCCCTCTGTGTCAGTGACCAGCTGGACTAGGGGTGGATGAGGAGCCGGCCCAGAGCTGATGGGTCAGGATTAAAGGAGGGTGAGGGCCAGGTGATGCTGCAGTGGGGTCTGCCACAGGGCGTCCCACCAGCAATGAGCAGATGGGCTCCTCTGGATGCCATGACATCCCATAATTCCATGAAAGGCCGGATTTAAAGTTTTTAGGGCAATGAGGAGGGTCTGCAGCAAAGTCACTGCCCTGGACTGCAGGAGAGCAGCTTTTGGCCTCTTCAGGGATCTGTGTGGTACAGTCCCATGGAATAAAGCCCTGTGCAGGGAACACCAGCCCAAGAAAAAAGGCTGATATTCAAGGATCTACTCTGAGCTCAGGAGCAATGCAGCCCAATGAAGAGGAAGGCAGGCAGAAATCCCAGGAGACCTGTGCAGATAAAAAAGGACAAACTCAAACACAAAAATGAAGTCTGCAGAGGGTGGTAACAAGGAAGGTAGCCTGGGAAGGGCACAGAAAAGTTGTCTGAGAAGCCAGGGATCAGGTTAAAAAAGCTGCCCAAGGGAAACAAGGAAAGCTTTCATCAGTGAAAAAGAGAAGGCTTGGGAAAATTTAGGCCCTCATCAGATAAAAAGGGAGAACTGATTATCTGTGGCATGGAAAAAACTGAAGTACTCAATGATTTTTTTTTGCTCAGTCTTCACCAGGAAGTGTTTCATTCACATCACCTGAGTCTCAGAAGGCAAAGGCAGGAACTGGGAGGATGAAGAGCCACCCTCTGTAGGAAAAGATCAGGTCTAATGTCATTTAAGGAACATGAGGATGACTGGAAGTCCATTGGAACTGATGAGATGTACTCATAGGTTCTCAGGAAACTGGCAGATGAAAGGGCTAGGACACCATCCTTGATATTTGAGGAATCATGTCAGCCTGGTGAAGTTCTCACCAACTGGAAAAGCGGGAGCAAACTCTCAGTTTTTTAAAAAGGGGAATATGGAGGACCCGAGGAGCTACAGGACAGTCAGTCACATCTCAGGGGCAGATCCTCCTGGAAACTGTGCTAAGACACATGAAAGATAAGGAGGAGATTTGTGGCAGCTCTCATGGCTGGAGCTGTTGGAGCAGGTCCAGATGAAAGCCATCAGAGGGAGGAACAACCTCTGCTGTGGAGCCAGGCTGAGAGAGTTGGGGTTCCTCAGTCTGGAGAAGAGAAGCCTCCAGTGAGACCTTAAAGCACCTTCCAGTACCTCAGGGGGTCCTACAAGAGAGCTGGTGAGGGGCTTTCCATGAGGGTATGTAGTGATAGAACAAGGGTCATGGCTTTACACTGAGAGTGTTTATTTCTATTATGGATTTAGGTTCCATAATAGAAATAAATTCTGTACTGTGAGGGTCAGGAGGCACCACAATAGAGAAGCTGTGGATGCCCCATCCCTGGAAGGAAAAAAAAAAAAAAAAAGCACAAAAGAACCAAAACCAAAACAGAAGGAGAACATATGTCTCTGACTTCTTGTAGTTCCATAGTATTTAATTTACATCCTCCAAAGCTGAGTGAAGTAATTAGCAGCAGAGTAAGACATACAGCCCAGAAAAGCATTCAGAGTGTGTGTAGAGATGACAAAAGAGGAGGCTGAGCCATTGCCCTGTGAAGGGACTGAACCCACTGCTTCAGTGGTGCTGCTGCAGTCTTCCCTACTCTCACACCTTGTGTTCTTGTTCAAAGAACACAAGTTTCAGTGAAATTAATGTTCAAGGAAGGAGAATGGAAGGTAATTTCAATGGTTCAAGGTCATTGGTGCAAAAGGATGGTAAAGCTACTGTAGATAGGTATGATGACATTCTGGACAGTACTTGCCCTGCTCTTTGTATTTAAGTCCATAGTGCATCATTTCTTTCTCAGGCTGCTTGAGACTTTCATTTCTGTCTTGCCTCTAGGGAGGAAATAGGCTGAAGGACATTGGTGACCTGTAATTTCAAAATGGTCCATGACTACCAGGTAGCGGGACCCACCTTTTCAAATTTGTAACTGTGTCACACCTGTGGCTCAGACACAGCATCTTCAGGTTTGTGGGAACATTAATTTGCAAATAGTTTCTTAAATAAAGAGGGAAATCAGACTAGAGCTCACAAAAAAAAAAATAAATTAATAAAGCAGGAGGTTTCCAAATGCCTGGACAAGAAGTGAGGGTTTATCTTGGTGCAAATCATCAGGAACGGGACATCTCATGTCTTCTGATGGTTCCATCAAAAAGGATGTGCTGATCAGTGAGGAGGGCCAATAAACATGTGAGGTTTTCTAAGCATGGCAAAAGGAGGGAATGAAAAAGAAGCTTTGCCTTCCTGAGCTTGCAGCTCTTCAGCAGTGAAGGCTGTAGCTAATCAAGGAGTCCCTAGGAGGCAGGTAAAAAAATCCAGATTCTTTGCATGGTTTCACCCCAGCATATCTAACACCCATTGATAGTCACAGATGAGGGGCAGTACACATCATGCTATTCTTATAACTCAGATATGGAACAATGTTTATAAGCTAGGACTAGCTGTCAAGCCTCTGAAGAATTCCCAAGCACTCAGATTCAGGTTTAAACAGGGAGAAGGGGGAGGGAACATCGATCAGTTACACGCAAACCATCACTGCCCGCCATGCAGCACATAAAGAACCTTTGCAAGTGCTCCAATCCTCCTTGAGAGACGTGAACATAAAACCTAAAATGCTTTCCATATGTCCCAGTGTCCGGTTGCTGCCCCAGTTCCAGCTGAGAGCACAAAACATAGCAACCTTTATATTGATGCTAAACATATTGCGTCACTCCCAGCGCTGAAATGTTTTAACGCTAATACAATTAAACTTGCTTCAGCATAATCCTGGTAAGATAAACAGTGTTGCTGTCACAATAAACCTTGTCTCTCAGCAGTAGAATGGAAGAAAGATGTGTTATCCAAAGCAACATGAGCAGTGCTGGGAGGATTCACTCTCTTCTGCTTTTCCTGAGGAGTGTGGTGTGGATCGGAGTGCTGATGCAAGCAAAGACATTTGGGCCTTCTGTACTGACCAAGTGACAAGCTAAAAATTGCACTCAGGATCCTTGGATTAAAAAAAGAATTCTGTGGCTGAAGCATGCTTTCAGATTACACTTGCATCTTGTAAAAACATAGACTAGTGCTCTGCAAGAAAAGGTTTTTTTCTCTCTTAAGGCTGCTAGCATTCTTTTTTCATGAAGGATTGAACCTGTGATATCTGAGGGAGAAAGTGAAGTTTGCAGTGACAATTGGGTGTTACAATCTTCCTCCAAAGTCTTCCCACATTTTTTAAGTATCTTGACAGCCTGATGACTTGTATGATGTCTTCCATCTCATGTCTGATGATCTTTCAAGGATCTGATGGATGCATTTTTAAAGTAGCTTGTTTCAAAATGCATAAAAGCAAGATCTAACCGCCTTCACAACACGCCTGAGACAAAATTACATTTCATGTATGTACAGCCTTTATGCTGAAAGGAGAAAAGAAGGGGTAAAGTGATGTGCCAACTCTGGCTACAGATATTTCCAACAACTACTAAAATTCCTGTAGTCAGGGCAGGGAAACAGGAATGTAGGAGAAAGAAATCTGGCTAGAAATGTTGTTTCACAGCAAGCAGCATTCACTAAACTCCATTGATTGTTTCATGACACTAAGGTCATCCAGCAACATGAAGAAGCTAGGTGAAGGCATCTCAAAAGACCAAAAGAATGGTAAGAAATGTAATGTTTCTTACTGAAATGTGGAAAATGTCCTGTTTAAGGAGCTGGGTGTGGATTTATATCACCACAATTTATATCACCACGGTGGAGTAGAGTTCCCCTGTGTGACTGTGTTCTAACACCCTAGAAAGGCAGAAAACTTTAATGGCCCTCAAAAAATGGTTTTTGTGATGCAAGACAAATGCTGCCAGCCTCTTCAGGTCTCCATCCATAATGTGAGGGACCACTCTCCTTTAGAGCACAAAGTCTTCAAAGTCTTGCCCTTCGGTGCAGCCAAGGAAAAGTGGCTGCATAAGATTTCATCCGACATTCAAAACCCATCTCTCTGAAATAGTAAAGGATCTATATATTTGTTTAATTACTAAGTAAAGATAGTGTATCAGGCCTGCAGCATAAACAGGTCTCCATATCTCACATACCAACAACCAGGCACTGCTGTTCACTCCCCTTGTATTAACTGTGATTACTGAGATACTAAAAGTGCCAACCTGAGAACTCCTGCAAGTCCAGAGTAAGGATAAAAGCCAATTAATCTTTTTGCCTAACTTGTCTGGTGGATCTCCTTATATATTTGCAGCTTCAGATATTTTACTTACTTTTTCTTTTATTTCTTTTTTTTTCTTTTTCTTTTTCTTTTTCTTTTTCTTTTTCTTTTTCTTTTTCTTTTTCTTTTTCTTTTTCTTTTTCTTTTTCTTTTTCTTTTTCTTTTTCTTTTTCTTTTTCTTTTTCTTTTTCTTTTTCTTTTTCTTTTTCTTTTTCTTTTTCTTTTTCTTTCTCTTTCTCTTTCTCTTTTTCTTTTTTTCTCTTTTTCTCTTTTCCTTTTCCTTTTCCTTTTCCTTTTCCTTTTCCTTTTCCTTTTCCTTTTCCTTTTCCTTTTCCTTTTCCTTTTCCTTTTCCTTTTTCTTTTTCTTTTCTCTTTTTTCTTTTTCTTTTCTTTTTCTTCTTTTTCCTCAGCTGGAGCATCTCAAGAGTAAAAATCCAGAGCAACAGCATGTCTTTTTAAGGATGGGTGGCTATAAAAAATTCAGTGTGATCTCCAGCTGCACACCCTGCTATTCCTGGACTCTTTCCTGCAGTCTGTCCCAGAGTGGGAGGGAGTTACACCTGGGCTTCCCCAGCCTGAGTGGTGTGGTCTGCACATATTTGTGCACATCTTTGCAGGGCTATCGTAGTCAAAGTGGATGATTTCACTGCAATTTTATGGACTGCCTTGGAAGGGCAGATCTTGGGCAGTGAGCTTGTGGCAACACTGTGTTGCATTCATTGACAAAACAAAAGGAAAAAAGAAAATCAGGCAAAATTTATTATGCTTATTCATGTTCTGTGGGCTTTTTTTTTTTGGATTTTTTTCCAGGTGTGACTTATTTCTCTCCCCTGTACATCTCATGAAAGCTGATTCGCAGGCACCTTACCTTTCTGAAGGTAGAGTTTGGAGGTTTCTTTTGTAAGCACTTTGAAAACTTGAACCCATCTCCAAAGAGTGGCATAGCGTCTCTCTGTAACAAAGACCTTCTCAAGAATTGTGGTGCTATTGTTCTAGAGGTGACTGTAAGCTCACAGAGGATATAAATTATTTTACTGGTCATACAGCAAAGTCTGCAATGATAATTTGCTGAGGATAACTTGCTGGCTTGCACCTGGAGCCCAGCCATTCCTCAGGGACCCTGAGGAGCACCCCAGCAGCAAGACGTGGTCACTTCCTTTCCCTGGTCACAAGCAAAGCTGGCAGAAACATTAAGAGATGGTTTATATTTCCAAATATCTCATTGCAAGCTCACCTGGACCACAGGGAAATGCACTGGAGCCAGAGGCTGCATTTTGCTCTTGCCCAACAGCTTTGTCTCCATCACTTATTGGGGGTTTTTTAAGTATCAGGACCCCATTCCTAGGTCAGCACAGGTGGCAAGAGGAGCACGTGACACCTGCATCACATTCACATGTCCTGAACAAAAACCTGCTCCAACAAGGCCCAAGGAGATGTGTGAGGTTTCGGGGAAGTTTCACTTTGAAAGGAGTTGGGTAACATGTGAGAAATCTCACCAAAGAAGGTCTCTTCATTCTTTATACACTTTTTCCTTCCTCACACTCGTGTCAGGGCAGATGACTGAGAGGAAGGCAGTGTTTATTTTAGACATTTTCAGCTGCACTAGGTCCAGTGAAATCTTTCAAATCAGTCCTGAAGTGACAGGAGACAAGACAGGGGGTCCCACTCCTTGATGCTCCAGGACAAGGTAATTCAGTTTTCCCTACCTGCAAAGGGAGTCAACATAATTAACCCCCTTTGTTAAGTGACCAGAGAGAGACAAATTAAAAGCACCAAGAGGCAGGCAGGTCTTATCACAGCTCCTTACAGAAACAGTGGGCTCAGTGTTGCTGCTGGAGTGGTTTCAGAGCCACAGGCTGTAGGAAATGCCACATGCCAACTTGGATGCATTTCAGCTCCTGCTCTGCTGCAGCTCTGCCAAACAGAAACTCTTCTGCAGCCTGTGGCTGGCTCATCTGCTGGCTGCCAGGGTGCCAGCAGCCTTGGCCACCCACCATGAAATTGCATTCCACAGGCAAACACAGCATGAGGATTTCCTTCTGCGCCCCTCTCGCCAAGCTGTTGCCCAAAAATGAGCCACTAAGGCAGGGTCTGGGCTATGGGAAACCCTCGTGGAGCTGCTTGTTACTGAGTGGGATGCTAGAAGAGAGAGATCTGTCTGCAGAGAGATGCCCCAGGTGAGCAGCTCCAGCATAAGGAACCAGGTCCCCGTGCTAATAAGCTGCAAATGTGTTTCACCAGTACTTCCCCAAGGAATGCCAAGAGGAGGCTGGGAACAGGTCCAGGCACAGGCAGATAAAAAAAGTGTGTTATGACTTTGTCTCCTATCCATTTTCCAAACCTAGTATTAGTTTCTTAATTTTGTCCTGTAGCGGGTTAAAACTTGCTTTATTTTCCCCCCCTTGCCTGATGTGCAGACTGATTTCAGGGTAATATGGCAGTGCTGAAGGTTCTCTGCTCTCCAGGGAGTAGCAAGGGCTGTATTTTAGGGCTGCTGGCACCCAAGCTTTACCTTGGGCCTCTGAGGATGAAGAGTGGAGAAAAATAGTACATGGTTACTGAGAGCCCACAGGATGCAGGGGGAAGATGAAATCAAGGCTTACAGACCTCTCTGTGGAGAAAGAAATAAACCACTGTTTTAAATGATTGATGGTCTGATGGTAACAGACTAGCCAGAGCAAAGTTCTGTTCAGGAGAACCAAAGGTGGTTTGTCATCTATACACAGGTAACCTCTGTCCCATACATATATTAGAGGAGAAAATTCTTTTAACATGCTTTAAAGAGGAAGGAAAAACACAGAGGACAGCCACAGAGACTGTGTTAAACACAGGATTGTCACAGCAGTGATGGCCTAATGCTAAAAAACATGGCAAGGTCACAATGCCAGTGACTTTATTTGTAAAACAGATGTTACTGCTGCCCTGGGTGAGGTCAGGGGCCTGTAGGTGCCACTTTCTATGACACAGACAACACCCCTCAGTGTGACTTACCTAATTTCACCTCCATATAAATTATCTCTGCCCCAAATGCTAGTACTTTTCATTTTTCTCTGAGGCTAATGTAATTTCAGTGATTCTCAGTCCAAGCCCCTTGGTTTTCTACTTGGAACAAAGGCATCTTAACAGACCAGCAGGTATATGACTGAGTAATCTCTTAACTATTAGTTCATATCTGTAGAACGTTGGGCTGACAGTTCTTGATCTTTGACACCACTGCAGTGAACTTAGTGATGCTCAGGTGTTGTTTTTCCCAGTGTTCTCTGGCCTTGAACAAATTCACATTTTGTGCTGACTTAGGTAGAAAACCTGAGCTGAGACCAGGTGGAAAAGAGAACTGCAGCTTTCCCTCCTAAGCCTGGAATAACAGCAGCACCAGCCTTCCTCTTGTGGCAACTCACCTCAGAGAAGTTCTTGTTTTTTTCCAATAAGTTTTTGTTCCATTCCCATGCCAAGAAAGGAAGTGAAGAGGCGTATCAAAATAAAGTAATTACAGAAAGCCTAACCAAGTCTTGCACTCCCCCTTCCCCTCCACAAAACCCACAATGTGTCCAGCAGTGTCCAGATCAAGCCAGAAGGGACCCAGACTGCCTTTGAGAGCTTGGCTTTGTTGGCTGGAGGAGACAGCTCTGGATTGCTCCCTAAATGGAGCAAGAGTCACCTTCTGTGCTGTCAGACCAAAAAGGCAGCACCCAACAGCAATCACTGTGAGTGGCTGACAAGGAGGGTGAGATTCTGGTTTATTCTACCCAAATACTGGGTAGAGGACAGAGAAAAAAAAAGTAAGGACTTGCAAACTACTCTGTGTTGCTTGTCAGGAGATCTAGCCTCTCCTCTCATCTCATCTATCTCATCATCTCATCTCAGCTCATCTCATCTCAATCTCATCTATCATCTCATCTCATCTCAATCTTAATCTCAATCTCTTCTCTATAGCTCACTGTTTTCACTGCAATTTTTGTGTGAATGGCTTTTTTGTTTTGTTTTGTTTTTAATGTTATTCACTGTGTAAACAGTAGGCCTTCAATGATTTTTGTTGTCTGAAAATGTTCCTGGCACTTTGGGGCTAAAAATAGACACCAATATCCTTCAGAGAGCAGTTTCTGCAGAATGGAGGGGTTTGTCTCTAAGTACAGCTCATTTTCCTTAGTGTTTTATCATTGATCACCATGGCAGCTTCCTCTGCTGAATCTGAATCGGAAACCTTTTCCTAATTCTCTTAAAAATTCACAGTCCTGTTGATGTTAAACTGTCTCATTATTGCTAGGTGTTTGGTGTTTTAATTTCCAATGCTGACAATATCAGTGTAAAATATTTAAATTATCTTCTGATGACAGAAGGTAAGTAATTTGAATTATCCAGTCTTAAAATCAAATTGGAGAAATCAGACTGTTTTTAAATTGCTTTCATCAGGAAAAACAGCTGTTATTTTTTGCCTTGTGAAGGTATCTCAATGTCCAACCATGTGTCCAGACTGCCATGCACAAGAAGCTGTTCAAAGAAAGAATAAATGTGTCAGTCCTGTCCCAAATGATTTTAATATTTCGGGCTATTTCTGTTCTGCTCTTCTGGCAGGTGGTCTCCCCCTTGAAAGCACTTTGCCCAGGTTGTAGCTGCATGATGGGGCCAAGATCTGCAAAATCCTTCCTCTTTTGTGTTGTGAACAGAAAGGGACACTCAGTTTTCAACCTGGAGGTTTGAGGATTGTGGAAAATTAAACAACCTTCCTGAGTGACACCAACGGGTCCACCATTCTCTGGGAAAAGAGGAATACTCTAAAATGCAAACCAAAAGGAGACATTAACCTAGGAGGAGAGAGTTACAGCAAGAGCGGGGAAAAGCAAGAAAGCCAAGGAGAGCATTAAATTCAGAAACATCAAACCGAGATATTGCAACAGCTGCCCAGGAGAAGCTATGCCTGCCAGAGTTTGCATCAACCTTTGTAGTGCCAGGTCAAAGCCTGCTCTAGAAAATGGGTGCTAGGGAAGAGGAGCAGGGAAATTTTACAGTGATTGACAGAGTTTTGACATACATCTGCTATGTCAGTACTGACAGTCACAATTTGGCAAGATGGGCTCAGAGAGAAATTAGTCCACTCAGCCTGTCAGTTAAAAGATTTTACAGTGATCTCAGTACCTAAACAGCCCCAGTGCATTTGGTCTGCATCACTGACACCACTGCAGAAGCTGTCACTACCTGTTCTCATATGAGCATTTCACACAACTAAAGAGAGGTTGGTCCGGGTGTCTCAGGTCCAAAACCAACTTTAGAAGTCAGACTACCACCACTGCTAGTTCAGGACATCTCACTTTTGTCTAACTGCATCTGGAAAGATGTCTAGAATAGATATTTTATAGCCCCTCTGGATAAGCTGTTCTCATGCTTCATCATTTTTCTGGTGAAAAATGATCAGGTTTTGTTATGGGGAGGATGTGGCACCAGCTAGGGGTTGGGAGGGTTTTAAGCCATAAAGTACTCACAGAAAATATGAAAAAAATAATTAAATTGAAATTTTATGGTGTAAGCTTAACTTTAAGAGAGAAAAAGAAATGTGTATGTTTGCAAACATATTTATTGTAGTGTCCTATCATAGTAAGAATCATTTCTAGACCACTCACAGATTTGCAATACTCCTTTGCCTATACTACAGGATCAGGGGTATATCTCTGCTCTGACAGGTCTGAATTTGAAACAACTTAGAAATACACTTGGCCTATGGATATATAGCTAGAAATTAATTTGGAGATCAGTGCTATATGCCACTTAAGGGTAAATCACACTGCATCCTGTCAAGGCAAGATTGGACTCTGTCAAACACACAGGAGATCTCTGCAGGGTACAATTTTTACAAAGTCAGTAACTTCCAAAGTCAGTATTCTTCCAGAACTTCCTGAAACTCCCCTGTACATCTATGGAAAAACTACAACCAGGAGAGCAAAAATTGGAGGACAAAGGCTTTCAGCAGGTCAGGCATACAGACAGGAGCATAAAATGAATTTGCACAAGCTCTGTGTGACTGGGACTGCAATCATCTGTCAGTATTTCGTATCATTGCAGTTCTCATTTGCTCAGTTGCAGCTCCAACTCCACCAAGAAAAGGTGTCAGAAATTAAAGCCCAGTGACATTTAGCACCGGGTCCCATTTCACATTCTGAAAGGAGAGGAAGTTCTTAAAGGATCACAAGTCTCTGTGTCCCTACTTTTTGTCTTGACCCTTTTAGCCAGATTAGACCTAGATGCCTTTTTGTCACAGTTTTCTAATGGTCTCTGGGCACCACAAAAGTCATTGCCTATGGTGCATCAGGAGGATGCAAGTTAGATGAAGAGTGCAGCAGATCACCCAAAATAAGAACATAAGAATTCTGAATTGCTGCTCCCGCTGAGCTGTGGAAGAATGTTGGGCTTTTGTACCATTTTGGATGGAAGCATTTCCAATTTTCATCAAAAAAATAGCAGATATCCTTACTTCCTTGACAAAATACCAGTGATTTCCATGAAAACCATCTTGTTTACAAATACACATATACTTGCAGTTTGTTGTTTCTTTGTTTGTTTTTTAAATGGATTCCTGCTATGTATATTGCTGTGCAGTAATCCACTGCACTTTTGCATAGGTAAACCCAGACATTTCCAAAACCAATCGGTTCTTCCAAACTTCTGAAAAGGAAAATTATTTTACCCAGATACTTTTAGTGGAGTGGAATTTAAATGCAAATTTATACATGCTAATATGTGTGGTTTGTTTAATGATTTTTAATAAGAGAGATTTCTAGAAAAAGTGGAAACTTGCAAAACAATGTTGCTCAATTCCTGAAAAGAGGGAAAATAAAGGAAAAAGAAAATATAAGTACACTGAGAAAGCATAGTTTAAAAAAAAAAATAAGAAACCATGACAAAAAAAACCCCAAACCAAAACAAAAATATAAACCCAAAAAATCCAAATAACAAAAAATCAAGGGAAACAAAAACCAAAAGAGTAAAAAAAAAAAAAACCCAAACAACCCAAAACAAACAAACAAACAAACAAAAAAAAAAAAAAAGAAAAAAAAAAAGCAAACAAACTCAGAAAATAAAATAAGCACCCTGAAGCATCCTATTTTATCTGTCAGCTGAAGTGCAAAGGTATCCAAAGTCCAAATCAGGAGTCTGGAGCAGTAAGATATTTCAAGGCAGTGATGCATCACAGCTCTCTCTGGAAATACCCTCATGGCCAAGAATTCCACTACTTTAGGAAACACCCACATTTCAAGGCCTCAGACATTTATTTTGAATACATATAATTTATTGGCCCATCATTGTTAATAACATTATTATTTATGTACATAAGATGATAACAGTGACTAAGACCCCTAGTTAGGTGTAATACTTTACAGATATAGAAAGGGAGATAATGTTTGTTTTAGAGTTTTGATGTAAAGTAACAAGTCTTAGAGCTACACCCAGCCATGGAAAGGTGCCAGCAGGTCTGGGTGGAAGAAATTATCACTACTCTGGAATATCAAGAGAGCAATCATGTTCTTTAACTCACCAGATGCATGTGTGCTGTGCTGGATTGAAGTTTTGTTAACACATCAGCAGAGGTGTATTTTCTCAAATATACCAGCTATCAATGTGCTTATTGTCAATCTGGGATGCAGACACACACTGAGGTCTTTAGCTTAGCAGCTTCTTCTCAAAGAAAGAATGAATCATATTGCTTAGTGCAAAAGTAGTTCTTTGATGCTGCTGAAGTTTGTTCTGTGAATGGGCACAGGATCACAGCTCAGATGTGTAATGTTGGCACTATGCCCATGAGTGCAAAACTTAATTTCCTCAGGACCTACATCTGTTAATATGTTAAATATAGGTATTCATATATAGGTATTCATATTTACATCACCAAGGATGCTAAGGCATAACTGGTGAATTTTTGGGAGACTGAAAATCGACTATTTTTTTTCTTCACAGTTAAGATATAGCAGTTCACAGTTGCTTGTTGCACATGGAAGTTGTGGGTCCAGTTACCAAGCCTATTGTCTGTTTTCATTGCAGACCTAAAAACAAACTCAAATTGACAGCAAATGTAGCACTCCAAGGGTCCAGCCTAATATCCTGACTGTGAGCCTAGGAAAGCATGAAAGAAGCAGGTTGTCATTTGGCAGGCAATTTTACCACTGATTTATTTTTATTAATAATTATAATTACAATAATATTTATATTAAACAAATAGCTGTGCTTATTGTACTGTTTCATCCTTGATGATTTTTTTAATGCAGATTTATCTCGGCTGCTTTTTTTTTCTATTTTTTTAATCCCCAGCTGTATCATCTTTAATATCTACACTACCTGTTTGCAAAGAGATCAGCAGTTTATTTTGAGGCGTTGCAGAAGAAATACCTCCCATTTTTCTTTGTAATTGTGCCTACAAATATCATCTTACAATGACATCTACAAACCATCTATTTGGAGAGGAAGCATCCATTTCTACATAGCCTTTCCACACCAGTCATGTTTTTCCACACCTGCTACTTGCTTTTTTTGGTCAGCTGAAGAATAAGCTGGTTTATCCCTGTAAGAGATGTTCAAAAGCCATGCCAGGCTTTTGAACATTTTACTTTCTTGGGATTTATCAAAATTCTTTAAAATTCTTTCCCAGAATTAAAATAATAATGGCTAACTAGATGATACCAATTTCTATAGATACAGTAGGCCCAAAATAAAGTCATCAGGAGTTAAACCTAACAAGCTAAAGGACAGTTTTTCATCTGCTCTCTTATAAGCCAGATTGTGGTGGCTGGATGATGTTTCTGTGCTTGTTTACATTGCAATTTTTCTCCTAGGGGCTGGGCTTCAATTCCTCACTATAAACAAACTTTGCTTAAATATTCAGTCTCGGTCTCTCCTGAAGGATGTATTTCTTCATATGACAATAACATGCTATAATAATTTCATCATATAACAATAATAACTGACAATAAATAAGGTTAATTCCCCTTCTGGCAACCAAAATTTAAGTTCTGAGGGCAGCTCTGAGGCTTGACACTGGAAAACCTCCCTGGTCTGATAAACAATTTGTCTTCTCTGCGAGGTGAAGGGTGGTTGGACAGTGCTGATGTGCAGCAAGCAGCACAGAGAATGGATCTTTCCAGGAGGGAGCTGTCTGCTGGGTGCTGTTCCTTCACAAAAAATCTGGCCCTGGACCAGCTCTCAACACCCTCCCTGTGTTGAGGGACCTTAGTTCAGAGTGGCAACTCTAAAATGCTTTATCTCCACCTAAAAACCTATGGCAAGCATCAACCATCCAGCTGCATTTTACTCCGGGCAGATTGAAAAGTCTGCAGATCTTCAGATCGAAAAACCAACGTACCTGGAGGATGACGCAGAGAATTCTGAGATCTATCATTTCTCCAGTTTCAGGCATTTCTTCTCTCCTGAGTGTCAGGAGAAGGTAGTGGTCCCAAATGGGAACATGCCTGTGTGATCTGCACAGGCATGTTCCCATTTGGCTCTTGAACACTTCTGTGTGGCAGCTGGGGAGTCCTGAGCCAACAGACGGTCCCAAAGGTACAGACAGACACCATCCATCTGCCATGGCAACAAATGGAAAGGAAAACTCCAAAAAAAGTGTGAGGCATGGCTTCACTGTGTCTGTGAAATGATAAGCTTTTCACCAGGTCCCTGTTTACATTGCTGAGGTTTTGCTCTGCTCTGGCCTGCTGCTCCAGACAGAAGCTGTGTCATCACGCCCTTACAGCTGTTGCAGCTGTCACAATGCAACAAAAAGTATTTTATCCTCATCCCTTCTTCTTTTTATTTGTCTTTTTATTTTCTTGAAGTACAGCCAAAAAGAAAAAAAAATTAAATAAATAAATAAATAAATATTGGTATGTTCCATTTGTTGTTTCTGAGATCTGGTGGTGTTAACGTGGCCTTTTGGACTGTTCCAGCTTTCACTCTGGGCAGGATTATTCAGTTTCTGCTTTTCTCCATCCTCCACTGGAGGAAGGAGTCCTATTCCTTAACGAGGTGCTGATAAGAGGCTTCAGACCTCCACTCTCAGTTCCCAGTCAAGTGGGAGCCTAGATTGACCATGGATTTAGATTGACCATGGTTTAGGAACTTACAAGAAGTTCCTGTAAATTTAAGAAAAACAAACAACAACAACAATAACAACAACACTATCCACATCCACATCCATATCCATATCCATATCCATATCCATATCCATATCCATATCCATATCCATATCCATATCCATATCCATATCCATATCCATACATATATATATACACACACACACACACACATATATATATATACATACACACTATAAAGGATTCATAAGCCAAATAAACATGTCTTTCTTACCTTGCTTGCTTCAAAACTTGTTACCAGCTAATGGGAAAAAAAAAATTATGGTTTTATTTTATGGAAGGAGAAGCTTGCTGGTGGTGGGATGCTATAAGCACTGAGAACGTTTGTTTAGGACTGAATAGAAATATTTTCTTACAGACAAAATTCCCATTAGATGATGCTCAGTTCTGGAGGGTTTTTTTCAAACTGAGTTCAGCATCCTGGAATTGTGTGGTGAGGAAAACAGAAGAGAGGAGAGAAAGAGAAAGTGAAAAGGAAGTTAATTAAACAATTATTTCAATGAGGCCAGCATGGTAATGAGCTCCAGATGTTTGGGATTCCACGGACAGTCTCAGAGCTGGAGAAGCAATGGTGGGTTTATATACATTTGTTTACTTCTCCCACCCTAAGCCTGACTACTGTTTTCTCTAAAAGCCAACAAAGAACAGGCCCACCCTAAAATACCTCTGGGATTTCACTCCAAATTTTGCTCTGACTTTGTAGCCCACAAAGGCAGTGCCAATAACTCAGGTACATTAAGGCATAATTGAAAACACAGCCTGGTCTTTGGTCTGCAAGTAATTTGTTCACAATGAAACAACAAATGAGCACATGAGCCTATACTGACAGCAACCCAGGGCCAGATTCTGGTCTTGGAATCTCAGATGAAACAGGTGTAAATCCAAAGCAGAACAATAATATGTGGGAAATTACAGCAGACTTGGCTGACTAATGGATTTACTCAAGGTGGACCACCATAAGAATAAGAATTTTGGCTACGTACCTGACTATTCTCAAATTGCCCACTTCATAAAGGTGCAGGTTCTGCAGCCTCTCTGTCAGATGTACAAGGCGTAGTCCCTTTAGAATTCTGGTTTCAATCGTGCTACTCCAGAGGGATGAAAAATGTCAGGAGGCGTTCACAGCTTATACAGACTGAACAAGGTTCTTCTCAATGTGTATTTCTCTCTTGGAAGACACCACTTTGTTGACAGCAAAATATTTTGCATTGTTTTGACTTGAGAAATAAGTCAAACATTGTAATTTTTTGTGTGTGTTTTTTTGGGCTTTATTTTTGTTTGTTTGGGGTGGTTTTTTTGTTTTGGTTTGGTTTTTTGGTTGTTTTTGTTTTTGTTTGTTGTTTTGTTTTGGCTTTTTTGTTGGTTTTGGGTTTGGTTTTTGTTTTGTTTTGTTTTGTTTTGTGGGAATGTGTCCTGTTTGTGCTTTGGCCTGCAACCAGCTCTCCTGAGTACCACACCATGAGTGGAATTGTCTTTGAAGCACGTCACTGATTTGTGCTGCCTTCTTTCAGAAGTGTGTTTGCAGAGGTTGGCACGAAAGGTTCTCAAATGGTCCAAGCTGTGCCCAGCCTCACACAGAACTGTCAGTAAATCCCTGCCACCTGATTTCACAGATGATGTACATGGTACCTCCCTGAGCTCCACAATCCTCAGCAGAGCTTCCAGAGGTTCTGTCCCACCACCTCCCCAGCCACAGAGGAGAATTCAGCTGGGTGTTCCCAGGCTCTTCCTTTCCATCCTTTTTGAAGACATGTGCCTGCCTGCCAGTGTTGTTTGGAAAACACCAGTGTTGTTGTGGGGAAAACACCTTCTGTGACCCTCCTTTCCTGTTTAATGAAGCTCTAGAGCATCCTGGTACTCTTTCCCCCTTTCCAGGCTCAGTTCCAGCTTCATCTTGGCCTTCCTGATCCGAACCCTCCACAACCTCTTAGAGAATTTCACTCTCCCACGTTTCACAGTTCTGTGCAGTTGAACTTCTCATTTGCTCTTCAGTGCTGAAATAGTCAGTGGGCCAAATAAATGGTAAAAAGTGATTTTTTTCTCTTCTTGCTCTCAGATTGGTGTGTTTGTTTCTCAGGAGATGATGACTTTCTCAGGCAGATAAAGGAGAAAGGAAAAACAAGCTTATAATAATGCAATTTTTTTTCTCAATTTTCTGCTGAACTTTTGGTGGAATGATGGAGTCAGATGGTTCTACTTCTAAACCTTCCAGATGTGGGAAGGCTTGCGTGTGCTTTTCATGGACTGCAGACTTCCCAGGCTTATATCAATGCTGTAAAGGGTTTCACAAGAGCAATCTGGAATCCCACTGTGTCACCTTCTGGATTTGGCTTTTCCTTACAGAACTCCTTTTCTGTTTGAAGACCAGCAGAGTCCTCAGGATAGCAGGATGTGTCCCTGTCTGGCTTTGGCTATGGGCTGAGCTTGCTTTGGTGGTGTCAGGATGTTAATTGCTGTGCCTGGAAAGTGATGCTTGGAGCTTGGAGGCAGCAAGATAGCTAGAAAGTCTTGGTGGCTCCCCAAAGCTCTGCCAAGATTTGAAATTAGTCTTGCCAGAAGGAATCTTCTCACCTCATGCCCCATTTCCAGCAGCAGGGATCAGGGATGTGGCAATGGGGCAGTGATAATGGGAAAAGACAGAAATCAGAGAGGGCAGGAGACACAAATCCTACAAAAACCAACATTGCTCTCAACTCTCTCATCTATCTAGCCTTCCCCTTCTCCCTCACCCCCTCTATATTCCCTTCACATCCCAAATCCTCAGCTCCACTCAGCTGTCAGGCCTCCAGACCAGCCTTCTCATTAACCCCTTTGCCTCCAGAGCCAAGGCTTGCCTCTCCTGGCAGCCTTTGTCAGAGGTCTCAGCCAGGCGTGTGCTCACAGAGATGCACACTGCTGTGGCACCTCACCCAGGGTAATTAATGCTGGCTCTCAGGGCTAATTGGGCTGGGCAGGAAGGTGAATGACTTCTATTACCCTGCCTCCCGTGCCTTCCCCTGCTGCACATCCTCCTTCCTTGCTGAGGCTCTTCTAAAAACACACCTCGCTTCAACAAATAAGCCAGCTCAGACACCAATTGCCTGTAATTTTTATCTCTTGTGAGCAGAACAAACACGTCTGAAAAAATTAAACACTAGAAAATGAGATAGTAAGCATCAGGTCCCTTTATTTTTTTTTAAATTATATATATTTTTTTTTAGCTTGGCCTCAGAAACTTTTCAGAGCAAAAAGCTGGAAAGACAAGGCAGAGAGCTGTGGATGCCACAAAAGGGCAGATAACATCCTGCCAGATTTTAGCACAGCTCCAGGGGTTTTTCAACCAGGGGTTTTCTGACAGGTTTTGAGAACTGTGAGGTGTTAGAGCTGACATGCATTCATGGGAGAGGTGAGAGAATTTGAAGGGGAGTAAATAGACCCTAAAATGATCCCAAAGCAGGAGGTAGGAGGAGAAGGAATAGTTCAGAGTGTTTCCTAAGATCCTGTAAGTTCAGAGAGTTTTTCCTTGGGGGGGAAAGCAGAAGGCTTTCCCTTGTCTTGGCTGTGCTCCTCAAGGCTAGGCCTGGTCTAGCTCCTCTTGAAGTCAGTGGACAGAATCCCATTTACGTCAGTAGGACTTGGGTTTCAGCCATAATTACTGGAAAGACCCACAGTCTAAATGGAGAAATGTCTGCAGCCATACTTAGCTCCATTCCAGGTTAAAAATAAAAATAAAAAGCTTATTTCCAAGTTTACATCCCCAGCTCTGTAAATAGATGCCTCTTTCCCCCATCACAGATGCAGCACTGTTCAGTTTGGCTGTGGCTATCTTAAACAGCCAAATGGCTTGAACTTCCCCCCAAGGCATAGAAATAAACATGAATACTTCATAAAAATAAAATAAAAGATGGGACAGAAAAAAAAAAGGAAATAAAGAAAAAAAGAAGAAGAAGCTCACTCTGGTAACAAATCCTCTTGCTACTCTGACACAAAATTTATTGGAGAATTTCATGAGTCTTGGGCTTTAGAAAAAAAACCAAACAGATGAAACAGAAAAAAAGAACAAACAAAACCCAACCAATTAAAAAACCATCATTTGTCTGGGAGAAATGAAACTTATTTTATGTTGGTTTTTTTTGAGAGTGAACAGTTGAGAGAATGGATGCCTGAGATCTGGACACCTCCAGATGCACCATCTAAGGAGGAAGGGGCTGCAGCCCCCAGTCCCAGATTTTTCTGACCATTTTGTGATGCTAAAGACGTCCAAAACCAAAAAGTGAGGACCAGCAGTGAGGATTGGCTCTTGTGCACATTCACTGCTGACTTGACAAGTGCTGCATGCCAGGATCCATCTCTTCAGCTGGGACATGCCTCAAGCACTCCTGCATTCCTCCAGGGTGCCTCTGACACAGGCTCCTTCACCTGCTATCTCCCAAAAGAAGTTCCTCCAATATCTCTTGATGCTGGAAGTCTGTGGGTTCAGATAAGGGACAATAACCCTGATCAGCCCATACCTTGGCCCCAGTAAATGGACACAAGCAGGAAGCCACTGGGTTATCAACACTTACACTGCACAGTCCCACAAGGAAACTCCTGCCTTGCAACCACAGTCTGGAAGGATATTTGCTGATGGAGCTGGCAGGTGCCTTCATATGGATTTTCTGGGGTTACCTGGTGTTATTTTATTATGAAAAAGCACAAATTAATGGCAAGATTGTTGCTGCCACTTGAAGCCAGGGTCTGTTTGTTTTGGTTTGTAGCTCCATTCACTTATCCAAATAGTTTCATCTGCTGATGCCTGCAGAGCTGTTTTGAATGAGTAACCAGCAGTGTAACATCCACTGGTTATTGTGAAATATTTGTGAAAACTGCTTTTATTAAGCCATTGCTTAATGGGGAAACTGAAACGCTCTTACTAATCATCTCATGCTCCCCTGTCCATCTGTCTGTGGGACACGTCTTCTGGGATCTCCTGTCTAGCACAAACCCATCACCAACCCCCTTGAAAAGGAAGGAGTTTTTTTGCTGTTGACTTTGCTGAGTTTTGGATCAGCCCCATGAGAGCAATCCCGACATTTAAATCTGGCAGGGACACATCAGGGTTTTTCTCTCCACGCCAGTTATTTGTAGATGTCAGACCTCAGAGGAAACAATAAAACACACAGGGCCAAGTTTCCCCTTGCTCCACAACCCAGGCTAGACCTTTTCTGCCTGGCATGAAGTGGAGGCAAACACAGAAGAGAAGGAGAGCAGCTTTTGTGGTGGCTGTGATAGAATTACTTCACCTCCAGGCCTGGGGACTGCCATGCTGAGGAAATGTGAATTATAGAAGAGAAACTTGCTGCTGCCAATGCTTATTTCTATCTGGTGTCTGCTCCCTTTCCCAGGCTTGCTTGGCTGGATCAGACAGAAGGTCTGTCTCTTACAGCACTTACTTGTTCTTTTTTTGTGAACACAGTACGTGGTCCTTTCCCTGCTGCATGCAGTAATCTTCGAGGTCTGGAGGTTTAACAGATCTAGAAATCTCCAGACCAACTGTGGTACTAACATCTATGCACTTGTAAAAATCCTTTTGGAAGCCTTTTATCCTTTCAGCCTCTGCTGCACTGAGTGGCGATGGATTCCACATTTCCTGCCTTATAGGAGATAGTTGAAAGCACATTTCATTTTATGTTTCAGTCTTTATTTTAAAATTGCAGCCTTATACATTTTGTGGGCTGCCTGGAATCACTGTGTGTCCCACAGCTTCTCCACTGTGCAACAGATTAAATCCTTACCCTCTCAGCTTCATTACATCTTTCATTATTTTAAACATGCCTATCACTTCTACAATACATTTATCCTTTTCAAGCTGTCCCACTCTACTTAGATCCTACAAGTATTTCAGGCTCTTAACTATCCTTTGGGTTAGCACTTTGAATAAATTTCCACTTTCACAAAATAAAACTTGCATTAATTTTTCCTCTGTAGGATGTCAGAGGGCTTAACAAACTTGGAAAATTTAGAATGCGTCTGATAAAATAATCCTTCTTATTAGCATGGATCCTGAGAAACTGCTGTTACAATTGTATATGTACTGTTACTGACCTAGTGAGTGCTGGAATAGTGATTTGGAAATATTCTGTCTGAGAAAAACTGAGGAAATTCTCTTATTCTTGCTTTGGTCTTTATTTTAGGAAGCAATCAGACTGCTCCCAGCTGGATGAATCTTTGTTTCCGACTTCCTTCTAGTGCTGGGCTATTTTAGTTATAACCATGTCCTGATAAAAGTTTAATACCCATAAACTGTAGCTAGCTTAGGAAAATTGTAGTCACAGCAGCATTTGGACATATGGGCCTTTGACCTACTGGGACCAGGTTAATATGAGAGAAACACCCAAAGTGCAGCTAATTAGAAATGCTTTTAATGCAGACCTGGCTGAGGATGGTAACCACAAAAAATTTGTGAAATCTATTAGCTGCCACCTCAAACTTTATCTAACTCTTTGCCATAGCAAGAAAAAAACCCTTGTACTCCTCCCCAGAAATGTACAAGGTCAATGACTTGCAAACTGAAGGGCATAATTTAAAACATTTCCCCCTGTCTCTTCTGAGGAACCTAAAGGGGTTAAGCAGAAAGATGAATCCGTGGGGTATTTTGTAATTGCATACTGGATTTGTGTCAAAAGAGCTCAACTTTTCTTAAAGCCCCCAAAGAGGCACCTACATTTCCTCATTTTTAAGAATTATTCTTTGTGCTGCTCAGTTTGATTTTGAAATCCTGGCTGCAGCCCAGCTGGAACGTGTGGCTAGGGGTTCCTTTGAAATCCCAGCCCCTTCCTCCCTGGGACACCCCAAAAGTCTCAGAGTTTAATGTGATAGCAGCAGATCCATCAAAACCTGTGGGACTCTGTTATCAGAGAAACGAAAATGCTGGGGAGAAATTAGAAATGCGCATTTTCCCTGTAAGCCCCATGCAGGGCTTTTTCTTCCTCCCTTTCTCCCTTTCTTCTCCCTTTCTCCCTTTCTTTTCCCTTTCTCCCTTTCTTCTCCCTTTCTTCTCCCTTTCTCCCTTTCTTTCTCCCTTTCTCCCTTTCTCCCTTTCTCCCTTTCTCCCTTTCTCCCTTTCTCCCTTTCTTCTCCCTTTCTCCCTTTCTCCCTTTCTCCCTTTCTCCCTTTCTCCCTTTCTCCCTGTCTCCTCTCCTCTCCTCTCCTCTCCTCTCCTCTCCTCTCCTCTCCTCTCCTCTCCTCTCCTCTCCTCTCCTCTCCTCTCCTCTCCTCTCCTCTCCTCTCCTCTCCTCTCCTCTCCTCTCCTCTCCTCTCCTCTCCTCTCCTCTCCTCTCCTCTCCTCTCCTCTCCTCTCCTCTCCTCTCCTCTCCTCTCCTCTCCTCTCCTCTCCTCTCCTCTCCTCTCCTCTCCTCTCCTCTCCTCTCCTCTCCTCTCCTCTCCTCTCCTCTCCTCTCCTCTCCTCTCCTCTCCTCTCCTCTCCTCTCCTCTCCTCTCCTCTCCTCTCCTCTCCTCTCCTCTCCTCTCCTCTCCTCTCCTCTCCTCTCCTCTCCTCTCCTCTCCTCTCCTCTCCTCTCCTCTCCTCTCCTCTCCTCTCCTCTCCTCTCCTCTCCTCTCCTCTCCTCTCCTCTCCTCTCCTCTCCTCTTCCCTTCCTGCTTTGATACCCAAACACCTCCTTTATCCAAACACCTCTATTTACAAAATAGCAAGATATTTTTTTTTTTTCCAATAGCTTTTGGCCATTTCTCTTTCCTCATCTGACACCATCATTCCAGGGAAGTTACTTGGAAGGGATATATCTGAGGCTGACACAAGAGTCATGGTGACTCAGTATATTGAAAGGTCAGTGTCATTAAAGCACTTCTGTTTTCATTTAGTCGAGTATTACAGCACCTTCTACAAACACAGTCTAGCTTAAAAATTGCATGTATCAGGAAAAAAAAAAAAGTACTAAAAATCTGAATCTAATATGTATACTCTGATATCCCAGTACATGAATATCACATCCTGGAGGGGCACACCCAGGGTGCTGAGGGAGCTGGCCGATGTAAATGTGAGATCACTCGCAGTTATCTTCAAGAAGTCTTGGAAACTGGGCTAGGTTCATGGAGACTGGAAGAAAGAAATCATCCCTCTTATTTGCAAGAGGGGCAAGAAGGAGGATCTGGAGAAATACAACCTGGTCAGGCAACAAACTTGGAAGACTGTCCCAAATTCATTAAGGAGAAAAAGTTGGTTGAGAGCAGTCACTATCAATCTATGGATTTACCAAAGGGAAATGATGCCTGAAGATTGCCTTGTAGAATGAGATGGCTGGCTTGATGGGACCAAGAGAAGCAGTGATTATTGTCTATCTTGACTTTATCAAGACTTTCAGCACTTTCCTCATTGACACTCAGCTCCACAAATCTCTACCAGACTCTGAAGACCTTTAGGTGGAAGCTGAAAAGTGCTGCGACAACAGTGTGAATAAAGATGAAATCAGCTGTCTCCGTTATGGAACCTTGTATCTCCACTGTTACAAATCCACCAGTTTCTGCTCTCCTTTTATTCATTTTGAGCATCAGTTGTAAATTAAAAAAAAAATCCACTGAAAATTTTGGCAATCTAAAATCACAAACATCATTACTATAAAGAAGCAGCTACATCTAAACATTAATTTTTTTCCTCGGGCTTTTTAATCCTTTTTCTCTCAATTTGCTCTGCCTACTTCTGTGCCACAGCTTCATGCATTGTCTTAGAGCAGATCAAATACCAGAAATGAAAAAAGTCACAAAGACTTCATAGTGGTATAATGCTGCAGGAAATCGTCTCAGTTTTACTATTAATTGATATATACTGATTTCCACTGGTTTTTTTCCATGAAAACCATCCCTATTGAGAATAATTCCATATAGACTTGCTAGTAAAAGTCTAGGGAAGAGATAAGATGAGAAAAACAGGAGGGATTATAAATGTTTTCAAAAGACAACAAAGAGAACTGGGCACAGAACTCCAGTGAAAATTTGTCCTTTTTCCCTGTAATTTAGTTGTTGGGTAAAATATTCAAGAAGAATGACTAAGAAAACAACCAAAACCAGTACAAAAGAACAAACCTAACTCTTCAGACATCAAATAATAGCAATAACCTACCACTGATTGCACTGGATTCACATTACTCAGACAGGATGTAGGTTGGAGAAATGTTGCCTTGGTTTTAACCATCCAAGGACACTATTTTAATTCCTTCATCCATTGTCTTCAGCTTCCTCACTGCTTAGTGGGAGATCAGGGCAGGGTAGCATGTATCCCACACCATGGCAAAGGGGTACAGTATCAATATTGATGTACAACACGTTAACACAGAGACAAAGCCAGACAGGAAGTTCTGGGGTGACAAAAGTGAAGCAAATTACTTTCCATTACAAATCAGTTCTCATAAAATCCCGACTCCCAAATGGATGAGTGAGGTATGATTTCAGATTTCCTGTCCCACTTCTACCCAAAATGGCATTCAACACCTCACAGGCTGTGATGAGCTGGACTCTGACGAGCTGAGTGCTGGCAGGGGCCATGACGTGGGATGGGTAATTGCATCCTGAATCCTGGATGGGGAGAAGTGAACTGACCTCACCAATTCAGGATGATGCCCAGAAAAGGGAGAGGCAGTTCCTACCCTGCTGGGTCTTAACCTTGGTGCTGGAGTAGAGCTTGTGAGTGCTAAACCTGTAGAAGGAATGGGGTTTGGTGTGTGCTGAGGTGGGGTACAGCTTGGATTTAAAGCATCAAAGCAGTTTCTGCTGGACTTGAAACAAGAGCCAGAGGACTTAAATGAGCAGAAGACATGGTGGCACATAGTCTGTGTCCTTCAGACCCCCTGAGCAAACACTCAGTGTGCTGTACTTGAAGGAGCTCCGTGCCCTGCTCCTTGACTCACTCTCCATTAACTCATCTTATAATCTGCTGAATTTCCCACTGAATGTGGAGAGTGATGGGAAAACACACTTGTACCCACAGGAGTGTCAGGAAGGTCATCCCCCTTCTCATGCTAGAGACACATGATGGAAGCTGGCCATGTGTAAACCTACAGGGATTCCTCCCCTCAGCATGGAAACAGCATCTGCTTTGGCAGCCTGGACACCAGTGACCAAATCAGCCCCATCGTAACACAAGGCTCTGCAGAGTTTCTGCTAATCCTTCCCAGAGCTCCTCTCTGGAAGCCTGTGCAATTCCATGCACAGTTTAAATTGGCACCGCTGCCAAAGGACGCCATTCCAGCTGTTTATGTGCTTGCATGGCTAGCCAAAACACGGAGCTGTTTCTTCTAAAAACAAAACCTTTGTGCCATTGTTTTTTGCTGGCTTGGCTGGTGGCCAGTGTGGGGCAACCTGGGGTGGGAGCAAGTGGGTGAGGGCACGAGGAGGGCCTGCTGCTTGCAGGAACAATGTTGGCTCCATCCTCAGTGAACCACAGCCTGCTGTTTTGCTCTGATTGCCGTAACTGCTGCATTTTTTCCCCTCTTCTCTTGTGTATCATGTTACTCGTGCATGCACTTTATTCTTGTTTTATGTTCAATCTGTAAAAGGAATTTTTAGGAGGAAAAACTGCCATGAGTGTATCTCCCTGGTGGTGCCTTTCTCTCTCAAGCCAGTGTAAATGAAATTAATTTCTAGG
The DNA here is from genome assembly GCF_050655825.1 of Lonchura striata. Lineage (NCBI taxonomy): Eukaryota > Metazoa > Chordata > Aves > Passeriformes > Estrildidae > Lonchura > Lonchura striata. Next base: position 4,436,057 of record NC_140740.1, on the reverse strand, counting down.
GTAAACCTCCTTTCCTCAAGTGTGTTGTAGAGCTCTCTAAGAAATGCCAACTCCCATCTCCTTGGCACGAGCTCCTGATTGCTGCTCTCAGAGTAAGGCAGTCCTGTTTTTCCAGGGAGCATGCAGCAAGTGTTACTATGCAGGAACTACAACAGCAAGGTTTGGGACCTGTCTGTATCCAATATTAAAATGTGGATATTTATCCTAGAGAGTAAAAATATATTGTTGTGATGCTCTGCTTCTGAGGAAGGGAAAAGAAACCAATAGTAATGAAATCACAAAATCATCTATTTTTTGGCAAGTGTAACTCTTTGAGATTTGATCAGCTGTGATGTTTATCCACTGCCCTGCTTTCAAATCAGGGAAGGAAAAAATGAAAGAAAGAAAAATGTTCTCCTTCTTTCTTTTCTTTTCTTTTCTTTTCTTTTCTTTTCTTTTCTTTTCTTTTCTTTTCTTTTCTTTTCTTTTCTTTTCCCTTTTCTTTTCTTTTCCTTTCCCTTCCCTTCCCTTCCCTTCCCTTCCCTTCCCTTCCCTTCCCTTCCCTTCCCTTCCCTTCCCTTCCCTTCCCTTCCCTTCCCTTCCCTTCCCTTCCCTTCCCTTCCCTTCCCTTCCCTTCCCTTCCCTTCCCTTCCCTTCCCTTCCCTTCCCTTCCCTTCCCTTCCCTTCCCTTCCCTTCCCTTCCCTTCCCTTCCCTTCCCTTCCCTTCCCTTCCCTTCCCTTCCCTTCCCTTCCCTTCCCTTCCCTTCCCTTCCCTTCCCTTCCCTTCCCTTCCCTTCCCTTCCCTTCCCTTCCCTTCCCTTCCCTTCCCTTCCCTTCCCTTCCCTTCCCTTCCCTTCCCTTCCCTTCCCTTCCCTTCCCTTCCCTTCCCTTCCCTTCCCTTCCCTTCCCTTCCCTTCCCTTCCCTCCTCTATTATTTTTCTTTCTTTTTCTTTCTTTCTTTCTTTCTTTCTTTCTTTCTTTCTTTCTTTCTTTCTTTCTTTCTTTCTTTCTTTCTTTCTTTCTTTCTTTCTTTCTTTCTTTCTTTCTTTCTTTCCTTCTTTCTTTCTTTCTTTCTTTCTTTCTTTCTTTCTTTCTTTCTTTCTTTCTTTCTTTCTTTCTTTCTTTCTTTCTTTCTTTCTTTCTTTTTCTTTCTTTCTTTCTTTCTTTCTTTCTTTCTTTCTTTCTTTCTTTCTTTCTTTCTCTTTCTTTCTTTCTTTCTTTCTTTCTTTCTTTCTTTCTTTCTTTCTTTCTTTCTTTCTTTCTTTCTTTCTTTCTTTCTTTCTTTCTTTCTTTCTTTCTTTCTTCACTCTTCTATTTTCTTCAAGATTATACCATGCTTCTGTTAAAGTGCCCCAGCCTCTAATCTGACTCTTCTGCAAAAACCATACCTTTGCACATGAAAGGATGACTTTTGGTATTGTAATTGATTTAGTTTCACAGGTAAGTGTGACCTGGCATAACACACTGCAGATTGCAATTCCAACATGCTTTTTTGGGTTACTTGGTCTCTTAAAAAAATATAGTTCATTTCACCTCTGACTTATCTATCGGAGAGAGAGTAGAATAGCCCAATTTGCATTTTCTTCTATCTCTTGTGCCATGGTGCCATGGCTGGGAGTGCAACACAGCTGGAAGGCAGAGTACCTCAGTGGAATCAAATGTCAATTTTCACATCCTGATCTTCACCTCTCTCAATTCTGTCCTTGCAGTCACAGAATCCAGTCTGTGACACTACAGGCAAAAGATTTCCCACCTTTGCTTCCTGGTCAAACATGAGATTAATATGTTAAATTGGAAAATACTAATTTGTCATACCAGAAGTGATCACCAGGATTAAATTTGTCACCTGGCTTGGGAAGGGTCAGCACCAGGAGAGGCTGAGGGAGCTGGGAAGGGGCTCAGCCTGGAGAAAAGGAGGCTCAGGGGGGACCTTGAGCTCTACACAATGCCTGACAGGATGGGGCAGTGAGGCTGGGGTTAGTCTCTTTGAGGTAACAAGTGACAGAATGAGAAGAAACAGCCTCAAGTTGCACCAGAGCAGATTTAGATAAGATATTAGGGGAGATGGCTTTATTGAAAGTGTGGTCAGACATTACAACAGGCTGCCCAGGGCAGTGGTTGAGTCACCATTCTTGGAAACATTCAGAAAATATGTGGACATGGCACCTGGGGACATGATTTAACAGTGAGTATGGCAGCACTGGGTCAGTGGACTCAATGATCTTAGAGGACTTCTCTAACATTAATTATTTTTATAATTCTGTGACTCACAAGTAGCTGCCTTCTCTGGGGCCAAAGAGGCGAGCTGTGAACTCAGGGACACCACATTTGGCATTGCTTCTTCTAGACGGATGCCCTTGAGAGACCCACACAGAGATTTTTACACAACTGCTTTAGATGTTCTTATCACTACTTATGGAAGAGACACCCTCCTACTGATGAGCAGGGAAAACACTCAGTCTCCTGAAGCTAGATCTCTGTGTTTTACCTCTTTTTTTGCAAAGGAAAAGACCAACCAAGAAGTCCCTGTGTCTTGAACAAGAGACAAAGAGCAGACAGAAAATCCAGGTCACCTTTTGTTTGCAAATAATCAAAGAACAAAAAATTCTCAGGGGTTCTGGGCTCATGGCACAAACCTTTGCCAGGGCCATTGGTGTGAGGATGGTTGGATTGCGAAGCCCTCAAAAATAAACAATGTTAAACAGTGATTGGCAAGTTCCTCATCCCTGTTTATCTCAGCAAGATTTTCTGTGTAGCAAAGTGCTGCAGTCATCATTAAACCTGTTTTATTTGGGTTTCCTTACTCCAAACAGGTTCCAGGATGGGACTGATGCCCAACAATGCTTCTTCTGCAGACTGCCCCATACAGAATTTACAGCTCATGTCTGCAGCGCAGCACGGACAGGCTGTGGATGGGAGTTAAGAAAGCAAGAACCTCTGAACTGATGAGCAGAAGAAAGCTGAAGGAGCTACAATATCCTGTTTCATCAGGGAAATAAGGCAAGAACACATGAGGACAATCTGGCCCTGTGGCTATTTCTGTGTTTATTTAATATATGCTTAGCACTGAGTTTTCCTGACCTCTGGGCTGAACTTCTCAGCTTGTGTCCAGATAGGTTGATGACAAGCAAACATGGGACACTGTGGTCCTGTTCTTGTCAACAGGATTTCTAAAGCTAATTCTGTTCTTATTCCATGCAGTGGTTGGACTCCCTCTGCTCCATCCTCCCCTTAAAGGGAATTATGCCTGAAACAGGATTGCATAATTGCAGGAGGAAGGCAAGTTTGGGGGAATGAGGGCATGTTGGATCTTGTTTAGTAATTGCATCTAGCAGATCAAAAATGCTGCTCTAAAATAAACCTCTTTTGCAAGAGATAAATATTATTATTATTGTTATTATTAATAATTTAGACAGTGCAGTTACTGTTTAATAACATAATTGTGCCCTTTGATGAAAGCTTTTATCCAGGGATCTCAAAGGTTTTGTGGTAATGACACTGATGTTGCTGAACTACAGGGACAAATGTAGAAATTGAGGAACAGGAAGGTTCTTAGTTCCTACTGTCGGGTGGAGAATGAGAGCCTGTGGTAAGCAGAGAGCCCACACCTCTTTTGCCTCTGAACTCTCTGCCTTTAGCCACAGAGGTCAGCAACCCTGGTGACTGTAAGTCAGAAGAAAAGTTTTACCCACACTCCTCAGCATGTCTGAGATTTCAGATGCAAGTGGGATGGTTAGATCATGGTCCTCTCCTGTCCAGGACGTTATAAAATAAAACATTAATCTGAGTCTCATCTCTGGGCAAGTTTCTTATTTATTGTGCCGTTATTGGTGCTCATTAAAAGCACTCTGTGAAGAACCTGTGAAGGAAAAAAGACATTTCTTCTCCCAAGGAAACCCAACCCCTTCCATTTACTCACGGTGATGAAAGTCTCCTTCACCATTAATTGGTTTAGCTGTATAACCAGTGTGTGTGACAATGTGGTCTTTCTCTGCATGGAAGAGATTAGGAAGAGAATCAGCAAACTGTCCAAGCTTCTAGTGGATCCGATTTTGCTCCTAAAACCACTAAAGATTTCTGTTTCAAACCAATGCGGGGGTCACTAACAGGCCAGTTGAAATCAAATTGCTAATGCAGCATCCTTTTATTCAGGGCATTATAATTTCAATTCCCTGTTCCTTTATGCTCCACAGTCACCTTCCAGATGGAGTGTGAAACCCATCAAAAGCCAGAGGAGAGGCTCTCTGCCCTTCTGGTTTGTTTCTACCTCCCAGTCTTCACAAGTTGCCTCTGCACTTGTGAAGACTAATAGGATGGAATTACATCCTCCTGCAACAGCTGTTTTTCAAGTGACTTCATGAAAAGTGACTGCAGCGCCAAAAGAAAATATTCTGATGATCACTACCAGAGATATAGAGTAAACCATCCTGTTGTCTCTCTTTGCCCTTAGTCCCACTCTAAAGTCAACAAAGCAGCTGCCTTCCAGAAAATCTTTGGGCCAACATGGGCAAATTCCTAGCCTGGACTGAGCCCTCTAGGGCTGTCTGGAGATACTCCATTTGGTCAGACATCAATGCTCTGAGCTCAGTTGTTAGAACACCCCCAAAATATTAAATTAGTGATGGCTTTCTCAGTAGTTGGGGTTGAGACTCATGCTGGCTTTTCTTGCAGCACCAAGTATGAACATGAATTTAACTTTTTACCAGGTTGTCACCCACACTCCTTGACCAGCAACTGTCATCTTCAGCTTCTAGAAGATGTCAGAAAAAAGAGGAGTACCTTAGGGAATTCATATTATTTTTTCCTGGAAAGAATGGAGGAACATGACTAGAAAGCAATAGGAAGAATCCAGCTATGAGAACTGGCAATGTGAAAGGGATGCAGTATGAACCCAGTTACAAAAAACTGCATTCATCCTTCCCTCTAAACAGCTGAGCCAGCAGAAGAGCCAAATGGGAGGAGACAGAGGTTGAAGGTTGAGCAGCTCTCCAAGTCAGTGCTGGATAAGTTGATTGTACTGGAAGTGGAAAAAAGACCCTTACACCTGGTATTCTGCATCTCACAGTGGCCAGTGGTGGGTGCACAGGGGAGAATAGACAAAGTAATACCCTGAATGCCCCCCATCCACTGCCTGTTTGCAGCTCAGGAGCTTCTCCACCTACTTTGGTTCCCCATGTGCTTCTTCTTCCTCCAGGAACTTGTCCAAATGGCTGTGAGCATCCTCTGATTGGAAAGGGAAGTGGTTCCTGGCAGGTAGGAGGTGGTAGTGATATTATGATTATGAAAGGGAGGTAACCTGCCAAGTCTCATCCTTCAGAGCTGGGATGGAGGGCAAAGAGATAAATATGTAAATTACAGCAGAGCATCAAGCTGCTCTCACCAATGACTCTCCTTACTTCCATTACTCCCCTTTGGAAAAAAAAAATAAAAAGAAAGAAGGGTGGAGAAAGAAAATAATCTGAGACTTAGTGTTCTGAGTGCTGACCAGAAATCAGAGGACAGTTTATTTGCATCTGGCAGAACATGAAGATGATTATTTTCAGGCTTATTTGAAGTTCAGAGCAACTGATCAGAGCAGTCTGATGAGAGAATTCAGCAACTCCAGTGCTTTACTGCTTCTTTGTGTCCTGGAATTGCTTTCAGCATTCTAAATATTTATTTACTGTGCTTATAATATTTATGATTTTTACAGGCATTCACTGTTTTGTTCTGAAAGTATTCATTATTGTCTCTTTGAATGCTGACCAGAAGTAATAAACAGCAAGTTATCAAATTTTATGTGTGCTTGCCTCAAGTTTTAGCTCTACAAATCCTTCCCCAAATGTTCAGGAGATGTGAATTTTCAGCCTCTGGCAAAGGGTTTCTGTTAGCTTCGGAAATAATTGCTGTGCTGCATGTTATGGACCCAGAATTACATTTCCCAGTGTCACAGGGAGACTTCAGTCACTTTTGAACAAGACTTTGAATTTTCACACCCTCCCACGTTGTTTGACATGTCAGCTTTGTCCTCGGAGAATGAATTTCCAGAGAGCAACAAACAAGAGAATAAACCCAGGCAGTAATTTGGTCATGTCCCTACATTTGCTGCAACAAGTTTCTGCTTTGAAACTGCCCCCAGGGCCCGTGCTGTTCCAGTTACTGCCATCACACCACTCACACAGCCTGGGTTTCACAACACCAGGCAGGTGCAGAGACACAGGGCACCACTGTGCTGTCAGAAAATCACAGTGCAATGCAGACCTAGTCCTGGAGTTGAAAAAAAAAAAAAAATGCAAACACAACAACAGCAACAAAAGTCCCACCAAAACAAACCAAACCAAACCAAAACAAAAACCCAAAAAAACAAACCGAAAAGCTCCCCCCGCCACAAAAATCCCAAAACAGAACTCCCCCAAAAAGCCCAAACTCAAATCCTACCCAAAATCCCAATCAAACAAAAAACGCCTCCATAACCCCTGAACAAAACAAAACCAAAAATCCATTAGAAACAAAAAAAGCAAGAAAAAAATTTAAAAACCCAAGAAAAAAAAATCGACTCCCCCAAAATAATTTTAAACAGAAATCCTCTCCAAAAACCTCCAAAAAATCAACAAAAACCCCTCAAAAATAAGTTTTAAAAGCCCTGAACAAACAAACAAAATAAAACTGAGAAAAATCCCACCCACCCCCCCCTCCAAAAAAACCCAAAAACCCCCAAAAAACTACCAGCCCCAAAGAACCAAAAAACTACCAGCCCCAAAGAACCAAAACCCAGCCAAAAAAACCTGGTAACAATAAGGAATTTCTATGGTTCCTTTGAGGAAAATTGTGTTCATCATGATTGAGGCATGGACCTATTGATTCCTGATCACTTTGTTCCTTGGCTAATGGCTTCATCCAGCCACTTTCTGCATTCACTGAGAGCTCTTTTACACTAGGATGAAGGAGCTTTCAGGTGCTTGCAGGGCCACTTTACTGCAGTAAGGCAAAAATTAAAGTACTGTAAGTTTTTATTTCCTTTTAGGGTTGGAAGGGAGGATAGGGAAGACGCAGCCTGTGGAAAGAAGGAGGTGACAGGATATTTAAGATTGAGCCCTGTGAGACGGCAAAGATGAACAAGACTAATCCCTTCCTATCTCAGGATGGGGTCTGAGGAGGTTGCATATACAAATACTTCTAAAAAAATACATAAATAAACAAGAAATCACTGCAGGTGCCCACCTGCTACACAGAGGCCTTCACAGGCCTGAAGTGGGCCCTAGGACAGCTTGGTCTGTTTTTTTCCAGTTTTGCATCACTTTTAATTATTTGAGCTTTCTGGGAAATGATCTCTTAAAACTTCCGAAAGCAACTAAGGATTTTTTGGTTTTTTTTTTTGTTTTGTTTTGTTTTGGTTTTTTTTTTCCTTCTGTGAATAGTGATAAGCATTTGCTTCCAGCTTGCAGAAAAGTCATAGCAGTGTCACTAGTCTCTTTAGGAAGAAAAAAACACCGAGTGCAAGGGACTCGGTGAGTGCCAAACATTTCCTAGAGGTTTCACAAAGGATGTTTTTTTTCCCCTTCAAGTTAAACACAGAAGTTAACAAAGAGGTGGAGAAGCAAGACTGAAACTCAGTCCTTGGGTGCTGCCTGAGCCAGGGATGCAGGGCTTGGAGGAGGAGAGGCAGAGGAAGGACAGCAGGGGTGGATGAAGGGTGATTATGGTGATTTTTCTGTGGCCCCAGCTCTGAAAGGACGAGGAAGGAGCCAGGAGAGCTCTGCTGCAGCAAAATCCAGTTCTCTCTGCCGTGTCTGGGTGTGACTCCATGACCTCCATCTGCTTGGCTCCCTTTTTAGGTAGGGGCTCTCAGATCCGTGTTTTCCTGGAGAATAACGAAATGTAAGAGGAGGAAAGTCTCCCAAAAGAAACATCTGGGACAAATAAATAAATAAAGGGAGATTTATGTACTCATGAGGGAAATAGAGTTTGTTTCTAGAAGGAGGCCTTTCAAACCTTGATGATTTAACACAGTTAATTGCATAACAGTGTCAGGCAAGGTAACAGAGTCTCTCCTGATTTCCATACACCTGGAAATGCCATTTTAATGGAGAATGTCTTCCAAAACAGCTTTAACTTTTTCTCAGACAGAGGTCAGGGACACAGACACAGGGATGAAGAGCCTCTCTGTGCTCAACAGTGACTACAAGTCCCTGATACATACATTTTTCTCTTTATACTTCACATCTAGTCTTCTCTAAAATTTATTGTACACATTGGGTGAATATCTCAGATTGCACATTACCTGTCTTACTAGGGGAAATTCCTCCTTGCAACAACCAGTTTTTAAAAAGGTGCAAAACTTTTTGCTTTCCTTCTGTTTTTATGTGGCATCACCGTAAACTCAAGACTTGAATCATAAATGTGCAAACTACTTCATTTCTTTCTCCTCTTGTCTCTCGCCTTGTGACAGTCTTCTTTTTTTTATCTTTTTCTCCTGTGTTTGACGGCTTTGAACTCTCTTTACTTTGGCCTTAGAGACACTTTTGTTCAGTGAATTGGCTGGTGTGAGGGCACCAGGACCAGGTGGTGCTACCTCTGTGGGGCTGGATCACCACAGTGCAGGTGACAACCTCTTGCTGCAGCACCAACAGGTGACCTCAGCATGCTGGAATTTGTGGGACCAGCCAGCCCAGCACAACATTTCTGTGGCTTTCCTTTTCACTGACAAAGGGCTGTACACCAGGAAAGGCACCGCTTGTTTGTTTCAGGTTGGCCATAGATGTCAAATTTTACGCCAAGGCAAGAAACACTGCTCAGGACACCAAGGCAAGGTCTCCAGCCCACCTATGGTGCTTTGCAGTGCTAGAGGTCTTTAACATTTAAAGGAAAACACCCTCACTAACCTTTTATCCCTTGTTCTTTATACAGCTGGTGCTTCCTCGTCTCCTTCTCCCTGTAGCTTTTACATTTTTCTTTTCACTTAAGTAATGGTAAAACACGGAGGTCAGTGCCACACTTTGCTTCATGCCAGTAGTTTGTGTAAAGAGAATGAGCAGCTACTGAAGGTGTGTGGGCCAAATTAAAGTCTCAGAAGCTCTCCAACGGAAGCAATGATCCCGTAGGTTATTGTATCCTAGCATAAAGAAGGGCTCTTCTCCATGATGCTTTCTAATCAGTTATTTCCTATTTCTGTCTCTACTGGAGGCACCAGGGGAATGAAAGCAGCCAAATATATTGTAACAAAATGAAGCAGGGCTGTCTTGGTGCTGGCAAGAGGAACTGGACAGAGAAATTCCCATTTATGAGAGTTTGGTCTTGGCTCAAACCCTGTTCGGCAAAGGGCTGATGCACGTGTGTGTTCCTGTTGCTGCTCTGCTATGCCAGCTGGAGGCAAGTTACAGTGCAGTGGAGTGATAGGTGCTGCACAGAGAGAAATCAGCACTGAAATGGATAAGCTGGGCTTCCCTGGCCTTGCTTCTGCTTTGAAACTGAGTTGATGAAGATATAGGAATAGGGGACCGCTGCCTTCGAATGGCTGTGAAATGTGTCACGGCATAGGGACAAGTTTGGTGGTGCCTGGCTGTCAGGGTGCAATTCCAGTTCTCACTCCAGCATGTCAGCATTTCCTAGTTTGCCAGAAGACTGGTCAAGTTTTGGTTTCCTGCAAATGAAGAAAGCTACTTTTTGGTCCCTAATACTCAATCTGTAAAAGTAAGATTAACCATGCTGCAATCCTTGGTCAGACACATACCTATGGTTATAGGTAAATGTTGCATGGGATATGTCTTACTAACACACCAAAGTCTAGCAAGTTTTTATTTTTAATGGAGATGAGACTTCTGGGGTCACAGGCATTAAATATGAAATGTTGAACTCTGGAATGAGTTCAGGTACAATTTTTTCCTGTACCTATCTAGACAGGCTCTATTTATTACAGTGAGTACAATGAAGCTGTTGTAATATTCCCATCTTTCTGTTTATGATCCAGCTTTTATTAACCCAGGATAACGAGGTCAGCAGTGTATTTTCAGTACAGTTAATTGTATTGAAGGAATTGCGGACCTGAAGATGATAAAATGGTGCAGTAAGACACTTTGAGACTCTCTTGTCCTTTTGAACTAATTATGACTCAGCCCCTTAATGGACCACATGGATTTCGGCCACAAATATGTTATTCTTTCATCACTTAAATTTGTGGAAAGCTATTTACTTCAGCTAGCACCACCAGCCATTTGGTGCCTGGTGAGTCAATCTAACTGAAGCCAGAGTCTCAATCTGATTGTGAGATCTCTCTTGGTAGATAATGCATTTTAATGACTGCAAGGATGAGAACCCTAATTTGTGCATTCCTACAGATGATGGACCAATTCTTTAATTCGTCATCATGCCTCTGATGCTGATTCTGCTATTCCAAACCTTGAGTTTACCTTTTACTAGTTAAAAAAAAGGTGGGGGTCCCTTTTATCTATTTTTCATTTTTTTTATTTTTTTCAATTCCATGATCTATTTTAATCTTTAGTTACTTATTAATTATGGAAAACATGATTACTTATTTCATACATCTGTTTACATTTAACTATTATCTGTTTATTTAACTGTTTTCTTTAATAGTGGTCCCAACTCCAGTTTTGCTTTACTTCACTGAAATTAAAGTGGCTAAATACCCACTATACTTACACATAAGATGTTTTGTCTTGAAAACATAGAAGTCACTAGAGATATCACCCACTGATGCCAGAATCAGCTATAAAACTCAGTGAAATATTTAAAATTCAATAATGGAAGTTGTTATATGACTCCTTTGTGGTTTTGCCTCTGCTTTCTCTGTTTTCTTAGCACCACAGGCTGCAGAGAAGGTGGCAGGGGTCCAGTTTGTGGCCTTTATTCACAGGTAGTCCAGTGCTCATGATTTTAGTGGCAAGCACAATGACTGTTAATTTGTGAAGTGGGATTTAAGAAGAGATCTCCCAGCTTTTGAAGCTGTTGTACTGATTTGTCTAAGAAAAGCATTTACAAGCTAAAGGCAATCATTAAAATATTAGGGACCAGAAAATTACTCCGAGGACTTTAGTGATCATAAGCTGAAGTTTTATTTTCCCACACCAATCAAGACAACAAGTGTCACATGTAGGAGAATTCTTCATGTTAAAAATTCCATGTGAGGAAAGGAAGGGAGACGTTCCCCACTGTAAGTGGAAAACTAAAAACAGAGCTCCAAAGACACAATGTCTTTCTATGCTCTTTCAGAAGGAGTTCCCAAATTTAGTACCTTGCTGTCTACCAAGATCACTGGGTTCTGTGTCTCACTTTTCACTGCAATGCCTGCAAAGTGTTTTAGTACAGGAACCTCTTCACGTGTTGCTAAGATGCAGATGGAATGGTGGCATCCTGCCACATGGCTATCGTCTGCTTGGATCTTTCTCTGCCTGCCATCTTTCACCTTTAAGCTTTTGTATGTTTCTCACAGTAGATATTTTGACAGCCAAATACTTTGTTGAAGTTATGGGTGGGTTTTTCAGAGTTATAAACTGCTCTTTATTTGTAGATCGGTGGTACAATTGCCATATTGCGATTGTTGCCAGCTGAAGGTCTGTGCTTCAGTACATGAGATCACAGCAGCACACATTTTCCTTACTCATCTGATCCAGGAGATGCAAGTGGAAACCTCTTCTCTACAATAAAAGAGCATTTGTGAGTCTTCTACTCCCATCAGCAAAATACTCGGTACAAGCTTAACCCAATGTTTGTGATCAGTGTAATTGCTGCTGCTGGAGTGCTGTGCTGAATCAGTTCCTTCCTTCTTCTTCCAGCCCATCTTTCCCTTTGAAATGCAAACACTATCACAGATTAAACTGCAGTAATGCAGATAGACTTGTCAGATTTAATCACCACAAGTCATGCAAACACTTTTTCAGTATTTGCCCTGATCTGGAGCTAAATTGGCTCCTCTGGTTGCAGAGCAATGTTGATTTCTAACAATCGCCTGCTAGAACTGTCCCTGTTCCCCTGCTCCTCATGTCAGGCATGATGCAGTTTAAGCAGGATGAGGGTGCAGTTTGTCACTTCAGGAAGACAGGCTCCCCAAAAGCCACTCTGTAGAACCCTAACCCAGGGACAATTAGATGACCTGAAGATATAGCAATACTCTCTTCAACCAGGCCCCTGCACTTATTTCAGGTGATTCAATATTCTGATGAGTGGAGATTAAATGCAAAGTCCACATCCAGTGCATATTACTTCCAGCAGACTCATTCTTCAAGAAGGAATGGTTCAGGTGAAGGTCTGCTTGAAAGAGAATTGATTAACATTTTCCAAAATTTCCCAGTCTCTCCTGTTTCTTGTGCTTTCCTGATGTTCTGATCATAATTATAATTGCTTTGTTCCACTTTTTATTTTGCTCTTCATGTCGTGGCTCAACAAAGTCTGGGCTAAAGCCAATACTAAACTATGGCTTTTTTCAGGGAAAACAAGTATTATGCTAAATTAGCAAGGTGCAATTCTACATCATCTTTTTAGCTATCATTAAACTTGATCGTCAGCCATCCAATATTCCCAGAAAATGACATCACTTTGTACAGAAAAAAACCCACAATCAACCTCCCATGTCTCTCCCACACACCCAAAGTTCAGCTAATTCAAGTAACTATCTTCTTATGATCAGCCCTGAAGGACAGTGGTTGTATGAACAGGCAATATTTCATCTTGCAGAACACTGTTAGGGAAAATCAAGACAACATAGTTTTAGTTAATTTAGTAGGTCCTACTTTAAGTTCACAATCACCTGTATCATTAAGCTTAATTAAGGTAATTTTTTCTTTTCTGTTTGGTTGTGTATTTTGTTGCATATACTACAATGCAAAAATTAGAAGAAATGGACATACACTCCAGAAGAATAAAATCTACACTAAATTCCTGATCTACTGGGCAAGTAAAATGCAGTTTTAGGTTTATTAGGATGCTAGGCAGGCGCAGATCAGGAACTGCTCTAAATAAAATACTCATTACTCCCTATAAGTCTGCATAAGAAACATATACAAGAAACAAATATCTGTCAAATTAATATGTAGTGATTTATGTACATGATGTCGTGGCTACTGTGCTTGGCTACAATCTCTCTAGTTAAAAGCATAATGCTAATGAAAGGGGTATTTTTACATTTGTTTTATCAGACAGACCCGGTTCAAACACTTTTCCAGCATTATATGAAGATGAATAAGCTCCTGCCTTCTTTACCTCACAGCTTTGAAAGTGATACGGTTTTCAGGATGACAGCCAGGAGTTTTCATTTTGTAGGCTGGATGGATAAATATGGGAATATTTCAACCTGATACCTACAAATTAGCTGGATTTACCCTAACTTCTATTTAGGAAATGAAATTCTTTTTTTCCCTACTAACACATTCAAATAAGACTGAGGAGCCTGACATAACAAAACCTGTAATTTTAAAAAAATTACAGGTGGAGATAACAAGACTTGAAGCAAATGGTTATTCTAGGAGCAATTTTTTATTGAGCATTACCACCATAACCTAGGCAAGGTGGCATGAACACTGTAACAAAGAGCTTCAGACTTTTCCAAGTCTGTACTGAACCACTTACAGAAGACTCATGAATGACCCAATTTGTATTTTTGGCAAAATCATGCTGGAAGAAAAAGATCACATCTACCTGTAGCAGAAATGTTAAATTGAAAGATTTGTAGAGCTTTCTCCTTCTTTGGCATCTTGATCTGAGAAACTAAATGTTTTGACTCAATAATGAAAAACAAGATGTTCTGTTCCAAATCAATATTTCTAAATGTCAAAAGTATTTTATTGCATCTATTTATCATTTTTTCCCCTTTCAATTAAAAATGATTGCCTTTTCCTGGAAGTAACTGAATTTCAGTGCTTCCTTTGGGAGATTTAAAGTGTCTTTCTTTTATTTCTTTTATTTTTTTTTTTTAGTTTGGGTTTTTTTGTTTGTTTTTTTTTTTTGTTTTGTTTTATTTTTGGTACTTCTCAAAGCCTTCTGTCTGGTCTGAGACCAGTTTAGCCCCTCAGTGATGCTGCTGAGGGAAGCGTGGATGGCCACATTTCATTTCAGAGTGAGTTTCCTCACTGGCATCCGACTGACTCAACCTGTGGTCTCAGCACACACTGAGCTGTGTTTTATTGTTTTGCAATAACGGGACACTGCTATTTCTAGAAGTCAGGGAAATCCCTCTCAAGCTAAGTAAAACATTGGTGTCGGTCCACAACCACCATCACTCGCACATTTACCAATGGGACCACAATCCTGTGGCTTGTACTATACAACTGGAAAAACCAGAATAAGTTCCTCTCCACTGGCTTGTCTTCTTCCTTCATGCAGCCCTGACCTGGACCCCTATCCTGGGTGTTTCTGTCAACTGTGGAAAATCCCTGCCTAGGACACGGATGTGCTGAGAAGCAGCTGTGCTGTCACACTCAGCTCCTGGCAAACAGTCAGGGATGTGCTTGCTTCTCCCTGACAAAGTGAGGGATGTTTTGGATTTTTATTTGTTTCTTTTGGGTGTGTGTTTGTTTTTTTTTTTTTTTCTTCCTTCTCTCACACAGTAGTCTGCCTCCTTGGTTTAATCAAAAAGCAGGAAAACACACACTGGTTTTGTGCCAACAGAAGGTGCTATCTGCTGGGGGAATGGCAGAAAAGCAGAGAAACTAATAATTACACCTCTGCCTAGTCACCTGTCATCCTTTAAGCATTAGTGCCTCAGGTTTTTCCAACTCAGAAATCATTCCTGTGTCTCACAAGCCCTGAACTGGCTGCTCTCCAAGGGGAATTCTTCCTTGCCAGGCTGCTGGCAGGGAATTGGCAACTTAATTCACCTCCCTCTGCAACTGTTCACCCCAGTGACTTTGGTTTACACCCCTACTGCTGTGAACAGTTCCACCTTAACTGATAGATATATCTTTGATAACCTCGAGATGATGTCCTTAGGTAGCCAAGGGGAAAGGACAAACCTCACGATGAAGATTTACTTTAGTGGCATGGATGAGCACATTGTTCAAGATAATGTCATTATTAACTAGCAAAGACAAAACCACAGACATTGATAAATATGTATAACCAATACATGCTGGCACACCATCTATCTTCAACGGACTAAAAAGTCCATGAACAATGCAAAGAATCAAAGGAAGAAGAACAGGGTACCCAGATGAAATTTCTTCTTCTGTTGCAATGTCTTAATCTGTTTCTTTTCCTATTTCCCTTCTCTTCCCTTCCCAGAACTTTGCCTCCCGGAAAAAAAAAAAAAAAAAAAAAAAGGAAAAAAAATTAGAATCTGTACTCTCACTATTGCTTTCTACAACCCTCTGCATAGAAAAGGCAGAAAAATAAAAATAGAAAAATAGAAAAGGAATTTTCTTCATTGGGATGTTTAGAACAGGAAAACAGACTGAAGACTTTGAATTGCCCATGCAAGAATTTCTCCATCTCTCATTATTTATCATCAATAAGGATGTCTTTCTCTCCCTATCCCCCCATTACAACTCAAAATATAATTTTTGTCTCAAGCTTTACACCATATCCTCCAGTTGTGGTGTTTTTTAAACCCTTTGTCCTTCTCTATCTTCTGATGAACTTTAAAGGCTCTTGGCCATTTACACTGACCCATTTTTAATGCCTGAGGTTATCAACACCCCTCATTTTCCAGATAAAAATGGATTATTATTTCATGTGATACACTGAAATGTGATACACAGAGAAAGTTCAGCCAGCAGATGAACTTGAGAAGTACCCACAAGTCTTTCTAGGACCTGAGTGAGTGTTTACCCCCACCATGCCTTTTGCACAGCAATGTCTCCAAATCAAATGGCTCCATCATGGCATGTATGGCAAAAATACAAGGGAAATGAAAGGAAATCCCCATACAAAAAAAATTTCCAAGCTACTTGTACATCATGTGCAGCAGGCCTGGAGTCAGCCTACTTGTGAAACAAAGAGCTGCGAGCGAGATAAACCTCGTTAGACCTACTCACCACAGCATTTTGTTCTGCTTTGTTCTTTGCACAAAATCCTTTCCCTGCAGGTCACTGCCCGACAGTTCCTCTAGAACAAATATTCCTGCACAGTGGTTATGGCTCATAAGCCATCTTGGATCTGTATCCCACAGGAGGGAATGTTTTTCATTGTTTTCTGCACTGCTGTTCTGCTCTTGATTGGAACAAGCTGCTGTCCCTGGGGTAAGCCTTGGGACACTGCCCATTGCTGTGAGTGATGTCAACACATTTTTGAATGTGTGGTTATTAGCTCTCCTTCCAAACAGGTCTCAAAAAAAATCCTTCTTGCATTGCACTGTGATTTGTTTAGTAGACATTGCCTCTCCCTTGCCCCCTCTTGCTATTGGATTGAGTGGCTGAATTATTTCTGCAATTTAAACAGGTAAACTATGTGAATTATTGCTTGCTGACCCCAGTTAAGGCTTACAGCTGCTTGGAATAGGAGACAGTTCACTTCCTTCTCCTTAGTCAATATCAACAAGTGGACAAAGATTTGAATGGAAGTCCAGTTTTCCACTGCAGTAGGAGGGTGGAGACACATGCTGCTCCTCCTTGCACTAGTATTAAGTCCAAGGTATTGATTGAGTTGAGGTGTGGAAAATTCACTTTGGGAATTAAGTCATCAAGTAAAGAAAGAGGGATAATTTGGCCCAGCCTGTGGGAAGATTGAGGAGACCAGAGACCAGGCTCTTGGTCATCTTTAAAGCAACAACTTGAGCCACTTTTACCCTTGCACAGCTTTTATCCAGGAATAAGGCATCAATCTTCTCCACACTGGGACATGAGCCATCCCTGCTATCAGCAGAAACATTGCAAGGGACAATTCCCGTGTTATATTTGTCCTGTCTTGGTGGGGAGGCTTAATCAAACTTAAGGAACCTCCTTTAGAGTGAAAGGCATTGTGTGAGTATAAGGTCAACTTTCACACTGTCACTAAATCCTTCTGTTCAGAGTTAGGGAATAAATCCACTTCTGTGATTTGATTTAAAGCACCAATCAGAGCTACAAGACACCAGTCCTATCTGCAAGTCTGCCATACACTCCATATTCCCAGTTAGTCAGTCCTGTATATATTCATGCGAAATATCTTTATTTCTGCACATACATTTGTGTACTGATACAAAATTCTGAAAGCTTTAGCAACGAACTCCATTACTCTGCAGTAGCTGGATGATATTCTGTCACTCTTTAGGAGTTTCTGATGGCAGTAGCAGTCAGATATGCATTTTAAGAGACATCTTTGTAGACAGGTCCTCAAGAATCACTTAGATGGGCATCAGTTTCAAGTTGTTAGGTCATAGCATACATTTGGGAATGTGATCTCAAAGCACTGAAAAGCTCTCTAGTCACAGGAGTTTTTTGTGGATGAGATAGCATGCTACAGCTTCAAGAATATAGAGCTAAGGCCAAGAGGTTAAATTATTTCAGAAAAATTAGCAGCAACATTTGAAGCAGGTGGTATAAAGCCAAGTTCTCAAACCTGTGTTTTTGCGCTATTCTGGTTTCACCTATTTGAGCTGGTCTGATAAAAACATCCCTCAAATGTGTTTATGCACACACCAATCCTACTTTCTGGTGAGAGCAGAGACGAAGTATCTGCAAAGATTTTCAATGCTTTGGAGGAATACTTTGCAAATAAGGAAAATAAGTATTCAGCTGAAGTGAGGTTTGAGCTCTGACTACGTTACTTTTCTGCATGTACCACCAGACCACCAGGAACCTGCCTGCCCCTAGCTAGCAAGGGCAGGTCTCCCACAAGCCAGATTATGGATTGCAGTTGGAAGAAGAATGGATATTGTTAGGGAGAAAGACAAAGAAAATGAAAGAAATCATAAATTAGTCGCATGTTTCCTTTTGAAATTGTTGGAGAATTGAGGAATCATAAATTACAGACAAATCTGGATAGATTAATTTATAGTTGTTCCCTCTCTCAGATGTGTGACTGACAGAGAGCAGATGTTCAGCTTCAATCCTATGAATCTGTCAGCTAATTCCAAAGTCTGAATACAAAAACGTCTGCTAACAAAAGCTCTGCTGCTTTGAATGCTCTGAACATGCACCAGATGATACTGTTCCACAAAATGTTTGTGAATAACCAAATGGGATTTTGGTTAAAGTCAGTAAAAAACACTAATGTTAGACTTAATCAAGCTGGAACATGTGAAATAAAATAACTGACAGTGTAATTTTTAGTGTTAACCAAAAATCCATCCCCAAACAGGAGATCATGGGGAGATCCTGCTGTAAACAGATTGTCATTGTCACATTTGGTGGTGGTGGCTAGACTAAAACCCTGCTAGGTGTGGCTGTCTGTGACAGGGTGACACAGTTGTGTTGTCATATTTCTGGCGTGGCAGCAATTTTTGAAACATAAATGGAGAAATCTCTACCTGGCAAAGGTGGAAATGATGTCATGGGCTGGTGGTAATAGTCACTCTTTTCACAACTAACAGCAAAGTGTCTCTCTGCCTGTCTGCCTATCTGTCTATCTACTATTCCTCATAAAATAGGACAGAACTAAAGTACAGCAGAAGGTTTACACATTTTCATGCCCTCTTGCAACCTTGTAAATTGAAATTCATTTTCCTGTAAAGCTACTCAGAGTCATTCAGATTATACTTTTCATGTCATTGTTATAATAGTTGTGTCCAAAGGAGATATTATTTTGCTTCCATCTGTAAATACATCATGAAGGATTAAGAACAGTTTGAAGTTAGCCACGGATGTGATTGGCAAAAGTAATTTTGTAAGATATTATCCTTCATTTTATGGATCTTTTTCAAGAAATTGTGTAAGAAAATAAGAATTTTATGTGGGCTTCACTGAGATAGAATCTGCCCTTTTGGAGGAATATTAGTTTTTAGGATCCATTTTTATTTCCATTTATTTCCAATAACATTTATTGTAAGTTATCATTCATTAATTCCAAATTTGTACTGTGCTGCCTAGCAAGTTGCCTTCTTATAGGTTTCAATTCTAGAGATGGCAAAGATATGGAAAATAAGATCTTTGCTCTGTGTTATGCATATGTAGAGAATTCTGCTTCTAAGGAAATCAGGAGCATTATTTTGCGACTTCCCTTATTTCTGGTATTGCAAGATTACATTCATTTGTCACCTGACCACTCATTTTTGCAGTTTTTCAGGTTGTTTTACATTTTTCTTCTGAAGTAAAATACATTCAACCATCCAAAGTACATAGGATGAGCCTTTGCACTGGACTTCTCTATTTTTTCCATTATTCCAGTGCAGGTATTGCTTTCATGAAATGTAGAGCTTTCAACATTTTCTTCTGGTTGCTCAGATCTGCATAGAAATTATTGACTAACATTTCACACAACTCCAAGTGACACCTGAACCCATTAAAAGGGACATAACTGGTTTCTAAATAAATTCCTGAGGACATTTTGATATCTGGCAGAGTCTTACTGTTATTTGATATCACATTTACTTTCTTGTTATACATTTATTAGTAGATGCTGGTTTTAAATTTTCATTTTCACCTATAAATCTTAGTATGTTATAGCTCAAAGATTATTTAGGTTTTTTTAATAGCATAAAAAGAATGATAGATTTGGAATCTATAGGTTTGGAAAGGTTTTGCACAGATTTTCCTGAAGCTTTTTTTCATGCCTGAGAAGATGTTTGAGTTAGAAGTCTCCATTAATGTCTTTGTTAAAATCTTTTGAATAAAAGGGAAGGGGTAGGGTTCTAAAAGTTATTGTAGGTACATAATTATGTTTTTGTTTGGCAAGGATTAAGTGCAGTTGGGAACTGATTAATAGCTTTAGGGGATTGGTATAACCTTGAGTCTAAAATGATGTTAGAGGGATGGAGTAAAAACATGTGGATTAGTGTAGGCAATGAAGGCAAACTTGGATAAGATTTAGAGTCAGTAAATTCTACATAAATTTTTTTCCAGGACAACTTGTATCCTTATAGAAAACTATTTAGTTAAAGGCTCAATGTTGAAGCACAAGGCGTACACAACTCTGATTTGAAGTGCATACTTTCCTCTCACTGATTTCACACACAAAAATCATTATGAATACATTAATTCTTCCAGTTACAGAGTTTCATCAGGTTTTACAGAAAAAAGGATGACTTTGTAAACAATCCATTATTTCTCTTGGATAGTGCTCAAATACTTCATATAGTCATTGAAAAATAGGTCTGGAAAGCACTTCTATATGTAAAGTAGTCCAACCCCTATGTCAAAGTCAAATCATCCATAACTGTGTCATTTAAGAAAATTATTTGTTTAATCTGGTTTTTAAGACCTCAGGGGATGGAGACTGCATACATTATCTATGAGATGCACTCTCCTTTTTTCCTGAAAGAGGATCCTCCTGTATGCTTTCTCATAACTCCCTGTTTTAACTCCTTTTTTCAGGCTAAACCATACCAGCTTTTGAATCTTTCCCTAAAGGTTTATTTTTCTGGTTGTGATTTTTAAAAATTTTTCTCCCATTCCATTGCCTTCTTTGTATTTTTAACACTTAGTATACAAAATTTTTGAAACACATAGGTAAACACAGAGGGCATGTTACTTTCCACCTCTTGTGGAGTCAAGTTGCACTCAAATCTCCCAGTGCCTCTTTTTACCCAAAGATCTGACAATTCTGGTTTGTGTTCAGCTTTTCAAACCAGCCAGCCTTGGTGGGTAGCTGAGGAGCTGCTGCTGTGTCAGTTTGCTCCCCATTTTGCCCTGCTAATTGCCCCTGAATGAGGAAAAAGTATCACACTTGTACTCACTGGACCATTTCAGAACATTGTGCTGTTTTTCAAGGTTGTTTCATTTCATCCTGTTTTGTTACCTTCAGATTTTATAAACTTTGTACCCTTCCACCTTCATTGTTTCTGAAGACATTAGACAGGGTCAAGGAGGAAGTGGCCACCTGAAGAATGTTTTCTCATGCTTCCAATCATTCTGAAAATGAACTGTGCCTAATGGATGTCTGGGTGCTCTTCCCAAGCTGTTTGATGCCATTCCACCATTCATGTTCCAGTCCTGGAGAACATCAAAACTAATCACATGAAACTATGTTGTGAGAACCCCAGCCTTGCTTTGGGGCCACATGTGGTGCTGAAATTCCTCCTCCAACCCGTGCTTCCAAAGAAAAACTCCGCAGGCTTTAGCTGTTCGGTCTCAAGGCAGTTTATTGCTAGTTATCTAACAGATTATGTTCTTGGACTGCGGCTATTTGATCAGCGGCCTGGGTAGAGGCACACACACACCCTGACATCCTCTCTATCTGCTGTCTTCTTCGTCTATCTCTCCGCCCAGGGCTGCTGCTATCTTTTATAAGATATATTACGTATAACATGTTTACAATTATTCCCCAATACCTACTACCTATATTACCAAGTGCATTTCTACTCTAAACCAATCTGTGAGTGCCAACATCACCAAGAACATGGAGGTAAGGAAGAAGAAGGAAGAAGGATGGGTTCAGCGCACTTTCCTCCATCTTAGAACTTCTGACCCCCATGTACAAAGTGAAAACCCCCCTGTACATGTGTTAAAACCCCCCTGTACAATACTAAAAAACTTTCCCCTCTACTTTGTAACTACTTTTACTATACTATCTAACCTTTTGTGACTGCTCGTTCCACCTCCAAAGCTGGTAATTCATTCCATGGCTCAAACTCAAAATCACAGTTGTTTTTCAGCTGTCTGCCAGGGTCTAGAATGCTTCTGACCAAGGCCTGGAACCTCTAAAAATGTCTGAGAGACATTTTGAGTTCCCACACTATGTCAGTAACATTCTTTGGGTACAAGACACTTCATAATTATTATTTCTCCCCAATGCACCAATGCCATTATTTAATCATCAAAAGAAATTGTATTATCTACAATGATATATGCTTGACAAACCTTGGTTTCTTCCAGGCACTTGTGTATATTACTCCATTATTTGTCACAGCATTTTTTTTTTTAACTTGAAATTTATTCTTGTGGGCCTTTTATCTAAGTAAATTCTCAGACCCTCCAGATTATTTTGAGATGAGATTTGTATGTTCTGCTTCAAGTCCTTTTGCTCTTTTTTGATGGGAAAGAAAAAAAATATGGAATTATGAGTTCCTGAGTGAGATGGTCAAAAGACTCTGGAAGGCAGCATGGACCAAGAACTTAAAAATATAAAGTTTAAGAGTCTGAGTTGCACCAGTGGTTGTACCCACATGGTCTGTATAGCTTAAATGTGCCAACAGCCCCCTCCATTTTTCAAGCAGGACCGTCTTCTAAAGAATTTGCATATATGCTTATAAAGTTATCTGAAGCCAATCAACATCTTCCAAGAGGTCTGCCCTATTTTGGAAGATATGAGAGTTTAATATAATACTTGTCAAATTACATGAGTTAATGCAGAAAAAAGGATTTTACACATTCTACTTTTCTTGTGGAAAAGTAACATGTTACTTGGATAGAGTGAGGTCTAATTTAATAATTTTTTTCTGTTCCATACTTCTTTTTCTCCTGTTTAATCCTTTTCAAAATATGTTTTCTGCAGTGCCTCAGATGTAGAGAAATCCTTGAGGCTAAGTATTCCTAATAATTATTGAGGTATTCCCATTTCTTGCCTGTGTGGATCTTTGGGTGGATCAGGAAAATATTACCATCGAGCTCTATGACTTTCTTCCTTTGTGTTTCCTTTCAGCTGAAACTAAACACTCTCTGTGTGTTTTGGGGTTGAAGGACTTCAGCTGTTTGTAGACTTTGAGGAAAACCTCTAGTAAAAGCAGAATGGTGACATGCTGGCTGTGAGACAACACAGAGCTATTGCTATGTGAAATAATAAATATTCCTAAGGTTAATTGGCTGCAAATGATGTATATAAATGACAACTGCTTAATCCTGCCTCTGTCATGAGAGCTGCAATAAAAGCAAGATCAGATTTAATGCTTGTGCATTCCTCACCAGATTTTCACTGCTCTTTAAAGCTTTATGCTTTTATTTTTAAAAATAAAAAAGCATCAGAATGCTTTAAATGCTTCTAAAATCAGGATAAAACAATTAAAGTATTTTTCCCATTAAATTGTTCATGTTAGGATTTACTGGAGGTATTCATGTATGATTTGTATATGTCCACATGTAGCTATATATAAACTCACAAAAAGACATATTTAAATATTAATTTAAGCACATGTTTATTTTGTGCAAAAATATTATGTAGACAAGGAAAAAACATAATACAAATGCAATTTAAATTGTAAAAAATATATCAAAATTCTGATACCATTCCCTCCCCGCCCAAATACTTTTCATTCCATTATATTTGCATAGTCATATCCCATTTAAAATCTTTAAACTTTAGAAAGATTGTTCACATCTTCAAAGTGTTTTTAAGGCAAAAAATTTTCTTGATGAAAAGTTTGTGTAGGTGTGTCTGTGTCTTCAAATGCAGCATTGGGAAAACACTAATTTTTAGTGAAGCTTGCACAAATACCTGCCATATTCTCACTGCTATTAGTGAGCCTTGGTGATTGATTTATGGGACTGTAAAGTTATGGTTGAATGTTGGATTAAAATTGTGGTTTTGAGAGCTGTTTGGATGGACAGCTTCAAGAAACTCTGCTGGTTTCCCTCCTTTGTGCTTTGCAAGTCAGCCACTCTGGTTATCTGCAACATCAGTTCACCTTAGAATGAAATCCTGTTTATATCTGTTGCCTTGGAAACTTTGGGCTGCATTCATCTTTGGACTCTCTTGGCTTCTGTGGTCTGGCACAGGCCACAGCACAGTTGTCAAGTTCTGTGGCAGAGGGAGTAGATGATGCCTAAAACCATTTTATCTCAAGGATCCCCTCAGCTCGAACAGCTCTTCTTCAAACACAAGTGATCCCATCTTCCCTCGGGTACCCTAATCTTCATACAAGACCCATCCTCTTGCTTTATGTCAGATTTCTGTTTGCATCAGCATGCTGAAGCCACATCTTTAAATGAAATTAAACTGGGCCAAATGTGGCCAATGTTTTTATCCAAGGCTTTATCTCAGTCTTGTTCCACCAAAAGCATGCACGAGGACAAGGGTTATTTCACAGCAGCAAATCAAAAGGCTGCCTTCCCACCCACCTAAGTCAATGGCAGACACTTTTTGATAAGAAATTACAGCAGGAAAACAGGGTATTTCTGGATGAATTGGGTGATGCCAGGCTTTTTGTGTTCCATCTTCCTGGGAGGTCGCCAATGATCCCTCAACATTCAACATTTTCATTAGCATCACGCATAGGTAACCTCCAAACTGAGATATCTGCACACAATTTGGTCTTAACTCGTTTATTTTCTGCCTTGACAGCCACTAAGATCCTCTCAGGAGTTCTGAAGAAAAGGAAAGGTATTTTGACAGTGTGATGTTTTGAATTATTGGGATGGGATGGCCATCTGCTGCTCCAAGAATCAGATTAGGTTGGGGGGTTTGTCAGTTTTTTGTGACAAAGAAGAGTCATAATGAGACATTGCTGAAACAAGAAGGATGTGTAACAGTGATTACAGAGTGGAATTAGCCATCATTCATCTGCATCCCTGAAAATGTGGAATAAGTGTGAATATGTGCTTAGTCTGAGTATAATATTATTTTTTTCACTCAACATGTGTAAGAAGAAGAGCAAATGGCATCATAAAATGTGTAAAGTTTACATTAACTCTGTCAGGCCTACTTATTTTCCTTTGAATCTTACAGAAAATTTGTATTGCATGGAAGAACCATTCTGATTGTCTGGTATTCCAGAGATGGCTCCAGAAAAATTCTTTGTGTATTTCAAAGGTTTTTACTTCTGAAAGACTGAGTGAACCTTGAAAAACAATCTTGAAGTTATTATTTAATGGGAGTTTTTTTCCTTGCTTTAATCACACTATTAGAAAGAGAGGGAACATAGAATTTATTGCTTCCAATTTTATAAATATTTAAACAGAGATTAGCTTGGCTTCCAAGTCCTTCCTCAGCAGAGCTTCACATTTTATATCCCACTTTTAATTTTCACTTCAAGATGACTATTTTCAAATACCTGCTTTTTGTCATCTATTGCAAATGTGCCAGAGACATTATGTGTATTTATTCAGACTGAAGTCTTGATGGTCTGGAATGTTTCAAAATTCCACATAACTGAAAATAAAATTTCTTCTTTCATCAACACAAAAAGAAACTGCTAAAGATATACCATGATTTAATTTTATGAAATTAAATTGCAGAAGAGGTGTTTTTGCATATGTAAATAGAACAAGGTCATCCCTCTAGTTCCCTGCCAAACTCAATTGAGATGCATGTTTCCAAGAATGCCAAGAGATTTATTTCTTAGGGTTTTGTGCAGAAGGTCCAAAACTTTCATCCTATTTTGATATGCTCGACCACTCTGAAAAAACAGCTCCATGAAGAAAGGTCAGTGTTGGTCACCTTCTGGTCATTTTCTATATTGGTCATCTTGCAGATGAAGCTCCACAAGGTTCATAACAGCTCTGGTTTCCAAGCCAGCAACCCAACAAATCTTTCCTAGCTCCAGAAGAATTGTTTCAATAATGAAAATGGGCAGAAATGTTACTGAGACACAGCACTCAGCATATTTTGGTGAAGAGGAGGGATTACCTTGCTGTGATCAAATCTTCTTGCTACAATAATTTTTGCAATGGCTTAGCACTGCTCCTCCAGATTTCTGTAAGGATGTCTGTCCAGTCTCCCAGGGCCTCAGCCAGGAGAACATTATTTTGGGAGCCTGGTGAGAGCAAATGCTGCAGTTCCAGATCACTGTAACAGGTCTTTCTCTCTCTTCCTTGAGAGAGAAATTCCTCTCTCTTCTTTTTGCACAGGAATTCTGGTGTGGAAAATTCTTGCCACTACAAAGCAGGAAAGCTGTTCACAAGTGGGCACGTGTCTTCACCTGCTCTTGCAGTGTGAAGCTGGAGAAGCAATTTTCATTTAAACAATCATGGAAATGGAGTCATTCAAACCAGGATATAAGTGCAAAAAGCAAAGTGACCCCATTTTGCTTTGTTTTCACCTCAAGTAAATTGAGTATTCTCATCCTCAGATGCCTTAAGTCTGGGGCTTCAGATATCTTCTGCTGTTTCCATCTGGTGAGAATTAAATTCCCAAAGTCACGGGAGATCTTGAGGATCAAAGTTCTGAAACCACAGTAACTGAATTTCAATTCTCTGTGAATTTGGATGACAAGCTGTGCTGAGTTTTGCAATTTGAAATGTTCTCCTGTAACTTTTCATGGAGTATAACTCCAGGTGACAGAGGGGTTTCAGTGTCTTGTTGAAGCCCTGTTAGGGTTGAGTTCAATCTGAGCTCTGAAATCAGCAATATCAGGAAAAGCAATGATAGCATGTGCTAGAACTCTCATTGTCATTAAACCTAGATATAAAGCTCAGACATAGGCTGAAAGAGGCTTAGAGGTTTCAAACATGTGACATTAGAATTGGTAAGAAGGATTATAATTGTTTTTCAATCATACTTTCATATGCTTACAAATATAGTCAATTTGGTACTCAGTCCTGTTGTGATAAGAAAATCAAGATCAATCCCTTTTTCTTATATCTTATCCAAATCAGCTTATTTGTTAGTAGTCTGGCAAAAATTCTGTACTCCCCAGAGACAAAGCAGAGACAACATCCACCAAATAATTTATGGAGGGAAACAAACAAACAAGCAAAAATAAAATTAAAAAGAAAATAATGGATCGAAGGTTTATATTAAATATATAACTTTTCCTTGAACTTGCTTTCTGGTCTGTTCCTTGTTTACAAGTACTAAGAATAAGTATGGCAAGGAAAGGCATATTTAACAGAAAACAGATGTTGCTGATCAATATTGTTAGATAAAAACAATAGCAATAAATTAAAAGCAAAATAACTCCTTCATCAACCTTCAGGTGACAAGAACATCTGGTGAGAGAATTAACCTGTGGAGATCCATGTGACTTCTTTGGGTTGACAGACTCTCACAATCAGAGAATCTTTCCACCCAGCCAAAAAATTAAATGGGAAAGTGATGTGTGGAATTTTAACAGGGACTGCTGGAACCTGGAACTGATTGACTCCTGACAGAGCAGAAGTATGGTGGGTAAGCCATGTGAACAAGTGTTCCCAGAGTGATGCTGTAATCAAGACAGAAAATATGGTCCTTGATTCCAGTAGGCGTGGGGAGGTGGGATTAGGACTGTAAAACAAGAGTAGCACCAGAGCACTGCTCCTAATCCTACAGCCCAGTGGATTTTGGAAAATCTGAGTGGGTGCAGGAAAGAGTTTCAGGAACTATTTGAGACTGGGGAAAAAAAAATATGAATTACTGTGAGAATCTTTATGGAGCTAAATCTACTTCCTTCCTCCAGAAATATGAAGAGCTGACATAATTACATCATACAAGTACCTACATGGGGAAGAGATTTCTGACACAAAATAGTCTTAAACCAGTAAATGGCAGTATGCAACATAACACTTGGAAGCTGAAGCTAGACAGATTTAGAAAAGTAATAAAGGGATTTTTTTTTTTTTTTTGTTCAGTTTGGTTTGGTTTTGTAGGTGTTTTATCACTGCATTTTTTTTTCCTTGAGTTTTTTTTTTTCCTTTTTGGAAAGCATAATTACCTATTAGAATAACTTACCTTAGAGGCACGGGGAATTCTCCAATCTTTAAATCAAGATTAGTATCTTTTAAAATAAGATACAGTATAGCTCACATAGAAGTTATATGCCTCATGCAGAAATGGCTGGGTGAGGCTCTTGGCAAGGCAAGAGGATCCTGGTGATCTCTTTGGAGCTTGTTAAAAATTTTAATGTCAGCATGCAGTCAGCATATACATCCTACATTATAGCATAGATTTCTAAGAAGCTGATGATTGGGTATTTCTCTTTATAGGGTACTAATACAAACCTAAGAGCATTTTGAAAGCATCAGCTCTTGGATCACACTCTAAATAAATGCTGAGCTTAGTTTGAACATCTGGAGTTACTTCAGCTTGAAAAGAATTGCTAAAGGCAACTTAATGTAGTTAACCTAGGCTTAGTTAACCTAGGAGGAGCCTCAGGAGAAACTTCTTTGAGTTACCTGAACACACAAGGATCAAAAGGACAAATTCTTGGTTCTTATTGCTGTGGCTATATGACAGAATCGAGGATAACTAAGTGTACTTGTGCAGTGCCCATTTTGCCTGTATCTAAGTATTCCCTCTCAAATTCATTTTCCTTTCTGCATAGCTCTTCAGAGAGTGATTCTCTCACTGATTAATATTTGAGACATGTCTTGAGGCCCAGAATGTGAAAAGTGCAGAGAGCAGAGGAATTATTATGGGGTAACACTTCACCTCGACAACCTGCTTATGAGAAACTGTGTAAATAGGAAGGGAAATTTTGTCACAGCAGGCAAAGAAGTAATAAAACAGCAAGCTCTTCCACAGAACAGTTTTATTTCTAAAGCTGACAGGTCCTGGCATTGGCTGGAGAGGTGGTGGTGCTCATAATTTAAAGAAGGATGATGACACAGGCATTCTCAGGAGCTGGAAGCCTATTTGGTCCTCCAGACAGATGTGGGTGAAGCAGAAGGGAGGTAGGAGGGTTTTCTTCTGTTTTCTCATGGGGAGGTCGTGTGCTTGTGCCATCTTCTTTGATCTCTGTATTTCATAGTCACCATGTCAGCATCTGCTGCCAAACTCACAAAGAGTACAGATTTTTTGTGACCCAGCAAGAAAGGGAGTCTTATGCCTGATCCTTTTGTGTCTCACTTTACACTTCCAGCTACGAAAACAAATGCTCTGTTTATTTGAAAACCAGGCTCTAGGCAACAGTGTTAACCAGTGCTGACAGAACACAGTGTTTCTATTTCTCATGGATTTGTATATGTGTGAGGTTTGTACACCTGTGAGCTTCAAAAGCTGTTTGTTTCAGTGGTGTTCGTGTTACCATGTGGTTCCCAACAGCATCAGCCTGCCAGCCCTGGAGAGAGAGCAGCAGGCTCATCAGGAAACACTGCTGGCACTGGTTGATGGCATCTACTTTCAAGACAAGAACAATTGGATTCGAGCAAGTCAGGTCAAAGGAAAAGAGAAGTAGCTTAATTCTTGGTTGTTAAATTGGACTGGATTAGGAGCAGTCTTTGTTTTGTTTTGTCTTTTTGTTTTTGAGGCTTGCCATGACAGCCTGTCAGGATTTGGGAGGCAGATGAGCAGAAAGACATGCACACATCCAACCATCCTGTGGGTGCCAGGCTGTGTTTCTTCTCTTCTGCAGCATGAAGAAACAGGATGGGAGCAGGTCAGTGTACAACCATATCACCCAGTTGAGCTTTTACTGCTCACCCTGCCGAGCTTGATGAAAAGCACGCTGTTAGACAGCAGCTATTGCCTCTGCAGTAATTACATTCATGATCTTTGCTAAATAAGTGCCAGGCCTTGGTGACTCACCATTGCTGGGATCTTCTTTGACCTCTCCTCCCCTCTGCTCTGCCTTCCCTCCCTCATAGCCTACAGACCTGAAAAGAAAAAAAAAAAAAGGAAAAGTGGTGTATTGATCCAGTCTGAGCATCCAGTTCTGACTGAACTTCCTCTGCAGCTCTATCATCTCTGAGTGGGAAATCTTTTCCTTTTGCCATAACAGCAGGACACTAACTGAATTAGCTTTTCATTAACTCAGTACCATGGTGCTTCCCCACATGCCAGTTCTTGTGGCAGGACAGGGTTCTGCATGTGAAAATGTGACAGGATCCCTGTTTGGCTGTATTTTCATTGGTGCTGTGAAGAAGCCACTTCCCCACTCCACTGCACCAAAGAGCAACTGGCATGTGCACTACTAGCAAAATTTACCTAATGTTTGAACATGCTCTGGCATGGAAAGCATACAGTGATTCATCAACCCTGCTACTAAACCTGCCCCCAATCCTGTTCAAGTCTGTTTTTTCTCCCAGTACATGCTGGTTTTCTGACACACTTGCTCGTTCTGTTTCTTTGGGTGACTTAGTGCCAGCCCCTAGAGCCTGTGATTAAGAGCATTTTCCTGTCCCAGCAGGTGCTGACACAGTTGTAGGGGTTCCCTCCTGGGAAGCTCCTGGGCAGCACGCAATGGAGAGGGAAAACTGGCATTTTTCCACCTAAGATGCAAAGCCAGCTCACACAGTACAGTAGGAGAGGGTACAGCTCCACTCAGTTCAATCTGTGGGTCTCAGCCCTTCTCCTCCTGTCGCAGCCAGGGAAATTTGGGAGCCAGGGAGGCAACTTTCTCACTTTCCCTCTGGCTGCAGCACAGATATAACTTGGCTGTGATTTCTGCTTTTGGGTGCTCCATCTCTTGGTGGGAATCCAAGCCTACCCCACTCACTCAGACCATCCTGTCAGCCCTAGCTCCCACTTCCAGTTCAGGTGCTCCTGGAATTTCACCAGCACACCAGGAGGTGGAAGGAAGATGATGGTGAGGAAGCTGAGTTACGCTGGCTCCATAAACAGCCATGCTGAGGGTGTTCTGCAGAAGGCAGGTAAGGGCTCAAGTGCCTTGGAGCACATTTACTCCTTCAAGGTGTGAAGATAAGCAATCATTAATTGAATACAGGCCTTGGGAGAGGGAAGGAGCACCTGCAGCCCTGAGGGGTTGTGTTTTGGGAGCACAAAAAGTACACAAAGCTGGGGGAAACTGCTTTGCAGCCCACTGCCCTGGGAGGAACTGACCCTGGTCACCTGGCAGCTCTGCCCATGTTGTCCACCTTCAGAGACTTCCCATCACATCAGGATACCTCAGTGACCTTGGAGCAGGGCTCACCCAGCCTTTGGGAGCAACTTTCACTGGGCTGGCAGTCAGCAATGCCATAAACAGAGGGCTCAGGACAGCAAGGAAACAGCTCTGCAGCCTTCCAGGTGTGATCCTTCTCCCTCTGCCTCAGGGCAGCGCCCAGACATCCCCAAAACATTGGATAACTTATAGTACTGCTTTGAATAAGTGTGAGAATCCCTTTTCTAACAGAATGCAGTGGATGAAATGAGGCTGCTGCTACAAAATGTTTTGAAAAGTTTCTCTTTTTCTTTAACTGAGTTGTGTGTAACAGCAGAAAGAAGTCCCCATGCTTTTTGATGCCAACATCACTTGCTTGTGGATGTAGCCTGGGTCTCCAGCTGTTTTCAAAGACAAATGCTAAATCAGGGGGATTCAAGGTGAGAATATTTAAGATGAAAAAAAGCAGAATAAATGTTATCACCAATTTTCAGAAGGATCAAGACCCTCCTCCCCCACAAGGAAACCCTAAGCCAAATCAAGTTGATAATGCTTTACATCACATTACTCTGTTTTGTGACTAATGCTAAAATTCATGATCTGTGGTCATGTAGGTTTCAGTCCTGCCATAGCCAAATTCTTGCTGAACCTATATAAACCTACATAAACCTCTATAAACCCATAAACACCCCTGATCCAAGCTGTACCAGCCAGTAAAACCTTGTGCTTGATTCGGTGGCTTGGTTGGTTTCTTTCTAAAGTTCTGAATTTTTGCTTAAATCTTCCTCTTGGCTGTTCAGAGCTGCCCTGTGAGATGCTGGGAATAAATAAAAGAGTGTTGAATTGATGCAGTAACACTTCTCAAAACTGTTTCTGGCTTTGATGGGCAGCATGTGCATCCTTGGTGTGACCACGAGTGGGGCAGTTTCACATGCCTGTGGATGTGGGTGAAGTCCAAATTTTGGCTTCACCCCTAAAGGGCAGTGAGATCTTTTGCACTGCAAAAACTGTTTGTTGTCCCAAAAATGAAAGGAGATGCCTGGCACCTGTTTCTCACAAAGCTCAATGTGTTTAACATAAACAAAAGTAGTCACTTTGACTCTTCAAATAGTGAAAAAACTGCTAATGATGCACTGGAATTCAGGTAACACTGAATTGTTTTCTCTGATGAGGTTCAGTCCCACGATCTTGCTCTGAGTTTTAGCAGAGGTTGTGGCAGACTCATGTTTGTCATCATGACAGTGTTACAGGAAATAAAGAGAGAAAAACTACAGAGAGTTGGGGTAGCTGGTGACGTCTTTGGATTTGCAAATTTCTAAATATTTAAAAAAATATGTTTCTAATTATTTCAGAACTCTCAAACAGTGAGTGGATGCATTCACTATTTGAACAAATATAAATGGGAATGAAGAATGATATAAATCTGTGGAGACAACCTAAGCAATACAATTTAAATGAAAACCTATCCTTTCCTTTTTTTTTTTTTCTTTGATCAGTTATTTGCTGTCCACTTGGATGTACAACCTTTGATTCAAATAACTTTTGTCAGAACTGGCAAAAAGTGCAATGAATCTTTCCAACGCCAGATGCCAGAAAGCCTGATCCAGTGCTTAGTGAAGTAATTTGGAGTCTCTATGTTTACTTCAAGAGACTTTGGAGTCTTAATGTTCATTTTCTCTTAAGTAGCAAGCATTTATGGGTAGTGCAAAATATCATTGGGTGGGTCCATAAAATATTGTAAACTATGTAAATATTTCTTTTATTAATTGCTTTTTCTGTCTTTCCTTCTATTCCCCTAAACTATAATTTCCCACTAATAACATTTATGATATTGGATGAAACTGAGGGAAGAGTTTGTGAGTGAAGGGTTGATGTGGGAGGAAGGTTCATCAGGAAGATCAAAATGTTTCCTTTGATAATTCCATGATAAAACTCTTCAGGTTTACAGGAAGATTTTGTTACAGGAAATAAAGTGGGGTTTTTAACTTCTAAGAAAGTGAGGTTAGATTTGCCAAATGTAATTTTTTATTTCCTGGAATTTAACAAAATGTTTATTAGGTAAAGAATGTTTTTTGGCAAATATTCATTTCAAGGAAGGTTTGTTGGGGTTTTTTTAGTTTCTTTTTTTTTTTTTTTTCATTTGGAAGAAGCTGATTTTTGGTTTTCTGCTCTTTTTACTTTGGACACTGAACTAGAAAGGAAAATCTTTATGGAGCACTATTTTTTAATGTTCTTTGAGGAGAGGAAAATTAATTAAAAAAACCCTCAACCCAAACTTCAAAAAAAGAGCTTTGTCCTTAATACCATTTAAAAAAATAAGACATCATTTTTATAACACTTCAGTCTAGGGATTAATTGCCTTGACAGATAAGCAATTGGTTCTTGGAAGTTATATATTAGAGTGCCTAATGGGATTTGTGCCTGGGCTGCCCCATCCTTCCATTTTCCTCTTCTTGACTGAATTGTACATGCCATCAAGCTTCACAGATCCCATTATGTTCAGGCCACCTTTTCACACTAGGAAGGTTTTTGATCTCATTTTTGTGAAATTCTTGCTATGGTATGGAAGCAGAAATGCCACAAGGAGAGTTGCCCTCAGGAAGGATGAGGGAAGGATGGAAAACTGCTGGAATGAACTTCTTGCAGATCAGGTACCAAACGCACCCCATCTTGGAAAAAAAATCAAAATTATCAACGTATTTGTTAAAATGGAGGCTGACTTGAGTGTCCTTCTCACAGCAGAAAACAAAAGGCTAAATTACCATATAAATTATGGATTTCAAGGATGCATTTAACTGTGTTCAGGTAAGACATTAAGTTAGCTCAGAAGCTGGGTTTGGGATTTCACTTCCAAGTACCAACAAGCCTCAAAAGTTAAGGAAACTCTCTCACTGTATTTTTCTTCAGGTCTGAGATGTATGAGTTTTGCAGGCATGTTCAGTTTGCCAGTTCTCAGGGAGGACTTGTACCTCCAAATAAAATCAAACATAGATGAGGACATTTTACTTCTCTCAAACAAGCAATACTGGACAAGTCATGATGTCTTTAACATCTGTTTCTCCAGCAGAATGTTGATGGCAACAAGAGAAAAATTATGGTACATGACCTGGTGAGTATTCTGGAGTTTTGGTTGTCTCAAAATTACTATTTATTTACTTATTTATGCCTAATTTCAGAAGAATTTAATAATAAGGTTCTTTTTTTTAACCTGAAAAGTCTGGTTTTAAAAGCTCAATTAAGCTTTAATTAGTCATATTCTTTAATCTTTAAACTTACAGATGGCTTTTTATGTTCAGAAGATCTCTGAAGATGTTTTTTGCTTTTCTTTTGGTTTGGTTTGGGTGGATTTTTTTTTTTCATTTTACTCTAATTTTCTGGATTATACAAAATCCTGGAGCCTATATGAATGTGTTGTCTTGAGCTCATTGTTAGAGGGAAGACAAATTTCTAAGCAGCAAAAAATACTACATTAATTAAGAGTCCAAGACATTGACCATGTCATCTTTTCTTATGAGGAAAATGAAAAAGAAAAATCAGTTCTATGATACTGACTGCTATTTTTTGTGTCTTCCTGGGAGTCCAAAAGATGAAAAATAGGTTACTGAAAAATGCATACTGTGTATCTGAGAAGCAGAGAAAGTGTTTGGTGTCAGCTACGTGGGAAATCATAAACCAGCAATGCTGAAGAACTGGATTTGGCCCCACAAAGATTTCTTTTCCCTGTGAAGAAAATCTTCATCACAGAATAATCTTCTGGGTGCAAAATACCAGCTGAATTTTAGGTTAAAAGAGTAAAAAATAATACTTTTTTTTGTTTCTAATTGTGTGGCCTGACAAAAGAGGAGGACGAGGTGGAAAGGTCCTTTTGGTATATCTAAGTTTTGGAGGGTTTTTGTGGGCTTTGGGAATGAACTGAAGCCTGGAGGCTCTAACTGTGCTTCACACTATGATTAGAATTAGGTGGGAGAGGATCATATCTTCAGCTTGAAGAATGGAGATGAAAGCAAGAATGTTTTTATTTTTTCCTTCCAACATACATTTTGCTAACCAAATCACTCCCTATCTTCATTTTAAAAAATGTAAATATATTTATGAAAATCTTTCTCCCCCCAAAAAAAAACCAACCAAAAAAACCTGCTGTCTCCCATCAGGGAAACTATTCATAAGCAGAAGTTTGACTAGTTCTATTTATAGCATGGTTAAATTCTTTGAGATAAATTTCTGATCAACCCAGCCAGAAGGAGAGAGACTCTCAGCTCATTCCTGGGCCCCATTTTGCCATTCATTAATAAAATTTATAAAATTCACAGTTTTATTAATAAATAAGATAGTAAATGAGTTCCTGAAAGCCCAAAACAAATACATGTACTAATTGTAGTGAAGGTTTACTCCTAAAAATATTTTCTTATGCTTATTGTTTCTTGTAGCAAACCCTGTTATAGATTAAAAAAAAAAAAACAAAAACAACAACAACAAAAAAAAACCAGTTTATGTATTTTAATTTTATTCCAACCTGGTATTGGAATTTCATGTGGTTTTATACATTTAAGTATATTTATACTAACATACATATACATGTGTGTGTGTGTGTGTGTGTGTGTGTGTGTGTGTGTGCTTAAAAAAAAGATATTAATCTGGTAGAAAATGGTGGCAAGATATCAGCCTAAATGTGAGATCCCAGAATAGTAAACCAGGTGTTTCTGCATATTTCTATCCACAGACATATATAAGAGAGATTGATTGCAATGAGGAAATGTATTGTACTCTCAATTTTACAGGGCTTATATAAAATACAAGTGAAAAGGGATTTTTAAAGTTATGAAAGCTATTTTGCCTGCATCTTATCAAAGCAGAGGGAATGGTAACATCCAAAGAAACATGTGTAAATGCTTCCACAACATTCATTTCAATTGTCATACTTTGAAATAACTCTTCCACAACAGCGTTTGCTGTCCATGCCAACATGCTGCAATTCGAGGGAAAAGATTTATAATCCCTCAGGTATTCTGTTTTAGCTAAGTGCTATACAGAGCTCATTTTATGGCCCAATATTCTGAGTTAAACTTGGATAAGCACCTTTGCTTTGCTTTTCTCTTCAGCATTATGGGCTTGATGCTCAACTTGTTGCATTCAGGCCTCTTCAGACCCAACATCTGGCTCAGAGCCACCCCTCCAGTGAAAATCAGAATAGCTACAGGGCTGCTTTATCTGGTGCCAGCTGGAAGGACTCCTGCAGGACAGCTCTGGCTTCTCCACTTGCAGCTCATCCAGCCAGAGCTCCGCATCCTTCCTCCTCCTCCTCCTCCTCTTCTCCTGCCCTGCTCACCAGCATGGCAGAAACTGAGCATTCAGGCAGCTGAGGGACCTCCAGTGTGCCCCAGAGGGTGTTAGTGGTGCCTTGTTGGGACTACCTAAAAACAGAGACAGAATTAAGGGAATTAAAAATGGTTATACTTATTGAAGGGCCTACAGGTACATTTTGGGCAGACGAGACCCACCCAGGGGCTGCACCCAAAATGGACAAGGGGTCATGAGTTTTCACAGTTTTATAGGTTTGGACCAGTTGCATACTGGGGATTAATCTTCTAATTACAGCTTCAGCTAATGACGTCTGGCCCCCACCAAATCACTTTTGTTTCCATCTCTCAGGGTCTGAGGCAGTGGGGTGTCCTTGATTCCCAGGCCTGGAGAGGAATTGTTGTGTCTGACCAAAATGGGAAAGTAAATCCAACGCTCTGTATGGAATTTAGAGCTATACACTAAAGAATTGCAGGATTAGAAATATATGAAAAATACAAAAGCTAAAATCCTAAGCGCCATTAGCATCAGATATTGCTTTGGCACTGGGTTTCCACTGGAAAAATTCCCTCTCTCCTGGTGGAAGAAGTTGTGGGGAACACAACCACTCATGGCACGCAGGAGAGTCGTGCTCTTATCTCAGTATCATGGGATATCTCAGCCTTCATTTGCTCTCCAGTGCAGCCAGTTGATTCTGCTGCTAATCTTTTAATGAAACATCAAGGTTCAGAATTCCCGCTGCATCCTCAGGCAACGTGGGAGCTGAATGAGGTACAGATCAGATCTTACAGACCTGTTCCTTTTTGCATGCTGTGGGTCTCTGAAGAAATTTAAACAACATGTGGTGTTATATGTTGTGATTTGTTTTTTTTTTTTTTCCTGTGTGAATTTAATTTTTGACATACCTCTGTGAAAATCCCAATGCTGTAAAATTTTCACTGAAGTCTTCAGAGTTGAAAATATTAGTGGTGTGCCTCACAGGAGCTACAGAAGGGCTGGAGTATGCAGTTAAACTGCATCTCTGAAAAGAGAGACACTTTGAATTACCTTTGTTTCCTTTTATGTAAAGCTTAGGTGCAAACAGGTACCTTCCTAGCAGTTAGGTCAGTTTACAGCTTTAGGCTCATCTGACGACTTGCTCCCTACTCCAATTTTTTCAGTTCTGTGGGGACAGTTAATTTCTTCTAACAGAAACAGCTTAGCACTAAAGATCAACTTGGTTGTTTATTTGCTGAATGAAAGGCTTTGGGCAGAACTCACCAATCAAATTTCTCTGCAGCACCAGTTTCACCTCTCACTCCTGTTGACTGGAGCATTATTTTCCTGATCTAAACTTTAAGGAAAATGTCTGACTTCAGCAATGAACCAGTTCTTACCAGTGAGTCCACAAAGCTTTTTCATCATACAGTTGCATTACCATTATAATGTTGCAAATTGTGGGTTGCTCAAAGATGTTGTGACTTGTTGTGATGTCCCAGCAGAGTCTGTTCCACGATGTAATTATGAAGGCACCAGAAAACTGCGTGGCCAAGAATTTCAGAGGGCTTTCCCAGGCTGCATGCTTGAATTATGGGTGCATCCTCCTGCTTCTTCTTGGCAAAGGGCAAACAGGTACACCAGCATGGTCCCTATCACTTCTGTTTTCTGCAGTTTCTTTGTTTCCATGCACATACATTCCTCCTCCTTCTTGTTTGTTGTTTCATTGACTGCATGCACCATCCCTGCAGTTTTTACTGGTTGCATTGCAGAGAAAATCATATGGTTCCCATTTTGGCAAAATATTGCCTTACTTAAGAGCATTTTTGAAAAGGCTAGATGGGGGAGGGATGGATGTGAAATCCAAATGGCATTTTGAAAAACTTAAATAATTTGTGCTGGTGACAACTGGTCAGGTCAATAGCTGCAAAACAAAAAGCTGCTGTTGGAAAGCATGAAATATCAGAATAATTTATGCCACTTTTTGATTAGTTTCTTCTATGCTGATAAAGAAGATGGCTTAGTACACAACGACAAATCAGCATTTCTGGGTTTGCAGATAATTTTGCTCTCTTTTGACCCTACTGTGACTGAAATGACATTTCAGTGTGGGAAGGACACATTTGTGTCCTTAAGATGAGTATGGGCTAAAAAGCAGACTGTTATGTCTACATGGAAATAGGGTCATAGCTGTCTTTACATGATGATGGACTTAATAAAAAAAATAAGTTTTACACCTTCCTTTAATTTACAGGGAAGTAGCTGGGCCAGTTATTAAAATCATTTATTTACCTGTACAACAGGTACATCATGCCATAAATTAGTAAACATGATTTAGTTGCATTGAAAATACACACCATCCTGACCTCCCAAGGAGCTTTTGGAAGAGCCATGAAGTCTCAGATTTAAAGTATTTCAGTTTCAAACTGGAATACCTTCATCTTACAGGCATCACCTGCTCTGTTTCTAGAAAAGAATACAAAAACAGGCTCCAGAGCTGCAACATTGATATGGAGCCTGCTGTGATATGTAAAAATGTGTGGTTGGATTTCTAAAAAATGTTTTGCCCCAAGGTAGCCATCCTTAGTCCCAGGCACTGTTCAGAAGACCTGAAGAGAGCCCTTCACATCACCACTGGTAGGGTTTCCCTGCTGGATGTGTCAGTGGTTGAACATGATGGTTGATTCATCCTAAAAAGCACAGGAAAAATAGCCAGCAGGGTGGAAGAAAAAGGACACACAGCTCCTCCTTGGATGATCAACGCAGGGCAACCTGAATCTCCAGCTTTGTTTGAATATTGCAGTTGTCCTCTGTGCATAATGTCTGAGTGGAGAGATTGCCTGCAGTGCTCCGAGGGGCAGAGCTGTCCTTTGCAGGTGCAAAATAGCCCCAGAGAGATCTAGTAACACTAGTTATGTGGTCAGATTACAGCAGTAGCAGCAGGTTCTCCTTTCCTTGCACCAGGATAAACCACGGAGAGAGTGGGATTGGACTCTCCTCTTATCAAGAGGCTGGAATTCAATTCCATCTGTTCCTGAGTTCCTGATAGTGATGGAATTGCACGACCGCCTGTGGAATGGTTGCTATGGGGCTAGCTGCTGAAGAAGGGTTTTCCAGTCTGCTAAGGGCAGATCTTTCTTAACCTCCTTTCCAAATAGTATTAGGATCACAGCCTCTTTGAAATCCAGGCACCTTTGGCACTTAATTTAGAAAGAAAAGGATTTTTTTTTTTTTCTCATTCTTAACATTGAGGTGCCTCTCAAGATTTGTTCCTTACTTGGTTGCAAGATAGAAACTGTGAATGAGAACATCAAGAAGTTCAAAGCCAAGTGCAAAGTGCTGCACCTGGGTCAGGGCAATCCCACACATGAGACAGGGAGAAGAATTCACTGAGAGCAGTCCTGTGGAGAAGGACTTGGGGGTTCTTCTGGTGGATATAAAGGTGGACTTGGGCCAAAGAGCTGGAGCCCATTTCCCATGAGAATAGGCTGCAAATTTTGGGGTTCAACCTCGAGAAGAGAAGGCTTCAGGGAGACCTCATTGCAGCTTTCCAGTACCTGAAGGGGGCTTATAAAGAGGAGGGAGAGTGACTTTTTACCAGGCAGATAGTGTCAGGATGAGGCAAAATGCTTTTAAAACAAAAGAGACAATGTTTGGATTAGGTGTTAGGAAGTTTCTTTACTTTGAGGGCAATGAGGCACTGGAACAGATTGCCTAGAGAGGTTTGGGATGTTCCATCCCTGGAATTTTTCCAGGCTAGCTTTTTTGGGGCCCTGATCAGCCTGGTCTAGTGGAAGGTGTCCCTGACCATGGCAAAAGAGGATCTTTAAAGTTGCTCCCAAACAAAACCATTCAATGACACTTTAATTCATTCTATTCTAACACCCACGAGCACACTAGATGGCAGATACACATTATCAACATCTAGTTTTCATCTAATTAAACAGAATTAAGAATAATTCATATCCTCATCCCTTTAGTGCAATTGTGCTTATTTTTAAATTTAGATGCGAGGCCTACAAGGTGTCTGAAGAGTGTTTTGTTTTGACCTGCTTCAATGTGAGTGAAAAACCTGTGCAGCAAAAGGTAAGGTCAAAGACACCTAGAAAGCTTCAGAAACACAGTTTTAAATGATCCCTTTTTATCCTTCCATGTTCAGGAGAAATTACTCAATGGCCTCAATGTACGTCAGTGTAAGTGCATGACAAACATACCTGTGGACAGTATAATTACATTTGATGGTAGTTAAATCAATGAACATTCTCTAAAGAATGCAAAGGATTAGTGACAGCTCTGAATGCTTCCAGAAAGACAAGTACACATCAGGGGAGCTTTCATCACAGCACAGATTATAGAAATTGGATTTCATTGCTTCTTGTTAATTGTTTTTCCATAACAAGCCATGTCACATTCAGGAGGGCTGTTGCAGTCCATTTTCTGCATTGGCATGCATGCCATGATCCTGAGGAAAGCAAGACACCTCTTAAAATTAATTATCGGTTACTGATATTTCATAAAATTAAATGAAGGCGGATTAAGTGGTGGAAGGGAAGCTATTTAAAGTTTTACTGCACCTGCTATGACTGTGGAGGCTAAACTGTGAGCATCATATCCCACACCTTCTTCCTTCCTCTTGAGCCATGAAATATCCTTAGCTACTGCAAGTCAAAAACAGCTCTTTCAGCCTCTATGGAACTTCCACTGCCATTTCCCATCGCCTTCCAACATGACCTAGAAGCCTCTCCAGAGACAGATGAGAGCTGAACAAGCTGCATGCAAGTCCATTGTGTGAAATAATGAAATACCCAGGCAGACAACATAGCTGGTTAGCTTTGCCCGCACAAATAAAAGTATTTTTGAGTCAGCCCCAGAATTTGCAATGGAGCAAGTTGGTTTCTTTTCTTTAAATTTTCCATATTAATCCAGTTAGGCAAGGATCAAAGTTCTTCTCCTCCTGCACTCCACATCATAGCATGGGTGTTCTCCACCCCAGAATACCTTCACCTGCTTTTTTCTGGCTCCCTTGTAGCCCTAGTCAGTGTCCTGGCTTTCAGGGGATAGGTTTGCTTTTGGATTAATTTTGTGTGTATTTTTATTTGCTCTGGTGCATTTGTTTGAGCTCAGCTCATGAACAGGAACATTCTGAACAGTCTTGTTTGCTCTTCTGCTCCCTTAGGACTCTGGAGAGTCTGACTCAAAACCAAGTGAGATAATGTTTCTTCTTCTTTTTATTTTTTCTTTTTTAAAATTTTTTTTGTCTCCTGAGCTCTCTCTTGGGTTAGGTTTTATTTTGCTCAAAAATGATTGCTCTGGAAAAGGAAAAGGTTTAAAACACCATCAAATGAAGCCTTCTGTTTATGGAATTGGTGGGATATGATGATAAAATCTTCTCTTCCTAGGCCCCTCCTTGGGTCTAGGGACTGATTGATGGGAGAACCATGTACGTTGGATGTGTGGACAATCATGGCATACCTTTAAATGGAAAAACTACATTTGAAGAATTTAGTGTGAGCTACAAAATGGCAAAGTACACACCAGGATGATTGATCTTGTCTTCTTTGCAACAGCTAAAGCAAGATGGTGAATTATCAGTTTGCTTCCCCTAGGCAAAGTGTGGAGGAAGAGCAGAAACAACATTGCCACCTCTCAGGAACCCCACAGGAAGGGTTTTTTTATTGAAACTGGAAACCGTGTGGTGGCAACAAGTACAGCAGAAGTCTCAAGGATTTCAGCCTCACCTGGCAAAAAATGCATTGCAGAGTTGCCAAGCCTGCTTTTTTCATATCCTGATGCTGCGGATGGAGTTGGAAGCTTTCACATCCCTCCCTTTTTCTCACTATGGTGCAAAAAGGAAGAGAGGAGGAAAGCTTTAAGAGGCAGCATTTCCTTTTGCTGCAGTGGTTTTCCTGGAAGGATCCCAGTCACAGATGTGCCCTCTCGCCCACCAACCTTAGCCAAAATAGGAAAAGGGCAGAGATACTGGTGGTTTGAGTGAAGGAGTATGGGAATAAATCACACAGACTCAATTTTCTTCATGGTGGAAAAAGCCCCTTTATTTATTTGACTGAATTTCATACAGTTTTACGGACCTCGTGTGGGACTCCAATTGCTCAGTAGTTTGCCTGCCAATTACTTTATTGATTAGTACCAAATTGTTATTCTGTATTGATTGGTCAAACTCGCAGTGCATGCATGCAGGGAAGTTGTTTGTGAGAGATTATAGTTTCCATTTTTCTATCTGACAGTGTGAGAACAGTTTATACAGGTGTAAGTTGTTTTTTACCCAGGAATAGATTGTTATGGTAATGAACTGATCACAACAGGATTGCTTTCTCATGGAAACTTGCAAAATGCTAGCTTTGACAAGGCCAGCCACTAATTCCAAGAGAGAAGGCTTGACTTTGTGAGGCCTTTCTTTATGATTTTTCTACCTTACTGCAACAGAGGAGGACCAAACTGCAGACAGGGATGGGGACAGGGGACATTAGATACTCACAACTGTGAGGAAAACAGACACATGAGACTGGGAAGGTGAACACCATCTAATAAGCAATAGGATCATGTAAGAGATGATAATTATTCAGATTTTCCCAAAAGGGAAAAAAGCATGGGTAACATCTGAAAGTGACAAGAGTTCAAGATGTGTCTTGTGTCAAGGCCACAGTTTTAAATTTCTTGTTGGCATGAGCAAACCCCACTGCAGTATGTGTGGATGGTGGAGGGAAGTGGTGCTGGGAAACAATAATGTGAAAAGCTAAAGAGACAGGGAACAATGCTTGAAATCTAAAAGGTTTCAGCTCTGTCTCTTGGACCTTTTTTCCACTCTTCAGGGAAAGCATGTAGTGTTTGCAGGCCCCTTAAGTGAGAGTCACTGGAGATCCATCCCACTGAAAAGCTGTCCCTGTGTCCTAAGTGGCCCATGACAGGGCCACCATGAGGCTCCAGAAATGTTTCAACAGCAAAGCCACCATCCTGCAGGAAACTAAAGCTTGGGAAATAGGTGGGAATGACAACTGTAAGCATGAGGATCAGAAAAAGTACAAGGAAATTGCTGTCCAGAGAATTCATGGAGTGGAGTGGAAAGCACACATGAATGCATGTGGAGATGTTTTCTGGAAAACCAAAAGTTGATAACAAAAAGCCCAAGGCAGTGAACCAACCAACCAACCAAAAATCCCACACCAATAATAAACCCCCCACACAAACAAAAACCAAATATAAACAAACAAACAAAAAACAGCCCATAATCCACAGGAAGCTAATTGTATGATCATCCAGAGGAACGGTGAATGTGTGCTGCCTTTGATATTTTTACCAAATCTCAATTTCTGGCCTTTTAAAAGTTTGCTTTTTGGTTTTTCTTCACTCAGTAATTGCAGGGAATATTACATCCATCAAGCTCTTAATTCTTTGCATTTCACTTTTTAATCAACTACAATGCTCAATCTCTAGATTAGTCAAAAAAGAAAGCAAGCTATGAGAATTATAAAGTCTTTAGAACTTCTCTCTCAGCTGACCACACCAGGCTGTTCTCACTGGGGAGATACAGCAGCTCTTAGTTGGGACTTACAGATGGAAAAGGTAGCTTCTTCCTCAGGTTTTTTTTATTTCTAATTTTTGGGATGTCTTATTCTTCCATCAGATTCCAGAACATGAAATCAGGTCAGAAAAGGCAAAGAAAAAAATTTAAAGGAAAATTAGTGTGATCTAAATTAATGTAAAGGTTAGCAATGTCACAGTAGTTTAACAAATTGCATGGTTATTCATTAGAAACATTGTATTCTGTTTCTAATTAATGTAAGGCATTCAGTTTGGTTCCAGTGGTGTTTGAAGCTGTGGGGGGTTGGTGAATTGAGTCTGAATTTTCCCCTGGATGCTAACTTCACCACAAAGAATTGTCAATTTGATCTACTCCAAATGCCATGATACTGTTTGTAAGACTTTGTGATCTCTTTTACGTCACACTATCATACCAGAAATTTGGATGTGAGTCAGATTTTTCAGGTTTGCTAACCCAATACTTAGGATTCATTACTTAGTTTTCTGCCTTCATCTTTTATGATGCAGAATTAATCAGATGTGATTTTCCACTACTGCACATTCAGTATCATCAGTTGCACCTGTGAAAAACAGGCATAAAATCCTAGAACTATGGAGTTAAAATTCCTTCACAACAGTGGGAGTGACCAGTGCTGCTCTGAAGCCAGAACATGAATTTTGGGGAAAAAAAAAAAAAAAAGTGAGGTTTTTAATTGTAATTTCTGCAACACTCTAAAACTTTGGAAGATATCAGGAGTGGTTGAGAATTGGAGTTAAACATTTGAGTGTCAAGCACAGAAAAGCAGAAGCCCTGAACCACCACTGCAAATACTTATAACAACATTTTCTTTGGTAATTTAGTTTGAATAGGGAATGAAGGGCAGGATGTAGAAAAACTCTTTTGACAATGTCCTGTGATCCTGATGTCTCTGGTTTGGGCAGGTATCAATAACAGTGTGCTTACATAAACATAAACTAAACAAACAAACAAAAATGAGAGAAAATTACACAGAGGAACAATGCACTCTCCCACTG
Organism: Lonchura striata; assembly: GCF_050655825.1. Lineage (NCBI taxonomy): Eukaryota > Metazoa > Chordata > Aves > Passeriformes > Estrildidae > Lonchura > Lonchura striata. The sequence goes on along the minus strand of NC_140740.1, from coordinate 4,391,566 downwards.
TACCCAAAAAAGCACAAAAACAAATGGCCACTCATCTTGTGGTATAGCAGCATACCTCTAAGTGATTAATGAGTTTTTTTCAGTGTAACAGCCAGAATAAAATAGTTGGGAGGTTCTGGCTTGTCTTGACTCACAGCTGAATATCATTTTTTTTTGGCAAAACAACAAAAAGTGTTTTGTGTTGACTCAAAACATTGCATCAAACTGAACTGAGTCCTCCCTGCTCCTGCACTGTAAAAAAAATGATGAGACTAATTTGAAATGCATCTTGTTTATTAAGATACTAAATCCAAAGTATGCCTGGCTGTGAAAAAAAAAAAAACCCTCAGCGGTAGACAAAAAACTTAAAATTAAATTTTATGCATCTGAGGTCCATGCCAAGTGACTGCGCAAGTTCCAGTAGCACCTCATCAATTGAATTTTAAAGTAGTAGAACAAATATAAAACATCACAGGGAAGTTACTTTTATTACCCCCTTCAATTTTTCTATTAAAACAATAAAACTAATAAGAAAAACATAATAAGAAAGCTTGGAAAGTCTTGATTTTGAAGAGTAAAAGAAGAGTTAGTGTTCTACTGTCATACAACCACATTCTCTGCTCTCTGCAGAGACACAGACAGACATTGGTCAAAGCTCTCTTTATTTTCTCAAACATAAAACCACCAAAAAATTCCTTTAAAGTATACATTAACCATTTTGCTGTGGAAAAAACCTCCAGACTGGTACTTGCTCTCCAGTGTAAGATTATTAATATTAATGTTACCGATTAGAGTAACACAGTGCTGTAGGGATTTCAGATGCTGATGGTGGCTGGGACTTTTCCAGCTCAGAGGCACAAAATAGTTTCATTTCAAGGTCCAGAAATGCTGTTCTTAGCTAACGTGAAAAACAGATGCAGTTGTTAGGGGGCAGACAGCACAATGGTAGGAAGGAAAACACATATTGAAAAAAACCTCCTTCAATTAAATTGAAAGACCTCTGAAAAACTGTAGCACTTGATGAGTGCTCAAGAGTGCCCGTGTTTAATTTTGGTTTATTTCTGACCTTCTGGCTGCTCCCATTCCAGTGCCAATTGAAGCTCTTGCATTGATGACCATGACTGAAGTATTGGATAATATCTGCGGACCAATGATGGTGTTGTAGGGCACTGAGAAAGGGAAACTTGGGTGTACCAACAATAACAAGAATATTACATCTAGGAAAAATATTTCTTATTCTTAAAGTTAAAGAATAAACTTTTTTTTTCCTATTTCATTATAATCTTTGAATTTCTCAGGTAACTGGATTATCACTGATTAAATTTATTCTGTCTCATTTGTTAGAAATTGATTGACTTTTTTTTTTGTTAATGGTCTTTTACCCACACCTAGCTTTTACATATGATGTAAGTATGATTTCATTTTTTTCTACTATTAATTCTATGTGTCACCTAAAAAGGAAAAAAGCTCAAGTTTAAAAACAGAAATAAGCTAAATGTCCATTTTTTAGGCAATTTCTAATGATGTTTTAAATACAGTGTGCAGATATTGGTAATTGTTTTGATGTCAGTCATTCTGCTCTTTTGGCAGTAAAAAATTTACTTGAAAGCTAAAGTCCTGCTCAACTTTGTTTGCTAGAATGTTCTAACCTCTGCTAGAATATTTTGATCTCTGAAGCCCTTCATAAATTGTCCTGTATTTCTCTCAGTGCTTTAGATAATTTTGAAGAATTCTTCCTGAAGTTCTTGCTTGCTTTTGGAGAATCAGGAAGCTCATGTTCCTTTGTCCTGTAAAATTAAGGTACCCAAAACAGTTTTCCTCCTTCAGTGACTGATTTGGTGCAAATCCTTGCATCTAAAAGTTGTCATTAGAGCAAGGCAAACAATCAGAAATAATTTACTTCTGCTCTAACTGATCCTGCCTTGAGATGTATTAACTGCTCTGAGTGTTTGGAAAAGCCAGAAATTATTGCTTCTGAAAAATCTCATGTATTGTTGATTTTTTTTTTTTTATATAAGATGCAAATTTTTCATAATTGGAGTAAAAAGGGGGGAAAGGGACATGTTAAAGCAACAAATTTGTTAATTATTCTTGGAAGACATATGTTCTTAGGCTTGAACCAGGAAACATGTACACCACTATCTGCACTATAATAATGACTATTATTTTTAATAATAAGCCTATCAGCATGAAATGACCTTATTGGGATACTTTGTTTTACAAAGAGATCTCTGTTTAGCTGTGATTGCTCCTCTGATATATGCCATTTTGTTCTGTATAACTGCAAATACCTTACTGACAAGATTAAAAATCCTATGTGTGTGGGTTTTTTTTAACTCGTTGTGAAATATGAGATTTTCATAATCATATCTTCTGCAAAGGCTCAGATAAGAAAATTACTTCTTGGGTTTGTTTTTTTGTTTATTTGTTTTGGAGGTTTTTTGTTTGTTTTGTTTTTTTTATTTGTTTTGGGATTTTTTTTAACTATGGAAATATGTTTTCAATAAACCCATTAACTAACAGGAAAAAAAAAAAACAGTCTATTCTGCAACTGTGTTAAAAGCAGGTCAGTTCTTAACAAATATATGTTTTAAACTGAGCCCAATTTGGCTGTAAGCTGCAAATGCCATGTGTTGGATGTGTTTTGCATGATGTGGATATAAAAACAGAACCAGCAATTAAAGCTTGAGGCACTTCCAATTTTTAATTTATATGTTTGTGACCTGCAGACAGCCATTGGTACCCATAAACAAGGCCACAATTGGTGCTTTCAATTGATAATTGACTGGAAGTGTAAAGATTATTCCTTGAACATTCTTCTGGGTAACAGTGGTTTGTGATGCTGAAATTTTGGGTGCTGATGGTTTTAATTCAGATATTTTGACTGTTTATTTCATTAATGGGCTCAGAGCATCTTTGTGAAGCCCAAGACTAAGAAGAGTTTGGGCACCCAATCTGAAGAGGAAAACAATTGTTAGTGCTGCTGTGCTTGGCTTCCAACAGACAAGAGGAATATAAAGATGTGAAGATGACACAAGCAAAAAAATTCACAGCAAATTAAAGGAAAGGAGAAATTCAGAGCTGGGAGGTGTTCAGTTTTTTGTGAGTTATTGGTTGTTTAGTACAGATTAGTCAAAGACTTGCTGCTGTACCACTCCATTAAGCTACTTTTTTTTTTTTTTTAATAAATCTGATGCCTGAGATTATTGTGGGTAACCTGGGGTTGAGCCTGGAGAAGGAGGAAGCTGTGACCCCTGGAATGGTGTGAGAATGTTCATGCAGTATCTTCTCCTCTAACTCTGCATTCTGCCTTTCATGCAGACCATCACCATTACCCATTCCTCAATCTGGAATTTTTCCAACTGTAATTTTACAGACTTGTACTGCAGGACTAAAGAGGTAAAAACAGTAGGAGCATGGGGTTTTTTGGGGGGCAGCATGCATGATCTGCTTGTGCAGACTAAAAAAGGAACAGAGAAGAGCTGTGGGACCAGGCAGGACCTCTCCCAAAAATTGCCAGGGTGTCTGAGTGCACAGAGCTAGGCAGCAGTTTTGCTGCTCCCCAAAAAAACCTGTGTACTAAATACAAGAATAACCAGTAATTTCTGTGGTATTTGAGATCTTGAAGCCCAGTCCAAGGAATTAACTGTGTTCCTTCCTCTGGGAAAAATAAAGGAGTCACCTGTTAGAACTGAACTGTTCACTGTTGTTCTCCAGAGACTCAGCTTTCTTCTCCACAAAAAACAAACAAATTGAAAACAAAACAACAAACCAAGAAACAAAAATTAGCAAGACAGAGAAGCGAAGAGGAAAAATTTCTTTAACTATACTTTCTTCTTTTATTTATGTTTTTTGTTTGTTTATTTGTTTGTTTTTTGTGGAGAAGAAAGACAAGGTGAATAAAAAAAAAAAAAAAAAAAAAAAAAAAAGATGATTGGACAAAACCAAATCTCTATATTAGAACTATATCCTCTGCCAGAACTGCACTTTAAAGCACCTGGATCATCTTTGTTCTCACATATATATGATTACATGACTTTTTAATTTCCAGTTAACTCTGTGAGTGGAAACATCTTGGTGGAACAAAGCCAGAGACAGTCTGCCACGGGATGTTCCTCATCATTCCTAGGATAAAGACCTCTGCATTTCTGCTGCACACTGTTTGAATTGGCAGCTGGCTGTGCCCACGCAAACCAATCCACAGGGGTATTCCAGCATGTGCATGAGATAAAACCCCCACTGTGAAAGCCTGCCAGAAGCAGGATGATAAAAACCATCTGTTCCTGCAAGGGTTCCTTCACTGAGTGCACTCAGCAGAGCTTCAGATATTGCTCCTTTGATGGGGGTTTGTTGCAGGAGAAGCAATGAGGGATTTTGTGTCTTGGTAGGGGATAAAATGTGCACTTGCACATGTAATCATGTGTGAAAGTAGGTGGTGGGAGTGTGAAAAGCAGAGCCAGATCCTTCTCAGTGGCATCCAGGGAAGGACAACAGGCAGTGGACACAAAAAATTGTGAAACACAGAAACAAGGAAACAGAAGATTCCACAAGAGTGCAGAAACACCTGACCACCCAGCTGGACATGGGAGCAGCTTCCCCAGAGAGGGAATCCATGGAGATTCTCATTAAAAACCCACCTGAACACAGCCTTGTGGGCTTGGGGATGGTGGCCACACCCAGAGGTTCCATCTGAGATTTACAGGGTCCCCAGATCATGTTTTGGGTGCTCTACACCCCTATGAAAACATCAGGAATTGTGCTGTTTGCAGACTCATTTCTGAGTCTGAAACTGAGGGCTCTTCATGAAAAGTCAACAACTCTGAAGCTGAGCTGTAACCTTCAGCTCCTTTTTTGTTTTTAAACAACTTGTCTTCAGATTTCAGGTTAGTCCAGATGCTTTCAGTGCCAGAATCACCCTCTGCCCCACCAGAAATTTAGTTTGCATTCCTCCTCTTTTCTGAAAATGTCAAGACTTAGCAATGCAGGCACAGCAATCATAACTGTGGAATGCATTACTATTATTGTTGTTATTATTATTACTATTTTAGTAGCACCTTGTTTAGCAGAAGTATTCTTCTGTAGCCTTCCCCTCTCCATTTTTTTTCTATTTTTTTGTCTAAGGGCAGGTTGAATGGAAATGCCACAAAAATACACAAAATATTTGTTAGGTTAGGGAGAAAAAAAGTCAAACATCAATATATCATTGGAATCTTTTGGACAGTATTCCATTTTCATGTAACTATTATTTAAAAACCAATGAATGACAGTTTACAACATGTATTAATAATCTGGACATGGGTCTAGTTTGTTCTGTGAATTTCACCTATTTAGAAGAGTAAAATGCTGACCAAAGGTGAAGAAATAATACTAGTCTGAACAAATAAAATCCAGATGCTGTTGCCATATTTATATTTTTTAATTTTTTTTTTCTTTTTTCTATTTCTACCAAGCTTTACAATTTTGAAAGGTGCAGCTGCAGAGGTAATGACTGACAGAAAGCCAAGGTCTCAACTGTTTGAAACATGAATAAGCATCTGAAAATATGTATTGTTATCTCAGCTGAGCTAGATGCATTTTTGTGGCTGACACAAGACCCATCTACCGTAAGTGTTTTGTAAGACACTGAAGCCAGTTTCAAGACAATGAAATAACTTCAACATAAACAGGTACCTACTAGGTTTCATGTGTTAAGAATGTCCTCCTGCATCAGAGCAGCAGATCCTCTTATCAGGATACCTTGCTGTTGGATTTCTCAAGCAGGCCTCAAACATTTTCCATCTGCCTGCTCTCACAAAGTGCTTGCTACATTCCCAAGATTTCCAGGAAAAGCAGCATCCTACCAAGTTTAAAAATGTTTCAGGGTGAGCTGACATGCTGGTGCCAGGGCAGTCTTGGGTCTGTGAGTGGTCTGGAACCATCCTCTGGTCCAGCACAGGGAGAGGAGGGACGGATTCCCAACACACAGCGCACAGATTGGGAAGGGGAGGTGACTGATCCCATCCTTGCACTGGCAGCCTTCAGTGGCACCAATCATTTCTTTACAGCTGGTCATTCCAGTGCTGGGAAAAATTTAGCCTTTTCTTGTGTCTGCTGGAAATTAAGTGAAATGGGGGGTGGGGTTATCATATTTCCTGTGGAGAAGTGCTAGGAAATATTCCTTTGCTAGAAGATTCAAGTCAGCTTTATAAGTGAGGGTAAGACAGAAATCATTACAATTTTGGCTGGACTGAAATATTTTTTTGGCTATTAGTCATCTAAAATGTATAAATCTAACCTGATTTATTGCTGGATAGTGGTTCAGGTTTACTTCATTTGAGAATTCCCATACAAAGCAACCCCAGAGTTAAAGCTTTGATAATGGGCAGGGGATGTGCAGCTCCCAGGCTGTAATGCTGAGCACATTGGGAAATCACTGCTTTCTGGCAAGCCCCTGAGTGCCTTTCTGCAAATTTCTAAGAGCTGTGCAGTGCAGGGAGAACAGAGGCCTGGTCCCTGTGAGCTGGAGCATTAAACTGATGCACAGTTTCTATTTCCATTATCCTTGGGAAGACTGCCCCAAACCTGAAAAGACTTAGGAATCCCTCTTGCTCAAGTCTCTATAGCAATGAAAAGCAGGTCAATTAGAGGCATAAGACAGACAATGACATTGCTAGTGCTATTCCTTCTGCTCACTACTATGGTGATGTCAATTACTCAATTTATGCAAATTATTATTCCTTTTTCTTCAAATAATTTGGTGCTTAAAAATAGTCATCAGTCTAGTTCCTGAATTTTTTCCTGCTACTTCTCTACATAACTTAAAAATCCCAGCTGAAGTTCTCACACTATTTTCTCATTTGCAGTCAACTTCTTTGGCTGGACCTCTTATGTCCTACAACTGCACAGCAGGAGGATTCAGGATTGGCCTCAGTCTTGTGCTCTACCATGTAGAATTTCCTATAAAAGTACATAAAATAGCATTGCTGCTGTCCTCAGCTAAAAAAAAAAAAAAAAAAAGGTTGGAGAGAAGTCATAAGCTAAATTTAAGCAGATGCAATGTGGACTTCCCTGGATGTGTAAACTGCCTACCTTTTAAGAAATAACAAATAAGAGAAGGACTGGGTTAAGTGGAATTTTTCCTAGTGAGATTGTTGTCATTGTTGAATACAAGACAACACTGTGACCACTTTGCCTTTCAGAGTGGTGGCACCCTTGGCAGAAATCTCTGCCTGAATTAACTGATGCAGAGAAACCTCTAAAAGCTTTCCTGGAACCCAAACACAAGCACAACCCTCTCCCACATTTATCCTCTGCCTCCTTCCTCCACCCACCTTCCACATCTCCAGTTTTCCACACTCCAGCCCTGAACCAAGCATGGATTCTGTTTTCCAAGTAGGTTTTGGTGTGTGTTGCACAAACCCAGCTGACAGTGTAGTAGGCTTAGGTAATTGAATAATCAGATGGATGGTGGATGAAGGCCTGAGATTACCACATCCACTGACATCACCTGTCTGGATTAGGTGGGGTCTAAGATTCGTTTCTTGCTCTTATGAAATATTGTGATTATCTGATTAATGAAACGAGGTAAATAACTGGAGTGCAAACAGTTGTAACTAGCAGGCCTAGAAAAGAAATCATACTTAAAAGCTGTTCTGAGATATGGTTTCATTTTAGTGTTCAGACTGACCACAGTGTTTTAATAAAATGGGGAGTTTTATTGCTGTCTCCCCTCTGTTTTAAGAAGCAGCATCACAATTATGCCCCCAGACAAAGTAATTTAACTTCTACATGGGGTTTTTTTGGGGTGGGGTTGTGTTTGTTTTGAAGACTTTTGGCCAAAATCAAGAGTTTGATTAAGTAAATAAAACAAATTGTTAAGAAATAACTGCTTTTGCCTTTGATCCTGCTGCCGTGATTTACTGGTTTACTCTCCCCCAGTCCTGCCACTTTTCCAGCAGGGCTGGGCTTTGCTCTCCAGATATTCAGGAGTGATACCACCAACACTAATCCCCCCTCACCCTTTACTAGCAGATCATACATGGAAATCTCCAGTCCAGGCTGCAGTGCAGAGGGGAGCAGGAGGAGGCAGGGGGACATCCAGCCACATTCCCAGCCAAAATATTTGTGCTTTGGCCAAAGTGATCATGCTCTGGGCTCCTCTGCGGCAAGTCAGGGATTTTTTAGGCAAAGAATCAGTGGCCCAGGTCCAGCCCCACAATTACATTTGTGCTTCACTTCATGCACAGTGAGATGCCTGTAAACTCCAGGCTTGAAATTAATTATGTGCAAAACTGTTTGTGTTTGAGGGGATTGAGATTGTCGTAATGGGAAAAATTAATTGTAGATAGGAGAAGCCTTAGAAACTTCCAGATCCACCCATATGATAACAAATCACAGGCATTAGCTGTGAATTCTGCATGTCATTGCAGCAATAAAAGAAGACATTTATTCAGATTGTGGTCACTTGATAAATTGTGCCAGAGCTTTCAATAAAGCTAAGTGTCTGTCCAGAGACTATCATTATGGTAAACAGTACAAAACTGGACAGCTACAATGCTTCATTCCTTTCCTATGTCACAGCCACTTGATCCTTGCCAATAAATGTGTTTTCCTTTTTTCATGATCTTATATTGCAAAGCCTCACACTGGAAGCCTCTTCTCCCCACATTTCAGCACACAGAGTTTATTTCATCAGATAATTCTGTAAGCTGGCCAAGTGTGATGAATTTCAGGTATTACAAAGCCTAATGGGCTTGTGGAGAGACGGAATAACTTGCCAGGTATGTAAAGAGTCAAGAGATGGAGGAAGGGGAAAACTCCTGAAAGGAGGGAGTTGCTTTTGCAGACTTGTTAAAGCATCTGTTATCACTATGCCTCTTTCCATGCTTCCCACTCCTGGGCAGGTGAGGAAACAAGAAGTACAACAGCAAAACACTTCCTCCCACTTTTGTTTCCTGTGTTTTGGGATCAAAGCAACGTTCTGAGTCACTGGTGGCTCCAGACTGATCTATTCGGTTTAAAGGAGAGGTTCTGAGTCTAGTCCACAGTTGAAAGCAATTTGCTTAATTTGTTGAGCTCCTCTTTAAATCTAAAAGAGTCTTGATATTTTAATGAGGGACGCAGTACCCATTAATGACAAAATGAAAAATAAGTCCTTGAAGCACTTGCACTCATTCACAGAAAGTGGCAGCAGTTTGTTGGCTGTCATATGAAGCCTTGTCCTGCCCTCCATTTCCTGCTGCCAGAGCAAAGGTGCAGTTTTTCTATAAAACCTTAAAAGAATCCTCAGGGTTCCTCCAAAATTTATACCTTTCACATCTTCCACTGAACTTTGTAAGTGGAATGAAAATGGGTAGCAATTTGATCCACTGAAGAAATACTCATTTGAGCCATCCCCACGTGATCAGTTACTTACATGTCACCAGTGACAAACATAAAATAAACTAAGTGCAAGGTGCAAAATCTAGTCCTAGGCTGAAATTATTCAGCCAATATACTGAACTAAACCTGAGGTAGTGTTGAAGAGATTGACAGCTGCTTTCCTGATAGGATTTTATCAGAGAATGTCAGGGAATGGGAGTAGAAAAATCTTTTTGTTACTGGGTTTTAGTTCAGTGTCTTTACTGCCTGTAAATTATCAGCACCAATGTCACTTCTTCTAGGTTATATTGTTCTCTCAGGTTTAGTAAAAAAAAGAAAAGGTTTTGGAAGACAGACCATTCAAGGAGCTAGTAGTAATTTTCTTTAAACGGTAGGATTCAATCAGAAAAAGGAGCTATCCAAGAAGCTTAGAGACAGGTGCAATCATCTTCTTTCTCAGCTGATAAGTAGAAGAAAATATATTTCTCCATTTTTTTCCTTTTCTTTTTCACTGAAAGAACAAAAAAAACAGCAAAGCTCAGAGAACAGATAGATTAGCTGAAATGAATTTGTCTTGCAATAGATCAGTGATTTGCTCAAGGGTTGAACCCCCTAATGATTATATTTTTTAATAAAACAATCCAGCATCCTTGCAGCACAAGGTCTGTTTAATTTCACATTTGCTTTAGTCTGGACAAAACTTCAAAGTCTTGGAGACAAAGGTATGGAAAACTAAGCCAAAGCGAGGAGGAAGAACATTTTTATGAAGTATATGCATAAAACATGTATGTTTTTACACATCCATAAATGAGCTTTAAAAGCACCATGGGTTTGATCCACTCTCCTTCATATTCTCTGCATTTGCATTTAATATATAGGTTCTTCCCTGACTAAATCAGAACATTATGCTATCCACCAAAAAGCAAAAATAGAGCCACCACCATTTTTAGTACTTTAAATTACTAAACCCATGGATGTGATTTTGTTTCAGGCATGGAAAGAGAAAACATGTTTTGCATAAATTGCCTGCCCTAATGAGCTTCTCTGACTGCTGGTACTTGTTGGGTCAGAGCTGTGCTCCTGATGCTAAAGGGAGTGATTCCAAAAGACATTTCAGGTGCTCCTTCACAGGGAATCTGATTTTTGGGTTTGTACCTTCAGCTTCACTAAAGTGAGGAAAAAACCCTCTCATTTGAGAGAGCCCCAGTTCACTGAATTGTGCAGATGTCAATGAAACCACAACATGGGGCAAAATCATCACTAAACTTTCTCAGTATAATTTTTATGCTGACTGAATATTGCTTGTATTTTTATCTCATCAGTATGGTAGGAAATAACTACAGTAGTCAGCAGAGACCTTCGTGGAGCAGCAATTTCTGTTCCATATAAAATCTATATGAGAAAGAAAATGTTGGATACTGAATATATTTAAAAACTGCTTCCTGAGTTTTATTATTAGGGATATCCAAATTAAAAAAAAAAAAAAAAAAAAACATGGTTATGAATTTTAATAGAGTCTCAAGAATTCCTCTGGAAACATAATTACAAAGTGAGGAAATTACTTCCAGATATGAAATAGTTTCTAAGACCAAGGGTGAAATACCTCTAGAAACAATGATTATCCACAAAAAGGTGAAAACCAGTGTGTGATTAGGGTCTTTTTTAAAGTATTGTTAAACTTCATGCAGGCTTAGACCTTGCAAAAAGTTCCATGCCTGCTTATGGCTGTAAAGGTGATTGGCATGGGTGGAAAGGGAACACAGAAGATATGGAAACTAAATAAATTTTCGGGAGAAGAAAATAAATCAGAATTGCTGTTTTATTAGATTTCTTGATCAGGGAAATGAAAACAAATTTTGGTCAATTCTATTAGTTTAATGTGTTTTCATGGCTGAAAATAAAAAGTGTTACGTAACTGAGTGAATTACTGTGTCTGGATTGATCTCCTGGTTTCTCTTTCAAGGTTTTTCAGATTATCTGAGTTGGTCACAGCACAGTGTGGGCTATTCACTTTAGAATTGGACCTAATGACCCTTCTGGGGCCACTTTCAACTTCCAACTGAGAATAGTCTGTGATTCAGAGACTAAAGTGGAGCAACACCGCAACTTCTTGTGTTGGAAAAGCCAACCCAATACATCCCACTGCAAAGAATTGAGTCTGGCCAGTCATGACTATGCAGGACCAAGTCCCTTCTTCTCCTTTAAAAGCAGATTAACTCCTCCCAGCAGAACTTGAGAGGGAGAAGGAATAAACCTGGATCTCCTTGCACTGTCCCAGCCCCATCCCACATCCCAGCTCATCCTCCCCAGCACCGGCACTCTGAACTGGGCTTGACACTGGCCAGAGGATGGGTGAGGGTCGTATGAATATTCATCTGGCAAAAGTGTTTCTATGCCATAATCCTCAGGTCACACAGAATGGAGAATTTCCCTGAAAAGCCTGCTGCTGCCAGCACAGCCACAGTGAGGACTGGTCCTGACTTATGCAATCAGAAGGGAATTGAAAGAAAACTGGACTTTGCAACACAAGCATGTGCCTGGTTACACCACTGATACAACATCCAGTCAGAGGTGATTAATATTACACTGGTTGGCAATTTTTAATTTTTTTTTTTTTACATTTAAATGAAAGTTGAACAATCCCCTTAAATCTTCTGACTAAGAAATCAGAGGCCTTTTCAAGAAAATTGTTACCACACTGCTTTCTCCTCTTTGAAAGTCCATATGGACAGATAAACTGAGAATAGATCAACCACATCTGACTTAAAGCCCAACGTACAAATTATTACCACTATGATCATCTCATTTCCCCTGGACTAGCATTAGGCCAGGAGCCAGGCTCTTTGAAAACTCTGTTTAAGTTAAAGACTGATCTGAGCTGGAGAAGAAACCAACTCTGAAGCACTGTGTGTCTGAAATAGTAAATATAGGGTTATATATAAATCTTCACTCTGTAAGGTCTTGGGCACTCTTAATGTTTAGATTTTTCTGCGGCTTGAGGTCTGGAATAAAATCAAGTCCTCATACTGCTGCACACAGAAAAGATTGATTACTCTTTCTTGCCCAAGCAAACAAGTTAATTCAATAAAGAATGAGTAGAAATGGGAAAAACCTGATTGCCCTTGAGTCTGTTGGGAGAGTAAGTCATGCCACTCGCATCCTAGAACCAGGGCCACATCCTGAGCATCAGAAACCTGGATAAAAAGGTTTTCTGTTTTCCTGTGATCTTCTTTTTCATGGAAAAAAGAATTCAGAAAGACCAAGAACAAACATTTGGCTGGAAGGGTCATGTGGAGCATGCACGACAAAGGTGTTGTGAAGGATGGCATTAAGGAACCCTCAAAAAAGAAAAAAAGGTGGAAGAGCACTCAGGTCAGAAGCTTCAAATACAGTAGTACTCCCAATATCACTGAGGGGATGCATCTCTCAGTTTTTCTAGCAGTGGTTCCTCTCCAGCTTAGCTATATCTCCATAGAAGATGTGAGATTGAATTCTGTGTGTATGCAAAAAGCAGGTAAAACATTCTGAGACCTTGGAGATGTCACAAGAAGTTAAACAGATTTATTTCCCCTGAAAGGAGATGCATATCTCCATGTCTATCTGCTTCACTGTGAATTTCTCTCCTGCCTGTTTTCATTTTAAATAATTTAAGATAATAGGGGTGAAATTTTGGGCTCTTCCATAGCACAGTACCACACACACATGTAGGACTTAATTTTCTGATGGACTATTAAATTCTATTCAAGCTTTTGTTTTGTTTAAATTTTCTCTTGTTTTTCAGTGGTAGCCACGTGACTTCTGTCATCACCTTTGAGACTGAATGTGTCCTCCAGACGCTACTACATGAAATATGACCCAAAGATGGGATTTATCAAGTAGAAAAGTCCTTCTCTCATAAGGAGTTTTGCACAGGCCAGATACAAGCAGACATTTCTGTAGCATGTAATCTCAAGAAGTATAGGCATTTTTTCCTTAGCTATCCTTATCTATAACTAAATTTTGGGGGGAAAAAATATTCAGTTTTTAGCAGTGCATGGAATATATTTTTGTGGAAGAAAAACAAAGGAGGAATAAAGGAATGCTAAAAACAAATAAGGAGGAACAAAGTAAGTCATATAACCCTCTGTTAGGTCCAATTGCTGCAAGAAAAATTGGTTGCTTGTTGCAGCTGATTATAACATCTTGTGAACATACTGCTTGCTTGTTTTGGCAGTGAGCCTATGACTACAGAATTCAGAGCAGCTCCTCACATCAGATTCAAGGCTGCAAAGAGAGGAAGGAAAAGAAAACAGCCAAAGAAAGAAGGTGAAGAGTTATTATCATCCTTAAGTGGTTTCTCTGGAAATAAATATCTAGAAGGATTTGTCCTTTCATTTGCTTTCAAATGTTCATGTATTTCATTCATATATATTTTTCTTTATTTATTTTCTTTTTTTTTTTTTTCTGTGGTGTGGTGGGTTTTTTTTGGTTTTCTTTTTTAGTTTGCATTTTGTTCTGTTTTGTTCTGTTTTTGTTCCTTTATAGTTTGCTTATAAACACGTCCTGATATTTGGTATCTAGCCTGTACCATGCCAGCTGCTTTGATGGGAACATGTGTGTAACACCATATATTTTTAAATGAGCTAAAGCATGCACCCAGCCTTCTTGGGAGAGTATTTCTGGATGTGGGCTGGTGTTTTACTGAAACCCCCACATGACTGGCTTGGGATTTTTGGGGGTTGATACTGCTGTCAGCAATACTGCTCAGTGAATAAGGCACAAAAATCAAAACAAAATGGGTATGAATATACAAAAAGGGCTCTGATTTGAAAGTGTGAATGAGCAAACCTGAGGCAGATCTCTCAGCCTGCAGACCTGGAGGCTATTCCTCTTTCACATTGTTGTTACCTTTAAGTACACACTACTTCCATTTTCATTAAATTCTCAATGGTCAGCACTAAAGAATCTTCTCTTGTCAGGCCAGCCTAGCTACAGATATTTATTCATCTCACATTTATCACAACAGACAAGTCTGAAACAGTTACCCAGCACAACAATATTTCTCTGGGTCTGGTTTTTCTTTTTTTCATAACAAATTGAAGATATTAATCTCTGCTCATAAAATAAATATTTCTGAATGGCTTTTGTTGGGAAACATTCCTTTTCCTGAACAGCCCCATCTGTTCCTTTTCTGTTGCCCTGCCTGGCTGGGCTCTCCCGTGGCGACTCGTGCGAGCAGATGTGCACCAGGGATTGTGAAATTGATCATTGCTGGTGGAAATATCACTAGGGATTGCCAGGCAAAGCCCAGAGGGGGTTCCAAGGGCTGGCACCTGCAGAGCCCACGCAGAGCCAGCACCAAAACAGCACCCAGGGATGTCAGGGGTTGCTCCTCTCCAGGAAAAAGTGCTGGGAGCTGTAATCTCATTCAGCTAAAGGCTCATCACCTGCCTCCAGGAATGGCCTGCCTAATTTTCTTCAGGGCCTTTGGAAGCTTCCCTCTCCCAAAGGTGCTGGAGAATGGACTAATTAACACCTTCCACAGTGATGCCCTCTCGGATATCTAAGCACTGGGAAGACAGACAGTAATTCACCAGCACTCTGCTTCTCTGAGGGTGATGCACCAACCTCTGTGCAGAAATTCCTGCCAGCTCCTGAGCAGTTTTGATTGCTGCTGCTCAGATATTTGCTGTGCAGATTGCATCAGTCAAAATGCTCCATCTATATCTAATTATTATTCTCACCTTATCACCTATCAAGAGTGCCAATTAGTATGAGGAGTAGAATATGAAGGGATAAGATCTCTGAGTGAGCAGTTTCCCAGCAATTAATACCAGGCAAATTGCCACCTGTCAAACACCTGTTTGTTTCCTGGTAATAAACTGGGGGATATCTGAGATGTGTGGCAAAGGAACAGAGAAATAAAAGGGTAAAACAGAAGGAATATGCATGCAGGTCATGTTGCAACATGGAAAAGAGACTTAAGGGGCAAAATGAAATTAAATTTTCAGGGCTGGAACTTGGGGACTTCCAGAAAAATCCGGGTTGGTTGGTCTGGCACATAGCTTTCCTTGTTTTCACACATTGTGTGAATTTGAAAAGACTCAGTCCCTGTCAAAGGCTTGGATTACTTGGATTTAAACCCATACTTGTCCATGTTCAGGCAAGGATGGTGTCACAGGTGGGACCCATCCTGTTGCTGCACCACAGTGTCCAAAAGAAATATTTACTCACCTTGGAAGGCATTTGTGGATGTGTTTCAGCACCTCATCAGTGCCTGCTCCTGTCAAACCAAGGTGCTTGCCAATGAATGGCAGCAGGACAGATAAATGCTTCAGAGAAACCAAAAAATAAATTAAAAAAAAAAAACAAAACACTTAGCCCAGTGGTCATTCCATAGAAAACATGGAACCTTTTGCCCACCAGCCTCAGCAGTGAAGGTACAGGGCAGAGGGTCCTAGTTCGTTTTTTTTCCCTTTCCTTATCCTTGTGGGTCTCCACCTTGCCCACAGTGACTTTGGCATAGCATGAGGCTAACAGATGTTTGATAGCTGTGCATTGAGGCATCATTACTCAAAGAAGGACAAAGTATATGTGGTCTTATCATAGAATCACAGGACACCTTGAGCTGGAAGAGACCATGCCATTTCCAGCCCCCATGCCATGGACAGGGGTGCCACCCACTAGATCATGATGTGCTGTGACCTGAACACTGCCACGGATGGAGCCTGACAATATTTTGCTTTCTTTCAAGTTTCTTCTCAGTCACAAGTGGCTGGAGAATTCTGTTGACTTCAGTCACCTGCTTTAACTGCTGGTCCTGCCTGTGTCATTCTGACACTCCTTTTTAGGTGCTTTCTCATTAGGAAGTTTTCAGCACTTCCTTAACCCAGCTGTGACTCTCTCTTAGGCAAGCATAAATTAATTTCTGACAATGAGAGTTACTGCCTGCCCTTGGCTGCAGTCAGAATTAACCAGGGCAATGAAGCAGGAGTATTTTGCATTCAAACACCCATAGAGTGATAGCAAAATGCTCCTGGCCAGTGATGGATGAGCTCTCTGAACCAAGGGCTGTAGCTAAGGCAACTTTTTTAGCATAACACTGACTCAATTATCAATCACGTAGGCAGGGCTCCTAAAGGAGGGGCAGGGATCTGTGCCCTTCTTTGAGAGCTCATCTATCAACCTCACCAACACAGAGGCTTAACCTGAACATGTCAAACAGGTCTCAGATTGCACCCCAAGCCTCTTAAAGAAATATTTACTGTAAGAGGTGATTCACTGCATTCTGCCCTAGAAATTGGTGGATAACCATGACAAATAGCTCCAACTGTGCTAAAAAGTCAGTCATGAGTGCTTGATAGCTGGGTATTATCCAAACAGAGCAGGCAGAGATGCAGAGCCCTCTTGTAGTAAATAAGAGGTTAACCAGCCCAAATCAACTGGGGAAAGCCCATTTGACTCTCCTTATCCCAGCATTATTTTCGTATCAAATGTCAAATATCTTAGGTCTGTATGAAGGAGGCAGAAGCATCCAGGCTTGTCTTTGTCTGCTGAGTGGCAGCAGTAGCTTCTGGCTGTGTGGCAGGCCACAGATAAAAAACAGAGGATGGATGCCTCCATCTGCTCCTCACACCACAACCCTTTGCCAAATTCAGACCACAAAACAGCATTAGAATTTCCTGGTGATGAGGAACCATCCATCTGTTTCACACATTGTCCCTCCTGCCTTGGGAAACCACTTTACATCCCTTCCCCTTTGCCACATTTTTCTTCCCAAGCAATATTTTTTATGCTAGAGCATAATCAGGAGGTGAGCAGTGGAAATTGCCATGATCCACCCAAGGGTGGAGGAGAGTACTTGCTTGAAGGCTATTTTTATCCCTCAGGAAGATTTAAACTAGTGTACAAAACATACTGAGTCTCCTATCTTTCCTAGAAGTTCTGGTTTTTTTTTTTAATCCTTCTTCTTTCAGAAAAAAACCCCAACCAAACCAAAACCAAAACAAACAAAAAACCCAAAGAAACACCAACACCAAAACCAGAAAAAAAAGCAAAACCAAAAAAGCAAAAACAAACAAAAAAAAACCCCAATTTCTGAGAAAATAAACCCTTTATGAAGTTATTTTCCAAGTTTAAGTTGCACTGATATCATATCAAGTGGAATGTATGGTCTTGTTTTTCAGCCAGCTTTTGCAATAAGTTGCTACTTTCCCTCTCTCTAATGCAATCTACTAATAACTAATCCCATGCACTTGTTTTCCTTTTGACACAGAGCTGCCATTGCAAGCTGTGATGAAATTTATTAAGCTTGCATACCTGCAAAGACCTATAAAAAGATGAAAAAGAAACACATGTAGAACACAGCTGAGCTAAAAGGTGAATGACAATTCATTTGGAGATAGAGATAAGCAAAGAAGTTGAGAAGGAAATTTTTCTCCATACCTCGGGCAAATTTACAAGATCTTGGAACTTTTTTTTTAGTTTCAAAGACTAGAATCAAAATGTCAATATTTGCAAGCTGCAAATCAGCAGAATTTAATATCTATACCAAATTAGTTTTCTTTATATGATGTATAATTTACTAAGTCAGCATACATTCTTGTACAAAGACTTTTGCATATCCATAATTAATTCTCTGTGAGTACCCAATCATATTTCTCAACATAGATTTTATCTAAGTGATAAAGATATGCAATTGTTTTTTATTTGGTAGAAAAAAAAAACTTCAGTACTGTAGATCTTTTCAGCTTGGGTAGCTGAAATTAGACTTTCGTGTTGAATATGGCCTCAGAAAAGTGAGAAAACTCTAGAAGTTTCTCTTACTTCAGCATCTCTGATAGTTTGATGTAAGAGACCCAATATGTTGAATTTTACCCTAAGCTGGTCCCCTTGGAGGAGGTGATTACACAACAAAATAAATTAATCACTTGGGCTTTGGAGCTTGAGGTGAGCTATCAAACCTTTATGCTCTTTTAGACAGAAAGAAGTTTGGCAAAGGAATGAAGACCTCTTTGGTCACTATAAATCACCTCAGCCTGGTAATTTTCCAGTTCATTCAATACTTGGACACAATTTTTATCACATGAGGTGGCTGGGCAGGATTATATCTAGCCTTCTTTTTGAAAAGAAATGTCCAGGTTTTAGCAAGATGCACTATACTTGTATACCATGTGATTTTCTGTCAAAATTTAGAAGTCTTTTTCATTTTCATTTCATTTTTCATTTTTGGCTGTGTAAAACCATGTTGAGTTTGAGGAAACAGCCTGCTAAAAATACAGATTTGGGTGGCTTTATACCTAGCTATCTTCTCAGAGGCTGAATCTTTTGGGAGATAGGTTACAAAATACAACAGGAGATAGAAACTCTATGACACAGTAATGGCATTTTTAAGACAAGGAAAAATTACTTTTACAGACAGGATAGCAAAAAGTTACAATGAATATTGTTTGCCCAAGCTGGTATGAGGCTTTCTTTCCTTATCTTTGTTTGTGAAACAGAATGGATATAGTCCCAGTGACATTTTATCATTGAAAAGTAATGGTCTAGCATCTTAAGTATTTTATCAAGGGAACAGTGGCCTGGTGACATCAAGGGACTGGGAAGCAGGCAAAGCTTCCAAGTGTCTGATTTTTGCTACAGGAGACACTGCCAGGGAAGAAAAAGGGCATGGCAAAACTCCACTGGATTTGAGAAATTGACCTCATGTTCACTTTGAAGTCCTGGGAGACAGGGGGGTGGAAGATCAAGCACTAAAACTTCCAACGCTCAGTTTCACCTGAGACTTGGAATCCTCAGTAACAATTTAATCAGAGAGGAATGTTAATTAAGGCTTCAGGCGCTATGCATAAATGCTAATTAATTAATCCTGTTGATTAGCGTTTTGCTGTATTGAACACAGAACAGCCTGGGCAAATTCTACACAGAAGTGCCACGTGTAAGGTAATTCAGGTCTGTTATGTGCAGGGCTGTTGATGGGCACTGTGGTGGCTCTGATTTAAATAAGCTGGTTCTGCTGCCTAGAAATCAGACCCAGACAAGTTTGCTTTTCCTGGTACCTGTGTTGTACCCAAAGAAACAGGATTAAAGATTACAGGATTAAAGATTTACAAGATTAAATGAGAGAAACTGAGCTGCTACTGTGAATGCACTGGTAGATGATTCCCCATTTAATTAAATATTCAATACTGGGTGGAGAATAGTGGCAGAAGAGATGAAGTCCCAAGTCGCAGCTCTGCATGGAGTAGCTGCCAAACTGCAGGTAGTTTGGGGTTTTGAGAACACATTTTTTTAAGGGATGTTTGGGACAATATCTGTCTTTTTAACACTGTCTTGCCGAAGTGTACCATGACCACCGGTCTATTGTCTCTTTATAAAATCATTTGGCTTATTATTAAGGTGTCTCAGGAATAATTCATGCCAAGATTAAGACCCACTAATATTGATTCCAGTGAATTACTGAAGTGTAATGACTTGAAAGAGCTTAGGAACCAGCAGACTGAACTAAAGATATCAAACTTCTAGTGAAGCTGTTGAGAAAATGGATTAAAGTGAGGTTATTAATTTCAGCAGAAATAAAAATCATCCCAGACACTTTCCTCCAGCATCAGACAAATTTTAAGCCACTACTTTAGAGAAATCTGTTTAGGTTTATAATTAGCTGTGTCAACCCCATGAGTCCCTGTTAACAGTTTGGGAAACCATCCATATTTCCACTGAGGAAACACAGCATTAGCAAATACTTCCAGGACTCCCTTTAGTGAATTACAAAATGTAATTGAAATAAAGTGCAATCTAAGGGTAGGATTACTTCTATTTAATTAAAAAGCATTAGTGATGTCATGAACACCATGTCTTGACCTCCCAGTGTTGTGACAGAACCTGGGGAGTTGAGTTGTGGAAGAGCTGATGAGCATGTAAGCAGTCAGTGTAAGCCAGCTTGTAACATTCTGGGATTTCCTTGTTGATTTAAGCCACGAGTGGATCCTTTATCCACAAACAGATTATCTGCCTCTTGTTCTTATTTAGCCAATCACAATACTACAGATACAACAACAAAAAAAAAAAAAAAAAAAAAAAAAAACAAAAAACAACTGATTTCTAACTCCAGAGGTGAATTTCTCAAGTTTGCCCATAGCAAGGGATGGTTTTTTCTTTGCCACCCACACATTGTTTTGCTTATGTGAAACAAAAATCTGACAAGCTTTCAAAAAGCTCCACCTCTGATTCTCTTGCTGTTAATCTCATCATTGTTAACACAAAATCACTGCTTGCCGAGGCCAACAACTTTCTGTGTTTCACTTTGTTCTGGGCCACACCTGCTTAACCACGAATAAAATAACTAGTTAAAAAATAATAAAATGGTATTAAATGCATGTTTCATATGTGTTGATAGATATGGAAGGACAGGTTCAGCTTTTTTTCCCCCCATTGTCACTTCTGAAATGTGAAAATATCAATATTTCTAGTTTACAAATATTATTGCACATGAAGCTTCACATTTGTGCTTTTATTAACAGTTTTACAGGAAAATTCTACAGAAATAAGTAATTGATTTAAAAGACTCTGGAGTTACATGATGGAGAACTCTTAGAAATTCCTACAGGAAAATATGAATCAAGATGATCTTCCTCTCTGTCAAGTGGCAGGTTCAGTGCTCAACATCAATTTTTAGCTTTTCTCCACTGTTAACATCTGTTAGTTCAGAATCTTCCCCATTACTTGGCAACTTGCAGGTGCATGCCAACTCCTATGGGAAATATTTATTCCCACTCTCCTGACAATGAATAAAATGCTTCATGGATAAAGAAATGCTAAATCAAATAACACCTCCTCTAATGAACAAGGCACTTTTAAGGGTTAGATGGTGACTCTCATTTCCAGTAAAGTTTAGCTGTGCACCAAGTGAAACAAATTGCAGCTCTGAAGAAATGTTGTGTATTCCAGTTTGTAGTGCCTGCTGATGACATTTTTAGAGTTCATGACCTGTAAATAAATTTGAGTGGGGTTAAAAATAGTCTTCGCTCTTTTTACCAACCAGGCATGAAAATAACTAACATATTTTACTCCTAAAAGAAATGCCATTCAGTTATTAAAATATGTGAGTGTGTGGCATTTGTGTTTTTGGTTTTTAAAGGGTCATGATTTGTTTTTCTTTTACCAGTGTGCTTCCCTCTTTCACAGAATCATGGAATGGTTTGGGCTGCAGGGACATTAATAACCAAACCCTCCTGCCATGGTCAGGGAAGCTTCCTTCTGCTGTCTGCTTCAAAATGCAGCTCTCCAGTTCCACATGCATTTTCCTGGCTTGGTTCACCAGCAAGGAGGCTGAAAGGGTTTCAAGCAGCTGTTGAAGCTGTTGTTCAGCATGTGGAAAACACAGGAACAGGTAGAGCAAGTGGTGTGTTCCAACTCAGGTTCATATCTTTGTGGGAACTGAACTGGAAAATTTTCTGTGCTTATTCCTAGGAGCATTATCCCAATATGTGCTAGAAAGTTGCCAGTGAAGAACAGATCTGTGGAAAGCTGAGGCTTATAAATCTATAACCATTTAAATAATGGTTATAAATACTTCCTTCCTGCCTCCCTCCCTCCCTCCCTTCCTCCCTTCCCTCCTGTTTCTTCTGCTTCCAGACGTGTATTCCCACTTCCACCAGCTCCCTCAGCACCCTTGGATATTGGATGGATATTTTTTTTATCTGCTTGCCTATTATGAAAAAAAACCCCCATGTTTCTATAAGCCAATGTGACTTTGCTACTATTTCTGCTCCATCTTGTTCAAAGGCTTGCAAATGGTTTTGCCCTGTGGGACCTGCAGCTGTGGTATCTGCAGCTTTTATTTGTTTTGTTTTTGGGTTTTTTTTCCCTGCAATTTGGGGAGTTTGTCAGCTCAGGGTGCACAGTGTCCCCAGGTGGCCACTGGACCTTTGGTTAGAGAGCAGGTGATCCATGTGCACACAAGTTGGTGTCTGTCCTGGTGTTCCTCCAACAGGAATTTTTCTTCTGCTGTTTCTCGCCTTCCTCAAAAGTTAAATCTTTGTGGACCAGTTTGGTCATGTTTGTAGTTTCGTGGAAACACAAAAAAAAAAAGCCTTCATTTTACATACGGGCAAGGTGGTCAGGTGGGAAGGGAGGTGTAAGCAGAACTTTCTTTAAGTGTTTCTTGGGGCAGAGAGGCTATTTGCAGAGTTCGTGTTTCATTAAAGAAAAGTGAAACAGAAAAAAACCCCCAGAAACAAACAAACAAAAACCCACCAAAAACAAAACTAAAAAAAAAAACCAAAACCAAAACCAAAAATTAACAAAAAAAACCAGGGCAAGTTTGTATAAGATTTGCAACTGAAGAGATGCAATTCAGCCTTTTAAGTGCTTCTTCAAACTGAAGCTGCTCTGAATCACCCCCTAAAGTGTTGTCTGATTGCAGTGCTGTCTTTGTAACAAGATGTGGCAATAAGTATTGTCTCTTTTGGTGAACCTTTCATATTTTTTAAGACTTCAAATTAATGCATTTTTAACCAACACTTTTGTTTGTTTCTTTGTTCCTTCATAATATATATATTTTTAAATCTAACTGCTTGCAATGTAGAATTGCTTTCACAATTATCTATAACCAAAAGAGTCAGCATTAAATAACTAAAGGGGCTAAAAGGAAATGACCAAAAGACTCATCCTATGTTTCACTGTATTTATTAAGCTGCTTCTTCCATATCCTTTCAAACCAATGATTGTGGTTGGCACAAACTTGTAACCTGTTTATATATGGAGTAAAAAGAATTATGCTCATCCCTGCAACCTCTTGGAAATGGTGCAAAGCATGATGCACAAAACGTTTGAAAACCTTTAAGTTTTAGTGAGAGCCAAAGCTGTTGTGCTGTGCAGAGTTTTGAAGAGTTTGAGCAAAATTTGTGGGGGAGTTTTACGTCTGTGGGATTTTGGACAAAGGGTTTTCTATCTGAACACATCAGGTATTTTTTCATTTCAGGTTATACAGTATGAACTCACCTTTTAAAATCTCCTTTTATTTTTTCTTTATTAAGCAAATCTGTTAAAAATGTAATTAAAAAGTTGAAGGGGAAATATATGGAATTAACCCCCAAAACAATAATACACACATTTATGTTTTTTTAATATTTGAGGCAAAATTTATCTATACTTTAATGTTCTTGTTGCTACATTCTTCCAAAATACAAAATTTTGGGATTGTACTCTGGATCTTTATTGCCTCAGAAAAGAAAGACTTTGATAAAGAATTGAAAATATTTTTATGCTATTTTATACTATTTTAAAACTTCACTTAAATTATGATACAAATACTTTGGATACATGGTACCTTCTTTAAAATCATAACATATATAGACTATAAAGTTATACTAGAATGGACAAGATGAAAAGCAGGGAATTTTGATTGAAATTATTCTGATTTGTTTTAAAAACACATTTATTAAAACAGTGTCACAGTGAACTGCCTTGTTTTCTGTCAATGTATATAACATTTTATGCAAATTTAGCCAACTGCTATTAGGTACTCATTGTTTGATCCAATCTGTCATTGCAAATAGCACTAAAATGACTGTTTACAGAGGAGAAGTTATATGTAAACAAAAAATAATCAAAGCCCTTGCTCTTTGCAATGGAGCCTCCAAAATGAGCCAACATGAAAATGGATCTCTTCAGTCCACAGTTTGTGATTTTCTTCTTATGACATTTTCTTTCTTTATGATATGTGATATGTGGCAAGAGAAAGCAAAGCATTATTCTGCTGTGTCTTTTTTCTGACATAAATATTCTTTGCCTTGGCTTTCTGAGTGCATTCACATCTGAATTTTCAGGGAAAAAATGCAAATAAGAAAACCAGTGTAGAACAGGGGGAAAAAAAACAAAAGGAAAAGAAATGGGATGCACACCTTCAAATCAACTCTACATACAGTTATAACTGGGTATTATTAAAGACTTTTTCTGCTGTAAGATGGTGACCCTGCTATCCTCCAGCAGACCGTGGTGCATTAATCCTATTTGCTTGTACAACAGTAAAAAAAAACCAAAAAAAACCCATAAATTCACCCCACACACAAACACAGGCTCACACAAAAATCCCCACGCAGCTGCTTTCCAAAACCAGCTTATTTTTTCCATCTGAGCCTCCAAAGGAGAATGAGCAGAACCTTTGCTGTAGCTCATTGATTGCTAGAATCTGGGCCAAAAGTCAGACATGAACTTTTGCATCCAGCTCCTTAATAAAATACCCAGATAACCAGACAATTTTCCCAACAATGTTAAATTATCAGTAGTAATGCCTGGTGGTCAGCAAATGTCATTTGCTTATCTGCAGACATTTCAGATCAGGTCACAGTCTTTTGAAGTCTGAAGTTGAGAAGTTAACAGTTAATATTGTCTCTGGATGCCACGACAATATTCTATGTAATGACAAGAATAACTTTTAAAAACAAACAAAGCAATGAAAACAAGACCAAAAACCCCAAAACAAAGCAAAGAAAAAACCCTAAGAACCAAAAAACCTCCCAAACTAAACACACACACAAAAAAAAAGAAATACCAAAACAACAACAATCATTCAAAACCAACTGAAATAATAATTAGCCAGTAATTGCAAATTAATAGCCAGTAATTGGCCAAATTCTTCCTCCTCTTACCTACACAAGATGAGTGAAGGACCACTTTAAATTCTGCAGCTATAATTACACTTTTAACTTGGAAAAAGCTGCTCCTGGGAAGTAAATTCACAACCTGAGATGAGTGTTAGCCATGAGGAAATGTTCATTGATAGTGAAAAGTGTTCATTTGAGGGTAAATATTGAGCTGACTCAAGTGAGGCTGTAGCTACAAGGTCCCATTAGTCAAAATGACTAGAATGTTTACCTGATTTATAAGTGAATTAAGCCTTGAAATTGAAAACTCCTGCTTTTAAAACCTAAATATAGAAGATATAAACATTAGGTTGGAAACACTGTGCTTCCAACAGATCTATTTCCAAACCTGCACTGATCAGGTAGAGCAAACACTGAATGCATGGTTTCTCTCTCATTCTGGTGCATGCATCACCACAAATCCAGAAATTTGGAAGTGCTTACTAGTATATCTACTGGATAGCAGGAAAGCATGCAGAGATGAGCTAAGCAACTGCTAGTTTTCAATTACACAGAGCCAGCATTTCTGTTGTGTTTAAAAAGAATGATTGATTAGGTAAAACAATGTTTTTTGCAGCATCATTACTCCCATATGGAGGCTTTTAGTGCTTACTTCATAAACATTTTTCTTTCTCTTTTCATTTATCTTTTTCTACTTCTTTTTCTTTTCTCCCCCAAAGATTTGGAACTAAGTTATAAAATGAAATTGGGAAGAATTTTGTTTGTTTGATTTTTGGCCCCGCCAAAAATAACACAAGATTTACTATTACAAAGCAGAGGATGGAGTCTCCAACAGATTAAAACAATCTCCATTTGGAATATTAGAAATATGAGATGAAGAGTGTCCTAAAGAAATAGTTCCTCATGCAAATTCTATTAGCAATACAGTATTACTCCCAGCAGCATATATTTAAGATAATGAAGTTCATGAAACTATTAGAAAGTGAGGCTATGTTAGTAGTGCTGTCATCATGGTCAAAATATTTAGATTCCAACACTTGACAGTCTTGGCAAGGTTATTTCAAGCTGTAACCTATCTTTGACAAACAAACAGGCTGCAATATAGGTTGAATTTGCATGAGATCTTCAGCTGGTGAGACTGTGGAATTTGCAATCTGATCTCCCAGTTTTTGTGGGTTTGGAGGGTCTGTCTAAAATGGTGCACTAGTCTTGGTGGTTGTGGTCTGAAATTATTCTGGTGGTGCTGACAAAAACTCACAGCCTATCTGTAAGTGGTGTATAGAAATCTCTTTCTTTGACTAAAAGTGAAGTTGGAGGCATACTTTGAGTGTGTTAAGCAAAAGACTTATTGCCATGATCTCATGACTTTCTGTGAAAAAAAAAAAAAAGCAATCAATATCTGAGCCAAAAAAATCTGTGTATTGTGATCATACTCCTTTTGCTATGTTCTTTAAAAGGGAGGAAAGAGGAACACTTTCTTCAAGTTACAAACTTTTTCAAGTTTGCTTCCTTGAGAAAAATAATGCACTGTCCCTTGGACTACAAGGCTAGCCACAGTTGGTGTGTTTTACTCCTCAGCCTTAATTTGTAAGTCAGTTTTTCCAGGGGTATCTTTGATGCTGAGAGATGTCTGAGAATGTTTTATGCAAGGTGTATGTGTGAGGGGAACAAAGTTACACATATCACTGGCTTAAATTCACTGATTCCTGCAGCTTCTCTTTTATCACAAAGAACAAGTATATCTAGATATTAAGTGTCAGTTCAGTTTTTTACTTCACCCCCTATTCTGCTGGCCAGTGAAGTCTGAATATAGAATTCAACAGCAGCAGAAACAGAAACCAGCTTGGATAATGACAAAAGGGGGCTGAAAAAGCCAAGAAAGGAACAGGGCTGAGGGCACTTTCACCTAGGAGTTGATCAGGCTTGAGTGCAGGTTTCAGCTGACTCCTCAGGTTTTAGCTTTTCTATCTTTCATATTCTGTGCTGCTTTAGTGTGTAGTTCTGAGCTTCCTATTAGGGGATGGTGAGCTCACTTCACAGAGCAGGCAGACAAAACAATTCCTTCTCTAGCTGGGGACCGAGGACAAACAATCCAAATCTCAGGGCCAAGAGCATTAACAATGGTGGAATGAAGAGAGAAAAACAAGCAGGGTGGGACTTCATGGGCTGAAGCTGGAATTGGGCAATGAACTCCAAGGTGCAAATGGAGCAGAATTTATAAAATGAGGGACCCTGTGAGCAGTCGTGCATTCTGTGACCATTTTGATTCATCTTGGGTGCAGCCCTGGCTGGGCTCTTGTGCTGCCCAAGGTGGATCCATGGGAGCCTTTTAATAAATCCCTACTTTATTCCTTAACTGTCCAGCCTCTGTTCTATGCCAGCCTTCACAAGGCATCACAGTGACACCCCTGGTGCCCTACTGCTGTCTCCGTACTCGTCCCTGAGAGCCTGGGGCCCATTTTCCTTCGCCACGAGCAGACCTATGCAGCTCTGCAGCAAAAACCAGTGTGAGAAGGGAGCATGGAGCAGCTGTGCTCGGGGCAAGTGTCTGGAGCACACCCACAGCTCCCGTCACAGCCTAAGCATCAGAGGAGGGCTCTGTCAAAAGCACGTTTTGGGTCCTGGTTTCAATCCCTCCCTTGTAGAACGCCTTCTTGGCTGCTGCCTGCCTCAGTTCCTCATACAGATCAAATTCCTTGGCATGGAATTGCTGCAGCACAAATCTCCCTGGATGTACTGAGCTTGACTGTGACAGAGAGCAGCCCTGAAAACTGTACAGAGGCTGTGCGTTTAGTGAAAAAAGGGGCAAACTGGAGTAGTAGAGTGGCAAGATTAATCCAGATCTGGTTGTTTCTTCCTTTTATTTGCACAAACTAAAGAAGGTAGTGCAGGATTAAGCAAAAAATGTAGCCAGTTTCTTGATTACATGAGATTTATACCCAAATATTCACAGGGCAGGAACTCCAGTTCCAAAAGGCATACCTCAGTGTGTTTTCCAGGGATCACAGAGATCCTGTGTAGAATAAGTGAATGGACAATTGAAAAGGGCCCAGGCATGCCTCAGGATCTTGATTATACACATTTAGCATTTTTGCTTGCAGATGCTGTTCAGATTTACAGAGCAGCTCCTGCCCTAGCCCAGCTCTGTCAGGGAGCTGGCCTGAGCATGGAAACCACAGCCGAGCTGCTGATTTTGGGACATTTTGGGACATGTGGGACATTTAGATGCTGTGAGTGCATCAGCTTCCCCTGACAGCCCTGCTCCACTGAGTGCAGCCTGCCAGGGGATATTCCTGCCAGTGGGGCTGGCCAGGCAGATCAGGGTGGCAGCATCACGGGGCCTGGAGTTCAGGAAAAATCTTCACTGAGATTAGAGGAAGAGCTTGCAGCAGGCTGCCCAACAAAGAAAAGTGAGAGGCGGAATGGGGAAATCCATTTTTAGAAGCGACGTTTCCGCAGTCCAGAGCGGGTGTCCTGGGTTTTCCCCTGAGTCACAGAGGAGCCAAAAGCTGTCTCATGCCCTGCCTGTCCTCAGCAGGCTCTGTGGAGCTTCCCTCTGCCTTGGAGAGTTAAATCAGATCTCAGCTCAGCACACGCAGCGCATTCTTGTGGTCATCTCTCCATTTGTGCACTGCCACAAAATGTTTATTTTAGCTGGAAGGTGCTGTGGCTGTGTGCATCCACCTGCTGGGATTCACAGTCAGCAAAGGTGAGCATCACCCTGCTGCAGACACCAGGTCCCAGTGAACTCCTCCAATTTTCCATCTCCTAAAAGTTTTCTCTGCAGAGATGGAGCACTCCATCTCACCAGGGCTCTCTTTGGCTTACAATCAAGAGCAGTTTAAAGTTTCAGTATGTTTATTCTTTCATTGTTGCTTTTATCTTCCTTACCAGCATATAACAGTAGCTTAATGGTTAAACCAATATTAAAAAAAAAATTAAAAAGCATCAACAAAATGACAGATTATCTGAATACTTTAAGGAAAAGAAATGTTTCCTAAGCACTGCAATTCCTTTGTTAATAAACTTAATTTGGTTTATTAACATATTTCCATTCATAAACCCAGTATATGGCCCACAAGTATTATAAATGTCTGTCTGGCCATGATGCTAAAATAACCACAATAAGGAGTCTGCAGTACTGATGATAAAGAATTTGTAAGATTCAGGCCTGAGGCTGATGTCTCTGTAACCAGGCACAAGCAGCCAGTATGTTTTGTAGCAGCTGTCTGTGTGACAGATTTATTTTCAGTCCATGGAAGGGGATAGATGGCCTGGTGCATCCAGCATGCAGACATAAGATCAGATTTTCACATGAAACATACAAAGGCCACTGAATGTTGCTTCTTTAACTTTCTCATGTGTGTCATGCCCTGGAAGAGAAATAAGTAGTTAAATCTCAGCTGAAAACTTTACTCCTTTGAAGAAAAAAACATAATTTGAATTTTGAATTCTTTGAAAATTTTTGAAAAAAACCCCAAAACATTTGAAACACTTTTTTTTTTTTTTTTTTTTTTTTTTTTTTTTTGAGTAAAAAAAATGGGTTTATTCTCCATCCTTTGAGCTTCATAAATCATTTCAACTTTGGGCATGACTTTGGTGAGGAGATGCCTAAGGAGGGTGCTGTGGAGGGGCGGAGGGCACTCAGTGGAAGCAGAAGCTGAGCCTGGCACAGGATCAACATTTCCAGCAGCCCTTTCACCCTCCACACTGAGTTGGGCTTCTTTGAAAGATCTACTGGGACTTCTTTGTAGATTTTGGTGTCCCTGATGAAACTTCAGCCTCTGTATAGCAGATCTGTGCTCCTGAGATCTTGAAACCTGGGAAATTCTTGCTTTTTCATCACTGGGATGGTCACAGAGGAGACTACAGGAGATTTTGCTGGGTTTTCTCCTGATTCAACTCCCAGGTCTCTTTGGCTTGGGGTCTGATTCAGACACACTGGATTTTCATGAAAACAGGGATCAGCAGGTGAATAATTCTGTAGGAGAGAGAAAATCAGGCCATGACATGTGGCTGGGAGGAGGATGTCTCATGGACTTTTAGCATTTGCTCTGAGAGGTTTCTCCCATGAATGATGATATCGTGATAAGGTACAGTAGCAAACAGGGTTTCTGTTTGCACTTCTCTAAAGAGAGGGCCAACGCTGCAGTGCAAATTTGAGAAAATAAGATATGTGTTTATATTGCCTTACTGATTAAATATTTGGTGGTACATATAATAAAATCTATTTTCCTAGAGCTCTGAGGCTTGACATGCATATTTGTTTGAAGTTTTGGGACATTTTTACCATAATCCCTCAACACAATACAAGTGTATTCAGAAGACTATGACTCCCTCAATTTGTATAGTTATTCAGAGTTCACAAACAAAATCTATTTTGCAACACCATACGATAAAAATCCGTTTGCTGTTCTGCAGGGGGAAGAAGGTAAAGTGCTGAGTCTTAAAACTGTTCAATGTCCTGCTTGAAAAGAAGAGTAATGGATATCTAGGAAACAGCTTTTTGTCTAGGGGTGTGATTTTCTTAAAAATTGTGCACATTTCTTCAAATTAAAAATCAGAGCAACAGCATCTGGCCTGGGGGTTTATTTTTTTCTGAAATATGGTCAGATAACATTATTTTGCTTGAATTCATGAATTAATTTAATTTAATTGCTGGATGCTGTTCATAACATTACACTGTAAAAATCAAGATAAATATATACTTGTAAAATTAAACATAAAACAACAGAAAAAGTAATTGTGTTGTTGAAGAATTGCTGTTTCCATGCACCTCAATAAAAGACACATTTACAGAAAGTTTTATCGAAATTACTGTCTTTTTCCTTACTACATTTTGGTTTCAAAAATGAAACATTTTGATGGAAAAATGTCTCCCTCTAAAAGATTGTATCCTTGTTACTTGAAACAACTGCTCCATTTTCAAAAGAGAAGAATGGAAGACAAACATGGTTTTCTGTAGCCAGAATGGATTATTCTGCCCTTAGTTTCATGTTTTAAACATGGGCTGAATTAAATCAGAGTGAAAGATAACATGGTAGTTTCTATCTACATTATAAGAAAATAAAACCAAAAATTATTTATTAATTCAAACAGCAACAGAAAACTTTATTGCATGAAGGCATACCAGTGTGTGTGTATAAATCTGTGTGTGGTAAAAATGACAACTGAGTTTAATGAGTTTTCTACTGCTGGTTGCAACAGCTTGGGAAAGGTCATTAAACTTGAAATTATAGCAATGCTAATTAGCAGAAAGAACAAATGACAGACACAATTGCAACACCCAGATCTAAGCAGGAATGAAGGGGCCAGTTCAGCAGGCTGGCAGAGCGTGGTGTGTGGGTGAGTGCCACAGCAGCAGAACTTCTTCTTCCAGAGCTTCCCAGAACTTGGATCAGCGTGTTCCATGGTGTGACGCTGGTCAGGAACTGCCCCTCAGGCTTGTCTTGTCCTTAAAGCCTCTGAGCTGAGCAGAGTGATCCTAAAATTCACCCTGCCCAGGGCAGAAATCCACCTGAACTCAGGGTGATCTGTCCTCAGCTCAGGAAAATTCTATGGGTTTCACCAGGCTTTAGGCCAGGCTCTTGGAAAGGCTTTGTAGAACAAGAATGTGGAAAATTCTAGAGAGTGATTTTTTTCCCCCCAACTACAGCCAAATTGTTGGCCACAGGAAATTTAAAACAATGACCAGCCTACAGCCAAATGTTTGCCCACTGGCTGAACTCAAGATCAGTTATGGGTTTTAGCTTCAGAGATGCTTTCTTCATCCTAGCAAGGTCAGTGGATGAAGCTGGTATGGCATCCAGCTGCTGAAGAAAGATCACCACTGAGGGACCTGTTGTATCTGAAAGAAAGGGATTTCTGAGATCACAGCAGAACGAGTAGAAATGCTGCATCATGGGTAGCTCATAGGGGTGGTGTTCATTTCGTTTGTTTTTGGCCCCAGTTTGATTTTTGTACAAAGAGAACACTTAATCCTGCTGGAAAGGGACTTGAAGAGTTGCAACACCCATCTAAGGCTCTCACTGTGTGAAAGAAAGATCATTCTAAGGAAAAAAAAAAAAATTAAGCTTGTGGGGTTACTCAGACCTAAACTTCTGTGAGAGAAAGAATTACTACAGTGAGCTCTACATCCTCTCCTACAAAAATAGCCCAATTTCTTCTGTGAAGGGCTCAGTATAATAAATGCCTTATTGAAGCTATTTCCCATTCTCTTCTAAACATCAGCCAGCCCAAGTCCCTTTAGCACAAGGTAGATCTCACCTGAGCTGTTAGGAGGTTTTGGGAGCAGAAGTAAAAAAAAATGCATTTGTACTGCACTTCAGACTGGTGCAGTACAAGTGTCATTAGAGATACTGACCTCAGTACCACTGGAGTTTTCAAAATGTTCTACATCATATTTTCAATATATTTGATTCTTTTTCCCTCCCTGACACCCTGCTGGAGGCTGATGGGGCTGTTTTCCTTCCTCACAGTTCTATCACCATCAAACAACAGCAGCCACATAGGCCTTTTTGGGAGATTTTTTGACAGAAAATGAAGAGAAAATTTTGAATACCACAGTAGTGTGGGGGGAGTGGGGAAATGTATTGGACCTGTTTTTCCCACTGTAAGGATATCCTCTCCAGGTAAGCAGGAGCATGTCACAATAAACCAGGTTCCTGCCACACTGGTGTATTCACAAGTTCATGTACATTTGACATTACCAGTCCTCAACTAGCACAGTTCCATGAGGAATATCTTGTTGGGTTGCCTAATGACAATATTGATTCTGGCCTCACCTTGCCTGCATGGAATGGGTGAATCTCATATATGACATTTGTTTCTTTTTTTCATCTACATGGTAGTGTACATATTTGCCTTCTTTCCCCTCCCCTCCACCATCCAAGGCTGTGAAGCAGCCAGTGAGTCATGTTTTTTTATGTCCCTTCCACTTGCTGAAGTTGTGTTTGCCCATCACACCTGCAGTGTTGGCTCTCTCTGTAGATTGAACATAAGAAAAATAAAAACAAGCCAAAACCAGCACCCCAAACACCTCTGCTGGGTTTAGGTGTTTGAAGGGTGAGCGAGGGAGGCCTGATCCTGAGCTGCCTCAATCCAAAGAGTGTGTACTGTCAGTTTCAGCAGAGGGAATAAGTAGATCAATGATATTCACAGAATTCACAGAATGACCAGGTTGGAAAAGACCTTAAAAATCATCGAGTCCAACCCAGCCCCAACACCTCAACCAAACCCTGGCACCCAGTGCCACATCCAGGCTCGTTTTAAACACACCCAGGGATGGTGACCACCACCTCCCTGGGCAGCCATTCCAGAACTTTATCACCCTTTCTGTAAATAACTTCTTCCTTATATCCCATATTCCATATAGCCTATATTTCCCTTGCTGTTGCTTGAGGCTGTGTCCTCTGGTTCTGTCAGTGCTGCCTGGAGAAAGAGTCCAACCCCTCCTGAGCACAGCCACTTTTCAGGAAATTGTAGAGAGTGATCAGGTCACCTCTGAGTTTGCTTTTCTCCAGGCTGAAAACACCCCCAGCTCCCTCACAGGTCGTTCCTTACAGGATTTGTGTTCCAAGCCCCTCACATGATCTGTGTTCTCACAGGATTTGTGTTCCCAGCCCCTCACCAGCCTCATTGCCCCCTCTGGACGTGCTTGAGCATCTCAACGTCCTTCCCAAACTGAGGGGCCAGAACTGGACACAGCACTCGAGGTGTGGCCTCAGCAGTGTGATCTGTATTTTCAGAGAGGGGGAGACAGGTGCAGGAGAGAGAGGACAAAGCAGGGCTGGATCATCAGGCATGGGGTATGCAAGTGAAATGTTGTTTCTGAGGGTGCAGATGCCCAAATCTTCACAAAGGCAGCATGTGGCACTGCTGCCTGTGGCTGTCCCAGATCAGCTCTCCTGACTCAGTGGCCACTGCAGACCCTGTGCTCGTTTCACACATCTGAGCTCACACCCTGGCACAGGGGATGTCTGCTCTTGTGAAACAGTGTCCAGCCTCAAATGTCAGATGATGAGGTAATTCCTATTCACGTTTGTGTGTTTCACCTTTGAAGGGAGAAAGAGGACGAAGACATCTATTTCTGTAGAATTTGTCATACATGTAAGCAAAAATATTTATTGCCCACATATTTCTCAACATGGAGTTATTTTTTCTTTCCCAACGTTTTACAATCATCTCAAAAGGAAAGAGAGTTTATGCCATTAAAATCTCAAGGTAATAAATTGCTTAATATGAACCTTGGATGTCTTTTGGTGAGTACTTTGTATTCATGCTCATCATAAAATCTCCTCTGCATTGTTCAAGGAGGTCTCACTGTAAAGCACCCAGAAGCTTTGGCTTTCCTCTAGGGTAAAAAAGAAAAACAAACAAAAAACCAAAAAACCAACAAAACAACAAAGAAGAAGAGAAAAAATAAAACAGTGAAGAAGGCTTTTATGTAAGAACAGATTGCTTGCAAAGGGAAATGGATATTATTTTCTAGACCTAACAGCACCATTAGTAGAATGGTTTTGGAAAAAACTACTCAGAATGTTCCCATTTTCCAGGTACCAGAAAGATTTTAGACTATTTTGTATGGCCCAGATATTGTATTTTGTGAAATAACAAGTACAAGATAGCAGCCTGACACAACCTTAACAATGCTTTTAAAAAAGAAAATCAATTTTCTCAAAAGAAAAGAAGAAAACTCTAGGAGATGTGTAAAGAGCTGGTGTGTTCATTCCCAAGGCAAGAAATCAAAAAATATCCCTAGGAATGAAGAGATGGTAGGAGGAAAATTTGTGCACAGGTAAGAAACAAATGTGAACTAACTGCCCTCTCCAGCCATCACTGGTGACTCAACAGGGGACCTCATAATCCAAAGTTTAATGGGCTATTGGTTGTGAGTGGAGAGATCCCTTTGCAGGACTGCCACAGATTCCTCCTCTCTCCAGGTCAGGCAAAGGGTGAACCTCTAAAACCATCACTGGTGTACAAGGGCACATGTTTATTAGCGAAACCCCCTGAAGAAGATGGAAAGGAAATTGCAGTTATTTTGTGCTACAAAGGCAGTCACCTTGGAGATGAAAGACAGCCTTCCTTTGCTGGGTGAAGATAAAGAATCTCCTGGCTACAGCATGAAATAAATTAGTTTAGAGGAACCTGGATATCCACCAAGGCAGTGGCTGGTGACTGTGGGAAGTACACTGAGTTTTCATGTCTTTTAATTTAACTGTCTTAACCACAAGCTTCACTTTCCAACTAAAATGAAAGCAAGGTCCACAGAACATAAAGCCAAATAATACCAGAAGCACAAGTGGTAAGTAATGCTGATAAAGCTTTAAATAAACATTTAAAGACACTTTTAAAGCTTTGAAGTAAATTTTAAGTATGTATGTGTTCACCACTATCCCACACAAAAACCCAGGTCATTTTTGGAACATGAATGACATGTTTCTGACTGTTAAAATTTCAGTAGTTTTACAGAGCCATTAAAAGTGACCAAGCTGAAGGATATAATATTCTGCAGAAATATTAAGCTTTCTTTGTATGCAGGCATCATTCCTAGTTAATTCAAGGTTTCTGCAGTCCTGGGAGAACCAAATAACCAGAGCTAACAACTCTGACAGAGCAGAAAGATGGGGAGAAACCTTTCTTAAACTATTGTAAGATTCCCCAAATATCCTGACTTTTGTTTGTTTCAAGTAGCCACCTTTGAGCCACTCTGATACTACAGGAAGCAATAAAATAACGACATTAAGTCCTTCTCTAGCCTCTGAACATCAGTCTCTGATTCTTAGATGGAGATTTGCCTTTTTTCTGGGTTTTTTTGTCATTTTTTTCAACAGAGACAACACAGCCATCATTCCATCAAGAGGGACATCAAATGGTCCCTGACAATGCACCCAAGGCTGCAGTGTCAGCACAACTTTTGTGTCTTGGAAGGGTGGATTGATGACACAGCTTTGGAATTTTAGGGGGATTATTCCTGGCTCTATAGTAATAAAGGTGGATTTCCCCCTTAAACTCTAGGTAATGTTTTTACTCTCATGAGCAGATGTGATTTGTCTACAGGTTTTATAATAAAAAAAAAATGAAAGTTGAAATGCATTTTTGTCAATGCTATTGCTATAAATCTGTAATTGTTATGCTATGCAAACTAATGAAATAAGCCAAATTCCTTTAAAATCCAAAAGCCAGGCTCTTCATGATGTGAGGCACATGTAAATTACTTTATTTCTCAAATACAATTCCCAAGACCTGTGAGTTGCTCCTTACAGACCCAGCTGGAAGGAAATTATCTTCAGGGATATCTTTATCTCCCTGCAATAATTCAAATGATCATTGGAACAATCACTGATACAAGCAAGATTACTCCCAAGTAATGTCATGAGCATAAATCAGGGTAGTTGACATAAGTGCAATCTGACTTAAATCTATACATCAAAACCAGGATCACAGAGACATAATGTGCTCTTGAATGGAAGACACAAGCAAGATACACAAAATTTTATGTCTCTCATCCATTTTACTGAGATTTCCTTGTGTCCTGTGCACTGGTGTTTTCAAATTTACCTCGTTTCTTTTTTCTTTACTTCGATTCCCCACTACTAACCCCATGTTTTAACTAAAGCCAAATTTTGTAGAGCAGATCAGAGGAGAAAATGTGATAAAATGTTAGCATATAATGAAAGCAGAACTCTCAATTACAGTTTGTAAAACTTGCAAATGTTGGTACATTTGTAGTTTTCCTTTTTTTTTAATATATCTGCCTCCTCTTTTAATGTTGTTTAATATAACTGATTTTCAGAAGCTATTTAGCTGATAAAAATAGGTACAAAGACTAATTGAAGCACTTGAAATAAAGCACGTATTAAAAAATCTTTAAATAGTGGAGAGAAATTTAACCACAGCCATGTTTCAATTAGACCTCAAATCCCAGGTATTCATCACCACAGAAAATTATGGCAGAAATCAATATGGGATTTTTTGTCTTCTTACCAGGAATAACTACAATAGGAAACAAAATTAAATACATGCATATCAACACAAATGTCAGTGGAGCCTATGTGAAAAGTAGATTAAAAAATTATCTACATTTTAAAATAAGAGTTTACTAGAGGGTAGTGTAAGTTTAGAATTTTCCTTTAATGTTATTTTAAGTAAAAGACCTTTTGTGGATGCTCAGAATTCTTTCTAACACAGAATTTTATCACATCTCTCCATCATTTTGCAGAGGCAATGAACAAGGCATCTTAATTTCTCTATCTACCCAAACATGATGAAAACAGTATGAGCATGCCGGTACACTTTGTCAGCAGACAGAAGAATAGAAAGGACTAGAAAAATAAATGCAGTCAATCTTCACATAAAAAAAAAAAAAAGATTCTTTTTGACTCTTATTTTTTGTTACTGTGTGAAAACAGCCACAAAACTTGTTGAGGCATTAGCTCTATATTTAAAAATTCTCCAATTTATTTCAGGATTGTTTGCAATATTTTTAAAATTTGAAAACATGAGGAAGCAAAGTCCTGGGTGTTCTTGAAAGGCAGATCTGAACCAGATGAAATATTACCTCATTAACACCCACTATAACTTAGGAAGATTAGCACAAAACCCTTTTTTGCTCCTGAGTGAGAGCATAACTGCATCCAAACAAAATGTTTATTTATGATAGTATTTATTAATATTTAAACTATCCTAATCCTAGGTGAAAGCAAATTTTCTCCCTGGTTCTACAGGAGGAAAGGAAAAGGAAAATAAAAAAAAGGAAAAGGAAAAGGAAAAGGAAAAGGAAAAGGAAAAGGAAAAGGAAAAGGAAAAGGAAAAGGAAAAGGAAAAGGAAAAGGAAAAGGAAAAGGAAAAGGAAAAGGAAAAGGAAAAGGAAAAGGAAAAGGAAAAGGAAAAGGAAAAGGAAAAGGAAAAAAAGGAAAAGGAAAAGGAAAAGGAAAAGGAAAAGGAAAAGGAAAAGGAAAAGGAAAAGGAAAAGGAAAAGGAAAAGGAAAAGGAAAAGGAAAAGGAAAAAAAGGAAAAAAAGGAAAAGGAAAAGGGAATTGGGAATTTTGAGAATTGGGCAGATGTTTCCACCCGCAATAAGGAAAAAACCATCTCTTTCAACCCAGGCAAATAAATATTGTATGATATTTCAAAATAGTATTAATGAAATTGCTAGCAATTTGAGAAAAGGTGATAACTAGCCCTGTTCCATACCCCACCAAAGAAATCCCACCCCACACCAAGAAAGAACAACAACAACAAAAAAAAGTCACCAAGAAAACCTACAAAGAAACAAAACACCAAGCAAAGCAAAAAACAAAAACCAAACAACCCCCCCAAAAAAGAACCAAAAAAAGACAAAAAAAAAAACCACACAAAAATAAGAAACAAAAACCAAAGCAAAATACCCAACAACTGGTGAAATGAGATAAGTACAACTTGAAAAACTAATAATACAAGTTATGTTCTCTCTTACTTTATGGAAGCAGATTAATCTCAGGCCATAATAGGAACGGAAGATAATAGCAAACTTACTTTGCCTGGTATCAAAAGTTCAAAAGCTTTAAACAGGCTGTTTGTTCAAAAATAGATATTCCACTTACTGTGGGCTTGGGGCTTTTTTTTCCCAAAACTGTGAGGTTTTGTCTCCATGAATAACATTATGGATGTTTCTAAACGACATGCAGTGTGCAGCAAAGAATGGTCTGTCAATTTTATACAGAATGTTGTTTTTTACCATTAGTATGTATAGGTTAATCAGCCCAATAAAGCATGCCCTGTTTATCTGCAGTTCCATGTCTCTGCTTGCATCAGGGTCCAAATATTTTTCTGTACAAACCTCATTAAGAATTTCCCCTTTCACTGAAAACAGAGAAATTCTCTGCAGGCAACATTGTGGCAACAGATCCATGAGGCTTTGAGGCAGCAGGGATCAGGGTTTGAATTTTGAGACTATTCTAGTTTATGCAGGTAAAGAGAAAATGATATCTTTAATAATCTCATTGTCTTACAGAACAGATGACTGACATCAGTGAAAAAGTTATCCTCAGTTTATGTATGAAAGAGAATGTCTGTTTTAACTGTCCACAAGCTAATCTTGTTTTTATTTTGTTTTTCTTTGGAAATAGTTACTAAACTTAAATGGTTTGTTTGTTAGGATGATAATAACATTCAGTGTACCTTATTATTCATTATATTCTGTTGTTTAGGTGCTTTTTTGGGGTGTTACATTTGAGCAAGCTGGAGACTTAGTTGATGCAGAGACCTGTATTTCCTAGACCAAATTTCCTAACAAACTTTATGAAAATTTTGCCTTGCCTAGAGATTTGAAATTTCAGAAAATATAGGCTCCTCATTTGAAAATCATTGTTATCAACTGGCCATTTTATAATCATTTAAGTGACTTGTGCTTAAAGACAAGCATGCTCCAAAAACTTTTTTGGCCTCTAAGGGCTTGGGTGTACTTTTCTTTAGTGCTCATAAAATAATTGTTTCTCAATCATCATTTAGTGTGAAATTCCTTCAGAGACCATGGGGTTGCAAAGTTGTGCTCTTGTCCATGATGCTCCCAAATGCCACAGCCATGCACACCTTGCCATTATTTGGCATTTCACTGTGATGGGGCTTGGGCATCAAGGATGGAATGGCCACATGCTGCACAAGTTCTCTGCTGAACTCATTTTGTTCCTGCCAAGTTCTCTCAAGGCTGTGCTTTTTGAAAAGTTACCCACTGATCCAAATTCATATTGCTGGGATGGATTCCAGGGGTCTGAGCTGGTCCAGAGAACAGTGCTTCCTTCTCTACACTCTAGCACCCCTTCCCTCTTCATCCCCTAAAGAGCAGAAGAAAAAAAAAGTAAAGAATCCCTGAAATTGTTAACATATGAAAGATAACAACTCTGAGCCAAACCCTCAATCTATTTCTTCCTTTGTTAATTATAAAGCAGCAGAATAGCTGGCACAAATATCTTGGCTGAGCTGTGAGTCCTGTGATAGATGATCTCTCACTAGCCAATGTGCTCATGTTTCCTTCCTGCTATATTTTGCCTATCTAGATATAATTATGTCTTTTATCCAAAGTGTCTTTTAAACATTAAATATATTTTTGTGAGATCCATATAAGCAGAAATAATTAGCACTGTATCCCAGAGGAGTAAATTCTATCACTTTTTTCTTTTTTTTCTTTCAACTGCTTCATCATTACGAAGTATAATTTATTCATATATATTTGAGGATGGTCTGGGTGGCTGTTGCAATCAACACAAATCAACATCATGGAAGGAAATAATCCGTTTGCTTCAAAGAATGAAAGATTTAGCTTTTCCAGGCCTGAGTTCTTTTGCATTATAATTTATCCTTTTTTTTGTTTGTGTTTTTTTGGGGGTGTGTTTGTTTGTTTTTTTTATTTGTTTTGTTTTTTCCCTACAGTCATCATTGACCAGTGTAAGGCCAACATTCCTGAGAGATCACAGCACTTGGAGAAGTGGGCTTTCATGTTCTGTGGCTGGAATCAGCCCCAGGCATGCTTTTGGGGCATGACAATTTATGACTATTTCTGAAACAGTGGAATGCTACGGAAATAAACAAATCCAAAAAGAAAAGAAAGGGGGGAAAAAAGCCTAGGAACTGAATTTTGCTATTGTAAGAAATAACACTTGAGGCTCTCTTTTGTGTTTTCTGCAAGACTGAGTTTTCCAGAGCTCTCTAAGTTGAGCTGTAGTTGATGGGATATCGGGAAATATCCTGCTTTGGATATCAGAACAAGGAAACTTGCTCTTCTTGCTCCTTTTCTGTGCTGATTTAGAGTCTCACTGATTTATTTGGAAGTGAGGCAACTGGAAATGAGTGTAGGATCTTACATTGCTTTGAAAATTAGTTAAACTCCTCTTTTTGAAAAAAAAAAAAAAAATCAGTGTGGCAATTTGCCAGACTACTCTTCAGAGTAACTCACACTGGTCCCACACCTCTCTATTTTGTGCACTATTAGGAAACAAACCCTGACCTCTCTTCATTTAATGGAACTGTGCCTTTCCTTCTGAGCAGAGCTGGAATTTTGCTGTCTCCTACCTTCCCATGCTGGGTTCCACCAATGCACACTGTTAGACTCTGAACGTTGTGAATTTTGTGAGTGAAATAGAGCATTTTATGCTGGGGGCTGCCTTCCAGGGTGTGAAGTAAATGCCAGAGCTCACTGGGCTCTCATGTGAGATTTAACCAGTGCCTCTAAACTGCAGAGGACCCCAAGTTAATCCTTGTGGCTTGAGAAGTGCCAACAGTAGAAAAATGATGTGTAGCTCCATATTAATTCTCTTTAGAGAATTCAGAACATCACTTGCTGTGTCTAAGAGCTGACTGCCTCTCTACATCCCAACAGCAACAGGAGTGAATGGATGGTTCAAAACCAATAAATTCTTGCCAGACTTATTCCTGACACATTTATTGCCCTTTTTTCCCCTATATTTCTACTCGTGGCACAAACCCTACAAAAAATGAAAAAACAAACAAACAAACAAACAAACAAAAACAAAAAAAAACCACAAAAAAAAAAAACCACAAAAAAAAAACACACACAAAAAAAAAACAAACACCCTGGGTGAAAAGAGAAAATGTCAAAAAAACAGTTGGGGTCAGACTATCCACAGCAAAGCACTGTGAGTGGGGTGTCAAAGAAAGTGGATAAAAGCACATAGAAGTTCCAAGTTCCTGTGTTGCCTGGAGTCTCCAGAGAATTCCTTCACCCCATATATTTCATTTCACTTCACATTATCACCTATTTTTCTGGCAAAAAGAGTTTGCATTCTGCTAGAGACAAGCTGAAAAATTATCTGTGGGTGGGCCAGGCTCTATCTACCCAAATTCAAAATCAAAAGTTTAGGCTTCCACTAAAATACGCAGGTGTGTGATTTCTCATCTCCACCAGGCTCTGGAGCTGTTCTTAATTCCCATATCCATGTCTTCCAGACAGGTGAAAGAATACTCTGAGCCTCTGAAGGAGTTCATACCTGTGGTGAATAAAAAAAAGAATGGAGACATATACTGGAAGCTTTTCTCAGTGCTTTACAATTAACTGGTTTAGGTCAAGGAGGAACACATTTCACATTAAAATATAAAACAAAGCAAAAAAATCACAAACAAAACAATTAAAAAAAAAACAAACACAAATTAACAAAAAAAAAATCTCTCTCCACTGGAGAGCAGCTGACAATGTATTCCAGCTTCATTTTGCAGTGCAGACACAAAGGAAAGGATGCACACTGTGAAGATGGTAGAGGTCCCTCGGGTGAGGAAGAAAAAAAATGTGGAAAATATTCTTTCTTCAGTGCTTTCAGTGAAAAACTTTATTTTATGAAGCAGTGGTAAGTGCTCAGCATGTCCCGAGGACATTTAGGGTGTGCATGTGAAGCAGACAGGCAGGCAGGGTGTTTTGAACCAGGTTAGCTTGGCTGGAGAAACACACA
The DNA here is from genome assembly GCF_050655825.1 of Lonchura striata. Taxonomy (NCBI): domain Eukaryota; kingdom Metazoa; phylum Chordata; class Aves; order Passeriformes; family Estrildidae; genus Lonchura; species Lonchura striata. Next base: position 4,349,223 of record NC_140740.1, on the reverse strand, counting down.
TAAAAATGCTGCCCTCTTGGTTGTCACCAAGCCTACATTCCTAGAATACACGCTTCTGAATAGGAAGGGAAGACAGAAGAAATAGCCAAAATCTCAAGGGAATCATCTTCTAGTTCTGTAAGAGAGGGCTGGATTCAGGCTGAGATATGCTGCTAGCGCCACTCCCAATTCCATCCCTCCTTTTGAAAGAGTCACAGCAATAAAATGGTATCAAAAGCCTTCCCAGGGCTGGGAACAGAGTACAAACCTCACCTTGGCCTTTGTGGCCCTGAGGCTCTGTTCCTGTGGCAGTGCTTGGAAGATGGGATGTAACTGAGCTGTTTGAAGCACCCAGAGCAGAGAGAGGGAGTAGTACAGCACGAAGATAAGAGCAAGAACCTTCACTCCTGCTGCTGAGGGGTCGGTGTTTGAAAGGAGAACAAAGAGAGGAAGAGCTCCAGAAGCAAATAAGAACTGAGGCACTGAAATTCTCCAGCAAAATTTTTTTTAAAGTTTTGTATATTGGGTTTTCTCTTTGGTGGTTGCCCGTGTTTTTTGAAGAAAGAAGTGGGCCCTTAAGTCATGAGGAGGAAAGTAGGTTTGGAGAGAAAGCTAAGAAGAAATGTAGTAGTAGAGGGTTTTATTTAGAGTTTTAAGGACACTGGAATTCCAGGGAGGATGGGAAATAGGTTGACCAGACCTAAATTTGCAACAGAAATCTGCCACAATTGCTGCAATGACAGCTCAGAGTGATGCCAGATGAAAATAAGTGTCTGGTGTGATGACAAAAATGAGATTAAATAGACAGTTGTGAGTCACCCTTTTATGGACACAGATGCAAGCACTGAGCATTTTGAGCCCTTTTGCTCAGGCTCTGCACAGACCATCCTGATCAACCCAGCTGATCATGTGTTATAGCAAAGTGGGTGGGAAATCACAGTGCTCCCCCAGAGCTTCATTTATCCCTGTGGTGGTGATTCATCTTAATGGGACACGTGTGCAGAGGTTCACCCACACAGAATTGCATTTAGAGAATACTACAAGTGGATTTGTGAAATTTAGCAGGGAAGGCATAAATTAATTAATTCAGCTTCTTCTTGGGTTGCAGTGAAGGAAAATCACTCCTTCAGAACAAGGACACTTCCTGCTGCAGGGAAAACCCCATTAGGAAAAATCAAGGATGAGCTCTCCACAGGGAGAAATTACAAAATTACATGACCCCGTGCTGCTGACACACTACAGCTCCTACACTGTCACTACAGGCTAGGTTGGATTTCAGTTTCCTTTTTGCTGTCTCCTTCCTTCTATGCACAAAGAACCAGCACATAGAACTTACTATCACTTCTGTTCTTGCATTGATAAAAGGTGTTTGCTTCAGTTTTTAGCCTTCTCTTCTAGTGTGGTGGTTCTTTAAATGGAAAGTTTAGTCCACAGAGAAGTTCTGTTGTCTCCATGAATGTCAAGCTTACAAATACAACATTTAGAGATGTAACTCCAACAATGCCAAGAGTCTGAAAATTTAAAACTTTGCAAAACTAAAGCACCTCTAACAGAATAAAAATCTGCCTGGCTGAAATAGTGTGTGGTACCTCTTCAGAAAATCTTTCCTGGAGTTTTTAAAGGGCTCTGTCAGAACAAGTCTGTGCAGTTAACTTGGAATATTCCCTTGGAGAGACTAGAACAGTGTTATGTAAACACATCCATGTGCATCCAGCAGTGCAGGAAGGCCTGATGGAACAGCTCTGAGTAAATATATTGGACCCAATTACTGGTAATAAAAGTTAAGGCTGAGGGTAAGGCCCATTGAGGCTCTGGTCCTTTCTGTAAAGTCCCCTATTTCCACACAAAATTATTTTTCCAACCATTTTATGGTGTTCAGGAAAAATATTCAAGAGGGATTTTGTGTGAGAATTCGTATCTAGATCTCTTTCAGTGCTGGCAAATGGTATAATTTTTATTGTTTACACATGGGAGGTAGAAGATTCATTTCTTTGCTTCCAGTGATGGAAGCTGGCAAGTGAAAGTGCAGACTTTGTGGACTTGTTTTGTTGAGGGTTTCTGTTGGGTTTTTTTTCTATTTTAAATTGTCACAGCTACTAAGAACATATTTGCAATGTTCACAAACACCTAAACATGAAAATAAAAGGATAATTAAGAGAAAGGGGGATTATGTCTCATGTCCAAGGCAAGCCACCATGGCCCAGGGCATAGCAAACATGAAATCTAAGTTCTTTTTGGTACCAGTTACAGTGGTACCAATACAGTGGTATTACATTACCACTCAGGTCATCAGGATGCATTAAGCACTCCAGTAAGCTTTCTATTTCCTGATGCAAAGTTAAAATCTAATGGTGCCAAAAGTGCCTGAAACAACATGTTGAAGCTTCAGGAAATCTTGAGTGAACGGGTGTACAAATGTGTGTGAACACACTACAGACCTGACTTACATACAGCTGTATGGGTTGTAAAGTCAGATAAAATTTCTGAATAAGGTAGAACATAGAAGTAATGTCCTCTTTTACAAAACTGGTCCAAATCGCCTCTCAATCTTCTTTTTTATTTGGCTTCATGTATCAGATCTCCTCCAGGTTTTCATGTAGGCTGTGTCACACACCACAGCTGGAGTTTGGAGTTGATATTGCTCTGTCATTAGCAGCTTTTCAAACTGTACCTTTTCCAGGCTGTTTGGCCTCTAATTCTGGCTGTGGTCAGATGGGACATTCCATCCTAGCAATAGTGAACAACCTAAGTGAGCACTGGGAGAATATTCTCAGTAAGACCCACAGGTGACAACACCAAGATGTTTAGAGGAAATATGGCCAAGTAAAACATCTTGGCCCAGGGCTGAAACAGGTTTAGGGGAGATATCCCACCTTTGTTCAGAGGGAGGAAGAGTACAGACTGACTTTTTAAAGCCTGTGTGGTCCATGGGTTTTTTTGTTTGTTTTGTTTTGTTTGTTTGTTTTTGAGGTTTGTTTTTTGTTTGTTTGTTTATTTTTGTTGTGGTTTTTTGTTTGGTTTTTTTATTATTTTGAGCTGTGTCAGGTTATCCATTGGAGGACTAACACATCAGATAAGTACAGATTATCTGTTTCTGGCATGCACTCAGCTCCCTTACAAAGCACAACATACAAATTGTTTCCATGTTGAAAGCCCTGGATCACCCAGCAGTATTATTTATCCTCAAGAAATGCAAGTGGTAAGTGGCCAAGGACATCCTCTGGGCACTTTGATCTTTTGGCTTTGAACAAAAATTTTCAGAGATACCTAAAATCCACTGGAACCTACAATTCTGGAGCAAGTCAGTGAATCTTCACACAAAAGTACATATGGACAAAAGAATCAGAAATTAATCACATGATTCCTATTTCCTGTGTATAATTCCATTTTCTTTAGCCATAGCTAACTGAGCAGTAGCAAATATCATAGTTTTGCTCTTTCTGCTGGGTTTGATGAAAATTTACTCTATGGAAGCTTGCAATCCACAGATCAGATTAATGCCAAATGAATGAATTTAGCTCCTACAGATGCAGGAAATTACTTGGTTACTTTGAAGAATAGCTCACCCCAAACTCTACTTTAAGTAATGAAGAGTTCTCTATTTTTTTTTTTTTTAATGGTCTCTAAAATTAATCCCAAATTGCAGAATCTTGTACATCATCCTTTCATAAATCCTGTTAATTCTATAGGTATTCTAGAAGTTATTTAGTTATATTCTGGAATGACTGGCATTGAAGTAATTGAATTAGAGCTTAAAAATCCTCATCTGTCCAGATGAATATGATTTTTGTAGAAGCTGAGGAATGTTTATAATCAGAGCTTAGAGAAACAGAAGAAAATCAGCTGTGGTTTATCACAAAGCTGTAGGTATAGCTTTCCTCTCCAGGAGGAAAGGAATTTCTAACTTCTTTCTTGATTCTCTCTTCCTGTAAGAAAAAAAAACAATTAAATTGGCAGGACTGCTCCTTACCTTGCATCAACTGCAGTTTATTATATCTGACTGCATCGTCTGGGCTACATTTTCACCAAAGCCTGGCCCCACATGCCAAGAAAATGTTTTCACCTGCCCTGCAGCCAGCTTCATGTCACCACAGCCATTACGTTCTCTGTTCTGTTGGGGTCTTAGTTAATCTCCAAATTTTTAAAAGTGGGGTTTACTTGTAGTTTTCCCTCTTATTGCTGCCTGACCTCAGCATTTCATCCCAAAACCATCGGAAAAATTGCAATGTTCTGCATGTGTCTGTCTTGCTGTGTGTCAGTTTACACCCTTATGACTTTCAGGACCTACCAGCCAGATTTAGGCCAGCTTGACAAGAAAAAAAGTCTTCCAGATGCAGAGTACTTAAAATTTTATGAAGCTCAGCAGCTGGAGGGAGAAACCAAGTGTGACAAATATTACCTCCAAAACTAAGTAGTTGCACTTCTTAGGTGTCAGGGGAAAAAAAACAAAGTCCAAGGAAACATATTCCATATGTAATACAGCTGCAAAAAGCCTGGCTGCATCCTGCATGCTATTAGACAGTGGGAAATCAGCTGAGGCTTGCAAGTGCAGAGAAAAAGAGATTTTTGTCAGAACTGCTTAGAAGATGTTACCTTATATTGATTTATTTCAGTTTAATTTTTACTTATTTTTTCTTCCTGTAGGTCCCAGGATGAGATGAGGTGTATATGTACTGAAAAGAAGTCCAAAGGATTATTTCAGCTGGTAAATAATGGATCTACGAGTCCTGGAGACTTCATAGAAAAATTGTATTTTTGATAGTTTATAGTACTCTTCGTGAAACATGAAAACTGTCTTCCAGTAAAAGTTATTTGCACAACCTTTTTTTCACTGACATCAATTTTTTGTTACAGTGATTGAATGGTTTTAATACTCATTTTCTCTCCCATCAGCAGGTGTTAAAAAAAATCTGTGCCTGTTTGCATACCTCCCACACACCTGGTTATGCTAGAACACTGGAAGTAATCTTTGCTTCATAAATTGTTTTGAGAAAGTCTATTTGGGAAGATCCATTGAGAGAAGCTGAATACTCAGGAGGGAATAATTAGTTGGGAAAGCAAATGAGATCAAGAGAAATACTGTGGAGGCTGTGGCACTGGCTCTCAGGAATTAAAAAAATGCTTCCACTGAGCAACTGTATTTGAAAGAAAACAAGCAGATTGAAGTGTGATTGACTGTACAGTTGTCAGATTTGGGGGCTGTAGCAGTGCTGTACCAATTTTTTCTATCGAAGTTACTTTCCCTTTTTCCTTGCTAAAGCTCATATGAGAGTGACAGAGCTGAAAATGCAGGGAAGATGTACGAAACCTGTATTTTATTGCCAGGACACCTGACAGATTAACTCTTTCCATTGTGTCTGTTACGAGAAACTTACGTTTCTGAAATAAATTATTGACTTTGCTTTTCCCATTAATGAAGGGAAAGCAAAGCATAGGATAAAAAAAATCACTCCTCCATCACTGCTGGGCATGGGGAAGAGAAAGATCAAAAATGCAGCTACAAGAAGATAAAAGAGCTACTGAAGCTCGGGTTAGCATTGTGCAGAAAATGTGCAATCTATCATTTTGTGGGCAAGTGCTCTTGTGTGATGCAGTTGTGGAGAAACACTCTGGGAGTGGAAACAGACTTGTATAATCTCTGAGAAACAGAGTTTTTCCTTGTGCTGCTTGTGCTGAGGGGCTTTAAAGAGCTGCTTTCCAAGTAAAATCATTAAAGCTGGAGAAGCTGAACACACTAATGCAATTTGCAGTTAATTTCAAACAGCATCTCCAATTAAAGAATGTAAAAATAAACAGATTCCACCTGTTGCTAGATGAGCCAAAAAAGCACAAGCTAGGCTGTGTGATTGTCAGCTGGGTGATAACTCCTCAATCACTCCATTGGCTGACTTAAACCACAAAATTTCTCTTTCTGGCTAGTGATCTCTGCTCCAAACAGGTGAAATAGAGGTGGTGGATGTGCTCATCCAAACTGTCTTGTGTGAATTGTCATGAGGATGAAGTCTAACAAAAGGGAAAGAAAAAAATTACTGAAAGATAAGTACTTGTTTAAGTTTACTCTCTATGAACATTTTTGTGCCAGTGCAGGTTTAAAAAGCATATGACAGGGAAAAAAAAAAAAAAAAAAAAAAAAAAAAAAACCAAAAAAGAAGTTTAAAAAATGGGCAAAGTTAGAGAATGGATACCATCTAGTGGTACCACCAATATAAGGCTGGGTTTGGCAGATCCCTGGGGCTCATTCATATTTGTCACTCTCCTTCTGCAGGGATGGTTTTGGAGCTGGCATCTCTTGAGGAACATGAGGTTGCACTAGACCAAGCCTTTCAGCTCCAAAATTGCAGTTAGATATTAATCTCTCAACCACTCCCTGGAGGAATTGCAGCTTTTTATATCATTATGTAATAATACTATAAAAACTGGTATACATATAGTATATAAATATATAACAATTTAATTTAATATTTATATTTAACAAAAAATATAAATTATTTTATACAATAAAACTGTAAAATATAAGTGATAAAAATAAAATTGATAAAATATAAATGTCAGGTTTGGAAGATGGGCTTAGGCTTCTTGTTGAATTTCAATATGCATTACAATGTATGTTTTATATATTTAAATTTTCTAGTATATATTATTTGTGACATAATAAACAATATATTGTATATTTATGTAACACATCATATTAATATAATTAGATATTTTGTTTTATATCACACAGAATGACCAAGCTGGAAGAGACCTTCAAGATCATTGAGTCCAATCCAGCCCCAACACCTCAGCTAAACCATGGGACTGAGTGCAACATCAAGGCTTGTTTTAAACACATCCAGGGATGGTGACCACCACCTCCCTGGGCAGCCATTCCAGAATTTTATCACCCTTTCTGTAAAAAACTTATTCCTTATATCCAACCCATATTTCCCTTGGTGCAGCCTGAGGCTGTGTCCTCTGGTTCTGTCAGTTGCTGCTCACATTTTATAGTCAGTTCTGGACAGGGGCTGCTGCTGACAGGGTAGGAAAGTTTGGAGAAATAAAAGGTGCAGGAGACAACAAACACCAAGAGAATAGATGCTTAGAAATACAGAACACAACAGAAGCCCTTGCAGATGATTCAATAGAAAATGCCCTGAGAGAGACCAGAGCCCAGAGCTGCTCACTGGCACCACAGGGGCTCCTCAGTCTCCTGCTGGTTTGTGTTGCATCCCTGCTGATACGTTTTAAATATATTTTATATATGAAACATTTAAATATATACTGTAGTTTAATATATTATGTATTAAATTATGTTAAGCTCAGACTTAACTTCTCCCATGTTGGCTTCATTGAACTTGATTGGACTGGATTAGAAAGGAATATGTGTGGGTTTTTTTAATATGTTAATTTTAATTCTGATATTACACTTTAGTTCCCTGCAATGTGTGAGGTCTCTGAGCTGCTAGAACTTATCAGAATTTTTTTCAACAAACATTCTTAATTTTTGTTAGATATTTTAGATTTTTTTTCCCATCATCAATAAGAAAATAGGATATGTCAGTCCTTTTCTATTTGTTTGGAAACATTATCCAGCCCCATGCCACAAAAACACTTTCAAAGGTGTAATTCCAAATTGAGTGAGGGGGTCAATTTGGACCTTTGGAAAATTATTTCTTCAATTGGAAGCCATGTGTTTTCTTAATTCTAAGGGGGTTTTCATTTTTTCTGAGACCTGAATAAAGAAGTTAAATATTTTATTTAATATGCTAAAACAACTCTTTTGCATACTCTTTTTTTGTTTTTCTGATCACACTACTGAGAAAACCTTTTTTTTTTTCCTTTTTTGTGACTATTCTTTTAAAAACCAGTCTAGAAATCAGTGCTGTTAACCTGCCACCTTTGGAGCACACACATATCCCATTCCTGCCTTCCTTATTCTCAGTTTTCCACCCTCAGGCTGGAAAGACACTGCCCCAGAGCAGGAATTGTGCTTTCTTGTTAGAGGAGAATTACAAGTCCTTAAAGGAAAGGTTGATAAAATTTTTTATGATGCTAAAGGAGGATTTTTGTTCCCAGTTTTGCCTGCAGCTGAGCCTGGACCTGCCTTCCCATTCATCCAAGGCTGACCCACACTTCTTGGCCAAACCCTCAGAAGTCTCATTTCTTCAGAAGACCTTTAACAGCCCTTTTTCCTATAAAAACTGGTTTAAGTAACAAGCTTAATGTTACTGTTTAATTAAGAAGTGCCTTTTGTGGGCAAAAAAATAATTTAAAAGGCACTGAAGTGAAAGTTTTGCATTCACCCAAATCTGTTTGTAGAGATGATTTTTCCTGATGGCCTCAAGGCTTTTTGGACAGGGTGAAATTGTTATTTTTTCCCACATTGGATGCCCCTGATGTTTGTGAAAGGTGTGGGCCCCTGGCTGCTGATGTTCTTGTCTCAGTTTTGGTCACCTCAGTTGCTTGACATTTGCATCTAGGTAACTGTGTGTTTTTATTTGGCTGCCTGTCATATCTAGGTGTTTACACCAACTATAATAACAATAATAATGTTATAATTTTTTTTTTTTAATCCTAGTTGTTTTGGCTTCAAGGACTCTACTGATGCCTCTGGAGAATTTATTAATTTGTAGCAGGGCATCCTAAACACTGATCTTATGCAGAGAAGATCAACACAATTTTTTTTGTTTTCTGAAAGAATTCATTCTGATATCACAAAATGTTCAACTCTCAGTGTTGGATCTCTTCACCATTTTCAACGGAGTAAGAAGCAGAGAGGCATTAAGGCACTGCCAGGATTGGATATTCTTTAAATCCTCCAGACTCAAGCCTAAAGCTCATCTTGGGAATAAAATCTTTATAAAATTCAGAAATGTGTCATAGTAGCATCAAGGAGCTGCAGATAATAACAAGTAACTGATGGAAGATAGGCAAAGCATGGAAGAAATCGACTTCTTCAAATTGTCAGGATGCATCTGATATTCAGGAGCCCACAGCAGAGAAACATAGACATGATTAGGAGAATTTTTTTTAAAACCAGTTTCTAATATCTTTTCTGGAAATAAACCATGATTTAACTGGAAAAAAATGGGATAAGGTAAATTTTGATTAATAGATCACATTCTCTTGGGACTATGAAAATGGAAAAAATGGCAAACGAAGAAAAGGAAGGAAAATCCTCCTGGGAATATTTTAGTAGTTGTAGCAAAAACTGGATAAATATTGTGTCCTGTTCAGGTAATAAATTATTAACACCAACTAACATGAAATAAGAAAGAGAAAACACTCTAGAATTTTGAAGGCTGTTTTAAAAATATATGATCTTTAGATATTTGGACAATTATTTAATAATACCAACTGGTTGCACTTTTCTAAAAACAATACATTACAAATATATTTAATGAAAATTTTTTTTTTTAAGAGTACCTTTTGTTTTTCTCAGAAGAAAAAATGCAAGGTTTGGACCATAATATTACAAAGAATAAAGCATTGCCAAGAAGTGTTGAAGACATATCCACATGGAACCACTTTTTTCCTTTATATTTGCTGAACTTCAGGATCTACAAAACCAGTAAATTTTATACAGGAAATAAACAAAATAAATCAATTAAATTAGATTCACTAGAAGGACTTGTCTGTTTCTTTATACAGCAACTGTGAGCAGAAAGTATCTACATTGGATTTATAGACATTTCATTTTGCTGGGTCCAAGGCTGAGCAGATTAATTGGTCAATAATCAACATCAAAAATTACTATTATCGCTTATCATTATGAAGGTGGAATGTATGGAGATGCTTTTAGAAACAATAGTAAAAACACCAGTGTTAATTCTGGCTTCCTGCTTGTACTTTCAAAAAACATTTTCCCTTTTCCCACAGATTTTTGCTATCCCATGCTCTGCGAGATAAGCATTACTAAAAAGCTCACTGAAGTTATTGCAATACTTTTCTTTGACCTCAGTGAGAATAAAACCTGTTAGATGCCCTCTATTTCCAGAATTTCTGTGCTGGAACCTCTTAGAAGTATAATAAAGGTTTACAAGAAGAGGGTTGTTTATTCCTTTGTGTGTCTTTCTTTTAAATTCAGCTCTTACTCACTGGAATTGGGTCAAATATGGCTGCAAGCTGGGTTTCCAAATATATGCATTTCTTTTCTGCTATGTAATTCTGGTGGCATATACAATTAAAGATTGTTATTCTTTTTTGTTTGTTTTTTTTGTTTGTTTTTTTGCTTGCAGGTGAACAGGAATCTTTATTTCAAGATAATGGTAAATTAGAAAGTAAATTAGTGCTAGAAATACAAAAAGAGCACATTTTTTTCCCCTCAAAATGCACACTTTGAAGGTTCTGAAATGTATTTCATCTAAACACCTAATAAGTGTTAAACTTATCAACCTTTTAAATCTTTCCTTACACTGATGAGACTTACCCACAATGTGAGTGGGTGCAAACTTAATAAATAGCCTGGGTAGTCTGAAGAAAACCTTGTTTATTTCATACTCAGAAGATAAATTTTTTCATTACTTTGGAGGAGTAAAGACTAATATTTATGCAAAGCTACAATCCAATAAAAAGAGGATTATTTTTTCAATGTGTATACAGAGATAATCATGAAAGCATACAATCTTACCAATAGGCCTGCAGAAGACACATGAAAGCAGAATATCAAATGCACTAAAATATCAATAAGTTAGATTATTGTACAGTGACAAAAGGCAGATAAATATTCTTTATGAGCTGACAATTTATATCTAATTCAATTTCTAAAATATTGGGAAAAGTAGAAAGTAGCAATACTGAAGTGTCTCCTCCTTGGTCATATTGAATTTGTCCCTTGAAAACAGACTCTTAATAAGGAATATATTTTTTGTTTTGCCAATGTTTAGTAAGAAAAAGTGAAAAATTAATTTGTTTTAAAAATTCAATATTTCTCCTTTAAAAACAATGTAGACAAGACAATATATTAACATAAACTTTTGACCTGCTCTAGTTTTCAGTAGAAAATCAGTGTATGAGTTGCCACTGGAGTGGGTATGATGACTTGGAACTTAACCAAACTCAGCAGCTCTATAAATGTGCAACTGTATTTAAATAAAACTATGGAAAAGCAATTTTGCTAAAACTTCACTTCAGGCCATAGCTGTAATTTCCACATAATAAATTTTCTTCTTGGCTTCTTCTGATCTAAGTTATTCTTATTTTTTTTTAATTTTCAAATTTGTTTTAAAATCATGTCTCTCCATTGCATACATCAATTTAGGGATGATTTAGAAATACTAAAAAATTAAGCATTTAAAATTATAGAAGAATTTTTTTTCACCATGCTTCAAAACATTTCCATTTCTCTCTTGAAAGACCCTGAATTCTTGCCTTTTTTTTTTTTTTCTTGGTTCTTTGAATTTTAAATGCAACTTTCAAATTCTGCTCACACATAGCAAACATAAGCAGAAGAGAATAGGATGGGTTGTGAAGCCTAAAATCTGACCATGATGCTTTATAAAAGCTTTTGGTTTCCAGATGAAAACAGGTGGATTAGCAACTACCTTTCCACAAATAGAAGAGGGATATGAGGTGGTGAGTGCAGTGAGTTTTTAGCTAGAATGAATTAATTCTCATGTAGTAAAAGTACAGGAAGTTTTTGTCCACATCTCTTTTCAAAGATGTTCACTGCTATTGGAACTGAAGCCCAGCTAACTTTAGAGTAACTTCAGTGGCTCAAAAAAACAAAAAGAAAAAACAAAACAAAACAAAATGAACAAACAAACAAACAAAAAACAAACAGAAAAAAAACAAAGCAAAACAAAACAAATTTTTTAAAATACAAAAAAAATATATATATCTGAGTTGTAAAACAGCCACTTGAAAACAATCAAGTGAACAGGCACTGTGGGATGCATTTCACTGAGTCTCTTCTCCCCATCCCTTTCACCTGTCTGCCAGTGTTGGCTGAAGTGGGGGAAAACACCTTCTGTGACCTCTGGTGCCACCCCTGCACCCACAGAGGTCTTTTTCCTGCTACAGTTCAGTACTGTGGGACTGTAAAGAGAGAGGGGAAAGCAAATGGAAAAAAGGAAATGGAAGAGAAGTGGGATGGGAAGAGAAAGGAATGGAAGGGCCACGGAAGGAGGATCCCCCACACAGACCGTGCAGCTCAGAGAAATCCTCACAGCAAAAGCTGATGTGATTCTGCGTCTCTCCCTCAGTTCTAACATCTGTGCTGAGCCTCAAACTTCCAAACTCCAAACGTGGAAACAATTATTTCTCAAATCACAGAGTTTCGTAGCGGGCCTGGAAAGAGGTCTTGTCTCAAAGGCTTCTTTCCCTTCAACAACAGCCACGTGCAGCTGTTGCTAACCTGTGAGCTTGGTTTTAGTTATTTCCATTATTTATCCTTGGGGTAAGGCTGATGGAAATCTTGCTCCTGTAGAGCTGACCTAAATATTTCTGGTTTCTTCCTGAGTGGAAACATAGTGCCACATTAGCATAGCAGTGTAATGCCAGATGGCAGGTATTGTTTATATCTCTATTTTTCATTTTTCTGGGCTCACTGAAGGATTCTCTTTTCTGCAGTGCTTCCCATGAGGCAATCCTGTGTTTTTACCTTGAGCTGTGAAACTCCTGGCTCCACAGAATATACCTCTTTGACTTCTGTAATTTTGTAAGTATTTTCTTCATTTCTGCAGTTGGCAACTTTTAGAGCAACAGTGACGAACGTGATTTAGGTGGATTTCTTTTTTAAATCTTGTGAAGTTTCAAATCTGGAAACATTTGGAATTTCTTTTCTTGCAAAAGTTAATAAAAGTAGGATAAGGTTTTTTTCAGTCCTCAAGTAATTTGTGACTAAAAAGTGTGTTGGATCTGAGAATGAGCAGAGACATCCACAATCTACGCAGAATTTATACACAGAAAATGAAGTTAATTTCTCTCTTACACAGAGAATGAAGTATTAACATGGCTAAGATTTTTAAAGGAAAGATGATTCACAATTATCAGGGACTAACAAAACTTTTCTCAAAGCCTGAAGCATTCAAGTAAGATATACAAATTTCCCCAAGTGCAGTATGAATGAAGGCAGAGAAAAAAAATTCATCCTCAAATGAAGAAACCCAAATATTTTTCAGCTGAACTTCTGTATTTCCATAGCAACATGTTGGACCTTATCAAAACCTGGATATTGTAACATGTTTTATACATATTTTTAAATGTATTTATTGAGGCAAAGAATATGAACAATCAATCAAGCTAGTAAATGCAATGCTATAGATAAGAAAATTACTTGGCCAGGTTGGTTGGAAAATAAAGATTGTGCAACACTGGGTTTGGTTTTTTGCTGTTAGGATATGGCATAAAATATTATTTGTTGATAAAAATAATCTTCAGCTATATCCATCCTTTGAGATTAATTTGGCTGTGTTCATCTACACTAGATCTACACCAGATTAGTTTCAAAATCTCACAGCATCTTGCCCTATCCCAGACAAAACCAGGACAAGATTATATTCCTCATACATAATAATTCACCTTGACAAGTTTTTGGCAGGAAAACATCCAGGCCATTCACAGCAATTAGGCAGCAAGTACTATTATTCATGATCCTAGGATGCTGACAGATTTTCTCCACAGAGACTGAAGAATTTCCAACCTGGTCCAAGTGTTGTGATTTCAAAAAATTTCATTGGGATGGAAATGAGTCATGAGGCTCAGCCACGGAACCTTCTGGTTTGCAGTGGTCAGCAGCAGGTGCCAAGAGAAGAGCACAGAGCAGAAGGAGCATGGTGCATCCCAAATGATGGACGTCCCAAAACAGCTGGGCTGTGAAAATTGAGTTCAGGGATGCCCCTGGGCCAGAGGCTTCTTATCTGTGTTCAACAACCATTAAAAGATTTTTCTCCTGTTAATTTAAGGACTCTCTTTTATGAACCTGTTGTCACTGCAAGTAGACTGGAGCAGGAGGTTTCACAGATTAACTGGGTGGTGTTGAGCACCTTTTCCCTATTTTGGAGGCTAAAGTACATGGATTTCTTTTTATGTCCTCTAGCCTGACATGAAAAGAAGCTGGAGTCACTGAATGATTTTAGGTTTGTCATGTACCTTACAGCCTCCACCACCTCCTTTTTTTTTTTTCTTTTTTTTTTCTTTTTTTTCTTTTTTTTCTTTTTTTTTCTTTTTTTTTCTTTTTTTTTCTTTTTTTTTCTTTTTTTTTTTTTTTTTTTTTTTTTCAGCTGAGGACATTCTGGGGGACAGATTTGCTGCTTTTATGGCAGAAAAGGCTGCCTCCAGAACTTACCAGACTCCTTTCCATCCTCATGCTCCTGAACATTTCTTCTGTGCTGATTAACAAACAACTTCTTTCCTAATCAAGGAAAATATATTCTGAAAAAGTGTTCTTTACCCATCCCTTCATATTCCACCACCTGCCAGTACAGCACAGATAGGCCTTGCAGGAACTCTTGAAAACTTCGTGCCCATCAGAGTCTGAGGGGGTAGGCTACTAATTCTTGAGGAATGGGTGAATAGAAAATAGACCAGATTTTGAGAGTTCTGCAGCCTGTCTGTCGTTTTGTGTTGGAGAAACCAACTTTCACTGGCAGGGCTGCATGCAGAGGCCACACTGGTGACAGAAGGCAGGCAGTGGGCAAGGCAGGCACCATTAATTTACAAATCATTTGTGAGACCGGATTCTAGATTAAACCATCAAATGTCCATCTCCCCAGCTAGAGTTTGCAGCTCTGAGTTAGGCTGACATCACATTTTGTAGCCTTTTTGTAAGGAAATCTGAGTGGCCAAGAACATCTGCGTATTAAGTTGAAAAGATGCTGAAATGGGGAAGAAGCTAGGTTTGAGATACCTCATGCAGCCTTCAGTGGGACTGTAGTGAATCTCTGAGTATAAATCTCCAGACTGAAGTTTGTCAGAGCACTGGGTGTGACTTGTGTGCAAAACATGTCTGGAAATGTCAATATCCATCTCTGCTTAATTCCTTAGTGGCAGTGGGGCTGGATGGGGACACCAAATATATGAGAATATCTAATATTTTACATGTGCCTGACACAGGGTGAATGCAGAAGAGGAAGGTAAACAGAAAACTCCAGATGTGATGGTTAAAGACAGATTCCATTCTTGCTTTTTGTCATTAATGATACTTTAGGAATCACACAAAACTCCTGGGATTTGATTTTTGGACAGGGTTGACCTTTGCTCTTCCAAAACAGATGTGTGCAGTGCACATGCTCATAGTAATAAAGAAGGAGACTAATATGGTGACAATATATATATAATAACTTCATAATTTTTAAAGAACCAAGTTTGCGTGTGGATAGCATGTTGTGATTTCGTGGCCAGTTAATTGTGTACCAAAAAAAAACCCCAAACTGCTATAACTCCATAGTTTTACAGAGAGTTTTACACTATCATTACACAATATTATTATATAGCAATAATCAATTAATTAATTAATACAGTATTATTACACTTATTGCTTCCACATTGCTTTTACCTAATGTCCAGTCACATCTGCAACTTTCTGTGCACAGTTCTCTGCAAGAAAAGGGAAGGTAATTGGCTTTTCCTGTGCTTGTATGTAAGAGAAATTCTGATAAAATTCCGGGGAGGCATTTTAACAGGCAAAACAACAGATGGCCAGCAAGTGGAAGTCAGCAAAGCAGACTGATTTCAGTGTTGCTGTAGAAGTTATAATTGGAAATAGTAACCCAGAACCTCTTAACTACAGCTCTGCTGTTTCATTCAAATGTGGTTTGTGTTTTGCTTTGGTTTCCTTTTCTAGAAGACAGATATCAACTCCATAATGTATTCTTTTGTAAGATTTTTATATCCTCTACTCCTTTTTCGTTAGGTTTCATACATATACTATACACATAATTATCACTTTTTTGCAATGTGAAATTTCTTGTAAAATTTATTGAAAGCTGAGTGAGTCTAGAGATTCAAAGGAAATGGATTTGAAATTATTTGCAGTGAAGTCACCATTCCAGCATGATTCCTTCTAGTTAATGTCTCTCGTTAAGGCACAGAGAAAACAAAATACATCATATTTTAACAGTACTGTTACACTAAACTTTTGTTGCCAGGGAGACAAAGACTGTAGAAGAAATCCCAAATTCTCTAGGAGGTGCTAATAACTCAGCAGTGCTTAAGAACTTGTTGAAAAATTCTGCATTCTTGAAACATTTCTCTCATTATTCATCTTTTCTTTCAACACTTAAATATGTACCCTTTGGGGTTTTTTTTTCAGGAGGAAATGCACACCTCCAAAGGTGATTCAGTGACTGTCTTGAAGGAGAGGGCAGCTGGTATTAAGTGTTGGTAGTCTGATATTTATACCTGGAAGTTCTAACTTACATGCAGAATTTTAAAGTATGCACTTTCTGCATTCAGCAGCATGGATGAAATCCAGATTATACAAGGAAAAATGTCATTTTTGACATGTGCTGAGTCAGGCTACTGACATCTTGGCTCTTATTAATGTAAGAAACCCTGAAGAAGACACTGGATTGGCATTGTCACCACTGCCTGCTTCTTGCCAATGATTCCAGAAAAATTTCCAAGCTTCTGCTGTATTTGTAGGTTGATCAGTTACAAGACCAAGCTGCCCAAAGTGGTTGTGGTGCCTCCATCCTCAGAGATATTCAAAATCCTGCTGGACATGGCCCTATGCAACCTGACCCTGGTTCCTCCTACTCATCACATGCAACAGCGGGAAATGTCCAGTGTTATTGTTTTAGTAATAAACATTTAAGTATTTAATAATACTTTTAACAGAAGTATGTCATACATGGAGTCCATAAATTTGTAATACATGGAGTCCATAAATTTGGCAATGCTGTTGGCAACAAAAATGTTGAGCAAGACATCAACAATAACATTAAGGAGGAACAAACCAGTTTCCACTGAATGATTTTTCAGTCAAATCACAGGCACCACAATATTTGGTTTATGATATGTTTATCAAAATTAACCAAATCCCTCCTCCTGCCCTGAGTCAAAACTTGGTGCTGCTCTTTGCAGACTGTGAGTTGGAAGAAAACCCATGGAAAAGGATGACATTTATTTGAAGAGAAAAAGTAAATGAACAGCAAAGGCTTTTTTATTCACAAGATGTTTAGCAACAGCATTTTAAAGTACATTTTTACAACTGGAAATCTCTGGGTTGAGGAGCAGCACTTTTTCCAACCAAACTAGAAGATTTTTCCAGATCCCCTTCACAGCAACTCAGAAGAAACAGAAGAACCAGGACACATGAAAGTGCTGTTGCTGCAAGCCTGATATTTGAGTCTGGCAGGAGGCAGAGAATTCATTTCAGGCAAGTAGCCTTTTCCAAAGAGCTATTTCATTTCCTCAATGCGAATACAAAATGCATTTTCTTTTTACTTTTTAAACCCAGGTTTTCAATGTAAAGCCATTTGCAAAGAGCATTTGTCAGTTTTTGAGATGAGGGGTTTTTCTCTGGTTTTGTGTCCCATTTCCTTTGATTTCCCCCTCATGATTTTGCATTTCCTTACAGTGTTGTCAGGTGTGTCTGTATCCCTGGGAGACAAGGAGGCTTCTCAAAAGGCATTTCCCCATCCTGATACTTTTGAGAACAAATCAAATATTGACCTATTGTCGGAGAAGTTGGGATTGTAAAAGAGTGTTTATTCCTGAGACAGACGACATGACAGATATTCACTAATAGGATTCTGGTGTCACAGTTTAAAATTACTAACAAGCTGTGGATAAAGAGGAAAATAAGATACAAAAGGTAAAGATGCCTGTTATTAAGCAACAAAAATATGTGGAACTTGAGATGTGACAAATGAGAAAGCTTTTTAATAGACTTCTCAGATGTCTTTAGTCAACTAATAGTCAACTTTAGTTTCAGTTTCATTTTTGTTATTTTTTGTCCTCTGTGTTTCTCCTGTCCTCACAAAGTGAAAGTGGGATTTTGCCTTTCCTTGTGTCCACAGAAGGGCAGGAGATTTAAGAAGTTTCCAAGTTTCCTGCCTGGACTTCTGTGCTCAAGTTCTGTGTCCAACTTCTCAGCCTGAGTAAAGCTGACTCTTTATTTTCTGCTCCCACAATGTAAAAAAGTTCTCAAAAAACTGCATCCCCCCAAGACAGAATTTCCTCACTAAAAGTGTTGCAATGAAGGCCAGAAGAGATTTTTTTTTTTTTCCTCCCACACCACATTTTTCATTTAGATAACACTTGTATATGTTAATCCATCATGACAAAGTGGGTTTTTTCTAAGTTTAAGCAGAATTCTGCCTTCTCACTTGCCTTTCACTTTCTTTATAAGGAGGCTTGTGGGCTGGCATTTGGAAGACCTCTCTTCCTATAGCACACATTAATAAAGGGAAGGCTTGGAAAATTTTCCAACCTATGCAGGAAGCAGGGAAATCCTCTCGTAGATTGTTGGGCAGAACAGATGATGACATTTGTCTCTGTTGTGCACTAAAGAGACTGCTGACTGCTAAACATTATTTTATTTCTTTTCCCATAAAACAGGCAAGGGAGATTTTTATTCTTTCACTGAATATTTGCAATAATCAGATGGTCATGAAGAGGGATATTTTCCTCTTGCAAGAAAGAAGGGAGGAATAAATTTTTTCCCTTTTGCATTTGCTTTTTTTTCTTCATCAGAGCATGCATCTAATAGATATGATCTTATCAGATAAACTGTTGCCTTTCAGTGGCAGAGCAAAGAAGGGGATATCTTTTTTTAAAAAAAGAAAGTCTAAAGTGTTTCCGTAATAGTTCTTTTTCTACTAGTTCACTATTACAAGGCAATTGTGATAAGAGAGGAAGAAAATAATTTTGAAAATGTTTAGATTTCCACTTCAGCAAGGTATGCCAACTTTTTTTTTTTCTGAGCTTTC
Organism: Lonchura striata; assembly: GCF_050655825.1. NCBI lineage: Eukaryota > Metazoa > Chordata > Aves > Passeriformes > Estrildidae > Lonchura > Lonchura striata. The sequence goes on along the minus strand of NC_140740.1, from coordinate 4,330,390 downwards.
TCCAGTGAAACTGTGAAGACACTACCACTGGAAAATGTGATTTAATGTTATCTAGGAATAGGTAGGAATGAAAAGTTGAATGCCTTGCTCCACAGCAGTATATGGTGAACAAACCAAAAGGAAAACTGGGCTTACAGGTCCACAAAGAACACATAAACTTAAACAAGAATAAAACTTTTTTTTTTCCCAACCTCCTCCAGGAGCTGTGTGGCTGCCACAAACTGTAGGTGTCTCTTTCTTCATTTACTGCGAGCCTGAGCACCCTTCTAACTCCTGAACACAGGCACATATTTATTTAGGACTGAATCCTTCTCAGAAACCTGAGAACTGCATTCAAACCTAGTTTGAGTTCATGTCTGTGAGCCTTTGGAGCGCACAGCCTCTACATACCAGAAGGGAAAAGACTTTTGCCCTGTGTCCACAGTTCCACCCTCCTGAGATCCACGGAATCACCAGAAATTCCCTATAATTTTGGTCTAAAAATTAAATCTGAGAACATGAAGTGCAGTAATCTTTTCACACAAAAGGAAATCTACTAGTTTTGGACAGCACAAGTGAAGACTAACACCAAAGTGGAAAACCACTTGGGCAGCCCAATTTAACTGCAAACTCAGATGCCTTACCTCATGAAAGCACAGAGGTAATTGGAAAGTGGTTAGGATAGCAGCCTACACTGTTACCAGCAATTGTAATTTGATGGAAAATAAATCATAAGGGCAGGTATCTATAAATAAACACCCACAAAGCAGGCCACATTGCATTTCATGATACCTCCAGGTCAGAAAGCCAGGAAAATGTGACGATGAGACAGCACCATGAACACTCTGAAAGGAAGTCTCAAAAATTTAAAGGGCAACATCAAGCAGGTGTCATTGCATTTGGCTCTGAAACTTCCCACAAAGGTTGGGTTTAAGTTAGGCTAGACAGGCACCCAGTGCCTGCCACAGGATGAGTGGTTCTGTCTTGTCCCCTGAATGTCCCTCTTCCTTTAAATATAAAAAGTCTTTGCAGGAGACATTCTTACTTCCCTGTACATGATTCTATTGAAATTGATCCCTAATAATATTTGATGACATTGCTGTAATATTCAGGAGGCCCCATCACACACCTGCCTCCATCCTGCTAGAACGGGGTAAAATACACAGGAACACAGGCCCTGCTCTAAAAATCTGACTGTGTAAACAAAAATTGTGAAATATTTACTTTATACCTTTACATCCTTCAGGCATTAAGAAATTCCCATAAAAATTGAACCTTTTAAGGAGTACATTGAGGTGGGATGTGCTCTCGACCTATAGAAAAAGAGAGCAGAAAAAAAAATCCCATATTTCAAAAAGAAAGTCACTTCTAATTTTAGACATTTAGGACCATTTGTTTTGAACTGATTGTTTAGATCTGCTCTTGAGATTGTTGCTAAGAAAAGACATATGATTTTTTTTGTTCAGTAACTTCTGCTACTTGAACAGTGCTGCTGCCAATCAGTGCTCTCCTTAGAAGAAAAAATCCCCTCTTTCAAAAGGAAGTAGCTCCAGCAAACTTTAGCTCCTTGTTAGGAATAATAAAAATAATACCAACTTTTATATTTTTACTTTAAACTGAAAGGAATTGAAATTGAAAGCAATCTTTCAAACATTCTTTGTATGGCTGTTATTGTGGGCATTCTCAGAACAAAAAGAGTGGCTCAGGCTTGATACAAAAAGTAAGGAATTTTTAACCTTTTCCCATTATGATGTGGACCAGAGCCTGGTCTAAAAATATGCCTGCCCAGCTACTGACAGACAGACAAAAAGGTCTGTCATTATGTCATTATGATGTCTGCTCACATTGAAACCACAATTTCACCAGGTATAAAGTGCACTGTGCCTGGAATATTCGGGATATGGAGGCTCCTGCATCTCACAGGGATTTGGGGTTGGCCCACACCAGACAGACACATCACTCCCTGCCCTCACTGCCAGGGGACCAGGGAAACTTTGGGCTGTGTATGTGTATGTGATGTGTAAATTTTTCTAAAATAGGGTTATGGTGTTTATAAGGCTACAAAGGACCCAGTGATTAATGTATTTTACTACTTCCATTAATATTAGCAGTTGGAAATGGAGATGGTAGATAGCTTTCTAAGGCCTTATACAAAACACAGGAATTACACTTATAAAATCCCTCACCACCCATAATAAAATCACAATGCTGATTTTACTAAATGTAAGACACTTCCTGTCACTTTCAAGGGAAGAACAAAAGAAGACAAAGGTTCTGCTTTCCATTCTGCAGGAAAGCCCATCACTGGCTCCTCAAGTGCTCTTTCAGCCAGTGCCATTTGGAGAAACTCCAAGTTCAGTGACATTAATCCAATTTAAACCTGTGAATGATCTGGCCATGGCTCTATGTGTTGATTTAAATGCTGTTACTAAGAATACCCAGGGAGGAGGAGTTAACAAAATAAAAAAATCCACCCAGGGATGGAAGGCAGTGTCCTTTCTCTAAAAATGGTTGATAATGGCCTGTCTTGTCATGACAAGTCTTCAGAGGAGTCCAAGCAAACATGCTGACTGAGTCCTTAATGTCTGATTCCACTCCAGTACACGCACAGGATAATCTGGAAATGTACAGATCTGTGTCATGATGAGACCTGTTTCACCACAGCTTTGTGAAAGCTCTTGGCTCCTTTCAGGGCTCTCAGACAAACGGAAGGATTTGTCATAATCTTCTTCCTGAGAGATGGATTTACAGAAAAGCTGGAGGTGGTTTCTTTTCAGTTTGAAGGACAGAGCTGCAAACAGCTCATCTGGAGCCTTTTCCCTGTGGATTCCTTCTGGTCAACTGGTGGCAGAGTGTGCTCATATCAGCACAGGAGGCAGTCCAGGGACCCCAGGACATTGAGAAAACTTCCACAATTCCTCTGCCTGAGCCCTTTCAAGTCATGGATTCTTCATATGATCTCAAGCACAATATATAAAAAGAGTTATAAATCTAGAAAGAGCTCCCCCCAGAACTGATAGAGATCAAGAGAAGAACCTTTCTGAGAGAAGTACCCTTTCATTTCTGTTTCTGAAAATAGTACTACCCACTGTTTGGAAACCCTAAAGTCAGAAGAGGGACAGCCTAACCAACAGGTAGATTGGGTTTGAGGAGAGCGTGTGAAGGTGGGCATGGGAGAGATTTTGTGGGTAGGTCTAGTCTCTTCACCGACCTGTGTGCCAAGATGCATTCCCAGCAGGGTAATTCTACCTAAAAAGATCTTCCCCCTCCCCAGTGTCATCACAGAGCTGACAGGAAACCCTAAAGTGGAGAGGAGTCTCTGCAGATCTTGTGAATGCCGACAGCAGGAGTGTGGGTGAGTGGCCAGGCACGGCTGCTTTTGGGGCAGCTCCAGTTCTGCAGAAGCAGAAAGAGCGAGAGACAAAATGCTGTGATTTAGAGAGCGCAACAGCCCACACCTCACAGCTGTGTGTGCTGCATTATCTCACTGTAATAACCAGATAGATCTCTTTCAATGAGAATCTGACAGCTCAGGGTTGTTTTTAAGAAGGCCTCAGCAGTCAGTGTAGCAAGGATGCCATCCTTGCTTAGAAAGGGGGAAAAGCTGCTTCTTTGAGACAGACAAAATGATGTATTTTCAATTACATTAGTCAGGCTGCACCTTCTCCTTTCTTTACCTTTCCTTCCACACTTCCATGTCCTCCACCACGTCACAGCTCAGCCTTTCCAGAACTGAATTTCCAGGCTGAATTTGTCAGAATCTAGTAAAGTTGATGCAAGTTATGATCATTCTGCTCATTATAATATTAAAGCTTCCTTACAGGGACAAATTAAATATTATTTTATCATTAAATACTAATTTATGCTACTCTTAGAACTAATTCCTATTCCATGGAACTAGGTCAAGGGTTTTGGGAGTAGATACTTGATCAAACCATGATAGTTTCCATTCAGGGGTCATGCAAGACACTCATAAAACATAATTAAACTACAGTCCATCTAAATTATCTACAAAGCTACCTGGAAAAATGGCCATTTCCAAATGTGTCCTTTGTTCTGAAATTCAGCATAATTTTTTGCCTTTAGCTTTATAGAGGGGAAAATATGGGTTTCAATAAAAATAAGAAATGTGCTATGTGTAATTTTAACAAATTTTATAGCAATATGGAACTTAAGTGCATGGAAAAGGAGCTCATAGGAGCAAAATTAGCTACATAACTGTGTTCATGTCCAAGAACTTCAGAAACCATGTTCTAGAACTGGCTCTAAATTAACACACAACATTCTTCAGGAAAGGCTTATGTTTTTTCACTAGGAGAGCAAGGAACCAATTTGGCCAAAATTTGGGGTAGCAGTGCAGATATAGAGAATTCTTCCCTGATTGATGTAGTGGCCTGGGTTAAAGAGAAATCTTGGTCAGGACCTTCCTGAAATTCAGGCTAGGTACTTGTATGTCCACAGAATTTTCTAGAATTAGCCACCACATGATTATGAAATAATGGAGACCATTTGACAGGCCTAGCTCAATCACTTTTTTTTTTTCTCTTATGATAAAATGTGTTATGGGCTGATTAAGACTTGAATATTATAGTGTTGAAGCCAAGGGGCTCAGAGAATGTCCTGTTGTCTCTACCTTGAGAAAAAAAGGCAGCTTCCTTTTCTCTCTGCCTTGTAATTACAACAGAATCGGGTAAATTCTGCTGGCTGGGCAAGTTGAGTGATTTTTTTTTTTCTTTTTTTTTTCTTTTTTTTTTTTTTTGAAAAAGCTTAGGAACAAGTAACAGCTACAAAAATAAACAGTATATTTATTTTGGGACCTTTTTTCTCTTGGTGCAGCTGTGCATTCTTGGGTGATTTATCATCAGCACTAGGCTTATGAGTTTTACTGAAGACACTCAAATTTGCAAGAACAATTGTGTTACGACAGCAACAGAAACAGGTTTTGGTTAAACACTCCTGAATTTCCATGGCTATGTTTTATTTCTACTTTTGCCTTTTCTGCATTAATTATTTATGTCTCAAAGGCATTTGGTCTTCAAAAAATGATGTTTGGAAAGTCCTAGGCTTTGGCCAATTTGTGGCCATGGGTGATGTTGAAGAGCATCCTGATATTCTTTGGTAGGAGCAGATTTGTGTTATTCAGGGTCACAAAGGAGATCTCTTGACATCCTCCTGAAACTAAATCTCACTACAAGAGAACATGCCACTCCTTTTAACTCTTCTCTCTCTGGAAATATCACTTATTACCTGACTTTCTTTGCATGGCAAGCGAGCACAGGTGCCTTTTTTGAGTGGCAGACCCACTGAAAAAAGCATAGAGAAAGACAAAAGTTAAAGAAACTTTACTTTTCCAGCATAACTCACTAAAATAAATAAAAGTCCTATTCATTAATCTTCCTCTTCATCTGAAATATTTCCACTATATAAAACAAGTACTATATAAACAACCTTCATGCAATATAACATAACATGTACATAATCCTTTGGATTAAAATAGATTTATTCAATAGGAAAAGAGGAAAAGTCACAATCAACAGTGCTCCTTCAATCTCTGAAGCAACAAATCCAACAAAAACCACAAAGACAAGACCTGCAGATTGTTTCACACACACACACAAAAAAAAAAAGAAAGAAAGCTTATGCCTTGCAAGTTTCTTTATCATCCATTACTTTAGGTGGTTAATTGAAGAATCACATTTCTCTTCTTTGACCAGTTTGGTGTGCATGATTAAGATCCTCAAGGGGACAGGAGGTCATTGGGCTTTGATGTCAAAATATCCACAACAGTTCTGTTCCTGAGCTGGAAATAGCTGTGTCTTCATCCACAGAATTGTTCTCTCTCCCTCAGAAAAACAAGAACAAAACAAAAGACACTCTCCTTCCTTTCTCTTTTTGGACTTGCTAAATAAGGCTCATTTCCTGACACCATTCTTCATTCCAATATGTCAGTCTCTGAGAGGTGAGCTTGATTTTTCTTGCAGCCATTTTACTGGGGCAGCATCCTCTTTCCAGTGAAATTACTCATGGAATTTCTACTACCTTAACCTGAGCCATCTTTCAGCATGAGCCAGGTAAACTTGGAGCAACTCAACTTCTCTTCTTGCTGTCAACTTTTCTGCTTCATGCAAGAAGACATCAAGTTTTTCTGGCCAGAGTTCAAGGCTGACAAATTTTCTTGAGCATTATTTCCTGTAGCCATTAACTTTGTTCATATAATCCATACTTAATAAATGTGACTTTTCCTCTAGAATGTCTTTGAGGAAGAATAATGCTTGATTCCACAGGGGAGAGCAGAAGCCTCAGTTAGTGGACAGCAAAAGACTTTATGGATCACCAGTAAGGTGATTGCTTAATTGTGGTTACTACAACTGGTTAGGTTTGAGATTTCCTTGCTCATATTTCCTCTTGGCTGTTTATCCCAATGTTCAAGGTACTAATTCACTGGGAAAGGGTAATTATCCCAAATGGAAAACACCTGTGCCCTGTAACTAGAGGATGCAACTCACTTTTGTCTTCTTGCAATATAACTGAGGCTTTAAGCAAGTTGATTTAATAAGAATAATATGTGAAAAATCCAGAGCTACTGCAGAACTCCAGGAAGAGAGGATTATTCACTACATTCTCAGAATCACATTGCCCTCTGTTTAAAATGAATAATTCTATTTAATCCTGATTTTAGCTTCTGTGTTGCATTTAGACTGCTGCTGCATTATTTTTGTTTGGTTTTGTTCTTATATTTTTTTTTTCTTTTCCATCTACCAGAACCATAGATTGGGAAGGTTCTAAACCTGTTTACCATTTACATAATCTTCCATTGGACAGACTCAGTGCTGAGGGGGTTTAGTTAAGGACATTTCACACAAAAACACCCCATAATTTCAAAAGAAAAATGGTACCAACACTGAATATCTGAGACACTGGAGATATTTTTAGTACTTGTAGCATTTCAAGAAAAAGCTCTGCTGTTTTAGATAACCCTGTTTTCTCTGTGATTTCATGCCTGTGAAGTGGAAGTGCCTCACACAGACAAGAATCCAGAAATGAAAAATTCTGAAGCAGAAGGAAAGGCAAAGAGAGAAAGAAAACTTACAAGTGGAATGATCCCAAAAAGGAGGCTTTTCCACAGGAAATATCTTCATTTCAAAGTATTAACATTTTGGCAAAAAATTACGTCTTGTAAATTGCCAAGGTTAGAAACTAAAAAGGAAGAGCAACTAGCTCAAAACAATTGAAACTTTTCCTTTGGGGCTGAAAAAGCCCAGGACTATTTTTTCACCACAAATTTAAATTGGAGAGATTTTCCCTTGAGGATTTATGTTTAGTTAAACTCTAATTTTTCCATCAGAGGGGGAAGTTTTAAATTAAGTTCACTGCTATTCATTAGCACTGAGGTTCCTCCCCATTCACTGATTTTCAGATGGGAGCTCTGGCACTGTTTGGTCCCAACAACAAAAGTTTTGGGACAGGCAGGTGTTGTAATGAGTATAATATGGTTTGGTTCAATGTTCCACAAAGTTGTTAAACACTGTGGTCTTTCCTCATTCCTTTGAAAAAAAAAAATAAAAACACTGGTTGTAAAACAAATATTTACTTATTTTACGGAAAAAGCTAAGCAATTTTGTAAAGAGTTGTGATGTGTGTGCTCCCATCAGAAGTAACTGAGATGAATTTCTGAAATTGGAATTTGAAGGCACACTCTTCTTATTAAATCTATACATTGCTCAAGAGAAAGTAGCTGCCAACAAGATAATTGAGGCATTGTGTTAAGCAAATGTCATTTTTCCCTGGGGCAGCACATGAAAAAAAATGCAAACAGTGGGGTAGAAGAGGGTCTGCATAAATTAAAATGGTATTTTGAATAGCTGAAGAGAAGATTTGAAGGCAACAACTCAACTCCTGCTGTATTTCAGAGAACATAAATAGAGAATACACGTGTCTCATTACCAAAAATCAGAAGTTTGCTGAATATCACCTCTCCTATTTCAAAAAGCAGCACATTGAAAGCAGATGATGAAATTATTCTAATTTGAGGGTGGAAAATATCAAATATAGGACACAGAGGTGCCATTATTGTGTTTAATTTATCTTCCCAAGAAAAAAAAAACAAGAATACACACAATTCACGAAGTATGCATTTTAAAAATAGAACAGTGAACAAAAAGGTCTGTCTTTCAGGGAGGTTACACGGTGAATGGTTGACTAATGGAGATGAATAAGACCTTTATTTTTGTGATCTGACTGCCTATCCTTGTTCTCTGCAAACTTTTTCTCCCTTCTCGGAGTAGCTTTGTGCCTGTGACCATGTGAGATGAGGTGCTGGAGCAACCAGACTTACCATCAGGAATCCCATGGTGTTTAGTGTTTTCACCCTTAATTCCCAAAGGGGAAAAAAAAAAAATCATTTGTCTTATTTCTCTCATCCAGCCTTGACAAAAGTGTGGTAGAAGGGAAGAGGGAGCATCCAAGGAGATCCATCAGGCTGAAGGACACAAAGGTCTGAGAAAGGAAGGATGTGAGCACAATCACTCAAAGCCACCTTGAGCAGAAAAGAGAGCAAAGCAAAACATTCTGGAGCAAGAATCTGTGGACATGCCTTGGGCAGGCAGCCAGCTGTGCACAAGCAGCTCAGGACTCACAGAGGAGTGTCCTGCTGCTGCTAAAGTGGAGCTGAGATGGGATTGCAACACCTTATTCAACAAAGGCACAGCTGCGCCAGGTACAGTGGCTGAAGCATTGTGCAACAGTAAAAACAAAACTCAGATTTAGGCACTGACAGCATAAATAGAATCTCTGCCCCACAGCACACAGTGATCTTGAGTGCTGCAGTCTTCAGATTAAAAGAACAAAAAATGTATTAAAGATGCACAAAAAACACCAAGAGAGGATAAAATTCATGAGCACCTTATTCTCTCTGAAAGGTAACAGAATATTTAGGAGTCATTGTACCCACAGAAATTACCCATGAAGTCCTGTAAAGAAGTTATAGCATTAATGTTCAGTCATTATTACCTTTTCACATGAAGGAGAAAAGCCAAAATTCAGCATTCCTGGCTATATAAAAATGTACCAAATTCCTCTCTGAAGAGAATCTTATGCTCCTCGTGTTAACACAGTTGCCTGAAGAGTGCTCCACTGGGACTAAACCACTCACATTGACAGAATTTAGGATTCAATATCAAAGTGAAACACATGTTACCTGTGTGTGTTGATTTCTACTAATTGCACAGCCATTTGATGCTTTTCTGTTCTCCCTCACCCATTATGGAAGTAGAACCAAACTTTATCAGGACACTCTGATGTAAGAACTTGAGGGAGAAATTATCTGGTCCTGCAGAGACAGAAAATTTCTCACTTGGTGCTCAGTACAGAGAGACTCATGGCCCTGAAACCAGAATCAGGGACCTGGCACCAGAAGCACTCAAAATCCCCACACAGAACACCCTGTCTTTGTCTTTGGCACAGTGTTTTGGCCTGGAGTCTCCAGGAAGTTGATTGTCTTCTCCACTTAACAAAAAAATAAAAACCAAAACAATGAACAACAACAAAAACAACAACAACAAAAAATTGGTGATGAAAACAGGTAGGAGCAGAAAGGGACACAGCTGGTAAGGGTAGGTAGTGTTTATCTCTGAGTAAATTATGCAAGTTTGGATTTCAATCCGGCTATCCAGTTGTCTGATTCCTCAGTCCTTGTGTTTTTACTTTCCTAGGTTTGATGGTGTTTTGAAAATGCTGTGGACTGGATAAGAGCATTTTGTAGTGGGAGCGAAAAGGAGCAGCCTGTCTTTGGTTCTGAATTTGTATTTATCTCCAAGTAATTGCTTAGTTCCTTTGTATTTTCTTCTCCCCTTGTTGGAAGAGCTGCACCATTTTGGATGATGTTGTGTAGCAGGAGGTGCTGTAGATTTCACAGCATCAGCCTGTGAAAGCTGCATTTTGTGTGCCATCAACTTTTCTTCTCTGTGCTAAAAAAATCCCAAAACTTTACTTCTCTTGACCATGAACTGCATAATCCATGGAGTTCAGCTGCTCTGACGCTATTTTACGTGACTCATTGGGAAAATCCATGTCTTGTTAGTTTATAATTTGTCCCGTTGAAGGTTCTATTGCTGGGGTTTGTGGCTGGCTGTGCTACACTCCCACAGCCAGCATTTGCCAATTTGCTGCTGGTCAAAAAACAAGGCATCTTCAAGGTTTATTTCACAATGTTTTAATTTCAGTAGAAATACAAATATTTTATTTTAACCCTGCTTCATTGTGATTTTTGTTCACCTGTGCATTAATTTTTTAGCCCGTTCTTTAGAAGAAAATACTGCCCTAACTCTCCTCCCACCTCATCATGTTTCAGGCTCTTGTTATATTCACTAGGTGTAATTTATTTCCTAGAGGGAAAAGACATAAATTGATTTAATAAATTCCCTTTGTTCTGTGGTTCAATGTATCAGCCTAACAGAACTTGCATCTATTCTGCAGATCCCAATTGAAACAATTATTTATTTATTCAGATACCTACTAGCAAAGATGTCTCCACAGAACTCTCAGAAGAGAGTTGAACTGATGCCAAACGGGGGAAATCTCAGCAGAATTGGTTTTTTATCTTTCCTATCAGGTCCATGAGTTTTCATTCCAATAGTTCCCTTGTGCACAACCTGGTCTAAAGAACAGACTGACCCTTGGAGGCAATTTATAAGTAACATAAAGGCAAAAAATGTATTTTTTTGTAATAATTTCTACTGGAAGAAAAAACTCAAACTAAATCCCTGCTTCCTCTTAAAAAGAGAGAGAAATAATACTTATTTTGAAAAAATAAATTTTAGGATACATTGGCACAATTGTTCTTCCAGAAAACACAATTATTCCTCACTACCAGGCATCCCTTGCTCAATCCAGTGGACAGTGATCCCTGTTCAGTTTTCTCTGTCTGCTTGTGAAATTTTCTGATAACCAATTTTATAGCATGGGATTGAGTATTTAATAATTTGCTAAAATGTTGGGCTTTTATTAAAAAAATTTAAAACCACAAACAGCTGTGCTTTAATCTCTACCTGAAGCAGTATTAAAGGGAAGCAGAGCTAGCCTATGGTTGAATTGAGGAGATAAATGGCTGCTTCAGAGAAGTCCATCTCAAGTATTAAAATTTCCAGGGTCATTCCTTTTTCCTGCTGCCCACTGGCACACATTTCATATTTCACAGGCCTTGCCTTTCTGCCCATGCTCAAGCCCTGCAGAGATCACAGGAATGTCCCTCAGGCAGGGTAAGACCCACACAGGCCTGGAACACCTCCTGATGGTGAAACTTTGGGCTTTTACCACCAGTTTGACATAAAAGGCAGCTCATGATGGACTGGAGGTTTTGCAGAGCACATGAGATGCTGCTAAGTTTTCCAGAATTTAAGTCACAGACTGGTTTTCAGAAATGTGTGTCTCTCACCCTTTCTTCCCCCGTCTTTCCTCCCCTGTAGTTAGAGTATCCAAATACCTTGCAAGGGTAAAGATTTTGGGGTTTTTTTTATTTCTCCTTGGCATTATGGGACAGATCTAAGATGGCAGAATTGCTGGTAGATTTGCTGACCAAAGACAAAGAATCTTCCGCTTTCAGAGATAAAGGGGAGCTGATTCTTGTCAAATGAAAGTGAAGAAAGGGACTTTTGTTTTACATTTTTATTTGTATCAATTGTTAAAGCCACAACACATGAGTTGATGGTATTCCCAATTCAAGACCAGATGATGATAAAACAAGAAATTAGGTAAAAACCTCTGCCTGAAGTCTCCCTTGAGGAGTGTAAAGAGAGCAAAGACATTCAATTATTTATAAATGGGATCTTGCCATTTGATATAAAATGGAGAAAGAGATATGTGCCATGTGTCAATAAATTTACTATTTCGAACTGCTTATTTTCTGTTTTTATGCCCTTTGAGAAAGATTGTGATCTTGAACTGCAGTGAATATCAGGTAGAGTTGCTCAGTGCAGTCTCTGCATTAGAGAGAAAATTAGAAACTGTGGCTTGGTTCAATGTGCTAAAAAAAGGCAATGCAGTAGCTTTTTATAAATATGTTCAAGTTGGCTGCACATCAAGAGAGGGGGAAAATTTTCTTAAACTTATACTGGCAGCACATCAGATAGTTGTAAATTGGTCGTGTATGAGTTTAGAGTGGAAAATTTAAATTTCATGTATGAGTTCAGACTGGAATTTTAAGAGAAATTTTCTAACCACCCAAATGGTGGAGATCTGGAAAGGTCTTAAGAACAGGGCAAGGAATGCAAGTGTGTGTAAGATGCAGCTTGATAAGCAGAACTCTTGGAAGGGGGATTGAATTTGTGGGGTGAAGACTTGAGTTTCTAAAGCAGTATAAAGGGAAATTGTGTAATTCTTTATTTACAAAACACTGGTAGCTGCACATTCCAGGAGGAACTTTCTCCTTTATTTTTTTTCCCCGTGATAATTTATAGTGCTGAATTTTTTCTTTAAGACTGATTATGAGATTATAAAAATGGTGGTCTATTTATTCACAGACCCTGTGCAGTATGGTAAACTGTGATGTTGTGGGGGGTTTTACACCACAAAATGCAAAATATTACTAAATATCTTATTAGACGAATAATTTTGCTAAAATAGAATGAAACAGTTCATGGTGTAGCACACGCCAGCCTGAAACAATTATACTTTTTTATATTCATCATGAATTAAGTAGTTCAGTACTTTTATAGACTAGGAACAGAAGTACTGTTTTATTGACTTTAAATTATTATTTTTATTTAGTTTTTATTATTATCATAATTGTTATCATAACCGTTATTGTCATCATCACCATTACACTCTTGTCATTTTTCTCATTTAGAAATACTCTTTTAAGGCAACTTGAAGGCAACATCCTGAGTCTAGTGGTAAAAATCCCATACTGATTTTAAATTCATGCCATATTTGTATGAGTGAAGGCAATGAACAAGTAAAAATTCACCCCAATTTTGTCCCACTCTTTCTTTAAGACAGAAGAATACATACTCCAACTCCAGGTGGTAGTCCCTCTTTAAAATGTTACTTGGGTGCATAGCCAATAATTTTTATTTTTTCTTGAGTTTTTCCCTGCCTATCATCCTGAGCACAAGAATATTTACTGAATGCAAGTCATTGCAGTTCCAAAGTCAATCTGATTTTGCCACAGCATTTTCATATGATGAATTAGCAAGAAAGCACACCTTGCTCAAGCCAAGGCTGTGCATCACACATGGCTGACAGTTTTTGAAGGCTTTAACCCCTTATTTGGATGGGAAAAAATAAACAGCATATGCAGCTCTTGCCTCCTGCATATGCTCTGCCTTAGATAAAATTAACAGGTGAATGTTAAAAATATGACAATTTGTTCCAATCCAAGGAAACCACTATGTTGCAATACTGAATAATTACTGCAATTTTTACTGACTATTAATTTTTTTATACAGCCCTGATATTTCTTTGAAACATCTCTTTACTCTTTTTCCACTCCTCTCTCTGCTATGTTTTACTGTTCAGGACTCTGAAGCATTCAGGGATTAAGCAACCTGCAGAAGATTCTTACATTTTCTCAATTAGATCTGGGATGGGCTCCAAACCTGAGCTTAGGGTCAGTGGTCTTTTTGTGGGATTCCTTCTCTCCTCTCCATCCATAAGGTGCTGGAGCTGCACTAACTTCAGAGCTGTCTCATTCACTCAGTGAGATGTGGGAAAGAAAATCCATCCCTATCTCCCATCCCACCACAACAGCTGTGGAATTGCAGAGAGCACTGCTTGTGTTGTGGAGCAGCTCTTTATTTCTCCTGGGTGTAGCTGTGTTTACAGCAGGGTTTGTGTTTCTAGCATAAATCATGACTACACCCCTTGCATTTACATCTGTGGCTGGAGTCCCGGGGCAGTGAAGGCTTCAGGACAGAGAAATGATACAGAAAAATGCATCAAGTCTTCAGGGCAGGCACTAGGTGTGGGAATGACAGCTCCTGGAGCCCAGCCAGAGCTGCAGGCTGGAAAAGGCACATGGTTGCTAATTGACCACAAATGATTTAACATCTTCTGTGGTAGGTCCTGCTGCGAGGTGCCTGACAGCTCCAGCACTGATTCAGAGGGAAAAGAGCTGTGGAGTCACTCCCTATGGCATCCAGTTTCTCCTGGAAATGGCCCAGTAAAGCAGTTTTGGTGGCTGGACTGATTGCTGGTGGTGCCTGGAGCAGCCAGCACGGTGTCAGGCACTGATCTTCACATCCCTCTGCCTTCCAACCAGGTTTCTCCATGCACAAAGGTTGTGCCTTTCCCTTCCTTGTCTCCTGCAGAGGTTTCCTGCCCCTGGCTTTCCCACTTGTGCACTGGAAAGGCTTCATTTGCAGTTTCTCTCCAGGTCCACTGGGCCTCAGGATCAGTCCTGGGAATAGCAGGAAATCTCAAACTTCCAGTCTGGAGCCACAAGGCAGTGAAGCCACAGAGGAGGAGGCAGGCTGTGTCACTGCCTTGTAGCTATGCTGGAGCCAAAAACTCATCCAGCAGCCCAGAGTGGTGCTCTGTTACATGGAAAAAAAATGGAGGTGCCAATTTTTGGGGTGTTTTCTGCTCTGTCATGTGAGCAGCATCACTGGTTACAGCTTCTGCCCCCCAGGTTTTACTTGCTGTTTGGCTGTGTTATTTATGGGGATAAAAAAAATGTCTGGGGATGATTCAGAACAGCCTTGGGCCAAGAACTTGCAACTGTCAGTGTGAAAACCGAGTCAGCTTTGTGTAGTTCCAAGGGTTTCTGCATATATGTTGACTTTGTCTAACCTTTTGAAGACTTGCAGAAGGACTGAATCCTTGCTTTTGTCTTTCACACATCCATGGGGCTTCTTTTTTCATTCTTACAACCAATAACATCCCCATTCTTTCAGTCTTTAGATTAGGATTTTTTTTTTCCTGATCATGTTACCTGTACAACTTAAAGTTATATAATGCAAGGTTTATGAGTGTATTTCAAGTTACTTATAAACTGTTATTACCTTCCATTAATTAGTCCTTTCCAATTACAATTCCACACACTAATTCTTGCTTTGGCATAACTAAATGAATGAGTTCAGGTATTTTGAATTATACACCAATGATACTATTTGGCTCTTTGCTCTTCCTTTGAACTTCATACTCATGTATGTATAACTATAAACTCTATCTCACCTTTATACTCAGTTTATATTTAGGTATTTAGCCTCCTTTAAGGCTATAGGTTATCATTTTATTAACAGTAAATTTGCTTTTATGTTCACTGCTTTATTCCTATTATGGATATATATAAATATGTGTGTGTATGTATGTAATTTTGGATTGTGAATGGGTGTCTGTGTGTGCACACAACTCAAGTTGTCTGCACACATAAATCTTTGAAAACTGCCAGATTAAATTTATGGGCAATCTGGAAGGCTGTGATTTTGGAGAAGTAATAATTGTCTCAAGTGTACTGAAATACAATTGTTTGTAAGCACAAACAGAAAAATCATTATTACCTCTATTATATATTTTGAATGTTGTGGAAACAGTCTGATAAATGAGATCTCACAAGTGTTACTCCAGATGTATGGCAATATCAAAAGAACCATATTCTTGCCATCTTTCTTCTGGAGCTCAGTGCAGATTTTTATTTCTTTCCTGTAGAAAAACAATTTTCCATTCTAAACTTCTAGTTGAGAATAAACCAGTCCTATAATAGAGTCACACACACGTTTCCTCTGTGTAAGAGGAAGATCTCAACCCAGCTGCTTCTCCAGAGGGAATTCTTTACTGAGCAAGGTTACTTGAGGAAAAAGCCCTCTCTAAATAGGTGTGCCTTACCAGCTGAGGTCTGATACCGGATTTCCTAGGGGAGAAATGGGCACACACACGGGGCATATCCTGTTTGGGGAACTCCAAGGAAAACATTTGGTGCTGGTGGTGGTGGTGGTGACTCACAGAGGCATTTCTGCCCTCTGAGTCACGGCTGAGTCAGGACATGGGCACTGCTGGAGGTGCTGAGATCTGGGTGAGTCACCAAAGCCTCAACTGGAGGCCCCTGAATGTTCTCCTGCATCCTCTCAGGCATTCTGAGACCAAACCCTCCCCTGGGCAGCCCTGCCAAGAGAAATCTGCCCTCCACTTTCCCTGGCTGCCTCGCTTTCCCCTTCCCCAGGGCACCTCAGATGCACTGGGGCTGATGCAGGGACTCTGGCATGAAAGTCAAAGCTCATGGTTTAGCTGCTGGCATATTTTTCATCTTAATAAGATTTTGGGATTGATGCTGAACACGAATTTCTAAGAGTTTGTGCAGTCAGTTCCTGATAAATCTCAGCCATTGAGATTTGTTGAGAATTTTCTTGCTGATGGCCTGAAATGTCACACATTTCTGGTGCTGTCAGCTATCAGACAAAGCAGAGGTGTTGCAGAAAGAACCCTGTGAGAGTGGCAGCCAACACATCCTCTGAAGCTCTGTCTAGGTGGTAACACAGTGGGCAGGCAAGCAAAAGAGATGTTTTTCTTACTGATATATACTGTAGGTATGGAGAGAGATTATACCTAGAGAGAAATTACATTCTATTCCCATGCCCAAGCTTAACAATAAATGTCTTCCTCATGTTATTATGTTTTTTGGTGATGGTGGTGGTATTATTATGTTGTTGTTTTTGTTGTTGTCATCACAAATAAAAGACCTTTAAGCTAATGGAACCCAACCTTTGGCTAGTCATTGCCCAGACCTGAAATACTTAAAAAAATTTTGAGACTTTGTTTAATTTAAGAAGTAAACATTGAGAGAAACTGAATATTCTTTCAGAAAGAAAAAGTAAAACACAGCAGTTCTCAAGCAGTTCTCTCGTCTTGTGTAACTTTTGCCTGAAAACTGCAAGATGTGGTCCAGGAGCTGAGGTTTCTTGTCTCATAGTCTGAAATTGAATAGGTATTTTATTAGATAATGTGGAGTTGCCATTGTTGAGTGGCTGCTGCCATATATTTCATTTTCTAAAATTAATGAAGAGCACTGTAAGATCAACCAGACCCTTTAATGACAGACAGAGACAGCTCAAAGCTGTCAGGCAGTGCCTGATGGGCTCCTGCAACTCTGATGGAAAGCCAGGGAGAAAAAAGACTTTGTTAAACACAGCCCAAACACTAAAAAATGTGCATCTGTATCAAATGCAGGTTGGCTTCATGGCCAGCATGAAATGACAAATTTGAGAGAGTGTCATCACTAATAAATTGAGAGGGTTATATGAGGTCTGAGTGATGAAGTAAGTGTTCACTGTGACTTTATTCTTGAGCATATTTGTGTTCCTCCAATAAGTCAGTTCCTAGCCATAATCTGAATATTAGCTGGTCAAATTTCAGGAATTTATAACTCATATTAAAAACAAAAAAAAAAACACACTCAAACAAAAACAAACAAACAAACAAAAAACCAAACAAAACAAACAAAAAAAACAACCAAAAAACCAACAAAACCAAAATCAGAATCAAACACTTATTATTCAACTGCAGTTGTGGATTATTTAATCCTTTCAGAGCTTTTGGAATAATAGCACACAACCTGTGAGAGTGTAGCACCAATGCAATGCCCACACTTCCTAAAATTATATATGTCTTGGAGCTGTTTAAAAGCTTTCAAAATAATAATGAACAGTCTTTATTAATAAAGAATTATTAACAATTTTTATCCTGTTTTGACTGACATTATTTAAGATTTTAGTACGTGTCCTCCTGCTGTGAGAACAGATAAGGAGAAAGATGGCAGTAATAAGAGACTTTGAGTTTTTTGACCTGAATAGATGTTGATTTATTTATTTGTTTTTCTTTATGAACACTCAGCTCATGTATTTACTTTCTAAACATTTGCAGTTTCAGATTATCTTTATAAATGCCTGTACTTGCAATGAAATATCACCTTTCCTTGATTTTTAAAATAGCAAAATAATTATTGTTCAATAATGGTTGTCAGATTTTTGCAGTGTATGCATAACAAGTAGGAAAATACTGCCTACTCAGATGAAATGGCACAGTCCCCAGCTGGATGGCTGCTTGCCAAAATCCTGATTTTTTTAGTCCTGTTGGAGTTGGGAGGAAAATATCCCATTGCAGAATATTAGAGAGTGCTGTATAAAAAATAAGAATGAAAACTGGCTACTTTTAGGGGCGCACAACTTCTTTTTAGCTGAACCCATGTTCAAAATGTGATTAAGAGTGTCTTACTTAAGAATGAGACAACATTCTATCCCATAAATCATCTCTAAGTTTTAGCCTTCTAAATTCCATGTGTATGCCTCTACACCTTAAAGCGTTTAGAGAACTAATGCAATATTAAATAGTTGTGATTGTAAAATCTGTAGAAAACCATTGAAACCAGAGATTATGATATTTATACAGGAAAACATGAAAGGTAGTAAAAATGGATTAAGTAACCATTAGAAGTGTGCCTTCTCTGGTATCATCAGATAAAGGCATTGTGGGGGAAAAAAACAGGACAAAAATAGCTGCAGAAATACTTTTTCAGACATAAAATTCAGCATACATCATTCCCCTTACACTTGACTGCTTTTTATGCTTGAACAGCAGAGAATAAAACAGGATGCACAAGGATTTTTCTGGGTGGCTGTAGTATGTTTCTTTTACTTGGTGTTTTTTTTTTTTTGTTTTTTTTTGGGGGGGTGGGGGATTTTGTAGGGTTATTTTTTTAATCAAATACTTAGTCCTAAACTTTTGTGCCTAGAAATTTCTTTCAGAAAATAGTTTTGGGGTTTTTTTGGGGGGTTGATTGCTTCTTTTCCAGAGTAATCTGTAAGTAACATACACTTTCAAATCCAAGAATAGGAATCAACACTCAGTACTGAGGTAAGCAATTAACTGACTCCAGAGCTGGTTTCCTTAATGTTTTCCCTACATCACTGTACATATTTTGAATTAAAGCTTGGACTTCTCAGGCTTTTTAAGAAGATGTGGGGTTATGAATCCAGCTCACCATGAAAGATTTTTTATTTTTGCACATATATCCATAAAATTCTGTAAAGTTCATTTTAGCAATACATATATATGTATGTATGTATGTATGTATGCATGTATGTATATATGTATGTATGTATATATCCAGCTGTAGCACCACATGGTCTGTGGGTGGATTTTGCATACTGATTTTCTATGTACTTTTTTCTGTTTAAATCTCGAAATTATTTCAGTATGCTTTTCAATTACAGGGTGGCAGGAACAAATATATCACTTGTGACATATTTTAGGTCTTTAGTCTTTTAACTGCTAATGTTTTGCTCATCCTTGTCCAATATACACGAGGAAAAAGAAAAAATCGGGGGGAGGTTTATCTGAAAATTTTTTTTAAAAACGTGTAAGAATATTTTTACCTCATCAGTATCACATGGCACTGGCAATGTTTTGCTCTGTTTCTGATCCTGAGCAACTGAAATATGGACATCACTATGGACATATCCTTATTATCCACATGGACACACAAAATTAATGACCTGTACTTTTAGTGGACATATTTAAGCATTCTCATTTCTCTTCTGTGATTTTCTATTTGGTCAGCCACAAATGCTTTCTGAAGATTTCTTCAGATTTTCAGACCATGGTTACTTCCTTTGCATCACCCATGTATTTTCTTCTCTGTTTTTTTTTTTTTTTTTGGCTTTGCATTTAGAAATTCATTCAAGTGTAACGATCATTAGAAAAAAGAAGTCAACTGGAGAGCCCATCTCTAAGCATTTTGGCATGCATAAAAATGCAGGAGACATGTATTTCAGAGAAAAATTATGTCTCCTTTGGCCATCAGCTCTTTTGAAAAAAAAACCTTGCTAATGTTACAATATTTTCACAAAATGGCAAAAAACATATGTGTCCATGCCAGGTGCAGATGTGTCAGTGTAAAAAGAGTATTTTGTTTGTATGCACAGTTATAAGTATTAAAAATGTTAATTTTTATATATTCATATAACATATATTCCTAATATATGTAAATTTTCACACATATTCTTATACATGTACTTTTAACATATATTCCTAACTTGAAATCTGGGTTCCAGCATATGTTCTTAAGGTATATTCTCAATTCCTAGGTGTGACTATCTGACTTTCTAGGAAGAAAGGATGATCCATTATATGACTCTTAGAAAGAGAGTAATTTAAAGAGAATTATGAAGTACTGTCTATGTTTATGACTTATGATTCATGATTGACTGTGTATGCTATAATCTGGATATGTATCACACTAAATTAGGAAATAACAGGACACATATGAATTCTAAAATCAATAATTACATTGCAGGAAATGGTATTAAAAATTATTAATTAAAAATTAATTCATTATTTACTCCCTCTGTCCAAAAATATCAAAACAGGCAAATGCATTAAACAAGAATAATAAAATTAGGAGTTACTGGAAATTGACAGGACTTAACTTTGGGCTCCTCTTTATTGTTTCTGGTTTTAGGTCAAAAATAATAGTCTATTTGGTTGTAGCTTTCACTTTTCTTGAGATGGAAATCAAATCTCTGATTGAAATATTGCTTTAAATAGAAACAGCAATTAGATCAAAAATCTTTTCCGTGCCTTGAAACAAAACCACTCATCAATATTTCATTGTGTGGTCATATAAAGAAAAAAATACATTGTCCATGTCTTTCAAACAATAAAAAACTTTTTGAAGAAAGATTAAGTTCTGAAGAATGGCTTTGCTGCAGAATTGCAGCAACTTTTCAAAATTATTATCATTTTCACATGTTCCTGTATCAAAAGTTTTTTTTTTTCTCTCTTGGGCAACTGCATCTTTCAGTTACCCTTTGTGCTGCATCTTTGCAAGTTGTTTTGTAATTTAGGATTTACTTCTCAGTGCCTTGGCTGCTTTGGAAGAAACACAAGCCAGGTATTTGATTTAAAAACCTGCCTGAGAGAACCCTTGTGCTATCTTCTGGCACAGCAACCAATTCCATGAGACCAAGACAACCAGCAGAATTCCCTTTCCCTCCCTTGTGTGCAGAAGAGACTGCCATATTAACTACAAAGTTTTAGTGGAGTATCTGAGAGGAAATAAAAATGCTGTTCTCTGGGAGTTTTCAGTTACATCTGATGCAGGTTCTGTATTTTCTCAGTGCAGTGTGGAGGTTTTCATGGGGTTCAGAGAGGTGCCACGAGCTCCCACAGAACACTAGAGACATTTCTGCATTTACTTCCCAGCAAGGGAAAGGCTCATCTGTGATTGTCCAGCATTTATTTACATTTACAGCTGAAGGATGAATATTCTTAGCTCTGTCAGGAAGTCCTGATATAGCTTTGTCCGTGGCATTGTGAACTTCCCTGTGTTCGGGGAAAAGCAAGGATGAATTCTGAATAAAAAAAGGTTTTTCCTCTGCCTGTTGTGAGCAGTAGCTGCTGTTGGGAGAAACTGCAGGAGCCATGTGAAAAGAGCAAGGAAGGGAAAGCAACCAAATCCTGCTGCTTGCTAGTGGGTGCTACCAGGATAAAAAATGTAGGAAAAGCCACATGTAGCCTCTGACATTTTGCCTGAAGAGCTGGGAACTGGCACCACTGGAATTCTCTCCCTCATTCTATCTCAAGCTTTGCATTTCCTCCAATAATGGAAATTATTATGTGTGGTCACAGAAGGAGATGTGAACTTTTATACAGTGATTTCAGCTCCAGCTGTCATCCTGGATGCAGACTAATATATACTGCAAAAAGGATTTGCAAAGCAAAAGTACAAGCAGGATACAGCAACCACTTGTTGGCTCGTTATAGAGTCTTATTTAATGTTTACAGGTTTCTTTTCTTCAAATCTTCATAGCCATAAATAGATCTTACTAAATTTGCAACTCAAACAAGTGTCAAGAAGAATATCCTAGCACTCATTTTTGAGGGGACCTATACAACTTTTTTACAGAAATGAATATTAGCTCAAACCCAATTTCCCAGAAGGGGAAACAATTTTAAAATATAGAAAAAATATTTTTTCAGGGGGATTAACCAGAATGCAGTGGACAAAATGGAATTTAAACCTATTTTTGCTACATGTCAGTTCTATGCTATAAAGGTCTGACCTCCTTTATAATGTACCTTGAGATTTACTGATGAAAAGTACAGGAGAACAGCAAGAGAACTTTAATTATTTGACATAATTAAGAACTTAAGGATAATGACATAATTAATAACTTAATGGAACTTAATGCTGTGATGATGTAACATTTGTATTCTCTTTGGGTTTCCATTGCTTTCTTTCCACCTTAGCAAACTGATGGATAAGAGCTGAAGGAATAATGCATTGTGAAGAAACAGAAAAAATAGATATTTTTTTAATTATAAAAAATTTATAAAATTAATAGAAGTGTTAAATCATATAGCCTAAGGTCACAATTCTCAAACCTCTGAACCCAAAATTTTGTTTTCAGAATTGCACGACAAGCCTAAGAAATCTCATACAGAAGACTTGTAGGAATCCATAATAGCAAAACAAAAATAAAACAAAAAAATAATAATAAAAAAAAAAAATTGAGCAGCAGACATTAATGACATCAGCCTCAAAATGGAAGTGGAGATTTCCCTGTTTAGAATCCACAGAGACTTGTGACAAAAACACAGGAGCTGAAATTGCTGCTTTAGAAGCCTGGCTCTCAGCAGAGCTTTGGAAATCCATTCTCTGCACAGATAGAATTAAGATACAGTTAATTTGTGCCAAGGCACCGGGCAAGTTATCCATTGCTGACTCTGTGTTCTTGCCTTTAGGCTGACAAATTAGGGCAAGTTAGAAAGCTGGAATTTCATTCAGCTGTACCAATATGAAAACAGAGCCATGGCGGTGCAGAAATGCTGGGAAATAGGCTGTAAAACAAATGTAAAATAACTCAGTGGGAAATGCTTGGCCCAACTCATTGTTTTTTGGCAATACTGGGAATCTATCTAGGACAGCACAAGATCCACTTAGCAGGGAGTTACCTCAGCTAAGTTCTTAGCTCATCAGGCCCAAGGTAGGAAATTTTCAGCAGAATCTGGTTTTATTACAGCAAAACCAAGTTTTTTCTCTGTTATTACCTCCTAACTAGATTAAGCAAATGGAGGCTTCAGAGATATATTAAATAAAGGGTTTGAAACTTGCAGTTATTATACATGAAGGGTACAAAGTAATGTAGATATAAAACTTATGGTACTTCTGACATCACCACAGCTTTGGAATTATTTGCTTAATTCTATTGGCTCTGCTTTGAGCAATTTTATTTTGAAGATTAGAGAAATTTGAGAAATACAGGCAGAGGTCACTGTGTGTGAAATTCCAGTGGAGCCACCTTGCAATGAAATCCCACCGGACAAAACCACACAAAGAAACTGTTCCTCCCCAGCTTGCTCAGTTTTAAGTCTCTTATTCCATTTCCCTTAGTATTCACTCTGAGCTGGAAAGCTCCAGCCATGGAGTAACTGGATGTTACTCCAATTTCCAAACACAGATTTCTTTATTGGTTCGTTAAAACCTTACTGGAGAAGAGGACACAACACATGTCTTGGGCTGATTTTCACCCCCTGACAGGACAGGGTGGAATTCATGTGGTGGGTCTGGAGAAACATTTGGAAGCAGGAGGAGTTTCAACAGGAAAAGCATAGCATTGAAGTTTAGAGCACGTTCACAGGCCTTCTATTAATTCAGCATTTCTAGCTCAAATTAAAGATTAATCCCATCTGAAGTCATGGAAACATTTAATTATGGTTAGTCTGTATTGTGCATTCCCTTTATTCTTTAAACCTTAAGTTTTACCCAAGCTAAATTAACTGAAAATCCTTAATTAGCCAAAGCTAATATGCTAGCTGAGCTCCAGTAGTGAGTTTAAGCCTGAAAATAGGCGCTCCCCAGAAGTTAATAAAGATTTATATGACTTGCATGCATATTTTCTCCCAGTTTTGCTTACAAATGTGGTTCCTGTCTCATCATGCTGGCTAAAATAAGAATGCGAGGAAGGAGTTTTCCACATTGCACTATTTTGCCCCAATTCCCATGCCACTAGTGTTAAGCCTGTCGAGCTGAGAACTGATAAGCTTCATCTCTGTAAGTGGGCGGCTATCTTGGCCTAGTGGCTTTCTTTTCATAAGGAAAATTAAACTTTGGGGTATTTTGTTTGGGCTTTTTTGGTTTTGTTTGGTTTTTTGTTTGTTTGGGGGTTGGGGTTTTTTTGATGTTTTTGTTTTAGGAGTTTTTTTCATAATCTGAATAAATTTAGAGGGGACTGAAATGGGGCCTTTGTAATAAGGTGTGAATAACAACAAAGCCATGGGATGCCTGATTTTATCAGTTTTCTTTTCCTATAAGAAGCTCAATATTAATTACCATGACCTAGGCGGGCTACAAAATGTTCAGACAGCTAAGTGACAGAAGTACCTTTTAAATATGGGCAGTGTCCCCAGCAGAGGAAATATCCCTGTTCTCCTACCCTCTCATACTCCTCAGATTCTATTCTTGGCCACCCTGTCAGTGGTGCTACGAGAAGGTTGCTGTTTCAACCCAAGGTAAATAATTTAACAACTCTCTTAGAGGATATATTACGTTCTTCCATACTTTTCCTGACACTGCACCGCCTTTACAAAGCTGCAAGACACATCTCCAGCTCCCTGTCCCACAGCTGGTGCCAGTGGCACACAGAAATCACCTGGTGTTACTGGGGCTGTCCACCCTGCCAAGGTTTTCAAGCTCTAGAGCCCTGATCACAGGCTCATGATCTGGGACGTGGTGCTTATCAGGGACTTGTCTGCTCTCTCTGCTCTTCAAAGCATAAACAAAGTCCTTTTAGCCCAAAATAATACATGGCAGTGTCATCCGAGCAGCAGGGCAGGGGCAGCTGGGAAGAGGTGATGGTGGAAAAGCTGGGGTCCACTAGGGCAAGTGGAAACCCAAAGTGTGTAACAGAGCAAGAGTTAATGTACGTAAACCTCAAGAAAGGAGAATTTAGGCACTATTTTACATGTGCTTGTTGAGCAGCAAGATTAAGAAGCAGTTCATTACAAAATGAGAAGAAACAGAAAGATGTAATTACCTTGCCTAGTGTAGAAAGGAAAGTGTGTAAGAGTCCAGGAGAATGTCCACCTTTTCTTCAGATGGAAATGTACACAGGAAAGAAGAATCAGGCTCTCTTCTGGCAGTGCTGCCTTCATAAAGCACAAGACAGAGTGTAACAAGAAAAACAGTGACAGGGAAAATGAGCTTGTTGACTGACCCAGAGATGGAGGTCACTCTACCCTTCAGGCTTTGGAGGGGCTTGCAGAGATGTGAGAATCAATCTCCTGAGATCTAGAGGACACAGCTCTCCTGCTCAGTGGCTTGGCTTGGGATTACACAGTGTTTTCACCTGCTCAGAATAATTCTCTGACCAGAGCTGAGGGCTCTCACTGCTGCAGGTGTTACAGGTGTTCCAGAGATGAATTTGTGGTTGTGCAATTTACCTGTTTATTTAACAATATGCATTTTGTTCAATCACGAGGGTACTGCAAGTGAAATGTGCAACAAGGCTGGCCATCGAAATCTGTGCATTTTTGGTGTGGAAATAAGTTTCCATGCAGAGGCAATGTTTGATTGCAAGTTGTTTCTTGGATTCATGAGCTTGAGGTCTCATTGCTTACGCCTCTTTACTCCATAAGATTTAATATCTTTACTCCACAACCTAATATTTTTGCAGCTTTGTATTGCATATTTTTTACTTCTGTCCAGTCCAAATGTCTCCTTGTTGCTGGCACTCTCATGCTCTGAATGTGCTCCCTACTTGGGCCCCATTTATGCTGTTTTATCCCTTCAAATATACTATTGTCATCTGCACTGCTGTGACTTCAGTATTTGTTCCAAAGGGTAATTGAATTTTAGAGGAAAAAAAAAGACAAAAAACCCAATCAATTTTATTCAAATTGATCTTGCAAGGGTCATGGAAGAGACATGTTCTTCTAGCTAGCTCTTTTTGTACTGACACTTTTCTTGGAGATTTTTTTGAAGTGCAACTCAGCCTCTAGGAAGAAATTCTGCTTAGTAACACAATGTCCCTGCTACCACTCTGTCAGCAGAGAAAGAACTGATTTTCCAAAATTCATAAAGTAAACAGATTATTTAGGAATGACTAGGAGAAACTGGTGGAGGGAGCAGGGGTTGGGGGGAAATCTCTTTTAAGATCATTTTAGGAGGCTTTGTGTGTAGTGTAGTGTAGTAATAAATAACTGTCTCACAAAATTAGCCCAGACAGGTGCAAAGAGCCAAAGATCACCAGATTTTCATGCCTGTACCTTCCACTGAGCACCACCACCCGCAAAAGTTTTCCAGATTGGGTCAAAAACCAGTGAGACAGATTTTCTTGCCAGCAGACTTGTCCCCTGTTGTTTCTGCCTTGCACTGCTCAGGCAATGTCCTCGGGGGAATATGAAACAATGATGGAAAACAAGCTTTTCAGCTTTTGTTCTCACTAGCCTGTCACTGGAAATGGGGAAAGAATACTCAAGACTTGGGGCAGGCTTCACTTCTTTCAGAGATGTAGGACCTCCCAAGTAGGAAATAGTTTAAAGTGAAATTTCAGAGGAAAAAAAGAAAAAAGAAAAGAGATGTATTAGAATGACAAGGGGAAAGCAACTGCCAAAATGAATAATTCAGGAGGACACATGCAAGGGTAAAAGGCAGATTTTGTTACATCAGAAAAACAAATAGCAAATAGAATGCAAATAGGTTTACAATCATATTATCATGCACATGAATTTCTGCAAAAATTTTATTCCCCATTTCAGTCTTCTTCCCTCAAGCCTCTTCTCTCTGTAGCTGGTACCATTCACAGTCTGTGGTGAGGATCTGAGCCACCAGACTCAATTTCAATTCCAAATCCAAACATAAGCAATGGCTTGTGAGCTTGCAATTCCTTTGAGGCTCACCCAACTCCAATTTTGCTTTATTCCTCCAGGGGAAGCATTTTCTCTTTGAAGCTACAATCCAACCCATTCCATTGCAGGATATAGGCTCAGATTCTCCTCTAGGCTAGCCTGTTGTAGGACATTTTATGCCCTGTCCCTTCATAGCACACTAACAGAGGAAGAGAGCTCTAACATGAAGAAACTGTAAATGATGGAGTGATGTTCGGAATTTAGAGGCCTGGAAAACACTCGGTTCTCCAAGCCTCTCTCTGATTAAAATTAACACTTAAAATCAAAAGCATTGTGAGTTTAATTAGTCCAGATGTTTGAAGGTGCAACACTAATCTCAATTTATTTTCTCTTTTCTTCAAAAAATATATTGGAATTATCATGAGACAGATGGTCACCAGAGATTATTACATGTACTGTTTCTTTCTGAGAACAAAGATAAACTATGTAAACTAATTGCTAAGCTGCTTTACAGTAGGTAAAGTGATGGAAAAATTCTACTTTAATGAGTTGTAAGTCACCATGCCTGAAAAAGGAGCTTACTTTAAAAGCACTAATGCTCAGAGTTACAACCGCTTTTCATTCAGAATCACAAAATATTCTGAGCTGGGAGGGACCCATCAAGATCACTAAGCCCAACTCAATGTTTAAAGTGTAAAACTTTCAGTGCTCAGACTAGAGGGGGATGTGCACAAGGTGTTTCTCTTCTGGTTCCTATTGTCTTTTCTTCAAAATCACCTCTGGAAAGCTTTATATAGAGTCACACATGCAGGAAGCATTGCCTCTGTCAAAGGTAAGTGAGAAACATCACGTGGGGCTACCTGAATACATCACAATTCACACGGGACATCTTCAGAATTAGGGAGTGATTTTTGGCAGGAAAAAGTCATGATTCTCACAAAGCAAGTGCTGGCTTCCATGAGGGAAATTTCTACCTTGTCTACAGCCTCAAAACTGAAATTATTTTTTTAAATCTATCATCCACTTATTAATTTCATGGATCTTCCTGTGATTTTCATCTCACCTGACTTCTATTATTTCTTTTTCATAAAACAATGGGCCAATTTTTGAGAGTTGGTGTTTTGCATTTTTAGATTTTCTTCTACTAAATCAAAAGTTTCTCATGTTTAGGAGGTTAAAAAGTCACTCAAAGGCAGAGTAACAAACTTTTCTTTCTGACCTCCAGCTTCTGAGAGGTTACCAAGAGGCTCAAGATTATTTAGAATGAAAGTTCTTGCTGATGCTTTCACTTCTTGACAGAGCACCTGGGGCAAATCAGATTACTTGTTTGGTTGCCACTGGCCACCAACTGCTGTGTGTGCTGGGGACAAGGGATCATTCCACTGCCCACTGACCTTTTTTTTTCGTCAAGTTTTACCAAGATTTATCCCGCTTCCGGGCTCCACACTTCTGCCAGATATCAGCAAACTCTGCTTAATAGCAGGATCCCTATGCACTGCCTTTTATCCAGAGAAATCAAAGTGTTCAAACACAAATTAAAGTTTTGCAATACTTGCTGGCACACCTCCTGCAAGATTTGTTCTGCTGTAATTAAGGCAGCTTTTGATAAATCAGAATCCTTCATCACCCCTCCAGCTGTGGGGGCCCACATAGTCCCAAACAAGGATTTTTGGCAAGATCTCTCATTTGAAATGGTGCAGATTTTGTCTCAAAACTCTCCCTTTCCTCCCCCACAACAGGCCACTTTGTGCAGTGTGATGCTTCGTGCCACTCCTGAGCAGGCAGTCAATGAAAATCTACCACCTCTGCTGCCTCGTTTTTGGATGTGGCAGCATATCACCCTCTCAACCCACCTAACCACACAATTATGCCTAAATTAAAAAAGGGGAGAGATGGGGAGAGCAAAGAAACGCAGGAATGCGGGGTGGGTGGGAACTGGCTGATAAGAAAGCATCTGGCATGGGCAACTGAGGATGGGACTGCCTTGCCAAATCCCCAAAAGTGGGGAAAAGGCCAAGTAGGTTTCAATGAGTAAGCAATTAACATTATATTGGATTGCTGCAAATAAACGCTGATTTGGTGAAAAGCCAGGGGAGTTGTTAGTGTGAAGAACAGTGGGACCTAGATGGGGTGATTGGTAAAAGCTCAAACCAAAGCTGTTCTGTGTGGGCTGCCAGTTTTACACAATCATTGTCAGGGTCATCAGCGGCTGAACGTTGTTAGCCCAAATTCAGGTGGCCAAACGCTCCAGAGAGGTGAATTTGGGAGCATAATTAGGCTGATTGCCACCGGCTGATACATCCCTAGTGGCTCCCTGTACTTTTTATGTTTAAATATTGCTAGTTAAAATTCTAATCACTTTCAAATGGATTGCAGTGAAACAAAAAGTAAAGGAAAATAGAGATGCAGCAGAAAGGTGTAAAGGTCAGGCACTGCCCAACACCGTTTAGTTTCTTCATTTTGGAGCACCAGATAATATATAAATTGAGATGAATGGGGGAAGGGAAAGCAGTGCCAAAGCTCCAGGTTGAATGCACTCTTTTCTCACTTCATAGCCCGCTCCAAGCCTTGTTTCCCAGGAAATTCTCCATCAGGAAAATGATGTTGGGGGGTGATCAGCTGGCCTCAGGAGCTGGTCACTGGGACAGCTCTCTGCTTTATTGGTGTGCCCATGCTCTGATTCAGCCCAGGTGAGGAAAGCTATGCAACAGAGAGGCATTAAAGCTGGCTGAGCCATCCTCCTGGGGGAAAATGGAATGTATCCCTTGATGCAGAGGAGTTCCCCTTCATTTCCTGGGACTAATCTTGTTGGGAAAGGAAACAGTAAAAAAATAAAAAATAAAAAAAGCAAGGCCATTTTTTTCCCCATGGAATTCTATAGTGTATTGAGTAATTCATTCTGATCCACCAATGTGTCTTTCAGGTGCTGTGATAAATATTTTTTCCACGTATGATCATTCTTGGTGAAGATAATTTTGAGCACAGAATTGAGTTCTGAAGCAAGTTCAATATATATTCTTTGTGTTTCATTTTGGGGAGAACTGACACTGAGAATACAGGCTTTTTATGCTAGAAAACACATTTGTGTCCATATCCTGGAGGCGCTCTGTTCTTCAATTCAGTTTTATTTTAGGGAATGTTGCTGCCTCGGTGTTGGTGACTGAGAAAAACACCATGGTGAGCAACTTTTGCTAAATAATAAATAATATTGCATCAAAACATCCACTGATTTTTTGTTTTTTACTTCCCTTGAAGCAGTATCTCCTCCTATTTCAGCAGGAATAATTCTGCATGAACCTACTAGATAGTTTTGCTCCAGCTTAAAATGGCCTCCAAAATCACCAGATTTAATTCTGCTATGGCTTTAATTTATTTGGGCTGTTCCAATTTATGTTCTTCTCCTTTTAAGAACTGAGTCTGACTAGAACTGAGGGAGAAAAAGGGTTATACCTGTTTAACAAAACATAATGGCATGACTTGTTTCATGCCATATATAGATTCAATATATCAGATTGGAAACATGAGATCATGATGTTTCTTTCTAGGATACACTTGTTTATAGGAAAATTATTCCAGTTAGTTTTTCTTGGAGAAAACATGGGACTGGATCTTCTGAACACACCAATATTTTTTCTTTATTTTTTATTTTTTCTGTAGTCATACCTGCAAGAGAATAAATCAAAGTTCTGCTAGAGCAGTGCTTGTTTTTAATTTTAAAGTTTTGTACTTTTTAAAATAAATTAGGAAAAGTTCCACGTCTATCCTGACTGAGGATGGGGAAAATCTTATTTGGGGCACTATGAAAACCCAAATTTTAAAGTCCATTTTAGTCAACCCTTTTGCATTTAACCACCATTGGTTTTATGGTAGCTATAACCATCAGTTTAAGATATGATGGCTTAAGTCTTATTCTCTGATAGAAGGTATGGGTTGTGCCAATTCCACACCTTTCACATCTTTACTAACCTGAAATATTTTAGAATGCATAAAACATTAAATATTTTTACCACCCATTCAGAAGTAACTGGAGTATCAGACACTAAACTGGGCTAGTGTCTGGATGTCAGTTATTTGCTGCTTTTTGCAGACTTTCTGTTTCTACAGTTTGTCAAAATGAAGGGGAGGGGTTGTTTTCTCTTTGAACATGTGGTGCTCTTGGATGTTTTTAACACAAGTGAGTTAAACAACTTTGTTTTCATATTTGACAGCATTCAAAGGAAGTAACAGGGCTAAAAAACTACAAAACAGATGAGTTAAGGCCTGTCTTTGAATTAAGCATGATGGAAATCTTGCTTTACCTGGAGATGTGTCACTACTGTGACTCCAAAAGAGGAAACTTGTTATTGTGAAAATACATAACAACTGCATGTAGAAGGAATAAAATTATAATGCAAATTATATAAAATTTTAATGCAAATGAACCTCAGACCATGGGCTTTTCCAGACCCTAAAATCTGAATGTTGGTGAAGTCATATCACTGTCAGGAATTACATATCTTTGCATGGACTTGTAGCCATGACTACATTGTTATTTTTCAATCTTGGATATTTTTTCCTCTGAAGAGCTGACTGTACAGAACCACAACCAAAGTTCATCCAGCCTAGTAACTTGATCCTGGCAAAGGCCTAAAAGGTCTTACTAGAGGAATTTATATGGGTATATTCCTATAATCTTTTTCTCGTCTCTAGCAGTTTCCAGAGGAGGATAGTCCTAGATTGGAAGTGCATTATGTATCTTCTGTAATACCCCAAAAATTTGACTTCTGCAAACTTCTCCTACCTCCCCCTCAACCCATGGTATTATCTTTCATCATCTTCAGCATCCACTGATGTGGAGATAATCAAATATGTTGGTCCCTCATGCCAGCCTTTGTTTGCTCTGAAGCTCCCTGTCATACCTTTAGGTTTTTTTCTTACACTGAAGAAGATTAAAAAAAAAAGCGTGTGGCACAGTTCTTGTGGTAGAATAAATGCAGATCAAATTTCCTGCTATTCCATAAATTGTCTGCATTCCATAGATTACCTGCATGGCCATTGTTCAGCCTAAAGTGAGAAGATCTTAAGAAATTCTTCATCCATGGGGTGGGTGGGTATGGAGAACGTGGAGTGTTGTGGATTAACCCCATCCAGGAACCACCACCATGCAGCCTTGGCAGTGGCATGGGAGAGAGAATTGGAAAAAAAAACTCCTGGGTTGGGACAAAGACAGTAAACTGTCTATTAAAATAGGAAAATTTATATCAAAATAGGAAAAGCAAAACCTGCACACACAAATAAAGCAAGATGAGGCATTAATTCCCTGCTCCCCATGGGCAGGCAGTGCTCAGCCATGCTCAGGAAAGCCAGGCTCCGTCACAGGTGGCTTGGGAAGAGAAAGGCCATCACTCCAGATGTCCCCTGCTCCTTCTGCCCCAGCTCTGTGTGCTGAGCCCAATCCCCGATGGTTGGACCATCCCTTGGTCCAGCTGGGCTCTGTCCTGGCTGTGTCCCCTCCCAGGTCCTCGATGGGCAAACACTGAGCTTCCACAGCCAACACATCCCTGAGTTATCAGCATTGCTTCCAGCACGGAGCCAAAGCACGGCCACGCTCCTGCGGGAAGGAAATCAGCTGTGCTCCAGAGAAAACCAACACATGGTTCTTCTGAGAGCTTTAAAGCAAAGCTCCCAGAGTTTCAAAAACAGAAATTTGGACTTGATGGAAAGAACGGTTTTTATCACCAGGATGTGATCAATCTCTGGAGCAGGAGCCAGAAGAAGCTATGGGTCATTCATCCTTGGGATGGATCCTCAAAATCTGCATGGTCCTGGAACAGCCTGAGCTGGTTGAGGAGAGACTAGAGCTTCCTGAGGATCCTTCCAACTTGAATTGCTCTGCACTACAATAATCCTGAAGTTTTTTGTGTCTCTGGGTCTCAGCCTATTAAAAAAGGGCATTTCCCTGCCACTGCTGAGTGTTGTGGAGCAGCATGGAAATAGTAAGGGCTTCAAACCCTTGGCAGTAAAGACATACTGCATTCACAGCTTCAGGATTTAATACTGGCCAGAGTGCAGCTCTGTGAGAAACAACTGCACAAAAAACCCCCAAAAATTTAATATGCTTGTAGAGGCTCTAAGATTTGGGGAGTTGATAGTTTGTTTTGTTCTTTGTTTTGCTTTGTTTTGCTTATTTATTTAAGATTGCAGTAAAACATTTGGAAAAGCTGTGCTGCCACTTCACCCTCTATTTTCAGGGATGGAAATAAAATATATTACAAAATGGATATTCAAGCCCAAAACGGCATCATTTACTGACCTGTACCCAAAGGAAATTAAGCACTAGTTGAAGCTGAAAACAGTATTGCGATTGGATATTGTAGCAAATTAATTAATCTACTGATTATTTGCATAATGAAATTAATGCAACCCTCCTAGGGCAGTAGTAACCAATAACAATGAAGTTAAATAAATTATTTAGAAAACAGGCAGCAAACACAGAAACCTCCCTGAAGCCACTGGAGCACAGAAGAAGTAATCTTCTGTCACAGACAAAGGTGGTGTGGGACCTGTGGGAGTACTGGACTACAAATTAATCTCATAAACCTTGTAGTAAATTGCACTTGCTGTTTGTAATGTTAAACAGTGGATTATTCTTTTTTTTCCACAAATATGGGAAAATTCTTATTCAAATGTAATGCAGCTTTTGAACATGGGAGTGACCTGCTAGCTTAAATTGAACCTCTGTTGGTGAGACGTAAGTTCTTATGTCCCTGCTGGACTTTAAATTCAACATGTGAAACTGGGTCATCTGATTTGTCATAGTTCTTTTGGGGTGACTGCTCTTTCTAACATAATGTTGTTTGGGTTTGTTTTTTTTTTTTCTTTTTTATTTAAATACCAATGTAGACCCAGTCCAGAATGTCATTATATTTAGTGCTACAGGCCATCCAAATTGTATTCACCATTTTAAACATCTGCTTGTCCATGTGAGAGACTTAGAGTGTTTAAAGATTTGACTGAGACTCAGGACAAAAAATGTATTTTTATGAAGATAAATAGGATTGACACCTGAAACACAGGTTTTTGCTAGTTCTTACCACTTTCTTAGTTGCATTTCCTTCTCAGGGCTGATAATTCTCTTCAGCCTGTGTCACCTTTCTGGTTTGCAGCAGAGTATCCCATGGTTTAACATCTGGGACAGAGAGAGACAGGGAAGACAAAAGAGCTTGATAAAACAAAGGGAAAACTCAATTTCATTGAGTATCCAAGTCTGAAAAGCCAGCATTTAATTTCCCGTGATAAAATTCTCTCTGCAATCGGTGTAGGCCTCCTGAGTGAACCACACCATTGGTAATGAGAAATGTGTTTTGGACCACTATCTTGATGTTTTAAAGAAATTTATTAGCCAAAGTCTAATTTCTGCATTTGGCTGTAGAAAGGGATCTCCATTATTTTTCAGTTCTCTCTTGAGAGTGATAGAAAATTATTTTTTCATTTTGAGACAAATTTCCAGAAACTTAAAAATATCTAGCTACCAAAAATATAGAAAATGCTACGCAACATGGCAAGTTCAGACAACTAGAAGACAAACTGAAAAAAGGAAAAAAAGAAAACTGAGTTCATTGTGCGCGGTAAACTCAATTTTTTCCAGACCCAGAGAAAAAACTGAGGGCCGAAGTATGGTAGAAGTCAATATGATACTAAGCCAGAACTTTCTTGTGTTTCTCTTTTCATTTTCATAATATTTTAATGGTGAAATCTTTTGAAGCCATTGGTTCAAATCTCCTGCCTCTATAGTCAATCTTTTCGGTTTACTTGCTAAACTAGATACAAGGTTCTACCAAAACTGTTTCACAATAACCATTTAGTTTTGAACATATTTATTTTTTCCAAGGAAGAATTTTAAATTAAATGAACATAGGAACTTTTTTATGGTTCTTTTGACCAAACTGACATAAGTATAATTTCAATTAATTGTTTTTCTTGTTTGATTGGCTCAGGTTCTGATCCCTTCCAAGAAACAACAGAGAATTTTTGTAAAAGCACTTGTGTACCTGGAGAAAGGTTTTGTGATGTTCCTGTGGCACTGCCTGTTTGGGGAGATTTTATATAATTATATAGTTTCTTTTGGTCTGTGTGTTTGCATCTCTTGAATGAAGTTATTTACCTCCCACTGTGCTTTGGCAATTCGAACTACAACTTAAATATGGAAAATTCTGCCTATTATGACTGGTGTCAACTCACCAGAGCTCCCAAATGTGCTACCAGCCCTGTAATCCCTCTGCTACACGAAAACCTTTTGCTCAGTTCCTGCATCACAGGCTCCTAGTGCAAAGATTAGGAGGTAACTGCTCAGAAATTCCTTAGGCACCCCTAGGATAAGGACAGACACTTTTCTTCCACTGCAACAGGGGTTTGGAAACCTGTAAATATTGGGCATCTCCAGAATGTTCATACTTATTTTTCAGATCTCTAATTAAAAAAACAAAAAATAAAGGAAACCAAATCAGAATTTCTGCTTAGGTTCTGGACCCTAAATAACCTCCTTGGCTCTTTCTCATTCACCCTGTCATCTGGCTGTCAACTTTAATTCTGCCACTGATCTTCCTTCTTTTATGAATAGAGGAGCACAATTTAAGCTCTTGTGCTTTTAACTGAACAAGAAAACATTATGTCCAACTCAATTAACTGAGTTACCAATGTGCCTTCCTGTTCAAAGACTAAATTAGGATGAGAGAAAGTAAGGAAAACACTCAGTGTGGTTTCATCAGATATATCTAAATAACAGGTTAAGAGAAGGACAAATTTATAATTAGATGCATTTTTGTTTCACACGCACCTTGCTGGCTCCATAATTTACATCTTGCTTTCATTAAAAATAGATGCAGCTGTCAGAGCACCAGCACACACCCTGCACATTCCATACCTGCCCCGAACATAGCAGAACACAGGTTTTGTGTAGGATTTACAGTTTTCTTGTCCATCTAAACTTCTATTCCATGCTCAGGTGCTACAGTTATAAAAACAAGTAGAAGCAGTGAATTCCCTCCTGCCATTTCTCAGGAATTAGGTGGGGCATCAGTTGTCTCTGCAGTGAACTGGGGAAATAAAATTGAGATTTACATGGGGGCCAAAGCACCCAGTTTTGTTATTCACTGATAAAAGGTAGGACAAACCTCTGTATCAGACAACATGTATCACAGGTTAATTTATTTTGGCAGAAATCAGGCTTTAATATTCTGATTGAAGCTTTTCATGTCACTTCACACTCAGTATTCTCAAGGACACACTCAAAGCACAGGAATAACAACACTGCCAAAATCTGTTGCTTGGTATTGCTTGACTGGGAATTCAGGTCTTGTTGGTTTGACACAGAGTGTAAGATATTTTATTCAAAATTAATTATTATTTCTGCCACATAATTATTAGTGGTAAAAAGCTGCATATTCATATACAGTTTACCCAGCCATCAGGAGATGTGTACACTGTCAGGGGCAATGCTTCTATATTCTGCTCTGCTACATTAATTCTCACTGTGCTTATTTCCCCCTTTTCACCTCAATTCTTCATTGTCTGCACCTTCACTAACCCCATGTTCACTGTCTAAAATCATAATGTGAAAGATGCATAGTGGTGGCATCCAAATATTTAAGCATGAGCTTAAATAGTGGTGCTGTTCTTTCTGAGAGCTAGACCAGGTAAGAATTGAAAAACATTAAGAATTAATATGAACCTTCAGAACAAAATGGTGGAGTAGAAAAAGAGCTGAATATCTTTTTTTTTAAAGTTCTGCCAGGCACATTAAAAAAAAAAAAAAATGTGGGCTGGAGTTTTATATATTTTAGTAGCAGAACAAGGTGTTCAGGTAAATCTATTTATACTGATTGAACTGGTAGAAGTGCATCTCTCCGTGCAGGTTTTCTCTCTTTTTGAAAAAAAATTCAGGAACATAATACAGTACTGAAAAACACTCAGGGAAAGGCAGCTGTTGGAAAAGATTTGTGCTCCTAAACATTTTTTGTTGTAATTCTACCCCAGTGACTCAGTCAGGGCAGCTGAACTTTCCTACCTTTGAAGACAAAAGACTGGGAGGTTTTCAGATGATGCAGTTTCAGTGTCCATGAGGGTTCTAAAGTTTGAATGTGCCAAACTGAGTGTGGTTCTTCTCTCTGACACCGCTTGAGCAAACAGTGGGCTGAGATTTGTTGCTGACTTTGGGTTGGTGGTTTTCATTTCCATCCCTAGAAATTCATCCCACCAGCTTGTCCTGAAGCTCTGTGTAATCCCTAAAGAATGTTCTATGGGTCAAGGCATGTTTCTTCTACCATGTGTATAAACAGCCCTGATAAAATTGGGATCTGGATTTAAATTAATTTTTTTGGGTGGGAATTTGTGAATTTGCGGGGTCCAAGTTGGGCAACTCCCTGGGGGCTCCCCTGGCAGGGGAGACCCTCTTGGAGCAGTTCTGTATCAGGAACCAGAGATGCATTGGACTTTTTCAGTCTTCAGCTTCTTGTTTATTATCTTATCAAAACTTCAGCACACTGTCTGCCAGACTCTGCATACAGGAAAAACAGCACAAAAGTGGCTAACAATCTCCTGTTACAAGGCCTTTTAAGTCTAATCAAAAACTAAACTACCCAGTTAAGAAGTGACACCTAGATTATTTCCCTTTCTAACCCAATAACTGACCCCTAAAGACCTGCAGTGCAGATTTTTCTATCCAATTGAAAGATACCACCCAAACCCAAGAAGAAAGAAGAAGAAGAAGAAAGAAGAAAGGAACTCAAGAGAACACCCTGTACCCTCCATCTTGAACCCATCTATAACATACTAAAAAATCCTAAAACCTAAATTTCTCACCCATGTGACATACTAAAGTACTCTCTACAATCTCTACAATCCCTTTCACACTTTTGAGGTTTCTGGTTTACCTTGAGGCTTTGGAAGTTTTCTCCATGAATGAGGGTCAAAGTCAGTGCTCTCCTGGGGGTCAGGACATCCCAGAGCAGACAGAGAAATATTCCCAGTGGCCTGGGTTTCCACAGAAATCTAAATTTATCCTAAATTGGTTGTTATTGATTCATATTCATGTTTTTGACCTTCTGCTTGTTTTTTGGTTTTTTGTTTTTCTTTTTGTTGTTGTTGTTGTTGTTATTGTTGATGGGGTAGGGGTTTTTTTCTTTATTTATTTGGCACATTCCTACTGGATAGGAAGACTTAATACCTCTAAAATAGCCAGAAACTTTTCTATAAAATTCCCTTAAACTGCTGCTTTCAGTACTCCCTTCTGAACACATAACATTCAAAAGAAGCCTCACTCTCTGCCCTGGGAAAGGACAAGGGTGAAATTCCACCAGCTGAAGAGAAAAGGGAAAAGAAAAAAAGCCAAAAAATAAGAAAAAAGTCTTAAACAAGCCACCTTGTATTTCTTTGACTCCAAATGCTCAAGAGAGACTGTGTGTGAGATAAAAAATATTTGTGATATTTAATCAAATTGTACAACAGCATTACCTCAAATTGCTTTATCATTTATAATGTGCCCTGCACATGTTATTTCCTGGAGAGACTGTAAGGAGAAATGTGGTTAGCAGGTTTTTTCTGAAATTCCAGCACTGTCAAACAAAAGAACCTTTGCATTTTCCATGAATTCTGGATGTGCCAGGGTTTGAACTTTTCTTGTGAGTGTGTGCAAAGTCAACAGATGGCTTGGAACCAAAAAAATATAAAGCAAACCAGAACTTCAGCTGGGGTAAATCATCATTGCCTTAAATTTCTATGGGTTGGATCTTAAGAGATCTAATGCCAAAATGATAGTTAAACAAGACACATAGTATTGGGTGGAAACTTCTGTTGTTTGTAATGAGAGTAAACTCTGACAGGCATTTGAAAGATCTCAAGTTTTTTCTAAACTGAAAAATCTACAGAAGTGTATACTAGAAAATCACAAACAATCTGAGAATGGGAGACTTTCTTTTTTAATATGTATATATATTTTTTGCAAACAGTTATTGGCCAGAGAAGAAGCATGTGTGGTTTACAAAATACAACATATATTTTCTTTACTTTTTACTTCTACTTGTTTACTTCTTTTGCCATTTTTTAAATGGCAATTACTTCATTTTATAAATAGAGATACAAAGAAGGTTTGAATTCTCAAACTTGTGGTTAGTTTGTTTTGTAATTGAAGTGGATTTTATTATAAAATTTCTAGGTGATAAAGGGATGTGCCAAAATCACAGCTGATGTCAAAGTTTGATAAATTTTGCAGCTGCAGCAAGAGGAAGAAAAACAAAACCTTTTTCAGTACTGTTTCCACTAACTTCTGCTAATATGTTTGTAGACACAAGAACTGAATCTTGTGTCAGCTCACAGAATCTAACAGCCCATGTATAAACACTACAACCTTTGTTTACAGGGTGTTGGATGTTCCCACCCTCTCTCTCCAGCTCATGAAGGAATTTAAAAAAACTCCTGGAATCTTTTCCCTCTTCAGCCCCTAAAATAATTTTGGGCAAAAACTAATGTGCAACATTATATATTTGGTATTTATCTTATTTGTTATTGAGCATCCTCATAACTCTGCTTGACAACAGAAAGTGCCTTTACCCATAAGATTTACAGTTTTCTGCCTAGAGAAAATTCTCAGTCATGAATGCATGTGTTTTAGAAGGCTCGGTTTAGCAGCAGAAACTGGAGAGCACCAAATTAATCATTTTTGCATCTATTTATAACAACTGTCCATCCAGTTTTGGAAAGACCTATACAAAAACTCTATGTTAAAAGGATTATACTAGAAGGTACACTGCCTTCATTGAGCAGCAAATCATCAGAATATATGTTAAATATTAAGAATTAGTTCACTTATATACACACATAAACATTCTGTCTAAGTAAACCCCAAATGTTGAAGGAAGAAATAAAAAGGAGCTGTTAGAGGACTCAAACACATTAAGGAAAGCTGAAAATTGCCATGTGTTTGGGAAGTAATTATCTGCAGCTTGAAAACTCCCCATGACCATTTACACTTTCGGAGCTCCGATTAATTATTTGCAAATGCACATTAATGCTTCTTTAATTCCATCACATACAAACATGGCCAAGCTCTAAAAGCACCATGACTGTAATTAAAGTATGTAAAATAGACCTGGATATGTGTTGTTGTTGTTGCCGTTGTTGTCTTTTTTCTATAAAGGATTTTGTTGGTGGTGGTTTTGGTTGTTTTTGGTTTGTTGGTTACTTTTCCCTTCTGAATTGAATGACTGCAATGGGAGGTATTTTGAGCTGGGTATATCTTCCACTTAAAACATTTGTGGAATTTTTAATGTATTTGTTTCTCTTGCTCCTTCCTTCTTTGAGGACCAGCCTGGATTGTGTCTGTGCAGCAGAGCCTCACATTCCACACCTCGTGTGTGCTGAGGGAGATCCTGAGTGCCTCACTGGAAATAGAGTGTAACATACTCACACACCTGCATTTCCAGCCAGCTGTTTGATCCCAGCAATGGGAAAACCCAAGAGTTTTCCTGGGAGAAAAGACATGGAGCACAGCTGCTGACATGCCCTGAATCAGCTTAAACTTCACTGAAACTTGTATTTTGGCTGCAGCTTCAGCTAGATACCTCAGTCCTGCATTGCTGGCAGCTTGACAGACACCTTCAGCTGAAAAATATTGCTTCAGAGAGGGTAACTCTGGACTGAAGAGGTTACTCTGAACTGCTTGTGGCTTTTGAGAGGCCTTTAGTGGTTGTTTATACCACTTGTAGACACAAGGAAATTGACTTGGCATGCTGTGCTCTGTAAACACCCAGCCCATCAATGCAAAATAAAAAGGACCCACCAACACAGTGGGAAGAGAGTGGTGATCTCTGGAAAATACCAAGAGGACACCACCTAGAAAGCAGCTGAGAGGACAGATCTTGCAAAAGATAATATGACATTTTTAGTGTATCCATCTGGTTTTTTCAGTCCCACAGGTCACTCTGAGGATGCAGAGGGTCTCTCCTCAGCGCTGGAGGTTGAGTAGGTGTGGTGGTCAGGGAGAACAACCTCATTTTCCCAGTGTTCAAACATTACAGTGGACATTTTTTCCTATGGACATTGAGAGCAGAGAAGCCCTCAGATTGGCTACACAGTCCATGGGGAGCTTCTCTGGAGGGTGTGAGAAACAAAAACACATGAAGTCTTTGCAGAAAGTACAGAGTTTTTTTCCTACACATTTGTTGTTAATGAGAAAGGACAAAAATTTGGGAAGATTAAATAAAGACTCTATGATAAAACATTTTCTCTATTGCCTCCTAGCCCATTTTCACTTATTTCAGTGAGCTATTTTTCCTACAGGTCAGAAAGGTGAGCTTTCTGCCTCCTTTATCTTTCTCACAATGTATGAAGGTAAAGAAAGGAAAATTAGGTATGTGCCTGCTCATTCATGGTCAGCCTCCTTCAGTTTATCAGATATAGCTATCAGAAGTTTTTGACCCAAAATCCTACTAGTGCATATAAAGCCCAAAATCTTAGAAATTAAAATCAACAAAGAATGTTCTTATTTCTCAGTATATTTGTCTAACATTCAGGTACCTTTAAGAAGTGCACAGAAAAAATATTATCCCTGTACTACAACATCTTTTCCCTTATCCCTCATGATTTTGGACATGTCTATCTTATCCATTATGCTTTACCACTTTTTTCAAAGTTTCAAAGGCCATCTATCACTGCTTTTATGAAAGCTTTTTCACCATTTTTTTTTTTTTAACTGGCCTCTTCTCTGCTTTTTTGTTTTCTTTCTAGTTCTTCCATAGTGTTGCAAATAATGGCCATTTTAGGACAGAGGCTGCTTTATATTGTTTTTTTATGTGGTGTCTTTGGGCTTTTATGTGGTTACCATAACACAGGTGCACAGCAGTGCACCAAAATCAGTGAGGGATGTGAAGGTGTGAACACCTTCACACCTGATACCTCTGGTAGTGCTCTGTGGTGGAGTTTCCACACCACATCCATAAATTAAAAGTGAAATACTTGATAATGAAAGTGATGGCCAAGGGCTGAAGAAGTGCTGTGGTGTGCAAGGGGAATCTGTTTGCCCATAATAATAAAAGAAAGCGCTCCCCAAACACCGTCCTGACTAACCAGCACATTGCTTTATCTGCTAATGAGCTGACTTCCCTGTCATTCCAAGAGGCATCACAAATTTCCAGGTGCTTGTACTGCTCATTTTCCTAGAGGAAGAGATGCTGTAGGGAACCTAGGCCAGCAGCAAGCCATTACAGGAATGGACTTTGGTTCCTTTCAGGAGGCAACCCACAGAGATTTCTCTAGGTGACTCCACCTCATTCTCTGGCCACTGGTGACTGAGCCAGTGTTTTTTGGTGGTTGGTTTTTTTTGGTTTTTTTTTTTTTTTTTGGGGTGGGTTTTTTTGGTGTTTTTGTTGTTGTTGTTGTTTTTTATTATTATTTTGGGGGGGGTTTGTTTGTTTTTGGTGGGTTTTTTCTGGGTTTTTTTGTAGTTTTGATTTTGGTTTGGTTTTTTTGGTTTTTTTTATAGCGAAGGCATGCCAACTCCAGCTGAAAATTCCACACTGATGGAGTGCTTGAAGTGTCCTGCCATCATCATCATCATCATCATCATCATCATCTCATGTGATTGGGTTTCCTTATTTGCAAAATTGCCTCTCATGCTTCAGGTCCAGCTGTTTCAGCTCTTGTTCCACTCACTCAACTGCACTTGGCAAAGTTGGTCTGTGGTGTCAGGGAATTCTCTGTGTCACACTGAAACCAAAGTGTTGATCTCCTTAATGGGCTGGTGCATTCATTGCTGTTCTGGTTTTCCCAATGCTAACATATGTCTGACATTGAATTCCTATTATTCACAGGCACACGTGTGTATCTATGGCAACCTCAAGAGAAAAATATGGATCTGTTACAAAATGCTGAAATTG
This sequence comes from Lonchura striata, assembly GCF_050655825.1. Taxonomy (NCBI): domain Eukaryota; kingdom Metazoa; phylum Chordata; class Aves; order Passeriformes; family Estrildidae; genus Lonchura; species Lonchura striata. Next base: position 4,287,668 of record NC_140740.1, on the reverse strand, counting down.
CAGCTTTTTTTCTTTGCTTCAGATATCACCTGGAAAGGTAACCCAGCTTGGCCTTAACCCATTTGGAAAACAAATTTTTGCAAGAAACCTGACCCTGAACTCTTATGTACCAACAACTTCATATTCCCCCTCTTGCTCTCCTGGGTCTGCTTGTGGCTTAATCTACTTTTTGCTGTCACTGCCTGGGCTGCAGCTGACCTGACTCTGTTTCAGACATGCAGGACATCCTAACATATTCAAGGCTGGAATTTCTTCTGAGAATGGCATAAAATTGAAGTCTTTGCTGAGGTCAAGGACAATTGAGCTGTAAGTATTCATAAAAACTTTAAATTGAAAATATGTAGCTGAGGAAAGTGGGAGCAGATTTATTTGTTTTTACTGTTACCAATTTTATCTGGGACAATTCCAGTTCATACAAGTTGAGCAAAGAGAATGTTAAAACTTTGGAGGGAATCAAAAATATTTTTGTGGCTTTTTGCATCAATAGGACCCAAACCAAGTTTCAAATTTCTTGCTGATATACTTATTGGCATTGAAAAACAGGGAAGGGATTTTTTTTTCCTTAAAAAAGATAGCAAAGCTGAGAATTTCAGTGTCTTCAAGGAAGAAGCAGAACAGGAAAGTTGATGTGACATCATGAAACATAAAGTTTTGGCAGCTCCAGAATTTCTTTGTATTTGTAATTTCACTCAAATCTGCAATTTACCCATACTCTTGACCTTTCAGCCACAGAGGAGTATTTCCCCTGTTTGGTACCTCCCATTGCTTTAAAATAAGACCTCAAAAGTCCACAATTTTCAGTGAGTGTATCTTTCTTCTGTTCACTGTCACCACTGTGGAATGCCACATTCACACAGCTGGGGTCTTTTTCTAGTTATTAATTGTTGTAATGATTTAGAAGGAGAAGAGACCACTATGAGGGTGTGACTATCCCCCAATTTATGCTTTCATATTACATAAAACCCCTGTGGGCTCACGACTTCAAAGATTTTAACAAACAATAAAAGGAGTTAAAAAGGAATAAGTGCACCAGCTCAGACCATCAAGTAATTCCCTGTATCTTGGGACAAAAAAGAACATTTGTAGGTGGTTCTTTTCCTTGTATGATGTCTGAGTAAAGCTCCTGCTTATCTTGGTGCTAGAAAGTAGGAAGTGGGTAATTCAGGGAAGGATGAATCAGTAACTCTTCATTTCATTGCCATGTTCTCAGTCTCTGCTGGCTTCAGGGGAAGCTTTGACTGAAAGGTTTAAACTTGTTAGATTTGTCACAGCACAGTAGGAACCACAAGTGGTATGAATTTTTAGTAGCGTAGGATGGGTTTGTTTGTTTGTTAGGTTTTATTTATTTTAAGAGAAGGAGCCCATAGCCACGAGCCCAAGTCTTGAAGTCAAATGCCCTCTTCTGGCCACGAACTGATTTTCTCAACGTTTAAAATAAAGTGTTTATTATAAGAATTTGTTCTAAACAAAATTCCAGTGTAACTACAAACCTTTTCTGTTGGTGATGTTGTGAAGCAGGTCAGGTTGCTGGACTAAGCTATTCCTGTTTGACAGATGTTTGTTTTCTGCCCAAATCTTCATGCTGTGAATCACAGAGGAAAGAAAGCTGGAAAATGAGTAAGTCAGGAAAAAAAGCAGAGTATGGTTGTCACTTCTGTGGCAGTGTATTTTTAATGCACACCCTAAAATCAGAGCCAAAGAAGCTATGCAAAACCTCTGCATGAATGCATCCTGAAAACCTCATGACCATGATAGAAGTGAAAATTACAAGACATGCCCAAGGTCATAACAAAAAAAAAAAGGTCTGTGCTAAGGTCAGGATTTCAACACAAATTTAAGGAGTTTTCATCACCTGTGACAAACGCGACAATTCCAGACTCTGAGGTGCCTGAGTTCAGCCAGGGAGGGGAAGGGAGAGTGGAAAAATGCTAATTCTTGGGAACTACAAAGGCATGAGGACATTCCCCCTCCTGGGACGTGACTTTGCTTTCTACAACCCATTGCCTCTCTTTCACCCCTTTCCCTTGGCTTGCAGCTGCCCTAAGTGTCAGAAGGGTGAGTCTGTCACTCCAGAACATCATGTTGAAAGCAAGTAGGAGAACTCTTCCCCTTATTTAATAGCTGGTGTCTGCTCTGTTTGAAGAATAAATGCTTTTAAGGAAGTCAGGAAATTACGAAAAGAGAGGGGCAATGAGCTTCCAGATAAAACTTGGTTTTCGCAGCTAATTATGAAAGTGATTAATTGACTTCTACATTTTTTGGGGGGGATGGAAGAAACTGTGGGCTGGGGGGTGAAGAGCAGACTTAGACACTCCAGAGTTATGGCTTTAGAGTAAGCTAAAAAGGCCACAGAGCTCAAGAACTGTGGCAGCTCGTCAAATTCACCTTTCATCCTCTACAGGGTGAAGCTGCAGCTCAGGTTTACGTGGAGGTCCGTGCTCTGGATGGGGAAGGGTGTAAGGATTGATCAACAGCCTGTCTTGTGCTTCCCCAATACTCCTGAGAGACAAGAATGGGAAGATCCTATTCTTTGTATGCTGAACAAGCAGCCATGTGAAAAATTCCTGGACTGAAACAGGTGCTGCCTTGCAAAGTCCATGTTCAAAAATGTGTGTCATTTTGTTCATGAGTTAAATCTGTTCTTAAGTTGTGGGTTCAAAAAGCAGGAATGTGACAGCTTGAGGGTTTTTTTTTCAGGTGGTAAAAGCCAGTCTTAGAATAAATGATGATATCGTTTCCATTAAGAAAACAGGCATTTAATAACAGATATTAATATATAAAGTAGGATGTACAGGCCAGTGGATAAGGGAGATGATTAAAATCAGTGTTTACATTTTTTTTTCATTAATCAGAAGCCCTTTTAGAGTGATGCAGAGAGAAGGAGCAAAGCCTTGCAAGGCACTGTCGTGAGGTGTCATGGATTTCTTCTCAGTGAGAAAACTCCCAGTCCCACTTCTGCCACTGGACCCTTCATTCAGGGTTTTACAGCTCTGGGATTTCCTCAATCCCCTCTGAAGGAGTGGGGTCTGTCCTTGCTGATGCACTCCAAAACACAGTTCAGCTCTTCCGATCAGGTTCTACAGTCACAGCCTCAGCATGGGCATATGATATATGATGGAAGAAATTTCCCCTGGATCAAACTGAATTCTTCAAGGCATAAACATGTATTTTAATTAAAAAAAAAAAAAAATTTAAAAAAAAAAAAAAAAAAAGGGCTGTAAGACACCATTTTTGACTCCTTCCTGCCACTCCAGCATGCTTTTTCCAGGAAACTCCATCTTCAAAATCCCTTCTTCATGAGATGCAGAATCTCCTTGCTCCAGGCCAGCAGCAGTACCATAAGCCCTACAGCTTCTGCTTTGTGAGTAATACAGAACAAATTTGTCAAGATGCATGGCTTTAAAAGGTTTCTCAATATAGTTGCATATTTCACCAATGGGAGAAATATGAGATCAGGTAAACCGACACAACCTTTACACACTTTTTGTTGTTCCTGTTTCCTGTTTATATTCTCTTTTTGGGTTCAGATATCCTTGTGAAACGAGGATACCTGAAGATGGTTTCTGTGGCAAGTTTCTGCGTCCTGTGTAGACACTTTTTCTTTCCTTTTTTTAAATTGAGTCCTGAGCTATGAAATTTCTTTTCTCCGCTGTCTTTTGTGCTCATGTTTACATTTTACATTCCTCCTAAGCCCACCTGCATTCTCCCTCTGAAAGACCTCAGATTGCTTTTAAGCTGTGAACACCTGATTTATCCATTCTTTGTCTTAAGGTTTTTTCCTTTCTCCAAACTACTACCATGGAGAAAAACCTGTAAGGGAATTTCTTCCACAGCCTAAATGAAGGCTGCTGCTGCTCTCTGAGTTGGAAGCCACACAATCTGGATTTCTCACTTAGCAAAGCTTTCTCTGGTCTGTCACTGTCTGAGCCCAAATTCAGAGCAGTAAACATAACCTTGAATCCAGCATGGGAGAAGGAGAGATCATTTTGATGACAGCTCTTGATCACAGACAAAAAGAGGATTAAACTTTGCATGGAAAGGAACACAAGCATGCTTTGCTCCAAGTGCAGCAGTCTGTATGGAAGGGGATTTTAAGAGGAGAAGGGAAGGAAAAAGATTTAATGGATGTGGCTCTTTGACCTAGAATCTGCTTGGAGAAAAAGGGACAGATGCAACAGGGTTTACATGAAAGAATCCTTAAAACATCAGTGACTTCACTTAAATTCTGGGTACCTGTTGATGGCCTGAATTCTTATCAGGTGGCTTGGTGCTGTCACAGTGAGTACACACATGGAATCTCCTCATTTTGGAGAGGCCACAGAACAAATTAGTGAGGTTAGACACAAAATGCCATCCAGGCCACTCTGACATCCCCCAGCCCTGCCTGATGAAGATGCTGGTTCCTCTACACAGGCTAACTGAGGTGATAGAAACATTCCTAACACCCTAGTCCTTCTCTTCTGTCTGTGTGTACATACTTATCTGTATTATACAAAAATTACCATTTCTGACAGATCCTACAAAGTCTTAATTTAACCCACAATGGGTTAAATGCCCACTGTGTGGCATTTTGCAGCTCAGAAACACAGGCAGCCTGTGCTGCAGGCATGTAACAGGTACAAGCCAGTATCTCCGAGGCAGTGGTAGCACTTTAAGCTTTTGGAGCAAAGCCAGGCTTTAGTCATTTTTTCCCAAGGCTAATCCTGTGGAGTGCTCATCCTCATGCTGGTTTAATTTATCTGAGCATAATAGTGCACACTGTCTCTCCTTAAGAGTGGGCAAGAGAGGCACCAACAGCAAACCAAGGTGCAGAATCTGAACAAAATGAAAACCTTGGCAGGAGGATTTATCTCCAATCTGCAGATTAACCCCTCTGTTTTCTCTTCAGAAATGTCAGAGTGCTGCCTCCCCTTTGTTTGGGCTGGTGACTAAGAGCTTCACCCACTGGTGGGAAAGTCAAATCCCTCTGACACATTCTTGGTCTGGAGAGGAACAATCTGTGCAAGCAGGGGCCACGGCTCTGTTAGAGCAGAGTGGGGCTCCCTCCACCCAAAGCAAAAACCATCCCATGTGCTGTTTCTTAAAAGAGATATTTGGGGTTTTTAATAAAAATCTCACTTTATGGAGATGCAAGACACTCAAGTCTTCCAGTATAGATTTTCTCTAGGGATATGTCTTCAAAAGCGATCCTAAGACATGATAAATAATATGCAATTATTGGTGAAACATGAACCACAAGGCTTTTTTCTGAATGAGATACTGAGGTACAATCCTGGAATAGCTGTGAGGGAAGCACAGCTCTACAGTTACCTTTATGTGCCAGCATCTTTCAAAATATTCAACAATAACAGCAAAAATTTCACAGTAACCCAATATGCTAATCAGTGACAACCATGATATGGGATTGTTTAATCATGTTTACACAGACTATTCTATTATAGTATGAAGTGTTCAGTGTTATCACTGTAAATCATTAATGGGAGTTTGCTTAAAGCATGTCTGGCTGCTCCAGATTTTTTCTAAAGATTTTTTCTAAATACAGGTGAAAATAGGAGACAGTATCCTTCTGCTTCCATCAGTCCTGGCACTGCCTCACACAGAGCTTTGAAGAAGTTATCCCATGAGAAAACCAACTCAGTGAGTTTCAACAACTCCAAAACACAAAGAATATCACAGAAGAATGTTCACACAATTAAAAAAAAAAACAACACATTTAGAGAGCTTGCTCTTTATCTTACGATTGTCTCTTTATTGAGATTTTATCTTTGTGATGCTGTGTGGAGCCAGGTGAATGTCGGAGCACCAGGAATGGCACAGGCCTGTCCAAGCATCACTCATGCCACTGGCACCATGCCTAGGGACTCATAATCAAAATATTCAAAATGTACAAACCACGGGGCGTTGTGCACATCAAACAACACGCCTGGCACCAGAGAGCTCCTCCTGAGCCTTTCCACAAAAATAGGCTGCTACTGTCAAAACAGGATGATGTGCCTGACTGACATCCTAAAAAACCTGAATGATTTGTCCCATGTCTTCAGCATAAAAAAGCAGCTACAGCCTCTTAAATCTCTGAAAACCATGTATTTGTGAGAATTTATCTTCATGTGAGATATTGTTAAAAACATGGAAGTGATGGATAAATAGGCAGTGAAAACACAATTTAAGGGGGAAAAAAACCCAAACAATTGAACATTATTTAAACAAATATTGGAAATATTGGAGTTTTCCAGAGAAGAGAAGCTCATGAACATCCACAGATACGTTTTTTATGGAAGGTTTTTGTCCAGGAAAAGCTGTTCACTATCTCATATGGAGCATTTGTGATAGTCCCTTCAAACTTCAAATGAAAAATTTGGGCAATCCTCACTCTCTTTGCTTTCTAGTGTAGACATGAGAAAACAAAAAAAAAAAGAATGTAATTTAGAAATGGTACTCTTTCCTAAAAATATTCCATATTTCATTTTGTTTTTCTTTTTTTTTTTTTCATTGTATTTAAGCTAAAATTGTCTGTGTTTAATCAAAGGAGACACATGAAAGTCACTTTCCTAGTCTCAGTGACCCACAGAAATAAACTACATACTGAGTGTGTGTCTGAGGGAATTTATGTGTGGACATGGAGCGTGCTTTGAAAACAACATCCTCTGCCTCCCACAGGGGAGACCCACACTATATTCTTTAGGTTTTGGAGTTGCTGCAACTCATTGAGTTGGAGGAGACTCTGTCCCTTATTTTCACCTGTATTTAGAAAAAAATCTTGTAATCTTGTCTCTCACAGGAGCAGCCAGACATGCTGTGAGTGAGCTTCCAGTAATGATTTACAGTGATACCACTGGGGAAAATAAAATAAAAAAAAAAAGTGGGGGAGGCAGCAGTTTTTCACAGTTTGTGGAGATCTTGGATCTAACTGCACACCTCAGGTCAGTCTGAGCTTATGAGTTCCAGCTGTGAGTTTCCTGTGGCACTCCTCTGAGAGTGTTTGCAGGTGCTCATCTTTAATAATGCCCCACACTTGGGGTCATATCCCTTCCCTTGGGAAACAGGCACTGCAGAATCTGCTGTTGGACTAAAACAGTGGCAAGGCAGAGAGGAAAACCTTACCCTGTGGTTCCCAGTGAAACATCTTCCTTGTTTTGGGATAAGAAAAAGCTTGGTGCCTCTAACACTCTTCCTTTACCTCCTGCAACCAAGTGTTGATAAAAGGGACCTGAATTTCACCCCATGCACATATGGATTAACCTATACTCCTTCACATAAATGCTTGAATTTTACACAAAATACAAGTTTTGGGGGTTTTCCCTCTGCAGCATGAGCAGGTATTGTGTGACAGCAACAGGCCAGTGGTTTTAAATGTACTTGAAGATATGTAATTTCCACTATGTGAAACTGCTCAATATACAAGCTGTAGAAGGGCCATAACCCAATCACCTGACAGATATTGCAGTTAAAATGGATAATATTTTAAAGTTTTTTCAAAAAATTGCATTTCTGGAGCCAGAGATAAATTGCCACCTTCATCTCAAGCTGCTTAAAAAACATTGGTTTCTCCACTTGCTATTGGACATAAAAAGTATTCCTTTAATTCAAAAGTGAATACATGCTATGGGTGGTCAAATAAGGGCACAAGCTTCTTTTCCCTCTGGTTTTTATTTTCTGCCATTTTCCAGTGGGACAGAGAGCAGACAAAGAAATAAATTATGAGGGACAACAACTAACACTAAAGGCAGGACTGTCACTGTGTTTAATAAGTAGATTTTGCCTCCCCTCACCACACCCCAATATGCTCAGGGGACAGACAGGGACTCTCTAATGAGGCATTACCACCCCATTTGATGGTTCCTTTTTACACCTAGTGACTGCAAGCATTTGGGGCTGCTTTTACGACAGCCTGTGTGCCACCTGCAGACCAAAATACCCTTTCCAAAAGTGTCCCCTAAGAAATGTGGTAGGTCGTGACAGTGGGAGCTGTCAAGGAGACACTGTCTCTCCTAGGAGCTCAAAACCACAAAGCCCCAGCAGGTTTCAGGGCGCTTTTGGATGCCAACACAGCTTTTGAGAAAGGCTGACCTAATGAGATTTTTTATTATGGTTTGTGTGATGCACAGAGCTGAGAGAAACTGCAGGAGCTGTGAAGTTCCAGAGGGGTTGTCAGGAATTCCTGGCATTGGAAGCACCTCTGTCCTGTCTTAGTTTAAGCTCAGAAGATGTCCTATCTTTGTGACAACTGGCTTTGTCCACTGCCTGGAGAATGTCTCAACCTTATGATAACTTTCCCTGCCAAAACCTGCAGGCAGTGACTATTATCTATAGGGAAAAAAAAAAAAAAAATTAAAGGCTATAAAATAGTTCCTAGAGTGGACCTCGTTTTCACCCAGGCAGAAATGAGGAGGAAGGCAGGTAGAATGAGTTCAGCTCTGTCAGCACCTGCTCAAGGAAGACGTATCCATGCCAACATCCAGCCAAGGAGTGATTCAGAGATTTAATGGCTGTGTGCCTTTTTTTGTTGGGTGAGTGCAACAGTGCAGAACAGGAGCCAAGCTGAGTGGAGCCTCGCCGTGCCCCTGGCAAGAACAGGCACGGCAGAACCTATGTGAAGGAAGGAAAAGTCAACTTAATTTTGCCTTTCAAGTGACAGCCAGCCCTGAGCTGGGTGGTTCCTACAGGGATACAGGTAGACATTTTCCTTCCAGGGCCACCGTTCTTGGCTTTTCCTGCTGTAACCAAAATAAAAGAGGTGGAGCATTGCAAAGGGAAGCTTCTCCTGTGAAATTTCATATTCATTTTTACAGGTATAGGAGCTCTTCAACAGTACAGCTCTGGTAAATAATTTTTTCACCAACAAGAACCAGGACATGAAGGTGAATGTATCACTAGCATACTGTGGTGAATCTAAATAGCTACAAAAAATATCTACTTATTTTGGACTGTATTTTATTCTACTGGCGGGTTTGTTTTGTTTTACATATATATATGTATACATATATATATATGTGTGTGTGTGTGTGTATGTATATATATACATGTGTGCTTGTCTTCATGTATATAAATATGTATATAAAAATGGATAAATCAATAAATAACAAGAGAAGAAACATGGTAATCTATTTAATTGAAAACTCTGCTATTGACTTTGCTAAATATTACCCACTTGTCCATTTCTGCTTAGAAATACTGCAATATAAAACTTTTGGGATTTTGTTAGATCTTGATAATTTAAAAAAAAAAAAGGTAGGGCCCTTTATTATCCGCCCAAAGTATATTGTAGGATGACAGGGATATCATTTGGAACACTTTTAAAGCCAAATAATTTATTGAATAAAAATGTATATGCCTTCTGTGAACACAGTGTGAAAAATTCACTCAAGGCAGCTGCAACCTCAAAGCACAAGGTTTGGGGTTTTAAATTTTCTGTATTCATAAGGGAAACTTTGGAAAGCACCTTGGGATGTTTTTTCAGGATATAAACATATTTTTAAAGCTGTCAATAATTTTTCAGGCCAAATTTATTTTTTTCTTCCCATAAGATGGTTTGAAGGATGAACAACAAACAACAGGTGAATAACAGGAAGGCACAGGGATGTAAGTGTAGATATATGTATTACTAAATATAAATACAAATATATGCACATAAATGCACATTATTTTATTTTATTTGTTTTGTTTTGTTTTGTTTTGTTTTGTTTTGTTTTGTTTTGTTTTGTTTTTAATTTTATTTTTTATCTCTTGGGGGGAATGGTAATGATGTTTATTCATCATAGCCTCAGTCAAACCAACACTGAGAATAAATTAGCAGTGTTAAAACAGAGCACAGAATTTACAGCATGCCTTTTGTTCACAGTGAATTCTAATGCACCCAGGTTAATGTGAGCTCCTGTGTCACTTTCATGCTGGATGCACCTTGACTTCTGAGGTTGCAAAGATGTCTTTAACACATTTTTTGCCCCTGAGTCTGCGCAGAGCACAAACTCCTAAACAAAAGAACTCTCCAAGCTCCAAACCTGCTGTGGGCCTCTTTATGCAGCTGATTTTTTTATTATTATTATTTTCTTCCCCTCTTTCAAGCACCACAGCCTCTAGGCTAAGCTGGCATGTGAACTTCTCCATCACTCCAGAGTAAAACCAGTTTATCACGATCCAGATTAAAACACACACAGTGTTCCCTTGCAGCTGTAGGAATTTTGCCAGTGATGCTCCTTGTAGGAGCTTAAAAATGCCCATCAACTGAGCTGTATCTTTTGGCCTGTTTTTCATGAACACTTTCCCACTTTTTTTTTTTTAAATAACAGAGGAATAAAAAAAAAAAAGTTATGCAGAAGGCTTAGAAAGCCCCAAAAGATTACTGAGGATTGTTGAGAACATTTGTATTGCTTTTCACCTAAAATGAAACCTCCCTGGGGTGAACAGAATCTAGGGTAGTTTAGGAACCCTCATAATTTCCAGCAGGGGTCTTACTAACAGCCAGGTTAAGGGAATATCAAGTGTTGTGTGAATTACTTTATCTGTCCTCTCATGAAGATTTTTCATGCTTCATATAAACAGCTGGAGATTTTTCAGGCGTTATTATCACAGAGTTTGTTTGGGGGCAACACCAATCTTCAGCACAGACCTGCCCTATATATTATGTCTCTTTTGGAGGCATTTCTTTTTCTTGGCAGCTGGGATTTGATAAAACTGTGTTTTCTTCCTAACCCTGTGGCTGACACAGCACGCAATTTCAAGTCAAGTGTTTAGCATTTCATTTCTCTAGGCTTCAAGCCAACATTTTTAGTCCAGTGTTTGGGGGTGGGTTGTGTCAGGGTCCCACAAGGAAGCTCAGCTCTTGGATATCACCACATGACCTATAAAATTTACAGCGTGTTTTTTCTGCTTTCTAAACTGTGGGTTACAAAGTCCTGAGCAGTGTTTTTTTTTCCAACCTGCAGCTAAGATTTTCTGCAGTGTTTCTATTCTATGTTTGTGGGTGGGGCTCCCCCAGGATCCCACATCACCTGGTTCTGTGTGCCCACATCCACTTTGCAAAAATTTCGGCTAGATCAACTTTCTGTGACACCAGCTCGAGTTCAGCAACTGGATTAGGGCTGTGCCAGTCTGTGGAGCACGTTTTAATTTTTCACATTTGCTTGGATTTTCTTCTTTCTAGAAGGTTTAAGGTCTGCCACAGCTGTAAGGGCCTGGAAGCAAGAAAGGAATTTCAGAGGATACTCAAAAACACCATGCAGTTCATCACGGTTCAAGCCATAGCACAGCTGCTCTTATCCTGATGGCTCTTCCATTTCCCAGCTTCCCCTAGAATAAAACTTTTGTTTATTCATATCCTTAATGTTTTTTTCCCCACTTTCTTTGAATCCATTTAGCCACTGTCATTCATTATTTACCTTGGGATAAGAAGCAAAGAAATAAAATAATTCATGTCTGCTCTCAGGAATACAAGCATGGACAGAATTTAAATGTGATGACAAAAACTTTTTGCAGTTGGAAGAAATTTTATCTTACTTCATGCTCATTCCTGGAGGTAACTATCAGAGTAAGTAAATACAGGAAAAATCATCACCAGTATTTTGAAGTTCACAATCCATACTAATCCCTTTTTTTCTGTCTCAGCAGAAAATACGCACTTATTAACAGTTATTGTAAAATGTGCTGGGTTTTCTGTGGATCTGTTGTGTATAAAATACAGAAAAGGAAGAAGTGAAGAGGAAAGAAGGAGAATGAAAAGTAAAAGAATAATAAGGAAACAAAACAAAGCAAAGTTTTTTGCTGCAGTTGAGAAAAGGCAGTCAGGCAAGTAGCAGGAAGGAAGGAAGGAAGGAAGGAAGGAAGGAAGGAAGGAAGGAAGGAAGGAAGGAAGAAGGAGTTTCCTGAAGAAAAATCACATTAAAGAAAGAAGAAGGTTTTTCAAACTTTATTTATAAATATGAATAGATATGTATAATATATAAATTAGCGTATATTTAATAAAAAGAATAAATAATATCTTTTGTAAAATCAGCAACAACAACAAAAAAAAGGAATTAAAACCAAATCAAAAGCCTAGAAAGAAGAGACAAACAAAACCTAAAGTGATTTCAAAACCTGCAAATCTTCCATCTACTTCCAGCCACTTGGCCATACTCCCTAGGTAATTTTTGTTCTTTGCCCTTCCATGAATTCACAAGGCATTAACTATTTCCTTCCCTGTAAGGAGCTTCCATTGACCACAGATTATTTACTGTTCTACACATTAAATCTTCCAGGGCACCAGTAATTGGAGTGATATCAGAGTGGTTTAGCTCCCAGGAAAAACATTATAGAGGAATATAGATTAATACAGCCCTCAGCAGCTAAGCAAGAAATTCTTTTAGGCATAAATTAAGAAAGGACAGAATCTGATCTATTACTGGATCATCCCTTGGGAAAGGACAAGTTCATTCCCAGAACTGGTGAGACTACCAGAGGCAGGAGGCATTGCAGCCTGATCATGAGCTGTCCTTTTAGAGTCCTGAGGGACAGCAGAGATGTGTTCAGAGTTCTCCAGAAAACAGGCTGCAAGGCTTCTAACAGTGCTGCAAAGCTATAAATTAAACAAGACAGGGAAAAAAAAAAAAAAAAAAAAAAAAAAAAAAAAAAAAAAGACATCATCCAAACCCAGGAATCTGCAAATTCAGCACAGCAATAGTAGGTTTGTGGGTTATCATCACTTTCAGCAGCCAGAGCTGGCGTGAGGGAGAAAGACATGTTAGAGACACTGTAGAAGGGAAGGAAATGAGATTTTGGTCCTCAGTGCTTCCCTGGGTGCTGTCACAGTGCGAGGCCGTGCTCTCAGCACTTGGAGTGCTTCACCCTTGGCAAGCTCCCTCTGAGTCCCAGGGGGCCAAGCTGAATTTCAGCAAGACAGTGAGGTAATGTGAGAGAGTAGTAAATGTCTTAGGAAAGCAATGTGCTTGGTGTGCACTGCTGTTCTTCCATTGGACATTTTTACACCCCTGCACTGAACCATTTCTCTTGCACATGCCTCAGTTTTCCTATGAACCTCACACAGTGCACATTTCCTTGTCCATTGTTTCAGACCAAACTCTCTTGCTCACCATGGCACCTTCCACATCCTGATTCCAGGCAAATTAGATTTGTGAATACCCTGCCACGAATCAAACCAGCCCACATTTGTTTGGTCGTGCAGTTTTGACCAGCTTTGAGCAAATGGCATGGTGCAGGAGACCAGCCTGCCCAGGTGAGGGTGAGCGGCAGGAATTTGGCACGGCCAGTCCTCAGCATCCCACAGGAGCAGGGCTTGGCTGGTTAAATCTGAGCTATTAATGGATTTTTCCTTCTTGTGTCGGCTCACAGAGCATGGCAAGGCCAATTGCAGAGTCAGAGGACGGCAAAGCAGTCTCCATGAGTTCTCTCATCATGTACACGGGTAACAAACAACTCACCAGCCTCCTCTCAGACCCAAACCCACCCACCTAAAGATGGAAGGAGAAGCAAATCAGAAGAGCAAAATCAAGATGAATGGATGAAAATACAGACAGCTGTCTTTATTTTATATATAATATATATAACAAGCAAGGCAAAGCTGCACACACAAGCCAAGCAAAAAAATTTTTCCTACCCCACTTCTATACATGTATAGTTCTATAAAGCATAGAAATTCTGCCTTTTATCTCCCCTTGAACCCCAGCAAGAAACAGGAGTTAAAAAGAAAAACAGACTAGAAGCAGTTTGATTAGGTGTGTTTTTCCGCTAACTCATGAGCTGCAAGAGACAAAGCTTTTCTTACAACCAGTTTGAAATAGTATTTAAAGAAGACACCTTTGATATTTATAGAAGAATGAGAAACACCAGAAAATGAAATCTGCAAATAGTAGTAGTAGTCTGTTCAGAATTTGAGCTCTTTAAATAAGAGACACTTCTTTGCTGAACATGATTTTCCTGTCAAACTTACTTCAAAAAATTATATTTTTTTCTTTTGTTTCCTTCCAAAGTGCAGTGAGACACCACAGTAAGTATTCTTTAAACAGATTCTTGTTTTATTAGGGAAAATGAAAGGTTTAGTTTATCTTCTAAGTGTGGTACCATCACTCTGCCGACTGTGTAAACAGATATTTTAAGTGCAGATTAAGAATTACATTATCACATTCTCCACACAGAGAAGTGCTTGGTTCAAAAGTGAAGATAATTATCTACAGATTTTAGGGAAATGGTGCCTCTTTTAAAGGGAAGAATTGACATTTTAATTTTTTTTTTCCTCTGTTAAAAGACTGGATTTAGCTAAAACAAGAGAATCTTAACTATTACTTGATTACAACCTCAAATAGTGCCTACAGGACCTGATAGAAGAGGTGTCCTGACTCTGAAACAAGGAGAGAAATGACTAGCTGGCAGTCGGTGATAGAAAAATTAAATTTAAATGTAAATTATAAATGACAATAACTACTAAAACAACCTGTCAAAGGATGGTGGGTTTTTTGTTGTTGTTGTTTTTTCTTCTGTTGATTTCTTTTTAACCTATAACAAGGCTTTCTTTAGTGACAATTTTCCTTTTTGCAATGATTGATAACTTTGTGGAAAGGCATTTGGAAAATGTTTATTCTTTTCCCCACACTTGAACTTTCTTTAAAGGTATGTCTAATATGATTCTTCTTTTGCAAAAAAAAAAAAAAAAAGAAAAAAAGAAAAAAAAAAAAAAAACACTTAAAGATTTGGTGCTTAGCATCCCATCCCCATGCTATTTAATTAAGACTGGTGGAAACTTCCTCTTATGGAACAATTGGAGACTTTCACTTCTCAATCTTAGCAGAAGAAATCTGAACTCAGATATTTCATTTGAGATTTTTTTGTAAGGGATTTTTTTTTTTCCAACCAGCTGTAATCTCCATCACCTGGAATTTCCACCTCAAGGACAGATCACTTTCCAAAACACAGGATAAAGTTCAACTGAAAAATTTATATTTGAGATGGAGACAAAAGGATGAAACTCTTTGATTCAGTGAGTATGGTGGAAGACACTTTCATGCATTTCCATGCAGATGAAAAAAAAATCATTTTATTGTATTTCTATATGTTGTTACCACAGTATTAGAACTCAGCTGGTATTCTGGCAATTCTGTGACAATAAAACTAGACATAGACACAATTTTTCCCTACCCAAATGAACATGTATGGTTTTATGTACTTGAGTTGCAGATAAATTTGACTTGCAGAAATTAAGACTTTTAACATTGTAACCTGGTATTATTACTGGAGATGTTCTGAAATGCAGATTACTCTTCCAAAGGTGAAAAAAAATCTCTAAGGAATTATATGTTTCAAATTTTAGCCTCAGCAATATATAAACATATTTTTAAAAAACAGTAAATAAAGGTAGCCCTTTCCTGGGGAGGTTTGGTGAATCACATGAAATATCATTAAATACAGTAAGCACTTGAAGATTGACAAAGATTGCAGATATTTGAGGCAGAAATTCCTTGGGTATTTAGGGACTAAGCTATAGAGCAAGATTCAGCTTTTATTTCCATGCTACCTTATCTTCTGCTGCCCATTCCTTATCACTCGGAATTGCTAAATACAACAAATTATTTTTAAGCTGCTATCGACAATTTATTTTAAGAAATAACCAAATATTAGATTTTTTTTGTGTCTGTGGTATATTTTTGAAATTTCTCTCCTTTCTTCCTCTTGTTTTTTCGGTCAAAATATTATTTGTCTTTGGAGGTGATATACATGAAAAAAAATTACAATCCATTTGACCTGAATTAAAAACCTGACAGAAACCTTTCAGAGCTGTAATTCTTGCCCTGAGACCTTGCAAAGGCCATGCTGTTCACAGAAATGCTTGGGAATGATGTTCTTAGTGGCACCAGAAAACCTAAGGCAAATTATTGAGTTTTGATCAACTTCCCTGCCTGTGTCCTCAAATAAAAAATATGTATTAATGGATATATCTCAGTTGTCTGAAACATTTGAAGGCATCCCTTTTGCTGTTCACTAACACATCTGTTTCCTTTGCTACGCTGTAAGCAAAGTAAAACACCTGACCATTTTCTTGACCTTGGAAGAATTGAAAAAACCAAATTAATTTGGAGGAAAATTAGAGCAAAGAAATGAGGTAGCCTTATTTTCTTGTAAAAAGGCCTGATCCTTTACAATTTTTTGTTAGTTTTTTGGGTTTGTTTCTTTTTGTTTGTTTGTTTATTTTTGTAATCAAAGAGCAAGTTATACCTTCTTCTAGTGATGTGGCTTTATTAAGGTGAAGATTAAAGTAAATGTAGTGCAAATAGCACCTGTAGGTAATGCTTTGCACAAGGTCAGTATCTTCTGTGTATAAGGACTTTAAAATTTTAACTCATTACCCAAATTAGCTCTGGTCTCGTAGATGCTTCCTTATTTATTTCCACTGTTCTTGTGTTGTTTCTCATGAACAGTCTGTGTTTTAATTTGGTTTGGTTGTGGGGCTTTTTGTTTGGTTTTAACTGCCTTTTTTTTTAAATTCTTATTTATTTATTCTTTTTCTCTGAAAAAGGAGCGCTTAATCAATCTTCAAGCTACTTACTTTGTATTTAAACTTCATTAAAGCCTTCTCTTGTTGGTTCACCTTAATTCAGCTTGCTCCCCCTGTTAAATTGCATTGATTTTAAGTCAAATCTTACTTAATCTGCTGGGAAATGCACGCACATCAAAGGATGGAATATCATGAAGGCAGGAATATGAAGGGGAAAGATGAGTAGCAGAATAACTGCTCACAGCTTTCTTCCTAATTTCTAATTCCAAGACCGGTTAACAAATATTTTTGCAGGCTATGTTTAGCATCGTTGTACTGTTGCCCCTAGTTCCATATCTTAAACATCTAAAAACAAAATAACGAAACAACAAAAAAATCTCCTTTTAGGACACTGTCGGTGAGTGTAAATCATGAACACTTCAATTCCTGGTGGTAAAGGCTTCACGGAATGAGACGTTAGCAGGCATCAAGGTTTTAATTTACAAGAGTGCAAAATTTTGTTAAACAATTATAAAAACCTATGCTGAAATCATAAGGAGTATTCAGGTGTGCTTGTTTCATCAAAATTTGCAGGTATTTGGTATCTTTTTATGAGTCTGTCCTAAAGAATCCCGATTCCCGTTTCTTATCAGGACGCAGTCAGAAGTCACTCGATTTTATTTGAGGGCACGCGATTTCTGTCAGTGTCACTTTCCCTTTCTAAATGTGACGATCTGCTTTGGTAATCATGACAATTGTAAAGTGACTTCGGTCAATTTACACTTCAATAAGGCAATTATCTGGGTTAACGCCTATGTTTAACTCCTGAAATAATTAGTTCTTTGAATGTCACGGGCAAGCGAGCCACTTTGTACTAAATGGGAAGTTGCAGATTGATTGTAGATAAATCTCTGATTTGCTGACATTTGTGCAAGAATATTTTAAGAAGGTAAGGATCTCCTTCCTAGAGGCAAGCACAGACAGAAGAGAAAACTTGATAGCATTTGCCATTTGAGGTTTTGCCAAGGCAAGAGATAATTGTAGAGAATTTAGAGGATTTTACCACTAATTTTTTTTTTTTTTCTGTCCACTGGCATTTTCAACAGCAGCATCGATTCCCATTAGGAATGGGAACCAGCATCTTGCAATGTGAGACTATTTCACACCTGTGTGAGAGAGGAAAGACTCGGACTGGAACAGTCTGGATGCATGTCTGGACAAGTGAAAGGAAAATTAGGAAAATAAAAGTGACAAGTAAGAAAAGGACGTTATTGACCACTCCTGGTTGCAAAAGAAGTGCGTTTTCAGCAGATGAACATGACCTGCTTTAGAAATGAGCCTGGTGGTGTAGCGTGAGTTTTATTTTTGTTTCATTAAAAAGTGGCACTTTTAATGGCACTGTAAAGGAGCAGAACCTGTAAGTAAATTTAAAGGATGCCTAGTCAAACTAGTGCTAACAACATTTGGTTTAATTTTTTTAATAATCCAATCTTTTTCCTTTTTCCTTTTTCCTTTTTCCTTTCCCCTTTTTCCCTTCCCTTCCCTTCCCTTCCCTTCCCTTCCCTTCCCTTCCCTTCCCTTCCCTTCCCTTCCCTTCCCTTCCCTTCCCTTCCCTTCCCTTCCCTTCCCTTCCCTTCCCTTCCCTTCCCTTCCCTTCCCTTCCCTTCCCTTCCCTTCCCTTCCCTTGTTGTACAGTTGACCCTCAAAATTAAATCCTGAACTCGTAGCATAAGTTGGGTTTGGTTTTTTTTTTTGCCTACCCAGATATTCCTCCATGAATTCTCCATTAAATGTAGCCAAAGGGTACAACACAACAAAACCATTCATCCCAGTGTATCAGTAGAAGTTGATTATAGACACCTAGAGCTTAAAATGGCAATTACAATTGTTTTTTAGAATTATTAGAAAAGCCTACTACTACCCTCATTGTCTTTTGATAACGTGCTTTGTGTTCTCAATGTGTAATACTGACAAAATCTGCAGAGGAATAAAATACATATCTAAGTAAAATCCTGTAAAACCTTAGGAGCATTTTATTCACGTTTTTCTACTAGAGATGTTGTTTCCTGTGTTTTATTTTGTAACTGCTGAACATCAGAAGCTGATTCCTTTACATTTGGAGCACATATAAAAATCTACACGATACAGACCTATGTATTTGGCAAATAACTGGGGATCTTTGAAAAGGCAGCTGCATCTTGAGACACAAAGAGTCTCTGCCTAGCCAAGGATTTTGTGAATGCTTTTGTAATTCAAAACAAGTAAACAGACAAAGGCGGGTCAGTAAATGTAAACTGAATTTGAGAGACATAAAGAGAATAATGAAGTGACAAGCAGGACTATTCTGATAACACAAAGTGTCGTGGTTCTGCTTAGTCCTGAATCCACTGAGAAACAGCAGGTTGCTCCTGTTGCTTCCTAATGCTGCTTAATCAATTTCTCTAAAGACACAAATGTGAGCTGCATTTCAGATGCGAGCTTGGAAACGCCAGCAGAGGCAACACCTCTGCCATGTCACTCACATTCCAGGTGATCTGGGGATAATGCTCTGGAGAGGCCTTGGCAAACACATTTCTGGAGCTCTTTGATCTCATTGCAGAGAGCAAGGTGTGTCTACAGATTCTTCTGAAGGCAGGATTTAGTTAATTGCTGTTGCACAACTTCTGGTTTGTCCTCTGCCTGGCAAAGTAGCTATTTCCACACCTGGTGCAGCAAAGGACAGTGTGTCACCTGCCATGTCTCCAGCCCTTTCAATAGCTACAAGGTGCTGTGTTCATGGGAATCATTAAACTTCTGCTGTGTGGTGCCACGGAACTAATATCTCAAAACAATTAGCCACAGTCTAATGTTGATTTAAGATAGTGCAATCCAGTCAATGTTTTCCTTGTGCTCTCTGTAGAAACAGAGGGGGGCTGGCTCACTGTGCTTCATTCATCCAGTCACTTGCAAAACAGTAAAGTTCTCAGCTCAAAATAGATCCAATGGCTGCGACTCAAAAGGGAGAATCTGGCACATAGCTTCAGAAAGAACAAGAAATTCTATAACTGGAGTGTTTTTTTTCTGGCCATACCATACATTTGAATTTTCCAGACTCAGAAGTGCAAACCCAGATCCCAAGAAAAAGTGGCTTCAGAAGAATAAATACACAGGGGAGTAGCTGGAAGGGAGAATTTCCCTAAATGGAACTCTGCTTCCTTCACTGGCCACCAGTGTGAACAAAGAATATCAGAGCCACTGCAAAGCCCTGTGGATGCCCTCCTCATCCACTGTATCAGGGTCAGAGGATTAGGAACTGCCTAAGCTGAATTTCAAATTTCCGGGACCATATTTACAAATAGCATTGTCCCATCTTCTGTGAGTTTCTCCAGTCCCTCCCTGAAATTTCTCTCACTAGATGACAGTGTTTTCCACCCTGCTGGGAATATCTGGGTAATCCTGGTAAAAGATTAAAAAAAAAAAATCTATTAAAAAAAAAGTTGTTGTCTTAACAACATAAACTCTCCTGTTCATTGGTAAGCAGGTGAAGCTCTGTCTTTACCATTAATTCTTTTGTCACAAAGCAGGGTGTAATAGCCAAGATAAACTCCAGCTATGAACTTTCTTTATAAATTACCACAGAACACCATGCAAATAATGAGTTCTTGACTACCTGTCATATAAAATGAGAAGCAATTGAAAAGATATTTTCTGGAACTTTCATTTGGGGTTGCAGCATAGAATTTTTTTGTATCATTGTGCCTACCTCTTTCAGATTATCAGAAGTCAAACAAGCTTTCAGCCCTAAGAGGTTGAAGAAAAATAAAATCTGAAGAAGTAGCATTGTTTGTGTTGCAAATACGGGCCTGAGAGGGGTGGAAAGTGTGCTTTCACATCATGACTTTGGCCTAATGCATAATGTTAGACAATTGTTAGAAAATAAAATCAATTTTAGCAAAGATACCCCTAAATTCAGGTGCATTTAGTTATTGGAAGATTAAAAAGACATTAGGCACATTGTCTTTCCATCAGATGGACAAGAATACAAAGTATTAAAAGATACCAGATTTCTGGTGGTGGAGAAACTTTCAAAACAATGCTAAAAAGGGGCAAAAAACTCTGATTATATTAGTTGCTATAATTTTTATGATTTTTTTGTATTGCCTGGTTAAGAAAAAATGTCATTCAGATAGTCGTATACCTAGAATGATTTTTGGGGAACCAGACTGCCACAAATAAGCTCTGCAAGCAGAGAAGGTTCATCTCCAAGTGCTCTCGACCTAGGATGACAATTTTCTTTTGCAAACAGGTCAGCAGCTCAGCTCTCATGTGATGGAACTTCTGCAGAGGGTGCTGGTCCTCTTTCAGTTTACATTTTTAAACCAGCCATCTACTGGCATGCCTAACTTAATTTCTGAAAAATTTCACTTGAAAAAATGGAAAAAATATATTAATTTCATAGATGACTCTTTTGAACTGAGTAGCTAAAAAAGTTTTTCAGCAACATAACACCTTTTTCTCTTCTCCTACTACCTACTACTAGCTGAACATCAACAATGCTTTGCATGCCTGCATAACCATATTTATAATGCAAGTGTGAGTCTCACAATAAACACAGCAGGATAGTGTTTACTGTCTTTGGAGGAGCAGAGATTTTGGAAGGGACTGAAACATGCCCACAAAATCTCCCCTGGTATTTGCAGACCAGCCATAAGCTGAGAGTGGGGCTCCCTTCAAACCAGAGCTTTCGGGCAGCACTTGTAGAGAAGCTGACTGAGAAAACCCCTTGTAGAGTCTCTGCTCCAAAAGTGAGAGGCAGAAAAATCATCATAGATTACACTGAAACTCCTCAGGAAAATTCTTCCTCTGAAACTTTGCTGGGTTTTTTTTTTGTTTGTTTGTTTGTTTGGTTGTTTGGTTGTTTGTTTGGTTGGTTGGTTGGGTTTTTTTTAACTAAAAATTCAGCCTGGGTGAGAAAGAAGCAGGAAGGCAGAGGAGGCTCTTGATATCTGCAGAGGGGGGAAAGGAAAAAAAAAAATCTCCAGATGTTTCTTGGTGGCATTATTCAAGTAGTAGATTTCAACCACATCCTGAAGGGATTTTGAGTCTTTGTGGTGCAGGGGAGTGCAGGGAGGTACAAGGGGTCAGAGAGGAGGCACTGGTGTCTTGGTGCAGCAGCTGATGTGACAAAGAGCTCTGGGACTTCCAGCACAGATTCCAGCTGAAGGGGGGGGAGTCACTCCCAATTCCAGGAAGGAGGGCCTTAACCTCCAGACCAATTAATGGCAGTCAGTAATTAATTTAGCTCTAATGTGTGGTCATCTCCAGCCGTATGCAGCACAAGTGTAAATTAGTACACAAAGATGGTGATGCAAGAGCTGTTTGTTTGCAGGAGTAGAAAACTAATTGACTTTTCATCCTGTTGGGTTTCAGAGTGCAAAGCAGAAGCAGGGAGATGCCAGCCTTCACTTCCCTGCGCATCAGATATTAGATATATCGTGCCCATAGGTATATCAATGATTTTTATCATCTAGGCATAAGGGTTACCAGATAAATTAAGATGTCTCATGCTCCTTGTTTCATTTTGCAGAAGAAAAGTCCCAATTGCATAATACCAAAGTCATTGAAAAAATATTAATAAAAATATTTAGAGGTTGGATTTTTTTGTTGTTGTTGCTTGCTTGTTTGATTTCTCAAAAATACAATACATGAAAAATCTTATTCTGAAATGCACCTACAGAAACCTTCACAAGAATTTGGGTTTTCTTGATGTTGTAAGTTTCAGTGGAGTCTAGATCCAATTCCAGGCCACAGAATCCAGAAAACACTGCTTTTGTGCTTTTTGGTAGAGGGAAAGTAACACAAAATGGCTCCTATTCAGCTGTCATTGGAATTCTCTTTCCTTCTAAATGTATTAAATTCTCAGAGAAAAAAAAATACTAAGTTTTCACTGGAAAATAAGCATGCTGTCTGGAGACCAGAAATGAGATTTGAAAGTTAAATTTTCCTCTCAGACAGTTTCCATCAATACTTTTCTGTCAGTTCTCATAAAGGCTGAAGACACCTCATAGTGAACTTTTATCAGATTTCATTCCTTTGATGTCTTTAAAATGCTTTTCTTTGGGGTGAAGAAACACAGAAGGACTGGAGGGGTGAAAAATAAAAGTGGGGTAGAACTGGTGGTGGAGATAGGAGACCAGGAAAATTAATTATTTGATTTTGTGACAACAAACTCCCAGTCAGTTGGCTTAAGTAATATATAATAAGTTAGGAGAATGCTGAAATTGTCACTTCACTGACATTAATTTCCACCCCTTGCCTGGTGCAACGCATGTTGAAATCTCCCACGTCCATCACTGCCATTCACTGTGCATTTCTGCACTGATTTTATTTGCCTCAACTCCCCCTCCAAGTCACACCAAACCCTCAGATCAATGTCCAAACCTTGGTTCCATCCTTCGTCCACACTGCACTGAGGCTCTAGGAAAGGAGGAAGGAAAGAACAGGGAACAAAATAGAGGAGAGAGAGGAAGGATGAATAAAAGTGAGAAAGAACAACCAGAAGAGCAAGACAATGACAAAGAAAGGTAAAATCAAGAGCACAAGCAATGAAGAAAATGCAGGAAAGAAAGAAGGAAATAAATAGAAGAACAACAAAACACAGAGGGTCAAAGTAGTCCCCTGTGACTTGCTTTCAATGGAATTTCTTTGGAAAGTCATTTAGCCCAAAGGGTTATAGCAGTAGATTCCCACAATGTCTTGATGAGTTGGTCTGAATTACTCATATCTTGACATTTTCCAGCATATTTCATAAGATTTACACACTGGGCAACCCCAGAATTAACATTGAAGTGGACCTTAGTTTTCCCAGCCTCTGAGTTAGCTTCTGGCAATGACTTATTTTGGTGGGGACAAGAGTGATTTTGGGTTTTTTTCATTTTTCATCAATGCAGAAATGGAGCCTTTGTGCTTTGCAAGCCCAGCTGCCCAAGCTTTGTTTGAATTGTTTGTAAACAGCTCCATACACCAAACACAGCTTTGTTCCTTTACTGAGGACTTGGGCTACATAAACTTAAATAAAATAAAGCTCTCACTGTGTGATGTGAGCCCAAGTTTCAGGACCTGTCCTCCCAGCCCTGGAATCCTGATTTGCAATGCTGAAGTGAGTTAATGAGAGAAGCCTGCGGGCTGCACAGAGCTCAGACACAGGAGCTGTGGCACATCCAGTTATACACAGTGCAGCAAAAACTGGATTTAAACTGGGTTTAGGCTCCAAGTTTGCCCTGCTTTCCCTGTCTGAAACCATACAAAAGCCTGTCTGGCTGCAAATGGGGCATGGCTGGTTCTCCCTTCTTCTAACTCCACCACGTAGCCTTTGGCCCTGCATGTGTTGTCTCCTTCCACAGCTTTGGCTTTTCTGGCACAACAAATTTCCATAATTCCCTCACAAAACGAAAAAAAAAAAAAAAACACCCCAAAACAATAAAACAAACAAAAAACCCAACAACAACAACAAAAAAATATACCAAAAAACACAAAAAAAAAGGGTTCAGTTTATGGCAGTGCCCCAGGAAGCCTGGCCTGATGCTTCCAGGATATGCAGAATTTGAATAAACTGACATTCATAAACTTTACCAAAACACAGCCTGCCATTCCCAGCCGGCTTGGAATGACTGTAAAGCCAAAACAAAACAAAACAAAAGGAAAAAAAAAAAAAAAAAAAAAAAAACGCCTGGCTCTTGATGACACATCCCTGATTCAGTTGGTCCTGAAAGAAAAAAAAGAAGCAGGAGGTTCCTTTGCCCAAACCTGCCAGTGGAAATCTGACACCGTTTGGTGGTTACAATGAAACGCTTTATTATTTAACTTCAATCGCTCTTTGAAACTGAATGGTTTCGATTGCCACACAAAATGAAACTGCTGTCGTTCGCTCACTGCTGGGATGTTGGCTATACAATTCATTGAAAAATGCATTGTAGCTGCAGCAGATAGCACTGTGTTTCTAACTGGATATATGGCAGTGGCTTATTTCCACCTGAAATAAGCACCTGCTTCTCCTACTGTCTCTCTCTTTCAACCTGAAAGCAAAAAATTCAAAAATAAATCACGAAATTCCCAAACAAGTCTGTAGTCATGATGAATAATACAACTAAAACTATTAAAAACTAAACAATTTAAAATTAAAAAACGAAACTATTAAAATAAATATTAATATTATTTATTAAACTATTAAAAACTAAACTATTAAAATAAATAATAATAAAAAGACACTGCCAGTAAAGAAATGCTCTCAAGCCCCTCACTCAGCCTTTTTCCAGTGAAAGTTAGCAAAACTGTCTTTGCTAATATGTAATAATTTATCTTGAAAAGCCTATGGAAAAAGTGCAAAATATCCTTTTCAGGGAATATATTTTTTTCACAGAACTCACTTGCCATTCAATGTCTTTATTTTTTAATCTGCCACAACATTACACCAATGTAATAGTGTGACATTGGCCTGCCTACAGCCAGGCACTCCACAGAAGAAAAAGTTGATAACCACATAGATTAAAAATCAGTCAGTCTGAAGGGTAAGAAAGACAGAAAACATAAAATGCTGGATAACTGAAATAACCACAAGTTCAGCAGAAGCCAGGGCCTTTCCAAGAATTTTGGAGCCACATCTGGTCATGTATTTGTCAAATCTGTGCATCCAGATGCCCTGGCAAGGGCCTTTCTGAGGTCTCAGCAGCACAGAACACCACTGATATGGGGAAAAACAAAACCAAAACAAGGCTCAGCAGCTGTTATGTGATGCCACCAAATCCTGCAGCATCTGGAGGCTCTGCTGAGGCTGCTGTGCCTGACAAAGGCAGCACGGCTGGGGCAGCTCCACAATTCCCATCTTCTACATTGTCTGGAGCTCGCTCTGCTGCAAAATGCCACACTGACAAAAGCTTTATTACAGGTCCACGAGACAAAGACTGTAGCTTTACAGACAGCCACTGCTTTTGTCTGTGATTTGACACCAATTACAGCTTCTTGCCC
The DNA here is from genome assembly GCF_050655825.1 of Lonchura striata. NCBI lineage: Eukaryota > Metazoa > Chordata > Aves > Passeriformes > Estrildidae > Lonchura > Lonchura striata. The sequence continues at coordinate 4,262,209 of NC_140740.1, read as the reverse complement.
TGTTTTCTGCCTCTCAGACAGTTTTTGAACTGTGGCATTGTCTTGTGTTTCATCTTTCCACTACTCAGTTTCCTCATTAGTCTCTTGAACTGTGCTGAGACCTGGAATAATTATGATGCTGCTGAGTCCTTCTTTCAGCTGCAGAAGGGCATTGAAGGACTGAAAGAGAGCAAAATTCCTCCCGGGGAAATTGTGCTGATTTGTCCCTGTCACACTCTGGTTATATGAATGGGTAAATCCCAAACTGAAAATATATATTTTTGGACACGTGTACCAAAGTTTTGAAAGTCTTAATCTACAAAGAGATGGCAAAACCAGAAAAATATCTTTTTACTGCCATTCATAGTTGGTGCATCAAAGTCTGCCATATTTTATTATTAAATTAAATACTTTAAATAGTTGGGGTATTTTTTTTTGGATTTTAGTCCAGATGAAGAACAATCTTATGAAATCAGAGTATTCAGAAGAGTTTGTCACACTGGGACAAGAATATATTCCTGCAGCATGACATCTCTGCAAAACTGACCTAGCTGTATTCCATAAATAAAACAAGAGAAGAAAATGGAAGAACGTAATCTGGAGATGAATTTTGGACTCTTTTCTATTCAAGAGGGTCTTAGCAGGAAACTTTATTTGCAATAATTGATTTGAACTCTATTGAAGAGTACTGGAACTCACAAAAAAAATATTTTTTTCTTTTTTTTTAATTTGCCAGTAAACATTTCCAGGTAATCAGGCTTCCTTTATGCTGCACCTCAAAGAAAACTTTGATTTAAACATCAACTGAGCTGACAATATGTTATTCAGAATTAAAGTTTTTTTAAATATCAGAAGTCAGGGTCACCTGGGCTGTGTAAGAACCACTGTGTTTCCCAGCTCTGGAATTAAGCTCATCAGGAATCCCTGCTCAGTCACTTTGGAGCCAGCCCTGGGATTTGGTAGAGGCTGCTCAAGACTAAACATTTCCAGCAAGATCCTTTGGGCTCATCAATCAGCCTTTCACAGTGAAATGTTTTTCATCAGTTTGGTTCCAATCATCTGTAATAACCTACAAAGGGAGAGATGAAAGCCCTGCAAGTCAACAAAACAACTACTCTAAGTATTTTTAAAATACTTACATTAACAAATGTTAGCAGAATGCTTTTAGAAGGAAATATTTCTGCAAAAGACATGAAATCATGACTGCAGATAAAGCAGATTTTCACTCCCTGTTCTTAGCAGGGTGTGTGCTGATGGCTATAATTTAATTCTGGAGATAAATCAAGGCAACTCATGATGATACATCTGCTGAGTTTTGAGTAGAGCAAGCATGTGTGCTTTCCTGAAAGCTTTTCCTAGAAGCAAAATGCAAAGATTTATACATCTGTTTTGTCGTCTTTTCTCCCAGCTGATGAAAGCCAAGGCAGAGCCCCACACAATTTTGGTTGGGGATAGGTACTGGAATTTTGGAATTTTGGTTGGGGGATAGGTACTGGCAGAAGGAATAGAAAATATTGAGAACTTCCATGGTGAATTATGAGGCAATATTTGACAAACTTCAATTTCCAGTCACAAATATATTTAGTTTTAAAATGTCTTGAAAATTGTTCTTCTTTTTCTCTATTGACTAATCACATTCTTTGTATAATGAAAATAGTGGATGAGTGAGTGGTGTGTGTGAGTACTTGAATATTCTAATGTCAACCAACAATGCAGATTTGCAAGTATTTCCCTTTCTTTGGGGTGGTTGTTGGTTTTGTTTGATTATTTGTGGTGGTAGCAGCAGTTTGGAATTGACCTAGACAACAGCAGAAGAAGGACATTATAATGTCCAGCCTATCATTACCTGCTGATTGCTTTTTCTCCACAGAGAGGAAGATTTTTAAACTGTCAGCTTCAGGCTATCTCAGCAGGAATTAGGGACCGTAATTAGACACAGCCATGTGTTTTCAATTTAAAGAATTCAATATTTCAAAATGTAGGATCAGAAAATGACATAAAGGCAAGCATTTCTAAAAATGTAATGTCTTGCAGAGAAAGGAGGTCACAGCTGTTACCAAGTCCAGCCATGAAGCCCTGGAGAAGTAATGTTTTGTGGAAGCTGTGTGAGCAGGACCTGCTGAATACATAATTTCCACCGAGGTAATGCTGTTCTCTTGCGTTTTGCATTGTCATTTTCTGGGCCACAATTTTATTGCACTTGGAAATGGACCTTGGCTTTGGTGGAGGACACATCTCCTGAGGTGCAAGACCAACACATGGAGACCAGGGCAAGCAAAGACAACAGGAGCCACTCATCTTTGGCAGAAAGGAGGAGCAGGCACCAGGTAGAGGATTTGCCAATCAACAGAAAATAGGAAATAGAAATCAACAGAAAATAGGTATAGCTATTGCATCTCAGTCTCTTCCATATGGTGTTAGAAGGGCTACAGTCCTGACACATTTCTGTGGCTATTGGTAAAAGATTTAAATCAGTTTGTCATTTGTATTCCCTCATATGAAAAATGGGAAGAGCCCTGGTGGTGGAAGGATTTCAAAGGCATGTTAGGATTTTTTTTTCTTTCCTTTGTGTACCAATGCCCCTGCAGAGAAAAGTAGTATTAGGTGTTCAGTACAAGACAGAAAACCACCATCCAGGTGGGCTCACACAAATCTTGAAATGCTGGAGATTTCCAATGCACGTGGAGGGCAACCTGCAAAGAGAAAACTTGTCCTTGGTCTTGCTTGATATCTCCCTCATGGTGTCTCTTAAACTACAGCAAACAAAGCATTTATGTGACAGGGTGTAAATTTCTGTGTTCTTCAGCAGCTGGCGTTACTGTTCCCAGCACAAGTTTGGTTACTTCAGCATATTTCTCTGGGCAAACTATAACAACAAAATGAATGTACATGTATTTCTGCAAACAGACACACACATGCATGAATCTATTCATATTAGCCATTGAGTAGGAATGTCTTTCTCTCCATTAGCCTTTAACTATGCTGGGGATGAAGTGATGGATCTGACAGGAGTCCCCTGTGTGTGGTTTAGCTGTTCCTGTTGCTGTTCCTCAGCTTGTGGAATATCTCCAGAGCAAACATTGCCAGTGAAATTGTTCCTTTGCATCCTCCTGAGAAGAAAAGATGAGGAAAGGTGTTGGTTACTTGTTAAATATCAAGCAGACAAAAACAACTATTTTTTTCCTCCTCCTGTCTCTTCTTACTGAGGAGAGAAAAGCCTCCTTCACTGAGTGCTTCAGTCCTCTGTTTGCTAGATCATGTTGCATTGGATCATAGTGCATTAATCTCCAGGATTTAATGACAAGGTTTCCTTTCAGCATAGGTGGTAGCTCCTGCCCATTTGGATAATTCCTCATTTATTTCCATTTCACATTTTTTTCTTCCTGCATTACACAGCACACCTGTTTCTTTGTACCTGAAGGAAGGAGCTATTTCTCTCTCTGCTTTCACAGACAGAATGCTGCTGAGCATTAGAAATTGGGGAGGTTGGCTGGAGGTGCCACATCAACATGGGACATGGTCATAACTCAAAGTGACGAAGTTGAAGGCTGCTTTGCTTCACCTCGAGGAAGGAATGAAACAGTTTGGAGGCACAAGATTTGGGAAGACAAGGCATTCCTACACTGATGTTCCACAACTAGGTCTACTTTGTTCACAAAAGGCATTTTTCCTTAATGCCACTACAAAGTGAAGGGGCAGAGGAAAGATCCAACCCCTCAGATATTTAAAGCTCAGCATTTATTGCTCAGACACTCCTACTGCCTTCTGAGTCAGCCTTACACCCATTTTGCCATGCAGGACTGACCATTACGCAGAAATTACCAGGTTCTTCAGCCTCAGGAGACTGGGAACAATTTAGCTACATTAGCACGTTGTTTTCCCTTCTGTAATTAATTCTGCTGTGCTGACACTGAAGATTGTTCACTCGCCAAGGAAGAACAGTTCTCTAAAAATATTTGCAGGGAACTTGTTCCTCTGCTGCTCTGTAGTGAAGTTTGGTATTTTTTTTTTTTTTTTTTTGCGCTACTTTTCTTCTGAACACTTCCACCCTCAAGACAGAAGACAAGGAGAAATCATATCTCCTAATTACAGGCTTTCTGTGGAGCCTCAAAGCATCGTGTCATCCTTCCTGCTGGTACATACCGTGCTAAAACAAACAACATTATTTTGTTAGCAGAAGAATTTGAGCCATTAACCACCTCACTCTGTAATCTGGGAGGGGGGGGGGGTATAAATTTGCAAAGCAGGCTGAGGGCAGACTGAATTTGCAACGAGCTCTGATGGTGCCAGTGGAAAACCTGTTTCCCTAGAAATTAATTGTGAAAAATGCTGGCTTTCCATCCAATTGCCCATGCAGTACTGCCATCTCGTGGTCCCCTCTGCTGCAGCTCTGCTTTGACAGCAAAAAGCAGGTGGGGAGAGCCTGCTAATCCCAGCAAAAATAGTTGATGCTGTTGGACTGCTATCCTGCCAAATGCCTCCCTGGGTGCATGAGCAGTCTGTGCTTAGGTCATCTGCCAAAGCCTGTGGGCATCTGCCAAAGCCTGTGAGAAGAAGATTTAGGGCAAAAAAGAGTCCTCCAAACACATGGACTTAGGGAACTTCCAAAAGGAAGTTTACCCTGCAAAGGCAGCAGTCCAGCTGTATTTTCAAACAGAAAACGAACAACAGTGAATTACTATCTTCACCTTAAAAACAAGCAACATCCAAACACAAAATACAAAAGCAAAAATAAAGTGATAATTGAAGAGTGGTGGGATTAGGGAGGGGGTATAAAAGCAACTAAAAAACTGTTGGGGTAAGTGCTTTGTGAACAGTGTAACTTTCAGTTTAGCATTCTCCTCCTTCCCCAAAGGACCACAAGCTGTAAATGCTTGGTCCCCAAAGGTTTCACTGCTCAGAATTTCAAAAGCATAGAATACTCGCAGTGAGCTGATGGGGGTGCAATGGGGTTTGAACTGCGTGGGATCCTTCCCTGGCAAACACCAACAGAGTCAGACTACAGCTGTAATTCCACAGGTTTATGAATCACCTGTTGAAATCAATGGGACAACGAACCTGCTCAAGATCACACACGTGCTGACGTCTCTCCCTGAGTCAAGGCTGCATGGTGGAGAATAAATTACCCAGCCAGATGCAACTGACGTATCAAGGAAGATGTAAGCTTGAGATTAGGGCATCTTGATTGCCCTGAGATGCTGAAGGTGCTGTTGGGATAATACACAAATAATCCATTAAAAATCTTTTCATCTCCCAGGCTGGTCTGTGAGTTGTTGACATCGGAGTGTTGCTGCACAAATATTGTTTAAGGCTGAGACGTCATTCTGTTAACAGATTTCTGGGATAAACTTCTGCCCATACCTGACTGGTGACCCCAAATCATGTTCAAGTAGTGCTGGTGTTTTCATTTTGTATGGGCTGAATTTTGTTTGCTGTCATCAAAATATTTGGGAGTACATTTGCCATGCTTCCACCAAAGCTGACTTTTCAGTATGCATTCCTCTGAGCAAAAAACTTAGATGATTTTTATTAATGACCATTATTATTGGCAATATAAAACTTATAGTTTTGCAATTTGTGGACATTTTTAGGAAGAAAATCTTCCTCCAGCTCATGTTTCACTCTTCAGTTAGCTGAGAAGCCCTTGAAGTTTAATAGCTATGCAATGGCAAAAAAAAAAAGTGCATGATCTCTGGACTTGAAACAGTATTTTGACCTGAAGGATTGGATCTCCTTTTTGTTTGTTGGCCAAGTGACAGGCCATTCACTGCCTTCCATGTAGCAAAAGCTGTTTTCTGAACCACATAGCCATCACTGCACTGAACACTTATTTTGCTGCAGGTAGAAAGCCAAATGTAAGAACTTAATATCTTACAACAAGTGCTCTGTGGTCCCATGAAGAGGTTTGTTTTTTTTTTCAGTTTCTTAACATAATGTAATATTTCACTTGACAATTTGTAGATTAAGTACACATTTTCCTCTAGCTCTGGAGCAGAGAATATGCAGTGAAGAAAAGGAAAGTCTGTAATTTCACGTGGAAATGTCAAGCTACTCTGGAGCTAGGCATTTTTTCTTGTGTTCTGTTCTCACTTTATATCTTTTTTTTTTAAATTTTTTTCTAATTCATTTCACATTGGTCCTTCTTAAGAACTAGGTGAGTCCCCAGAAGTGTGTGTACTTTTTAGTTCAATTGCAGACAACTGGAGACACTTGAAACATCAAATGAACCCTCTCCTTCAACCAGAAGCCAAATGTCAGCTATAATAAATAAGAAATAGTAACCCTGGAGACCAGAAAAATACTGCATCATGTCTTTTTTAGGTTTAATTATTTCTTAGTTTTTTCTCAAAGAAAAAATCTTTGGGGTACAAACCAAGAAATTAGTTCAACATATGCTGAGCTCCAAAGTGCCATCAGAAAGTCTCAACCTCTGTCTCAAGAAGTCTGCCTGTGAAAGCAAAGGCTGGGGAAACAAAAAGTCTCCCCAGAAATGTAGAGAGATATTCTGTAGCTCATGGCTGCTTCATCATGACCAAATTGAGCTGATCCTGCAGAAACTTCAGCCCGAGTGACTCCTGTGCTCACGACATCCTTCAGAGGACAGCTTTTTTCCAGTAACAATTACCTAACACAGAAGCCAGGCATCTTCGGTTTTTAGGAGTGGCACTTCTCAGAGCATTCGCATTGATGCTTTTAAAAGCACTTTAGCACATCAAAATTGTACCAGGAGTGTTCCTCATGAGTGGAACCCTTGTGAAAGAGTGTCACATTTTCCTCTTGCTGTTAATCACAATGGTCCCTTCCCCTGGCAGGCAGGTGATGCCACATCATTTTACAGAGCTGTACAGCCTCAGATTGCAGAAGAGCTGATCCTATTAAAAAACAAACAAAACAAAACAAAACAAAACAAAACAAAAAAAACACACCCAGGGAGTGGCTGGGGAAGAGTTGAAATGAGTCACGGACCGCAGCGAGGTACTTCCTGCCATTCAAGCCTGATGGGTCAAATACAGGAGATAAAAAATTTGAGGAGGAAATGAAAACATATTGTCATAAGGAAAAAACACACTGATCATTATGATTTTATTCTAGTGATAATAACAGGTATTGGCATTTATGATGAAATAAATTTATAGTGACTACTGCATTTGGGTATACTTAAATAAAATTAATATCTACAATTTCTTTCCATGTCATGTGTTGAAAAGAGAGTGCTTTGTTATCACCTGATTTTTATATGTTCCACAGTTTTTGCCTTATGCTTTGTTGGAGGAGATGAAGAGATTGATTTACAAGACATAACTTGCCAAGATTTGCAGAGACAAAAGAAACTGAGCTAATTATAAGGGCTTTGAAGATAATTCAAATAATTCATCAAACCATATGCTGGGATATCAGGGAGTAATGGCAAGATGGAAATATCCAGCAAAATCCTGTGGCTGTTAGAAATGTGATACCACACTCTGAATTGTGCTAGTGGCCTCATTTGAAGGTAATTTTGAGCACCATTGAAACACTCCAGGTTTCACCACGTCCTTAGAGCCAGGATGGAAACCCAGCTTGTCACGTTTTTGAATCTGTCTGCAATCCAGCCTTTCATTCCTCTTTCAGCTCCAGCAAATATCATCATTGTGCAAGGGATTTATCTAATCAAACCTGTTCAGCACATGCTTTTGATGTATTTATGCAGGAGGGTGCCAAGTGATCTCACCAAGTTCTGCGCATGTTGGGGTGAACACCCCGACTCACATCTTATAAATTACATTTTTTTGTGCCTTCAGCTCACTGGGAGCACAACCTCCTGGGTAAGTTTAGCCAAAGTTTGTCAAGTGTGGCTACTGGAAGTGGAGCTGCCTTAGGAGAAGGGGTGTGATTTCAGAGAAAGTTACACAGCTCCTGATCACAGCACAGGTGGTAGGAGAAGCACTGGCTTGTTGCTTCTGGAAAAGAGTGAAATCACCATTCCAGGACCGATGAGAAAGGGCTGGTTTAGTTGGATAAAAGAGTTACGGGAAGGAAATCCACAGATTATGTGCCATTAGACAGACTGGTGTCTGTTGTGTGGAAATTCTGACTGTAAACTACTCTCATCATCAAGGAGAAAAATGCATAGGTTTTATTCACTTCTAAAACTTGGGAAGATATCCAGAAAATGACTGTTGCAAATTTCATCTTTTATAAAAGATTGTGTGTAAAATGTATACTGTTTAAATTAGAGGACTTTAAATCAATTTATATACTCTTTTCTCAAGCAGCAAGTAATAGGACAAGAGGAAATAACCCCAAACTGACTGGAAGGTTTGGATTAAACATCAGGAAAAGATTCTTCCCTGAAAGGATGGTCAAGTATTGGATCAGGCTGCCCAGGGAAGTGGTTTGGTCACTATTCCTGGAGGGATTTAAAAGATGTGTAGATGGGGAACTTGGGGACATGGGTTACTGGTGACCTTGGCAGTGCTGGGTTAATGATTGGACCTGATGATCCCAAGGGCTTTTTCCAACCTAAATAATTTTATGGCTCCATGATTCTAGACACAGGTTGATAGATACTTAAAAAGTTATAATTTTTTTTTACTGCATCTCTGAAACAGCAATTGTAAAATTATGAAATAACATAATATTTAGGTACAAAGTACCTAAACTTTAAAAGCTGATATGGATGTGATGAATTAATCTGTTCACTGTAAATAAATGAGTAGGCATGACAGTACTGTACCCAGCTTTAGAACATTACAAGAAGAAAATTGCTCAGAGAAATACATAAGGATATGTGTGATAAAAAAAAATAGAGATGAAGTGACTAATAAAAATAACTCCAGAAATTTCCTTGGATACTCTCTTTTTATCTTTATCAGAGAGGATATGAGGAAGCACAGCTTTAAGATGCTTAAAAGGCTTCTGAGGAAATCTTGGAATACAGAAGTTTAACTGAGACCATTCTTTCCTGGAAAAGAGTGTCTCATCAGAGAAGAGAGTATCCTGGGAAAAGCAGGTTTGGACCACCTGGTGAACCTAAATACACATAAGTCCATAGTACCCTGTAGTTGTCACTCCACTCTGTCCTATTTGCAAAGTTATGTCATCAAACAAAGAGACCAGTGGCTGGGGGAAAGGGAACATTACACTCATTTTTGTAAAAGAGTAGAAAGGACACAAAATTCTTGCCTGTGCTTTGGAGAGACACAGATTGGATAGACAGATGGATGGACAGATGGATGGACAATGGATGGATGATGGATGGATGGATGGATGGATGGATGGATGGATGGATGGATGGACAGATGGATGATGGATGGATGATGGATGGATGATGGATGGATGAGGAACTGGCTGGATGGCCACATCCTGACAGTGGCAGCTTGTGTGTCAATGTCCAAGTGGAGGCCAGCAATGAGTGGTGTTACTGAAGAACCCACACTGGGACCAACACTGTTCAGTATCTCCACTGAGGACCACAGAAGAGCCACCAAAATGATCGGAAGGCTGCAATCCTTCTCCAGTGAAGGCAGGCTGAGAGAATTGTTCATCCTGAGCACAAGAGGAGTTTGGGAAGAACATGCTCCAGCCTTTCAATATATAGAGGGAAAGAAAGAAATATTGAGAAATATTTTTTGCAGTGCATGTAGTGATAGGACAAGGTGATTTTAAAGTGAAAGAGGATAGATTTAGGCTGGATATAAGCCAGAAATTTTTTGAAGTGAGAGTGGTGAGGGCACTGGAAGATAGTGTCCAGGGAAATCTTGGGTTCACTACCACTGGAAATATTCAAGGCCAGTTTGGATGGGCCTTGAGCAACACAATCTAGGGAAAGACAGCCCTTCCCATGGCAGGGTGTTTGGGTTAGCTGATCTTTAAAGGTTTCTTCTAACCCAAACCAGGCTATGGTTCTATGATTCTGTGTGGCTTTTTCAGATAGCGTGTGTCTTTAATAGTATTCAAGCATTGTCTTAATGTTTATTACAAAATTGTAGTAGTGCTCTGTGGTCAGCCAGTCAACTACATTAAAAATATTTTCTCTATGTCTCCCAAGCTTAATAGATATTATATCCAGCAGATGCATGAATGCAAATAATTATATTAGCCAAAGAAGTATTTGTAAACTACATTGTTTTTTTTCAGTCTTTCTGAATTTCCTAGAGTGCTAAATGGACAGATTTTAAAAGCTTCATTATATTAGGTTCTGTGTAATTTAATGGCACTTCAATAGGGGTAAGGCAGAAATCACAAACAAATGAAGAATAGTGATTAAAACCTATTTATGTGTTGCATGTATGTATACACACACATGCATTTGTGAAGCATATTATATGGAAGTTTATACACTCATGCATATTCTTAAACTGCAACATTTTCTAAGAAAAATAGATCACTATGTGCTTCAATTTTCAGGAGAAGCTGGTTCTTTCTGCCTTTGAAAATTCCAATCATTCCAATCTGTTACTCAGATGTTCACTTTTTCTGGCATGTTTCTCAGGAGATGTACAGGGAAGACCTGAGGGTCTGCTGGCCTTCCCACAGCACATCTCTTCATTGGAATTCAATATTTCTGCTGGAAATTAAGGTGAGTAGAAGAAATGTATTGAGTGGAACAGTTTTTACTGCTTTTGCTACCTCTGGAGAATTCTGAATTTTCTTTTGCACCAGCATTTTTCAAGGGAGACCTCACGTGCCTTTCTTTGTTTACTTACAGTGGAATTATGGTTTACTTTCAGGTTTATGTGAGGAAGGAGCGAAACACTAAACTAATTACATTAGTCATATATTGAAATAAACACATTGCTCAATGATGCTGGAGGGATAAGGAAGAAGGAAGGAGGAATTTTGTAGAGCTGAGAAAGTCAGGAACCTGCTTTCAGTAAGGACTTCCTAGCAGCTCTGTACCTCTACTTTCTCCTTGATCACACCAGGAACCTCCTTCCTAAACCTGAGTTTTTATTTGGAAACTTGTGTTTTAAAACTCCAGCTCAACATGTATTTGAAATTATTTTCATCTATGATGAGACTCCAGGGTAGAGGACACTTTTCCTTTCATATAAGAAAGTGTTGACATAACAGCATGGATGTTTGGGAAGCTCTGACTCACTCTGCAGAGGATAATGGGTGGGACTTGGATTGAGACCAGAATCCTTTCATTGGAGAGGGTTTTCACTCAGTTTGCAGTCTTGGACAGCATGGTGAAAAGCTATTGATACCTCACTGTTCCAAAAGCCAATTTGCCTCTGGATGAAAGGCGACCTATCATATTAATGTATTCTCCCCATGTTCTCAAATGAGATCAAATCTAGCTTGGTCATAGGAGATATTTATTTCTAAATAATTTTTTGTATTTTGGATGTTTAGACCACTGTTGTCTTGAAAGTAGTGTGGTGTTTCTAAGCTGTCTTCACAAGGATTTTCTATTCCCTACATGCTGTTTCTAAGCTGTCTTCACAAGGATTTTCCATTCCCTACTCTCCCCCCACAGAAATCACTTCCTGATCTAAGTCCTCCTGTTGATAGTGTCCCTCCTTCATTTGCATTGACCTGGGGCAACAATTCTAGTGGTTTCATTACATGTGAGTAAGTGTGGCTGACAATTTGAATAAGCTCCCTGCACAGCAAACAGCCAGGGACACCAAAACCCTAGTTAAGGTTTTGTTAATTAAAAGTTTGGGCCTAAGGTTGGGTTCTGCTCCGAGCAGAATGATGGAGCAGATCCCATCTCTCTCTGTCTCTTTGGTCCATCACCAGTATCTACATTGCTGGAACCACTCAGAGTCAAGAAGTCTGACAGAAATGAGCTTCACCTGCTGTCAGGGTTGCAGCCAGTTGGCACAGCACTATCAGCTGCCCTTGGGTGAAAAACAACCAGCTCCAACCTGTTCTGGAAGGTTGCTCCCCCACTCCACTTCTGGCAGGTTGTTCTCTTCCTTTCTCTCTCTCTAAAAATGTCTTTTTCCTTTCAGTTACCTCTACTGATTTTAGGAGAACCTAGGCTTTTCACCTTTTCACAGCACATGTATTCTACAGAATAAGTAGCCTGACATCTCTAAATTCAGTTTTATCTCCATGCTGCTCTTGCAAGTTGCAGGTAAATTCAGCACAGGGATGCTGACAAGTGTTGCACTGATGAATGCTTATAACAGAAGAAGCAATAAATACTGGAGGAGGTACACAAGGAGTTGTATACCTTGCAGAAATTGTTTTACAAACATGAGCAGCCTCCATCTAACCACACAAAGAGAAGGACAAAACTGCCAGGAAAATTGTTTGTGTGCTAAACTGACTTCCACAAGCAACATATTCTAGGCAGGAGAACCTTGGTGAAACAATACATGAAGGAAGGGAAGTAAGCTGCAATTTATTCCATTAACAAAATGAGGGAGAAGTGGAGGTAGAAGATGCAAAAAGGTAATTTCAAGAGGAGAGTCTGCAAGGGAACTTAGTAAGGAAGGCTGTGAAAAGGGAACTTGGAAATAACTGATGAGATGCAAGTCCAACCTCCAGAGAAAAAAGGAAAGAGGTTTTGCTTATGGTCTTTGGAAATCAGGGCAGGTCAGAAGATTCTTTCAGGTGAAACAATAAATCTTGTGTGAATTAGGAGGATTGAAAACTGAAACTGGAAGGACTAATACATAGTAAAGTGTGATAGGGAAGGGAAAATGTGTTTGTACAATGAAGAAAAATTAAGAACAAATGGAAAGGACACAATATTTATTTAATATTTATACATAATATTTATTTGATTAATGCTCAATATTTATTCATTACTTTCTCACCTGACAAGCTGTAACAACTTCCCACCAGCTGGAAATCAAGAACTTAAATAAAAATGTAAAACAGTCTATGTAGAACTGTTTTTTCACACACAAAAACTCCAAAAACCTGTAATGGCATGGACCTTTAGATTTTTTTCTCTCTTTGGCACAAGTATCTCTTTGTAGCTGTGAACTAGTGAAAGATAAAAATAATATACTGCATAAAAAGCAACAGGTTCACTAAAATCACACCTAAGCTGCTGCAACTACTTTGGCTGGCAAACAGAATTCTCATTCAAATGGAAAAGCTATGATAGTTCCTTCTATTTAAAAATTAATTAGAAGTGTGCTTGGACAATCACAGCCTGTTGAGCTGGCATGTTTAATGAAATTGCAATACTTGATCTGTGTGCTACCACCTCTAAGCAGAAACAGAGTAAAAAGATTATTTATCTCCTGTGTGGATGTTTCACATGAAATAAATTTCTTCATACTGTGAAATCAGTAATATTTCAAACATTAGCTTTTGTTGTTCTGTCTGAAAAAAGAAAATCATTTTGGAGAATATTTCCCTAGAAAAATAGAGACAATTGGGAAGGAAAAACAAACAAATCAAGTCTGACACGTTATGCAATACAGATTCCCTTGGGTGTCAATAAACATGGCAAAGCCAGGGAGCTTTTTATGGATCAGAAGTCTAAAGAACAAAGTACAACACTGCACCTTGACAAAAAATGTCTCATAATGAAGAAACTAAATTAAATGTTTCCTCCAATGAGCCCCAGTAACCAAAGCAAACAAGGGAATAATAATGAGCCTTGGAAACATTACCCATGAAAGAAGATCATGTAGTTTCTTTGATGAAAATTGAAAATCACCCCAAATCAAACAAGCCTCTGCACATCGTCACACTGAGTTCTCACATTTTTGGCTGCAGGCACATTTCATATGTAACCTGGTTTGACAAGTTGTACTGGAAGAATGCCAGGGCTAGAAAATCTACCTCTTTCAAACTACACAACTGCTGTAAAGATTAACTTTTTTCTTTTTTCTTTTTTTTTTTTTTAAATACTGAATGTTGAGGTCCTTCCTTTCCTGGACCATGCTTGAACACCCATCTCCAAAACTCTTTGTCCCAGAGGTGAACAGAGAATGATGAATGCTAAACTGTACATAAAACAAAACTTGACCTGGGCATCAAACTCCAAAACTTACTTTGAAGACTGTGTTTTAGTTAAGGGCTGTCAGAATAAATTCTGCCTCTGCCATACTTTGTGCAGTCAGGTGAGTTCAGCAAAATTGTACAGGATGTATATAAGAGTTTGGTCTATTAGAGTTTTCTATTATCTAATCCCCTTCAGTTTTGGG